>NC_140802.1:24405931-25605931 GCF_037176805.1 Vigna unguiculata
TTGCAAAATTTTGTATGGAGAGTTTGCATTTCCTCCATACAGACATAATCGGCAGCACGCAGTTTCAACTCATGCGTGGAGGCGGGTGGGTGCAGGTAGACGTTGTTGGCGAAGGGGCCGAGTTTAAGAGTGAAGGCCATGAACTGAAGTATCATTTCTTGGTTGACGTGTGGTGTGCGAAGGGCAGCCTTACTGAATCAATCAATGAATGCCCGGAGCATCTCGTCTTGTTCTTGTTTGACGCCGAGGAGTAATATTGTTGTAGTTTGATGCGAGCAGCTGCCGACGAAGTGAGTGGTAAACATGTGGGAGAGGGTTTCGAAGCTGTCAATGGAGTATAGCGGGAGGGTGGTAAACCATTCGAGGGCAGGGCCTTTGAGGGTGGTAAGAAAGGCTTTGCAAAAAGCAGCATCATGGGAAGTGTAGAGGGCGACGTGGGAGATGTAGACTTTGAGGTGTTGATCGGGGTCGGTTTCACCAATGTAACGCTCCAGCATGAAGGGTTCCCACTGGGTGGGGAATGGGGTGTTGGCGATGAAGTCGGTGAAAGGGTGACGACGCCTGGGTTGGTGAGATGGGAGCGGGTGAGGAGGGATAGGATGGTGGACTAGGGTGGGAAAAGTGGAGGTGAAGTTGTGAAGAGGGATATGGGTAGTAGGGAGGTGGTAAGGGTTGTAGGGTGGGATATGAGTGGTGTGTATGGTGGTGGGCATGTTGTAGGGCAGGATGTGTGTGGTGGGCAGGGTGGCGGCGGGGGTGGTAGCCGCATTATTTCTTGGGAGGGTGGAGTGGAAGTGAGTAGGATGGGTTGAGAGGATGGGAGTTTGTTGGGTGGTGGTGAAGGTGTGTGAGGTAGGATTGTACTCGTTTTCCTCTTCAGTAGGCTGGAAAGCTGGGGACCCTACGACATCAGATGTTTCCTTGGCCTTTCCCTTTTGAGTGGGATCGGCTTCAATCTTTCGCCTTAGGCGAGAATTCTCCTATCGTAGTGCTTCCATCTCATCAGCATTGCGCTTCTTTAAGTCAGCCAGCTCTTGTTGCATCTTGGCCTGACGTCTAGGATGGCGGCCGTATCCGGGGTGATGTTAGCAGGTCTTGAGGGGCCTGCTTCAACTTGCTTGTTAACTCCTACTCTGTTGCAGGTAGTAACCATTTTCGGAGAAAGCGGGTGGTAACGTACTATCTTGTGCCCCACGGTGGGCGCCAATTGTTCCTGCAGAGAACAAACAAGATATGTCAAACACAAGTATTACCTTACCCTGGTCCGCCATCTCCTTAGTAGGCTTTTTCCTGGTTGATATATCTCTTATGGGTATCTCGGTGTGATGAATATCACCCTAAAAGGCTTTTCAGCTTGGGCCAATGGCCTGGCCCATTTAGTTTTTCTTTGTCATTAAATAAATAATCATTTTGGGCCTTATACTTTTATTGGGCCATTCTTTTGTGCTATCTTTAATTGTCTTGATTCTTTTCATGGCTAGGAGAATACAAGAGGAATGGGCCTTAAATGCCATGCAAGGCCCAAGATGAACTTCACATGGGCTAAGGAAGATGTGAAGACCTAGCCTAGGACACTTTGCTTGTAAATACTAGATTAGGATTTTACTTTGGGCTTTGTATTTTGGGCCCAGTAGAATAGGGTTTTCTTTGGGCCATGTATTGGGCCTTAGAGGAAATTGGGCTTTAGAAGTAATTTTGGACCAAAAAGGGGAATTGGGCCAAATGGGCCAAGAGTAGTGTGTCTACTTTAGAAAAGCCTAGAAGCTTCTCAAACTTGCTCTCCAAGGATGAGAGTTAGCTTCCCATGGCAAGACAAGTGTGACTTGCTTAGGTGGCAAGTCACACCTCCCACATGCTCCTTTTTGGCTCCAAAATTCAACTTTCTAGACTCCTTTTTCCCTCCACTTTTTGGAGACTCCTTGGTCTCATTTTAGCCTATAAATAGAGAGCTTAGGACCCTTGTATTTTCATTCATGAATATAGTAGAGAAATTCTGTTGAGATGACTCCAGACTCCTCTCTTTTTGTGAATCAACTTAGGCTAGAGTTCTCCTTCTTGGTTTCCTCTAGCCTCCTTCCTTGAGTGTTGGCCCAACCTCACTTGAGAGCTTCTCCAAACAACCACTTCTCCTCTCATCTTCTAGCTTCCGCACCTTCATCCTTCTCCATGGAAGCTTCATCAATTCTGCATGGCTTCTCTATGGCTTCCTTACTCTTGAAGATGGACTCATCATGTGGTATCTACAACCTTGGTTGAGCAAGCTTGACGTCAAGAGATAAGTTCATCTTCCTTGTGGTTTTTCTTTGAATTTCTGTGTTGTTCATTACTTCCTTTGATTGTCTTGTTGTTTTTCTTCTTTTCACCTCATTGGTTATATGGTTCTTATCATTATTCCTTTGGAACCATTCGGCCATTATGCCTAAGAACTCAACCATGGTGAATTTGTGTGCCTTTTACATTTTCATTTGAGTATTGTTCATTTTGTATTTCATCTATTTGTGTCATTTTAATTTTCTCATCCATATGTTTTGTCTAGAGTAATGTGTAGTTCAATTATGTCTTAAATTCCTTTGTTTATCTTTGCATTTTTGTTGTTGTTATGTTGTTGTATTGCTACTATTTTGCTGTTGTT
Organism: Vigna unguiculata; assembly: GCF_037176805.1. NCBI lineage: Eukaryota > Viridiplantae > Streptophyta > Magnoliopsida > Fabales > Fabaceae > Vigna > Vigna unguiculata. Next base: position 24,408,564 of record NC_140802.1, read on the forward strand.
TTTGGTTCATAAATACACCTTCTCTTCTCCCTTGGAGCCTTGGAAATGAACTTTCACATCTAGATAACCTTTGTTATCTTAATGTCCAGTGGGAATTTTCCTTGTGCTTGCTTAATCACCTAAGTTTCATTTTCGTTTCTAGTGTGCTTTGTGTGCTTTTAATTTTCGCATTTGAGTTCATACTTGTTAATTAGTTCTTGGCAAGTTCTTTAGAGTTAATTTCCATTGTGTTTCCTTGAATTTCATAATCTTCTTTTGATTCCTTTAAGTTTCCTTCTCTTTTTGTTTCTATTAAAATGCAAATAATCAAGCATAGTGTGGTGGTGATTCTAATTTATGGTGGAAACTAGCTGCTGTAAGAGCTATAAAAAAGAAAGAAAAAGAGCACAAAAAGAGTACAAGCAAGTTCCAAAAATAATCAAAAGAAAAGATCAAAAGAAAGTGGCAAAAGAAGTACACTAGAATCACAGCCATCACTTGAGTTTGAGAGGATTTTTCTGTTGCATTTTACTGTTGTTCCAATGCTGTTTGTCTGCACACTTTCTGTATTTGTTTTGTCACAAAATATTGGCTATTGCAAATCCAGATCTGATTTTTTCCTCTTGTAGCTAAAACATAGACGAAAAAAAGAAAACAAAAATCATTGAAAAATGTTGAGAAATGAAAAAATGATAAATCGCTGAAGTAGAGGCTGAATTTCATGCTTTTTGGACTGGCAGTGGCTAAAAATTCAAATTTTGTGCAGATTTCTAGCTTGTTTTTGGTTGTTTTTAATCCATTCTAGTGCCATTCTTTAGGTAATTCATTTGAGTGCTTAACTTGTGATGGCTTCTTCTTGTCTCCATTGAAGCTTGCATGAAGAATGGAGGCTCCATGGATGGTGTTGGATGCGGAAGCATGAAGGAAAGGAGCTTAAGGTGTTTGGTTTGGTGGAGGTGAAAGGATTCTTAAGAGAGGTGAGGCCAACTCCTAAGGAAGAAGACTAGAGTAAACTAGAGAAGAGTTTACTCTAAGGTGAGCTCAAAAGAGATTTGTGCACAAATTTGGGCAGCAATTCATTACTCAATTTCAAGCTCAAAAATACATCTCCTAAGCCTTCTATTTATAGTCTAAAATGAGACCAAGGGGTCTCCAAAAAGTGGAGGGAAAAAGGAGTCTAGAAAGTTGAATTTTGGAGCCAAAAAGGAGCATGTGGGAGGTGTGACTTGCCACCTAAGCAAGTCACACTTGTCTTGCCATGGGAAGCTAACTCTCATCCTTGGAGAGCAAGTTTGAGAAGCTTCTAGGCTTTTCTAGAGTAGACACACTACTCTTGGCCCATTTGGCCCATTTCCCCTTTTTGGTCCAAAATTACTTCTAAAGCCCAATTTCCTCTAAGGCCCAATACATAGCCCAAAGAAAAATCCTATTCTACTGGGCCCAAAATACAAAGTCCAAAATAAAATCCTAATCTAGTATTTACAAACAAAATGTCCTAGGCTAGGTCTTGACATCTTCCTTGGCCCATGTGAAGTTCATCTTGGGCCTTGCATGCGCATTTAAGGCCCATTCCTCTTGTATTCTCCTAGCCATGGCTCTTGTTGTAGGTCCCTTGGCCCGAGGCTTCTCATCATCCCCTCCCTCTTGAGAAGGATTTGTCCTCAAATCTGTATTCTCTGCCTCATCATCTGTACCACCTGCAAAAGGTATTAAGTCAGCAACATTAAAGGTGGCATGCACATCATAGCCTTCAGGCAACTCTAGCCTATACGCATTATCATTTACTCTTTTCAGCACTTTAAAGGGACCATCACCTCGAGGACTAAGTTTAGACTTCCTTTGCTTAGGAAATCTATCTTTTCTAAGGTGTAGCCACACCCAATCCCCTTCTTCAAAAATCATTTCCCTCTTCCCCTTATTGTTGTACTTAACATACCTCTCTGTTTGTTGCTGGATTTGGCTTTTAATCTTTTCATGCATTTTCTTAACAAAATCAGATTTTGCCACCCCTTCTTTATGAATAAAATCAAAAGATGTAGGAAGTGGTAGCAAGTCCATGGGAGTGAGAGGATTAAAGCCATAAATAGCTTCAAATGGAGAGATTTTAGTAGTCCTATGAACTACTCTATTGTAGGCAAACTCAATATGGGGAAGGCATTCATCCCAAGATTTGTGGTTCCCTTTCAAAATTGCCCTTAACATAGTAGACAGAGACCTATTAACAACTTCAGTTTGCCCATCAGTTTGTGGGTGACATGAAGTAGAGAAATTAAGCTTAGTTCCTAACCTTGACCAAAGTGTTTTCCAAAAGTGGCTAAGGAACTTGGTGTCTCTATCAGAAACTATGGTGCGGGGTATACCATGAAGCTTGACCACATCTCTAAAGAAAAGCCTAGCAATGTTGCTAGCATCATCCACTTTGTGGCAGGGTATAAAGTGTGTCATTTTGCTAAAACGATCTACCACCACAAAAATGGAATCAAAACCCCTTTGTGTTCTTGGGAGTCCTAAGACAAAATCCATACTTATATCTTCCCAAGGGGCTGAAGCAACAGGCAAGGGGGTGTATAATCCATGAGGCATTATTTTAGACTTAGATTGTAAGCATGAAATACATCTATTACAATGCCTTTGGACATCCTTCCTCATATGGGGCCAAAAGAATTTCTCTTTTAAAAGACCTAGGGTTTTTTCTACCCCAAAATGACCCATTAATCCCTCTTCATGTGTTTCTTGAACAAGGAGTTTTCTTTGTGAACATTGGGTAATACAAATTTTTCCTTCTTTAAACAAATACCCCTCATTCACATAGAAACCTCCTTGAGGTCTTTCCATACATTCAGCATAAGTAGAGGAAAACTCAGAATCTTGATTATACATTTCTGGAATGTGATCAAATCCAAGAATTTGGGCTCCCAATTTTGAAAACAATGTGTGCCTTCTAGACAAGGCATCAGCCACCACATTACTTTTGCCCTTCTTGTACTTTATCACATAAGGAAATTGTTCCAAGAATTCCATCCACTTAGCATGTCTTTTATTCAGCTTATGTTGGCCCTTCAAATATTTTAGCGACTCATGGTCACTATGAATGACAAACTCTTTGGACACAAGGTAGTGTTCCCATGTTTGAAGGGCCCTAACTAAGGCATACAATTCCTTATCATAGGTGGGATAGTTGAGGGAGGCACCATGAAGTTTTTCACTGAAATAAGCAATTGGGTGCCCTCCTTGCAACAACACAGCACCTATTCCTACACCGGATGCATCACACTCTAGCTCAAAGGTTTTTGAAAAGTTTGGTAAAGCTAGAATGGGTGCATTGGTGAGATTTTCCTTGAGTTGTTGAAAAGCAGACTCTTGTTTTTCACCCCAATTAAAAGATACATCTTTCTTGACAAGTTCATTGAGGGGTGAAGCCAAAGTAGAGAAGTTAGGAACAAACCTCCTATAAAAGCTTGCCAAACCATGGAAGCTCCTAACCTCTCCAACATTTTTAGGAGTAGGCCATTCTTGGATGGCCTTTATTTTTGTAGGGTCAACATGGACCCCATTTTTGTTCACAACAAAACCTAAGAAAACTACACTATCTACACAGAAAGTACATTTCTCTTTATTAGCAAACAAACTATTTACCCTAAGGATGGTAAGGACAGACCTTAGATGGTCTATGTGCTCATGCAAGCTCTTGCTATAAATCAAGATATCATCAAAATAGACAACCACAAACTTTCCTATGCACTCTCTAAGAACGTGATTCATTAGTCTCATGAATGTGCTAGGTGCATTAGTAAGCCCAAAGGGCATCACTAACCACTCATATAGTCCAAATTTGGTCTTAAAAGCGGTTTTCCACTCATCACCTTCTTTGATTCTTATTTGGTGATAACCACTCTTTAGATCAATTTTAGAAAACATGAGGGACCCATGCAACTCATCAAGCATGTCATCAAGCCTAGGGATTGGATGCCTATATTTAATGGTGATGTTATTTATGGCTCTACAATCACAGCACATTCTCCATTTCCCATCCTTTTTAGGTACTAACAAAACAGGCACAGCACAAGGGCTAAGGCTCTTTTGAACCCAACCCTTCTCCAACAACTCTTGGACTTGAGACTCTATCTCCTTTGTTTCTTGAGGATTTGTCCTATAGGCTGGTCTATTTGGTAGACTAGCCCCAGGCACTAAATCTATTTGATGTTCAATTCCTCTAAAGGGAGGAAGCCCAATAGGCCCTTCCTTAGGGAATATATCCTCAAACTCTTTCAAAAGATTTTCAATTTTAGGAGGTAGATTCTTACGTTCAAGAGTTGTGGCAGTACATGTGAGTGTTCCTTTACACAACAAGAGGCATGAAGGTTGTTCATCATTGAGAACTTGATTCAAAGATTTTATAGTCAAAATGTTCTCATGTTGAATGACCTTGGGAGAAGGAACACCAATCTCTCCCACCTCAGATTCATCTTTAGTTACTTTTTTTGGGAGAGAGGGAGGACTTTTTTTTTTATCCTCTTTTCTCTCCTTTTCCAACTTCTTTCTCATTTGGATTTGATCCTCTACCACTTGGGATGGTGATAAAGGATGCAAGACAAATTTTCTATCCTTGTGAGTGAAGGTGATTTCATTGGTAAGACCATTATGCATGGTTTTCTTGTCAAATTGCCAAGGTCTTCCCAATAAAACATGGCAAGCTTCCATAGGTACTACATCACATAGCACACTATCTTCATATTTCCCTATGGATAACTTGACCTTCACTTGATGTTGGACTGTCAAATCCCCACTTTCATTAAGCCAATGCAATTTGTAAGGTTTTGGATGGGGAATGATAGTCAAAGCCAACTTATCAACCAACCTTGTACTACAACAATTGCAACATGAACAACTATCAACAATGAGAGAACAAGTGTTTTCTAAAATTTTACATCTTGTATGAAAGATGTTCTCTCTTTGTGTTGGCTCTTTTGGAATGGGTTGGTTGCTAAGAAGTCTTCTAATCATTAGAAGGTCTCCTTCACAAGGATAGGCAATTTCCTTAGCCTCATCATTAGACTCCTCACTAGAAGTCTCACTCTCACTTTCTTGCTCATCTTGGCTACTATAGTGGTCAACACCCCTTAAGATCATGGTCTTTTTGGTGGGGCATTGAGATGCAACATGACCTCTACCAAGACACTTGAAACATTTGATTTCACTAGTGCGAGTGTGTGAAGATGTGCCTTCCCTTGGTTTCTCCTTTTCCTTGAAACTTTTGGAGGGTTCCTCTTTGACTTGCTTACCCTCCCTCTTGAATTCTTTCTTGGTATAAGAGTTAGAGTAGTCATTTCGAAAATTTTTCCTTAGAATTTGTTGCTCTACCTTTATGCAAAGTTGAACCAAGTCATTTAAGTCTTGGTAGGGCAACAATTCTACTCTATCTCTTATCTCAAGACTTAAACCACTAAGAAACCTTGCAATGGTGGTATCCTCGGACTCCTTAATCCCAGCCCTCATCATATATAACTCCATCTTTTGTCTATATTCTTCCACTTTCATTTTATTTTGATGGAGTCTTTGAAGCTTATCCATTAGCTCTCTATGATAATAGGAGGGAATATGTCTTCTCCTAAGGGCTCCTTTGAGGTCATTCCAATATTTGACCTCGGGACTTTGATTGATTCTCCTATCTCTTTCGAGGGCAGTCCACCAATACATAGCATTGCCCTGGAAGCTAAGGGTAGCTAAGGGTACTTTCCTCTCCTCACTTATTTGATGGCAAGCAAAGAGTTGCTCAACCTTCATTTCCCAATCAAGATAAGCTTCAACATCATCTTTCCCATAAAAGTGAGGGAGGTCTATTCTAATGGCTCTTGGTTCCCTAGGCTCTCTTCTTTCTCTTCTTAGAGGAGGAGGAGGTTGATAGAAGTTGTCAACTAGTCTACTATCTTCTTCATAGTGTGTGACTAGTGTTGGAGTGTGGGAGTACAAATGTTGACTCCTATTACTCATCCTCTCATGCAACCTTTCCATATTTCTTGTTCCCCTCCTCTCTTCATCTAAAAGTTGATGAAATCTATCTCTTTCTTGTTTTTCCCTTTCCCTTGCAATTATTTCATCTTCCTTCCAACGTAGTAGTGCTCTCAAATCAAAGGCAATTTGTTTCAAACTTATTTCTTCTTCATTTGAAGCACTCATACATTGAGAAGGAGGTTGAGACATTTTTTTTTTAAGATTTTGGTCTTTAAAAGAAAATTTCAAAGAAGAAGTAGATAGCAAAAGCTTTTAGTTCTCCTCCAGGAAAGAGAGGTGAATCACTTGGATTGCTTACATACCAAGTCTTTCCTAGCCAAGGGAACTTGAAACTTTTGTACAAAACTTCTTAAATGAAATTAATTCAAAGACTAAGTTGACACACACTAAACTATCAAACAAGAAAATTAAAAACAAGAAAGATTATAAGCTATATGCGGCCTAAGTTTTGGTAAAAGTAGAAGGCACTTGGAACCTTCAAACTTCACCACTAAAAGCGCTTCACTAATGTATAGAAGAGGTTCTAGTTAGGAGATGGGATTGAGTACCTAAGACTCCCCCAAGACACCTAACTAGGCCATGAACACAAGAAGGAAAACATTACAATTTTACAACTCAATTTGAATACAATCAAAGTACACAAAATGTAAAAGGTCTTCTTGGCTTTGTCTTCTTGGCTTGGTCCTCACAAGTGTTTCACTCTTGCACTTCCTCTTGATCTCACCAAAGAGGATTCTCTTTCGGGACTAGGTACTCCACCTCCTAGGATGCTACCTTAGGAAAATTAGATCACCTCCAAAAAGAAGTATGCACCAAATATAGAAACCAAACCAAAAGAGGTCAAGAAATAAAGCAAGAAAAGCACAAAATTATAATTGCTAAACCAAAAGTGAATAATGCCATGACAAACTCAAAGGATCACCAAAGAAATGACAAACTAGAAATAAGGTAAAGAAACAAGATAAGCACTCAAATGAATTACCTAATGAATGGCACTAGAATGGATGAAAAACAACCAAAATAAGCTAGAAAACTGCACTGAATTTGATTTTTCACTCACTGCCAGTCCAAAAACGTGAATTCAGGCCTCTGCTTCAGATATTTTTCATTTTTTCATTTCTCAACATTTTTCAATGATTCTTTTTTTCACTTTTTCGTCTATGTCTTAGCTAAAAGAGGCAAAAATTAGATTTGGATTTGCACCGGCCAATTTTTTATGATAAATCAAATACAAACAGTGTGCAGTCAGACAGAAACTGGAACAGCAGTAAAATATAACAAAATAATGCTCTCAAACTCAAGTGATGGTAGTGATTCTAGTGTACTTCTTTTGCCACTTTCTTTTGATCTTTTCTTTTGATTCTTTTTGGCACTTGCTTGTATTCTTTTTGTGCTCTTTTTCTTTCTTTTTATAGCTCTTACAGCAGCTAGTTTCCACCACAAAACAGAATCACCACCACACTATGCTTGATATTTGCATTTTAATGGAAACAAAAAGCACAAAGGAGAAGGAAACTTAAAGGAATCAAAAGAAGATCATGAAACACAATGAAACACAATGGAAATTGACTCTAAGACATTGCTAAGATCTAAATAGCAATCTGAACTCAAAAACAGAAATGAAAAAGCACCAAAGCACAATTAATTGAAAGGAAATTTAGTGTGGTTTATGGTGATTTTAAGCAAGCACAAGGAAAATTCCCACTGGACATTAAGATAATTAAGGTTATCTAGATGTGAAGGTTCATTTCCAAGGCTCAAAGAGAGAAGAGAGTGTTAATTTTTAAGGATTAAAAACTGCACTCAAATCTGAAAAAAATTCAGCAACACATCACCAACAAATTCAAAGAAAATTAAAAGCTAAACAAGGAATTAATGACATATATGGACTAAACATGACTCTAGACAAAACATATAGATCTTAAAATCAAAATAAACTCAAGAATCAAGAGAATGAACTGAACAAAAAAAAACAAATACACAATTAAAATGAAAAGTAAATGGTAGAAACCAAATAGAACACCTAAAGCACACAAGGATGGTTCAAGATGAAGCAAATGAAGATGAACCAAAGTAAAAAGACATTAATACTCAAAATAAAATGAACAAAAACAGCAAGACAAGTAGGAGAAGTGATGAACAACACGGAATTGAAAAAAAAATGGAGAAGAAGCACTTAACTCACTAAAACCAAGGCTCATGATACCACATGATGGCTTCTTCTTGTCTCCATTGAAGCTTGCATGAAGAATGGAGGCTCCATGGATGGTGTTGGATGCGGAAGCATGAAGGAAAGGAGCTTAAGGTGTTTGGTTTGGTGGAGGTGAAAGGATTCTTAAGAGAGGTGAGGCCAACTCCTAAGGAAGAAGACTAGAGTAAACTAGAGAAGAGTTTACTCTAAGGTGAGCTCAAAAGAGATTTGTGCACAAATTTGGGCAGCAATTCATTACTCAATTTCAAGCTCAAAAATACATCTCCTAAGCCTTCTATTTATAGTCTAAAATGAGACCAAGGGGTCTCCAAAAAGTGGAGGGAAAAAGGAGTCTAGAAAGTTGAATTTTGGAGCCAAAAAGGAGCATGTGGGAGGTGTGACTTGCCACCTAAGCAAGTCACACTTGTCTTGCCATGGGAAGCTAACTCTCATCCTTGGAGAGCAAGTTTGAGAAGCTTCTAGGCTTTTCTAGAGTAGACACACTACTCTTGGCCCATTTGGCCCAATTCCCCTTTTTGGTCCAAAATTACTTCTAAAGCCCAATTTCCTCTAAGGCCCAATACATAGCCCAAAGAAAAATCCTATTCTACTGGGCCCAAAATACAAAGTCCAAAATAAAATCCTAATCTAGTATTTACAAACAAAATGTCCTAGGCTAGGTCTTGACATCTTCCTTGGCCCATGTGAAGTTCATCTTGGGCCTTGCATGCGCATTTAAGGCCCATTCCTCTTGTATTCTCCTAGCCATGGCTCTTGTTGTAGGTCCCTTGGCCCGAGGCTTCTCATCAACTTGTTTCTTTGCCTTATTTCTAGTTTGTCTTTCTTTGTTAAATCTTTGAGTATGTTTCAACTATATTCCACTTGAGTTTAACTCTTCTTTCATTGAAGCTTTTCTTGTTTTTCCTTATTGGCTTCTTTGGTTTGGTGTTACATTCTTGGTGGAAGATTTCTTTGGAGGTAACCAAATACTCAAGGTAGCATCCTAGGAGGTGGAAACCAAAGTGGAACTCCAAGCTACAAGTGAAGTTCACAAAGGAGAAAATTCAAAGCAAACACATGAGGGAGACACACTTTGGAGGCCGGACCGAGAGCTTGAGAGACATAGCTTGGCATAGCATAGTTTTATTTTGGTTTTTGCTGTTTTGATGTCACGGATTTTGTGTAATTTTCTTTCTTTCAGTTTTCTCCTTTTATTTGGCTTAGGTGGGAAAATGTTTTAGAGCAATCCCATCCTTAGCATTTAATTGTAATAGTTTAAGGTGTAGTGTGAGGTTCAAGGGGTTCCAAAGGCCACTTGAATTTTCACTTAGGATTTTCGTCTAATTTATGTTTTCTGCCTTTATGTTTTAAATGTCAAGGTTTTGTGTAATTTGTATGACTGCTTCTATGTTTTAGGTCATCGTGATATCTAGGTGCAAATCTTTAAACACTTAGTTGACCTTTCTTTCGTCATACAATTTCACACAATTTGGAAGTTGTTTTTCACAATTAAGATCTGTCTTGTTGGGAAATTTTATTGAGAATTTTTGTGAAAGAAATTTAGAGATTTCTGGCTAGGAAAGGTTTGGTTTCTAAGCCTGTCTATGAGACTCACCTCCCTTTCCTGGGAACATCTCTAGAAATATTTTCCTTTATATTCTCTTTAAAATTCCTAAAGTTTCTTTGTGAAAAGTTGTTTAGATAAGTGTTTCAAAAGTGTTTTCCAAAATGAGTTATCGTTTGTACAATAGACTGCATTTAGGTAGTCATAGTGAAGATAAAATGCATCAGACACATGAGAGTATATTCCCTTTCTTTAGTGAGGACATAAGTGCATTATCATACATATATGGGGAGAGGGAAATAGATGATTTGGTGCAATCATTCCATCTTAGACATAGTAAATACTACTTTCTTACTTTGTGCATTTCATGTTTTGTAGGACATGCAAGAGAGTGGTGGGATTATAGGCAGTTTAGAGTGGAAAAAGGAAGAAAATCTCCCATTCAAAATTGGAGTGAGTTGAAAGCATGCATGAGAAGAACATTCATACCACCTTCCTTTGATTTTGATCGTGAGATAGAGAAAAAGAAAATTGAGATAGCAAGAAGGAAGGAGGAAAAACTCACAATACTCTTAAGAGAGATGAGGGAGTTGGAAGAAAAAGAAAAAATAAGAATTCAAAAAATAGAGCAAAAAGTAAGAGAGAAATTTGAGCAAGAATTGAGAGAGGAAGAGGAAAAGTTGAGAAAACAAAAGGAGGAAGAAAAGAGAATAGAATATGAAGAGGAAAAGAGAGTAAGATAAGAGGCAGAGTTTAAAAGAAAAGAGGAAAAGATTGAGAGGAAAGAAATAATGCTTAGGGAAGTAGAGATACAACATCCTACGGCTCCTTGCATAGACTTCAAGGGAGTAATTCCATCTTTCAACACTTCTTTATTTGTTGTTAATACTTTTGTCTTAGTTCTCCCTAAAATTGTTTTTCCACCTTCATCATTCATTTTAAACACTTCAAAAGAATTTCCAAAAATCTTCTTTGACTTAGAGTGACCTTTTCGGTATCAATTAAGTCAAAGTGACAAGCAGTATTTTGGTGAAGTAGGCTATGTACCAAATCCTTCCAAAATTAAAAGGCCTTTTTCATATAGCCCTTACAAATATATTCTGCTTCCATTTCGGAAAGTAATAGAAAAATTGTTTGATGATTACTGCATCCATATTTTTTATCCCAGAGGAATCAAGCTTTTAAAGCTGTGGGCCTTAAAGAATCCTCTAGATCTGAGGACAAATCCTCTTCAAGAGGGAGGGGATGATGAATATTGTAACATCTCTGGCTACCCCTCCTCGGGCCCTAGAGGCTGTCAGGTTACTACAGCCCAATGCACCCCAACCTATCACCCTTCTCCGTCCATTCATACTGGGTGGGTTGTTGCCAGTGGGTATCGAACCCCAAACCTGACCTTTAACACCCTCCCAACTGGAGAGATGTCACTAGTTGTGCTGCAGCGCAACTGGTAGCATCTGTTGGTGAGCCAGAGGTGTTAAAGGTTAGGTTAGGGGTTCGATTCCCACTGGCAACAACCCACCCAGTATGAATGGACGGAGAAGGGTGATGGGTTGGGGTGCATTGGGCTGTAGTAACCTGACAGCCTCTGGGGCCCGAGGAGGGGTAGCCAGGGATGTTACAAATATCACCCTACACGGCTTTTCAGCTTGGGCCAATGGCCTAGCCCATTTAGTATTTCTTTGTCATTAAATAAATAATCATTTTGGGCCTTATACTTTTATTGGGCCATTCTTTTGTGCTATCTTTAATTGTCTTGATTCTTTTTATGGCTAGGAGAATACAAGAGGAATAGGCCTTAAATGCGCATGCAAGGCCCAAGATGAACTTCACATGGGCCAAGGAAGATGTGAAGACCTAGCCTAGGACACTTTGCTTGTAAATACTAGATTAGGATTTTATTTTGGGCTTTGTATTTTGGTGATGAAGGATTGACCCCAACCAAGGATGGAGGCACATGCTTAAGAAGACTAAGCATGTTTAGAAAGGAAGTTCACTAATCCTTCATCCATTTCATTTGTGTTTGTTATTTTTTATTCCCTAAGTTGACTTAGTTGAATCAACTTTAGTTGACTTGTTGACCTTTGACTAGGTTTGACTTGTTGACTATAGTTGACTTGACTTAAGCCAACATGCTAATCTATGTTTATTTGCTTTGTAGGTTAATTAGGAGTAAGAAAGCAATGCTAGGTGGCGCATGGTGATTGGGGAGCATAAATGATGTGGAGGAGAGAGTAAAGCAAAGGCATAAAGCATAAAGAAAAAGGCATAAAGCAAGTGTACCTATGTACCTTTGGTCTCCTTTGAATTTAGCACACTTTGGCCACCTTTTGGAGACATATGAGACACATTATTTGTCTCCTTTTGTGCTAGAACGAAATTAGCCTTGCACACACCATAGTTGGCTCTTTTGTCTCTCATTTTTGTAACCTTATTTGACCTAGTTTCTAGAAGGTAGGGCTAGGTTTTTGTAGAGACATCCTTAGGTATCTTTTATTTGCTTAGAGGCCCCTAAACTCTTCTATATAAGGGGTGCTCCTAGACATGTAAAGGGTTGAACATTTTGAAGTAAAAACACTCTTGTGTCTCAACCATTTGTGAGAGTTTCCTCCCTTGGGAGTGAATACTTTTAAGCCTTATCTTGCATAGCAAGTGGCGGCACACATCCACTCATCTTCAAGGTTGCCATGGCTTCTAGCCTAGCCTTGTAGTGGCGTGCTTCTCACATTTTTACCATTCCTTTTCTCTCCATTTTATGTTTTCTTCTTCTTTTAATTGTTCTTGGTTTTCTATGGTTTATGTGCTTTCCATTTCCTTTTTGTTTTGAATCAATCCATCATCTTCTTCTTTTGAGCTTTGTGAAAGGAACCTTCACATCTAGATAGCTTGCTATCTTAATGTCCAGTGGGGATTTCACTTAGCTTTCTTAATCAACTCACACCATATTCAATAATCTTAAAAAGGAACAAGATAATCCTTCATCATTTGGTATCTAGAGCCTAGGTTATCTTGAATATGGTGTTTTTCACGTGCTAACCTTGTCTTGTTGTAGCTATCTTTGTATGGTTCAAATCCACTTCCATTGCACACAAAAACAATGCTGGTAGAAACTGTTCACGATTTTAAAAGATTAAACTGCACCTGCTCAGTGGTCCAAAAATTACGTTCTTGATTTCAAAAGAAAGCTCTGTGAGTCTAGTTTTTAACAAAAAAAGAACCAATGCATTTGGAGTTCTGTGGAGAGAGTTATGATTGAAATAGTGAGCAAAGGTCAGAGCTGCCGAGATCACCGCGAATCAACGTTTTTCAGGTTATGTTGGGCAGTTTTGGCTACTGTTTTTGTTACTCTTCTTACTCCTAAATGTGGTTGGATAACATGTCTTTGGATGCTTAGTCTTTGAGCCTCAAATCCATGAGTTTAAATGCATGATAGCTACATGTTTTTGTCTTTGTGTATGTCATGTTGAGTCTTTAAATGTGTCTAACTTTTGCTTGAGTCATATGTCATATGCTTCTTTGAGTTTTCTTATTCTTGTTTCTAAGTATTTGAGCTATTGCATGAGATCTATGCCTTTTGTTGTAGCATGCTCCTTGAAATTGATTTTGACCTAATTTTTAAGGAACTAAGTGTTCAAGACACCTTAAAATATCTTTCTCATCATCTTAAGTACCTAGTTTTGAAAAGAAAAATTATTTTCATGACCAAAAACAGTTTGGCCAAGAGCTAATGTGTTGCTTGGTGAATCCATGTGGCCATTTTTACTAGATGTTATGCTACCAAATTTTATAATTGGATTTTGGGTGATATTGGCAAATTAGTTCCATGTTTTAACTTGGTTATGATCTTTCTTGGTGTATGCATAATATGAGGTATAATCTTGGCTTGTTCAAATGCTTTCCATAGAGTCTTTAAAAGTGTTTTTCATTGCTTTAGTCTTGTTCAAGTTTTGTCTTTAAAACAAAATTTCCTTAGAAGTTAAACTTTCTTGTTTTTGTGCTTTTCTTGCTTGTCACTAGGTGTTCTTTGTTGTGTCTTAGTAGTTTTCTTTTCTTGAAACTCTTGGGATGTTGTTGCCGAATCACTTGTCTTGCATTTGAAAGGTTTTGAACAAGTTTTTAAAAGTGTTTGCTTCACTCCTTTGGTGGATTTTGAGTGCTAGCCTTGCCTTGTTACTTTGGGAGAGTGATCTAAACACTTGGGTTACAATTTGGGTTGGATTTGGTCTCGGTTTTCATGTTGTCTAACCTCTAATCCATTTATTTTGTCTCGGATTTGAGTGTTTTTGTTGTAGGAATCATGGCAAGTTCATCAAATGCACCTACACCAAACAAAAACAATACATTGATGAGATTGCTTCGGGATTTGGAGTTGTCTAGGAAGGAGGCCTTTGAACAATTGAGAAAAGACAAGGAGCAAAGTGACCTAAGAATCCAAGAGCACATTCAAAGGCTTGAAGCTAGGGAGAAAGAAAGAGAGCCTAGGAAAAGAGGGCATTCTAGGCGCAAACCATCACAAGAGAAGCAAACTCTAAAGATTCCTAAGTTCTATGGTGGAAGTGATCCCAAAATCTTCCTTGATTGGGAAGCTAAAGTTGATCAAATTTTCAATGAAAACCATGTAAAGGATCAAGCACAAGTTGATCTAGTAGTTTTAGGATTTTTAGAGTATGCCAATACTTGGTGGCATAAAGTTTGTAAGAATTATGACCAAGGGCCACCCGCGGCTTCTTGGATGGACATTAAATCTCTTATGCGCGCTAGATTTGTTCCTCCCTCCTATAGGAAGGAATTTCTTTTGAAGCTCCAAAGGCTTCACCAAGGTTCTATGAGTGTGAGTGAGTACTTTAAAGAATTAGAGTCTCAAATGCGTAGGGTTGAAATAAAAGAAACTAACAAAGAGAAAATAAAAAGATTTGTGAGTGGTCTTAGGAGAGACATACAAGACCAAGTAGAGTTGTATGAGTACTCCACTCTTGAAAATGTTTTCACACTTGCCCTTGGGATTGAAATTCAATTGAAAAGAAAAAGAAGGGCAAGGAAGAGTTACTCACCCAACCATTACTTTAGTCACTCATGGAAGGGAAAGGATAAAATGAAACATGATAAGTTCCCTTCTAACTCTCATCAAGAACCACCAAGTAAAAGTAAGTCACCAAGTGATCACATTCACCATTCCACTTCTCAAAGATCAAGTTCCATTAAATGTTTTAAATGTTTGGGTTATAATCACATTGCTTTAAATTGCCCAACCAAAAGGACCATGATCTTAAAGAAGAGTAATGATGTTGAAAGTGAACACTCATCTCCCCATTCTCTTTCAAAAGAATCTTCTTCCTCTAGTAAAACTAAAATTTTTGAGAAAGACCCTATGTTATTAAGGCGTATGATAGGTCAAGATCAAAGTGAGCTTGAGCCAACTCAAAGAGAAAACATTTTTCAATCTAGGTGCAAAATTAACAAATGGGTTTGCTCTCTAATTATTGATGGAGGAAGTAGTACCAATGTATCTAGCACAAGGTTGGTGGAAAAGCTTAGCTTAGAGACCATTCCTCATGCTAAGCCCTACAAGCTTGCTTGGATAAGTAAAGAGGGAGAAATAGATGTCAATAAACAAGTCCTAATTAACTTCTCTATAGGAAGCTACAAAGATGAGGTGCTATGTGATGTTGTTCCCATGGAAGTCACACATATCTTACTAGGTAGGCCATGGCAATTTGATAAACAAACTTTACATGATGGCTATACCAACCAATACATTTTCTTCAAAAATGGGAAAAAGACAACTTTACTACCTCTATCACCTCAAGAAGTTAATAAGGATAGAAATATAATAAGAAAAGATAAAGAAGAAAAAGAAAAGGGGCAAGTTTTCACCAAGGTTTTACTTGCCTACAAAAAAATTCTTCCAAACCAAGATGTGCATCACTCTTCCTTCTCTTCCCAAGCCAAAAAGGAAGGCCCAAAGCATAAGCAAGAGAGGAAGAGTAGTCTAGAAAATAAAGATGGCCTAACCAAAGCTAGGGGTAATACCCTTAGAAAGGATGGAACAAAAGCTCATAAAAGGGAGGCGCAAATCCTCCCCCAAATCAAGTCAAGTTCCATCCACAAAGGCTTAAAGAATTTGTGGTCAAATTCTCTCCAAGAAGGAGAGGATGATGAAGGATTGACCCCAACCAAGGATGGAGGCACATGCTTAAGAAGACTAAGCATGTTTAGAAAGGAAGTTCACTAATCCTTCATCCATTTCATTTGTGTTTGTTATTTTTTATTCCCTAAGTTGACTTAGTTGAATCAACTTTAGTTGACTTGTTGACCTTTGACTAGGTTTGACTTGTTGACTATAGTTGACTTGACTTAAGCCAACATGCTAATCTATGTTTATTTGCTTTGTAGGTTAATTAGGAGTAAGAAAGCAATGCTAGGTGGCGCATGGTGATTGGGGAGCATAAATGATGTGGAGGAGAGAGTAAAGCAAAGGCATAAAGCATAAAGAAAAAGGCATAAAGCAAGTGTACCTATGTACCTTTGGTCTCCTTTGAATTTAGCACACTTTGGCCACCTTTTGGAGACATATGAGACACATTATTTGTCTCCTTTTGTGCTAGAACGAAATTAGCCTTGCACACACCATAGTTGGCTCTTTTGTCTCTCATTTTTGTAACCTTATTTGACCTAGTTTCTAGAAGGTAGGGCTAGGTTTTTGTAGAGACATCCTTAGGTATCTTTTATTTGCTTAGAGGCCCCTAAACTCTTCTATATAAGGGGTGCTCCTAGACATGTAAAAGGGTTGAACATTTTGAAGTAAAAACACTCTTGTGTCTCAACCATTTGTGAGAGTTTCCTCCCTTGGGAGTGAATACTTTTAAGCCTTATCTTGCATAGCAAGTGGCGGCACACATCCACTCATCTTCAAGGTTGCCATGGCTTCTAGCCTAGCCTTGTAGTGGCGTGCTTCTCACATTTTTACCATTCCTTTTCTCTCCATTTTATGTTTTCTTCTTCTTTTAATTGTTCTTGGTTTTTGATAAAGGATTGATCCCTACCAAGGATGATGGCCCATGGCACATGCTTAGAAGAAAGGGAGTTCCTTGATCCCTTCCTTTGCTTTTATTTTCTTTAGTTTAAAATTCCATTAAGTTGGCTTGGTTGACTATTTTTAAGTTGACTTGTTGACCTTGACTTTGGGTTGACTTGTTGACTTAAAAGATTAGCTTAACCTTAAACCAACATGCTAATAAATTTCTTAATTTGCTTTTGTAGGAATAAGAAAGGAGGAGGACCACATAGGAGACACTTGGCGTCCTAAGGAAGAGAGAGAAGGAATAAGACTTTCTAGAAGCATCTAGAAAGGGGAGGCCCACATGCCTTGGACACCAAGTCTTCTAGAATGTTCTAGAACCTTCCTTTGGGAGCCTTGGCCATGAAGACTTGCCAACTAGATGGCTTGGACGAAAATTCACCCATGTGCACCCTAGGATGACCTACTTTCTAGAACATGCTAGGTTTCTTTTGTAATCCTTTAACTTAGTTGTTTTGCTAAGGGGCCCCTAGACTTGTCTATTTAAGGGGACCTCTAACACTTGTACAAGGGTTGAATATTTTGGAGAAATTATACACTTTGTGTTTCAACCTTTTGTGAGAGCATTCCTCCTTAGGGAGTGGAGTTCTTTCAAGCCTTATCTTGCCTTGGCAAGTGGCGGCATACACCACTCATCTTCAAGGTTGCCATGGCTTCTTCTAGCCTAGCCTTGTAGTGGCGTGAATCCTCCATTCCTCCCATTTCCCTTGCTTTTCATTTTATGTTTCTTTACTCTTCTTGGTTTATATTGTTTCTATTATATGTTTTTCCTTTTGATTTCTTACTCCCCATCAATCCATTCTCCTCCTCTCTAGAACCTTGGAAAGGAACCTTCACATCTAGATAGCTTGCTATCTTAATGTCCAGTGGGGATTTCCTTGGTTTTCTTAATCAACTCACACCATATTCAATAATCTTAAAAAGGAACAAGATAATCCTTCATCAGTTTTCTATGGTTTATGTGCTTTCCATTTCCTTTTTGTTTTGAATCAATCCATCATCTTCTTCTTTTGAGCTTTGTGAAAGGAACCTTCACATCTAGATAGCTTGCTATCTTAATGTCCAGTGGGGATTTCACTTAGCTTTCTTAATCAACTCACACCATATTCAATAATCTTAAAAAGGAACAAGATAATCCTTCATCATTTGGCCCCAATAGAATAGGGTTTTCTTTGGGCCTTAAAGGAAATTGGGCTTTAGAAGTAATTTTGGACCGAAAAGGGGAATTGGGCCAAATGGGCCAAGAGTAGTGTGTCTACTCTAGAAAAGCCTAGAAGCTTCTCAAACTTGCTCTCCAAGGATGAGAGTTAGCTTCCATGGCAAGACAAGTGTGACTTGCTTAGGTGGCAAGTCACACCTCCCACATGCTCCTTTTTGGCTCCAAAATTCAACTTTTTAGACTCCTTTTTCCCTCCACTTTTTGGAGACTCCTTGGTCTCATTTTAGCCTATAAATAGAGAGCTTAGGACCCTTGTATTTTCATTCATGAATATAGTAGAGAAATTCTGTAGAGATGACTCCAGACTCCTCTCTTTTTGTGAATCAACTTAGGCTAGAGTTCTCCTTCATGGTTTCCTCTAGCCTGCTTCCTTGAGTGTTGGCCCAACCTCACTTGAGAGCTTCTCCAAACACCATTGCTGCACCACTTCTCCTCTCATCTTCTAGCTTTCGCACCTTGATCCTTCTCCCTGGAAGCTTCATCAATTTCGCATGGCTTCTCCTTGGCTTCCTTACTCTTGAAGATGGACTTATCACGGTATGATCGGTTTGGACCCGGGAGGGGATACCTGCAGAAGGGACTCCGAAGCTCAAGTCAGCCAAATATCTCAAAAAGTTAAATCTAGTGATTAGGGAAGTAATGAATGTGTACCTTTAATTCGTGGGGTCCATGCATATTTATAGATTATGATATGTCTGGCCATGTCATGGGCTGAGCCCTTATTTGGGTTGTAGGTGGGTACCCTAGCATGTGTATGGTAATTGTTATTATTCGACTAGGCCGACTAGGTGTGGTACACTAGTCCCCTAACCTTTGTCGATATAGTTATGTTGGTAAAGGATGACAAGTGTTTGTTGTTTTTCGGCTAGGCCGGCTAGGTGTGGTACACCATTATTTTATAAATATTTTTTATTAAAATATGTTATTTTCATTTTTACATTTTAATATTTTTTCCAGGACAAATCAAACTTGTATAATGATGATATTTAATTATTTTTAAAATAAAGGACATTTTGGTAATCTTATTCTCCCTTGATTTAAATATATTTTTTAATTTATCACATCCATCAAATCACTCACAAACTTTAAAAAACTTTACTCTAAATCCATCCACTTTCACCTTAAATCCACTTAAAATAAACAACACAAACATCACACCATAATTGACTTGATGTCATCCCCTCCCTTTCTCTCCAATCAAACTTGAGAGAGAGTAGAGGGAAGGGAGAAATTCCTCTACTTTTCAATCATCTATGTTATGCCATGGTTTGAGGGTGATATCAAGATTACAATTGTCTCAAATTATTTTTTCAGCTTAATTATGAAAATGATGTAAAAATATGGATTTTGAAAATATTTTTAAAAAAATAATTAATATAGTAAATTTGAAAATTGTTATAAAATAACGTTTAAAACGTAATTTTCAATTATCAAATTTTTTATTACATTATTTTATAAATACTTTTTTATTAAAATACATTACTTTGATTTATACATTTTAATATTTTTTCTACGATAAATCAAACTTATATAGTACTAATTTTTAATTATTTTTAAAATAAAGGACAATTTGGTAATCTTGTTTTTCCTTGATTTAAATATAATTTTTAATCTATCACAACTATCCAATCACTCACAAACTTCAACAAACTTTACTCTACATCCACCAATTTTCACCTTTAATCCCATTAACGTGAACAAGACAAACTTCACCCTCTAATCCACTTGAATTCATCCTCTTCCTCTCCCTCTAATCAATGTTAAGGGAGAGAGAGGAAGGAAAAGGGAAATTCCTCTATTTTTCAATCATCTATGTTATGCAATGGTTTAAGGGTGATATCAAGATTACAATTATGTCCGCAATTTATTTTTCAACTTAATTATGAAAATGATGTAATAATATGGCTTTTGAAATTATTTTTACAAAAATAATTAATAACGAAAATTTGAAAATTGTTATAAAATAAGGTTTAAAAAGTAATTATTAATTAGAAAACTTTTTATTACATTATATTTTAAATATTTTTTTATTAAAATATGTTACTTTCATTTATACGTTGTAATATTTTTTCTACAATAAATCAAACTTATATAATGATCATTTTTAATTTTTTATTCAAATAAAGGACAATTTGGTAATCTTGTTTTTCCTTGGTTTAAATATAATTCCTCTACTTTTCAATCATCTCTGTGATGCAATGGTTTGAGAATGATATAAAGATTACAATTATGTACACAATTTTTTTTCAACTTAATTATGAACATTATGTAAAAATAACGAAAATTTGAAAATTGTTATAAAATAAGGTTTAAAATTTAATTTTTAATTATAAAATTATTTATTTCATTATTTTACAAATTTTTTTTATCATAATATGTTACCTTAATTTATACATTGTAATATTTTTTCTACGAAATATCAAACTTATATAATGATAATTTTTAATTATTTTTAAAATAAAGGATAATTTGGTAATTTTGTTTTTCCTCGATTTAATTATAATTTTTAATCTATCAAATCCATCAAATCACTCACAAACTTTCCTCAAAATTCACCCACTTTCACCTTTAATCCACTTGAAGTGAACCACACAAACTTCACAATGTAATTCACTTGATGTCATCCTCTCTCTCTCACTCCAATCATTCTTGAGGGAGAGAGGGGAAGGAAAAGGGAAATTCTTCTATTTTTAAATCATCTCTGTTATGCCATGATTTGAGGGTGATATAAAGATTACAATTATGTCCGCAATTTATTTTTCAGCTTAATTATGAAACTGATGTCAAAATATGGCCTTTCAAATTGTTTTTCAAAAATAATTAATAACGAAAATTTGAAAGTTGTTCTAAAAAAAGGTTTAAAAACTAATTATTATTTATAAAGTTTTTTATTACATTATTTTACTAATATTTTTTTAATAAAATATTTTATTTTCATTTATACATATTAATATTTTTTCTACAATAAATCAAACTTATATAATGATAACTTTTAATCATTTTTAAAATAAAGGACAATTTGGTAATCTTGTTTTTCTTTGATTTAAATCTAGTTTTTAATCTATAACATCCATCAAATCACTCACAAACTTCAACAAACTTACTTTTCTCTAAATTCAATCACTCTCATCTTTAATCCTCTTAAAGTGAACAAGACAAGCTTCACACTCTATTCCACTTGAATTCATCTTATCCTTTACCCTCCCATCAACGTTGAGGGAGAGAGAGGGGAAGGAAGAGGGAAATTCCTCTAATTTTCAATCATCTCAGTTGTGCAATGGTTTCAGGGTGATATCAGAATTACAATTATGTCCGCAATTTATTTTTTAGCTTAATTTTGAAAATGATGTAAAAAAATGGCTTTTGAAATTATTTTAACGAAAATTTGAAAATTGTTATAAAATAAGGTTTAAAAAGTAATTATCAATTTTAAAATTTTTTATTACATTATTTTATAAATAGTTTTTTATTCAAATATGTTATTTTCATTTATACATTTTATTATTTCTTCTATGACAAATAAAACTTATATAATGATAATTTTTAATTATTTTCAAAATAAAGGACATTTTGGTAATCTTATTTTTCCTTGATTTTAATCTATCACATCCATCAAATCACTCACAAACTTTAACAAATTTTACTCTAAATCCACCCACTCACACCTTAAATCCACCTAAAGTAAACAACACAAACTTCACACTATAATCCATTTGATGTCATCCTCTCCCTTTTCTCTCCAATCAAACTTGATAGAGAGAGAGGCGAGGGAAGGGAGAAATTTCTCTACTTTTCAATCATCTCTGTTATGTCATGCTTTGATGGTGATATCAAGATTAAATTATGTCTCAATTTTTTTTCAGCTTAATTATGAAAATGATGTAAAAATACGAATTTTGAAAATATTTTTACAAAATTAATAAATAACGTAAATTTTAAAATTGTATAAAATAAGGTTTAAAAGGTAATTTTCAATTATAAAATTTTTTATTACATTATTTTATAAATATTTTTTTATTAAAATACGTTACTTTCATTTATACATTTCAATATTTTTTCTACGATAAATCAAACTTATATAGTGACAATTTTTAATCATTTTTAAAATAAAGGACAATTTGGTAATCTTGTTTTTCCTTGATTTTTAATCTATCACATCCATCAAGTCACTCACAAACTTTAACAAACTTTACTTTAAATCCACCATCTTTCACCATTAATCCATTTAAAGTGCACAACACAAACTTCACACTCTAATCCACTTGAATTCATCATCTCCCTCTCCCTCCAATCAACCTTGACGGAGAGAGGGAAGGAATATGAAAATTCATCTATTTTTCAAGCATCTCTCTTATGCAATGGTTTGAGGGTGATATCAAGATTACAACTATATCGACAATTTATTTTTCAGCTTAATTATGAAAATGATGTAAAAATATGGCTTTTGAAATTATTTTTACAAAATTAAATAATAACAAAAATTTGAAAATTGTTCTAAAATAAGGTATAAAAAGTAATTATTAATTATAAATTTTTTAGGTTTAATTATGCCTTTGGTCCCCATTTTGGAGTCAAAATCTCAAAATGGTACCCAAATTATTAAAAGTCTCAAAATGGTCTCCTTTTTTGTTGAAATGTCTCACGTTTGCCCTTGCCGTTAAGTCAACGTTGACGCCGTTAGAGGGAGTGCCACGTGTCAGTTCCTCGATTTTTTGAATTTTCTTTATTAATTTTTTTTTTTAATTTTTTTTTATTTTTAATTTTTTTTATTAATTTTTTTAAAAGATTAAAAAATTGCCATGTGTCAAGCTGTCATCGTGCCACGTGACAGTGATAGTGACACGTGTGAGTATTACGCCACGTGTCATTTTCTTAGTATCAATTTGGTCCCTTTATTTTAATTTGTCTCAATTTAGTCCCAATTTTTGTAAAAATTAGCAATTTTGTCCCTCTCCAAATTGAAATCAAATTTAATTTCTGTATAAATGTACACAAATATTTCCATCAAAATTGATATTTCAAGTAAATATTTTTAACCAAATTAAGTTCATTTAATTAATATTTTACATTGAACTTTATTTAAAATGGTTTAAAAGTTGTTAATAGAAAATAATGTTAATAGAAAAAAATTCATAAATTACCTAGTTGATGTTACAATAAAACACATATAAATTTAAAATTTTAAAACAATTTTATGTAAAGTTGAATGTGAAACATAATTTTAACTAAACTTAGCTATGTTAAAAATATATAATAAAAATATCAATTTGAATACAAATATCAAATTTAGTAAAAATATTTGTATAACATTTATATAAAATTAAATTTTGTTTCAATTTGAAGGGGGACAAAATTGCTAATTTTTACAAAAATTGGGAGGAAATTGAGACAAATTAAAATAAAGGGACCAAATTGAGACTAACAAAATGACACGTGGCGTAATACTGACACGTGTCACTGTCACTGCCACGTGGCACGATGACAGCTTGACACGTGGCAATTTTTTTGATTTTTTAAAAAAAATTCAAAAAAAAAATTAAAAAGAAAAAAAATTCAAACAAAAATTCAAAAAAAATTCAAAAAATCGAGGAATTGACACGTGGCACTCCCTCTAACGGCGTCAACGTTGACTTAACAAGAAGGGCAAACGTGAGGCGTTTCAACAAAAAAGGGGACCATTTTGAGACTTTTAAAAATTTGGGTACCATTTTGAGATTTTGACTTCAAAATGGGGACCAAAGGCATAATTAAACCAATTTTTTATTACATTATTTTATAAATATTTTTTTAATAAATTATGTTATTTTCATTTATACATATTAATATTTTTTCTACAACAAATCAAACTTATATAATGATAATTTTTAATCATATTTAAAATAAAGGACAATTTGGTAATCTTGTTTTTTCTTCATTTAAATATCATTTTTAATCTATCACATCCATCCAATCACTGACAAACTTCAACAAAATTTACTCTAAATCCACTCACTTTCACCCATAATCCCCTTAACGTGAACAAGAAAAATTTCACCCTCTAATCCACTAGAATTCATCATCTTCCTCTCCCTCCAATCAATGTTGAGGGAGAGAGGAAGGAAAAGGGAAATTCTTCTATTTTTAAATCATCTCTGTTATGCCATGATTTGAGGGTGATATAAAGATTACAATTATGTTTGCAATTTATTTTTCAGCTTAATTATGAAAATGATATCAAAATATGGCCTTCCAAATTGTTTTTCAAAAATAATTAATAACGAAAATTTGAAAGTTGTTCTAAAAAAAGGTTTAAAAACTAAATATTACTTCTAAAGTTTTTTATTACATTATTTTATTAATGTTTTTTTAATAAAATATTTTATTTTCATTTATACATATTAATATTTTTTCTAAAACAAATCAAACTTATATAATGATAACTTTTAATCATTTTTAAAATAAAGGACAATTTGGTAATCTTGTTTTTCTTTGATTTAAATCTAGTTTTTAATCTATAACATCCATCAAATCACTCACAAACTTCAACAAACTTTACTCTAACTTCAATCGCTCTCACCTTTAATCCTCTTAAAGTGAACAAGACAAGCTTCACACTCTATTCCACTTGAATTCATCTTATCCTTTACCCTCCATGGAGGGAGAAAGAGGGGAAGGAAGAGGAAAATTCCTCTATTTTTCAATCATCTCGGTTGTGCAATGGTTTCAAGGTGATATCAGGATTACAATTACGTCCGCAATTTATTTTTTAGCTTAATTGTGAAAATGACGTTAAAATATGGCTTTTGAAATTATTTTAACAAAAATATGAAAATTGTTATAAAATAATGTTTAAAAAGTAATTATCAATTTTTTAAAATTTTTTATTACATTATTTTATAAATAGTTTTTCATTGAAATATGTTATTTTCAATTTTACATTTTATTATTTTTTCTACGGCAAATAAAACTTATATAATGATAATTTTTAATTATTTTTAAAATAAAGGACATTTTGGTAATCTTATTTTTCCTTGATTTTAATCTAATTCTGAATCTATCACATCCATCAAATCACTCACAAACTTTAACAAATTTTACTCTAAATCCACCCACTTTCACCTTAAATCCACCTAAAGTAAACAACACAAACTTCACACTATAATCCACTTGATGTCATCCTCTCGCTTTTCTCTCCAATCAAACTTGATAGAGAGAGGCGAGGAAAGGGAGAAATTTCTCTACTTTTCAATCATCTTTGTTATGTCATGGTTTGAGGGTGATATCAAGATTAATAATTTTGAAAATGATGTAAAAATATGGATTGTGAAAATGTTTTTACAAAAATAATTAATAAGGTAAATTTGAAAATTGTATAAAATAAGGTTGAAAAAGTAATTTTCAATTATAAATTTTTTTATTACATTATTTTATAAGTACTTTTTTATTAAAATATTTTACTTTCATTTATACGTTTTAATATTTGTTCTAAAATAAATCAAACTTATATAATGATAATTTCAAATTATTTTTCAAATAAAGGACAATTTGGTAATCTTGATTTTCCTTGGTTTAAATATAAATTTTAATTTATCACATCCAACAAATCACTCCCAAACCCTAACAAACTTTACTCTAAATCCACCCATTTTCACCTTTAATGTTGCTGACTTAATACCTTTTACAGGTGGTATAGATAATGAGGCAGAGACTACAAATTTGAGGACAAATCCTTCTCAAGAGGGTGGGGATGATGAGATGCCTCGAGCCAAGGGACCTACAACAAGAGCCATGGCTAGGAGAATACAAGAGGAATGGGCCTTAAATCCGCATGCAAGGCCCAAGATGAACTTCACATGGGCCAAGGAAGATGTGAAGACCTAGCCTAGGACATTTTGCTTGTAAATACTAGATTAGGATTTTATTGTGGGCTTTGTATTTTGGGCCCAGTAGAATAGGGTTTTTTTGGGCCATGTATTGGGCCTTAGAGGAAATTGGGCTTTAGAAGTAATTTTGGACCAAAAAGGGGAATTGGGCCAAATGGGACAAGAGTAGTGTGTCTACTCTAGAAAAGCCTAGAAGCTTCTCAAACTTGCTCTCCAAGGATGAGAGTTAGCTTCCCATGGCAAGACAAGTGTGACTTGCTTAGGTGGCAAGTCACACCTCCCACATGCTCCTTTTTGGCTCCAAAATTCAACTTTCTAGACTCCTTTTTCCCTCCACTTTTTGGAGACACCTTGGTCTCATTTTAGCCTATAAATAGAAGGCTTAGGAGATGTAAACTCTTCTCTAGTTTACTCTAGTCTTCTTCCTTAGGAGTTGACCTCACCTCTCTTAAGAATCCTTTCACCTATACCAAACCAAACACCTTAAGCTTCTTTCCTTCATGCTTCCGCATCCAACACCATCCATGAAGCCTCCATTCTTCATGCAAGCTTCAATGGAGACAAGAAGAAGCCATCATGTGGTATCATGAGCCTTGGTTTTAGTGAGTTAAGTGCTTCTTCTCCATTTTTCTTTCAATTCCGTGTTGTTCATCACTTCTTCTACTTGTCTTGCTGTTTTTGTTCATTTTATTTTGAGTATTAATGTCTTTTTACTTTGGTTCATCTTCATTTGCTTCATCTTGAACCATCCTTGTGTGGTTTAGGTGTTCTATTTGGTTTCTACCGTTTACTTTTCATTTTAATTGAGTATTTGTTGTTTTTTGTTCAGTTCATTCTCTTGTTCTTGAATTTATTTTGATTTTAAGATCCATATGTTTTTTCTAGAGTCATGTTTAGTCCATATATGTCATTAATTCATTGTTTAGCTTTTAATTTTCTTTGAATTTGTTGGTGATGTGCTGCTGAATTCTGTTTCAGATTTGAGTGCAGTTTTAATCCTTAAAAATTAACACTCTCTTCTCTCTTTGAGCCTTGGAAATGAACCTTCACATCTAGATAACCTTAGTTATCTTAGTGTCCAGTGGGAATTTTCCTTGTGCTTGCTTAACATCACCATAAATCACACTAAATTTCCTTTCAATTAATTGTGCTTTGGTGCTTTTTCATTTCTGTTTTTGAGTTCAGATTGCTATTTAGATCTTAGCAATGTCTTAGAGTCAATTTCCATTGTGTTTCATTGTGTTTTATGATCTTTTTTTGATTCCTTTAAGTTTCCTTCTCCTTTGTACTTTTTGTTTCCATTAAAATGCAAATGATCAAGCATAGTGTGGTGGTGATTCTGTTTTGTGGTGGAAACTAGCGGCTGTAAGAGCTATAAAAAGAATCAAAAGAAAAGATCAAAAGAAAGCGGTAAAAGAAGTACACTAGAATCACTACCATCACTTGAGTTTGAGAGCATTATTTTGTTGCATTTTACTGCTGTTTCAGTTTCTGTCTGACTGCACACTGTTTGTATTTGATTTATCATAAAAAATTGGCCAGTGCAAATCCAAATCTAATTTTTGCCTCTTTTAGCTAAGACATTGATAACGCTGTCGTTGACGCGTTCAACTTAATACTACTTATCTATAACAACTTCAGTATTGTTAAGAAAGTAGTCAACAAAATAGAAAGGGTAAAGTAACCCAAAGTCGTCTCCCAACGAACACGGAATTGATTTTTAACAAATTAGTTCTTATAAAACTATACAAAGCGGTTAGTCAAATAAAATAAAAAATATAGGGGATTAAGATAAACAAAGATAGAAATAAAATTTAAAAGATAAAAAGAAATAAAAAACAATAGTAAAGAAAATAGATTGATTCCATTGCTTTTTCAAAATAGATTCATCATCGGTTATCTAAAGATTATTGCTCAATTAATTATTGTTATAGTTTTACAAATTAATCAATGTAAAGTCTCAATTAATTTGTTGGCGTTCTCACTTTTAACCAATGTATAGTCTCAATTAAAAGTGAGAACTTTTAGATTATCCATAGTAAATTCAACCAAAGTACAGTCTCAATCAAATTTACTATGCCTAATCATGTCTAGTCTTTTATCTCCTCACCAAATAAAAAGCTTAATTAATCAAAGTAAAGTCTCAATTAATTGTAGTTAGAGTAAATACCTTTAACCAAAGTAAAGTCTCAATTATTGGTAAAAACTCATTTAATCATATGAAAGTTTCTAAATAAAATCAAAGTAAAGTCTCAATTAAATTTAAAAACCCTTGAACTCATATGATCAACATGCATATAGATTTAAAATCATTACTTTTTACGTGATTCAAAGATAAAAGACATAGATGAATTAAAACTTCAACAATAATAAAAAGAACAAAGAAATTAATTCATTCTAACCTCAGAATCCATAATGAAATTACAATGGAATCAACCCACAAAGTTTAGCAATCCATGGAATACAAAATAAAAAGAAGAATAGAGAGAAGAAAAGAGAGAAAGAAATTAGGTCCCCCTAAGGGTTCCTAAATTCCGAAGTCCCGAGCTTGTTCTTTTCTGCTTCTCCTTTGGTCTCTTTATATAGGAATTGGACTGGGCTTTTCTGTTGCTAAAACCTCTCAAATATCTTTTAAAATAAAGATAAAGATAAATATTCAAAGATATTTGGAGAGATATAAACTATTTGACAAATATAGTTGGTTAATAATTTATGATATAATTAAATAAATTAATTATTTAAAGATATCTGATAAATTATCACCAAATAATATTTGTATTAATTTTCTAAATAACCCATTTCAATCTTGTAGTCTAATTTTGCAAAGACATCCAAAAATATCAATATTTGCAAATAAATCCCTCTCCTTTGACTAGTCTTTGACCAGAGTTGACTGTTTGACCAACTTTTGAATGTTTGACCAGATTTGACCATTTGACTGTGCAATGACAGGATGACACGTGGCAGAGTCTTCTCTCTCCCAAATGAAACTCTCTCTCTCTTCTAGGGTTTCTGCCACAGCACGAATTATGAGCTTCCATGGTTGCTGCTCTCACGTTTTTGCTGCTGCAGGTCCATCGCCTTGGTTGCGTCGTTTCGCGTTTTCCGGCGAGTTACAAATCTGCGGTGGCCGGCGTCATGTGCGGGGAAGATCTGGTGCGTTGCAGATACAGTGTGGTTGCTTCCGATGGCTTCGCTCCAGCAGCATTTTTCGGCGTGGCTGCTTGCGCGTTGCAGCGATGGTTCGCTGTCACGGTGGATCTGTTCTGGCTCACAGGTGCATTGACGATGGTGTCGCGGTGGCCATGGTTGCGCGCTCGTTGCTGCTGCGCGGTGGCTGACGGTGCTGGTAGCTGCAAGTGCTGCTGTGCGTTGCAGGTGCTCGCGGTGGTCGGAGGAACTCGCGGTAGCTGCCGGCGAGGGTGGAGGGAGGACGGCGGCTGAGTGCTGCTGTGGTGCTGTCATGGTTCGTGCTTTCCGGCGTGGTGGCTCACGGTGGTGGTCCGTGACATGGCTGACGGCATGGAGATGGAGGCTAGGGTTTGGGAGGTTGAAGGTGATGACGTGGCAACATGTTATTGGCTGAATTTTGAGTTGCTAGATCATGACACATGTCTTTATCTGATTGGTTAATTTAATATTTGGAGGATTGCCACATGGCATGATCTGAGTGAATTGGGTTTAAGTGGTAGGAGGGGTGCACAACAGGTTTTTGTAGGAGGAGTGTGTAAGTAATGTATGGGGTACAAAAGTGAATTTTCCAGAACTTGCTAATTTCAACCTTTTAAAGGTGGTTTGTAACTTCAATCAATCTATTTTCCCACCTATAATGAGCTTAATCTTAACTTCAGCTGCATCAACAAACGTTTAAAATATACAAAAATAATTTATGCAGCTAAAAATCACTTTTAAGACATTTTTATCACACATGCTCAAACAACCTAATTATCAAAATTATCAATTAAATCACTCTTTAGGCACATAAATTCAATTAAATACCCAGAATTAAACATTAAATGAGGGCAAAAATACGTACTCATCAGACATAGACGAAAACGTGAAAAAAAGAATCATTGAAAAATGTTGAGAAATGAAAAACTGAAAAATAGCTGAAGCAGAGGCCTGAATTCACGTTTTTGGACTGGCAGTGAGTGAAAAATCAAATTTCAGTGCAGTTTTCTAGCTTATTTTGGTTGTTTTTCATCCATTCTAGTCCCATTCATTAGGTAATTCATTTGAGTGCTTATCTTGTTTCTTTACCTTATTTCTAGTTTGTCATTTCTTTGGTAATCCTTTGAGTTTGTCATGGCATTATTCACTTTTGGTTTAGCAATTATAATTTTGTGCTTTTCTTGCTTTATTTCTTGACCTCTTTTGGTTTGGTTTCTATATTTGGTGCATACTTCTTTTTGGAGGTGATCTAATTTTTCTAAGGTAGCATCCTAGGAGGTGGAG
Source organism: Vigna unguiculata (assembly GCF_037176805.1). NCBI lineage: Eukaryota > Viridiplantae > Streptophyta > Magnoliopsida > Fabales > Fabaceae > Vigna > Vigna unguiculata. The sequence continues at coordinate 24,438,924 of NC_140802.1, forward strand.
TACCTAGTCCCGAAAGAGAATCCTCTTTGGTGAGATCAAGAGGAAGTGCAAGAGTGAAACACTTGTGAGGACCAAGCCAAGAAGACAAATCCAAGAAGACCTTTTACATTGTGTGCACTTTGATTGTATTAAAATTGAGTTGTAAAATTGTAATGCTTTCCTTCTTGTGTTCATGGCCTAGTTAGGTGTCTTGGGGGAGTCTTAGGTACTCAATCCCATCTCCTAACTAGAACCTCTTCTATACATTAGTGAAGCGCTTTTAGTGGTGAAGTTTGAAGGTTCCAAGTGCCTTCTACTTTTACCAAAACTTAGGCCGCATATAGCTTATAATCTTTCTTGTTTTTAATTTTCTTGTTTGATAGTGTAGTGTGTGTCAACTTAGTCTTTGAATTAATTTCATTTAAGAAGTTTTGTACAAAAGTTTCAAGTTTCCTTGGCTAGGAAAGACTTGGTATGTAAGCAATCCAAGTGATTCACCGCTCTTTCCTGGAGGAGAACTAAAAGCTTTTGCTATCTACTTCTTCTTTGAAATTTTCTTTTAAAGACCAAAGTCTTCTAAAAAAAATGTCTCAACCTCCTTCTCAATGTATGAGTGCTTCAAATGAAGAAGAAATAAGTTTGAAACAAATTGCCTTTGATTTGAGAGCACTACTACGTTGGAAGGAAGATGAACTAATTGCAAGGGAAAGGGAACAACAAGAAAAAGATAGGTTTCATCAACTTTTAGATGAAGAGAGGAGGGGAATAAGAAATATGGAAAGGTTGCATGAGAGGATGAGTAATAGGAGTCAACATTTGTACTCCTACACTCCAACACTAGTCACACACTATGAAGAAGTTAGTAGACTAGTTGACAACTTCTATCAACCTCCTCCTCTTCTAAGAAGAGAAAGAAAAGAGGCTAGGGAACCAAGAGCCATTAGAATAGACCTCCCTCACTTTTATGGGATGATGTTGAAGCTTATCTTGATTGGGAAATGAAGGTTGAGCAACTTTTTGCTTGCTATCAAATAAGTGAGGAGAGGAAAGTACCCTTAGTTACCCTTAGCTTCCAAGGCAATGCTATGTATTGGTGGACTGCCCTCGAAAGAGATAGGAGAATCAATCAAAGTCCTGAGGTTAAATATTGGAATGACCTCAAAGGAGCCTGATGAGTGCGTATTTTTGCCCTCATTTAATGTTTAATTATGGGTATTTAATTGAATTTGTGTGTTTAAAGATTGATTTAATTGGGATTTCCTATAATTGGGTTTATTGAGCTTGAGATACAAAAACATGTTAAAAATAGCTTTTTAGTTGCATAAATGTTCGTTGGATATGTTGAGGTGTGTTAGTGCAGCTGCAGCTAATTTGAGCTCATGGAGGGGTGGAAATATATTGATTAAAGCTTCATGACACCTTAAAGATAAATCCAAGAATAAGAAATTATCAAAAGCACAAAAATTCAAGCCAAGCATTGCATGAAGACGGCAAGAAAAACTTGAAAAAGTGAAGAAGTTTGGCTAAACCAAGAAGAGAGGAACAAAAAATTGGACCTTGCGATTTTCTTTATCTTTATGATAGAAGATAATTTGGGAAAAATATATCTTTAGATATTTTATTTGATATTTTTAAATAATTATCTTATTTAATTATATCAAAATATTAAAAGATATTAACTACCAAATCTTTTTAAATATGACAAGATCTTCTGGAATCTTTTTAGATCCACAACAAACAAATATATCTTGAAGATATTGGATTATTTAAAAGATAATTTGAGGAGATTGCAAAGGGTTGATTTGGAAAATTAATTCAAATATTAATTGGTGATAATTTATCATATATCTTTAAGTAATTAATTAATTTAATTATATTAGATATTGATATTATCAACCAACTATATTTGTCAAATAGTATATATCTCTCTAAATATTTTTAAATATTTATATTTATCTTTATTTTAAAAGATATTTGAGAGATTTTAGCAACAGAAAAGCCCAGTCCAATTCCTATATAAAGAGACCAAGGGAGAAGCAGAAAACAAGCTCGGCACGTCGGAATTTAGGAACCCTTAGGGGGACCTAATTTCTTTCTTCTCTCCATTCTTCTATTTTTATTTTGTATTCCATGGATTGCTAAACTTCTTGGGTTGATTCCATTGTAATTTCATTATGGATTTTGAGGTTAGAATGAAATAATTTCTTTGTTCTTTTTTATTATTGTTGAGGTTTTAATTCATCTATGTCTTTTATCTTTGAATCACGTAAAAAGTAATGATTTTAAATCTATATGCATGTTGATCATATGAGTTCAAGGGTTTTTAAATTTAATTGAAACTTTACTTTGATTTTATTTAAAAACTTTCATGTGATTGAATGAGTTTTTACCAATAATTGAGACTTTACTTTGATTAAAGGTATTTACTCTAACTAAAATTAATTGAGACTTTACTTTGATTAATTAAGCTTTTTATTTGATGAGGAGATAAAAGACTAGACATGATTAGGCATAGTAAATTTGATTGAGTTCTCACTTTTAATTGAGACTATACTTTGGTTAAAAGTGAGAACGCCAACAAATTAATTGAGACTTTACATTGATTAATTTGTAAATCTATAATAATAATTAATCGAGCCCTTAGGAGAAGACATATTCCCTCCTACTATCATAGAGAGCTAATGAATAAGCTCCAAAGACTCCATCAAAATAAAATGAAAGTGGAAGAATATAGACAAAAGATGGAGTTATATATGATGAGGGCTGGGATTAGGGAGTCCGAGGATACCACCATTGCAAGGTTTCTTAGTGGCTTAAGTCTTGAGATAAGAGATAGAGTAGAATTGTTGCCCTACCAAGACTTAAATGACTTGGTTCAACTTTGCATAAAGGTAGAGCAACAAATTCTAAGGAAAAATTTTCGAAATGAATACTCTAACTCTTATACCAAGAAAGAATTCAAGAGGGATGGTAAGCAAGTCAAAGAGGAACCCTCCAAAAGTTTCAAGGAAAAGGAGAAACCAAGGGAAGGCACATCTTCACACACTCGCACTAGTGAAATCAAATGTTTCAAGTATCTTGGTAGAGGTCATGTTGCATCTAAATGCCCCACCAAAAAGACCATGATCTTAAGGGGTCATCTCTATTATGCCATGGTTGGAGGGTCATATCAAGATTAAATTATGTCTCAATTTTTTTTTTCAGCTTAATAATGAAAATGATGTAAAAATATGGATTTTGAAAATATTTTTACAAAAATAATTAATAACGTAAATTTGAAAATTGTATAAAATAAGGTTTAAAAAGTAATTTTCAATTATAAATTTTTTTATTACATTATTTTATAAATATTTTTTTATTAAAATATGTTACTTTCATTTATACATTTTAATGTTTTTTCTATGATAAATCAAACTTATATAATGATAATTTTTAATTACTTTTAGAATAATGGAAAATTTGGTAATCTTGTTTTTCCTTTATTGAAATATAATTTTTAATCTATCACATCCATCAAATCACTCACAAACCCTAACAAACTTTACTCTAAATCTACCCTCTTTCACCTTTAATCCACTTAAAGTGCACAACACACACTTCACACTCTAATACGTTTGAATTTATCATCTCCCTCTCCCTCCAATCAACCTTGACGGAGATAGGGAAAGAAGATGAAAATTCCCCTATTTTTCAATCATTTGTGTTATGCAATGGTTTGAGGGTCATATCAGGATTATAATTATATTGGCAATTTATTTTTCAGCTTAGTTACGAAAATGATGTAAAAATATGGCTTTTGAAATTATTTTTACAAAAATAATTAATAACGAAAATTTGAAAATTGTTATAAAATAAGGTTTAAAAAGTAATTATTAATTATAAAATTTTTCTTACATTACTTTATAAATATTATTTTAATAAAATATATTATTTTGATTTATACATATTAATATTTTTTCTACAACAAATCAAACTTATATAATGATAATTTTTAATCATATTTAAAATAAAGGACAATTTGGTAGTCTTGTTTTTTCTTGATTTAAATATAATTTTTAGTCTATCACATCCATCAAATCACTCATAAACTTCAACAAACTTTACTCTAAATTCACTCACTTTCACCTTTAATCCCCTTAAAGTGAACAAGACAAGCTTCACACTCTAATCCACTTGTATCCATCCGCACCCTCTACCTCCAATCAACGTTGAGGGAGAGAGAGCGGAAAGAAGAGGAAAATTCTTTTATTTTTCAATCATCTTTGTTATGCAATGGTTTGAGGGTGATATCAAGATTACAATTAAGTCCGCAATTTATTTTTAAGCTTAATTATGAAAATGATGTAAAAATATGACCTTTGAAATTATTTTTACAAAAATAATTAATATCAAAAATTTGGAAATTGTAATAAAATAAGGTTTAAAAAGTAATTATTAATTATAAAATTTTTTATTACATTATTTTATAAATATTTTTTTAATAAAATATGTTAATTTTAGTTATACATATTAATATTTTTTCTACAAAAAATCAAACTTATATAAAAATAATTTTTAATCATATTTAACATAAAGGACACTTTAGTAATCTTGTTTTTTCTTGATTTAATAATCATTTTTAATCTATCAAATCCATCAAATCACTCAAAAATACCAACAAACTTTACTATAAATCCACTCGCTTTCACCTTTAATCCAATTAAAGTGAACAACACAAACTTCACACTATAATCCACTTGATGTTATCCTCTCTCTCGAATCAACATTGAGAGAGAGGGCATGGAAGGAGAAATTCCTCTATTTCGCAATCATCTTTGTTATGTCAGGGTTTGAGGGTAATATTAAGATTACAATTATGTCCGAAATTTATTTTTCAGCTTAATTATGAAAATGATGTAAAAATAACGAAAAATTGAAAATTGTTATAAACTAAGGTTTAAAAAGTAATTATTAATTATACATTTTTTTATTACATTATTTTATAAATATTTTTTTAATAAAATATGTTATTTTCAATTATATATATTAATATTTTTTCTACAACAAATCAAACTTATATAATGATAATTTTTAATCATTTTTAAAATAAATGTCAATTTGGTATTCTTGTTTTTTCTTGATTTAAATATAATTTTTAATTTATCACATCTATCAAATCACTGACAAACTTTAACAAACTTTAATCTAAATCCACCCTCTTTCACACTTAATCCACTTAAAGTGCACAACACAAATTTCACACTCTAATCCACTTGAATTCATCATCTCCCCTTCCCTCTCCCTCCAATCAACCTTGACTGAGAGAAAGGGGAGGACAGATGGAAATTCCTCTATTTTTCAATGTTATGTAATTGTTTGAGTGTGATATCAAGATTACAATTATATTGGCTATTTATTTTTCAGCTTAATTATGAAAATGATGTAAAAATATGACTTTTGAAATTATTTTTACAAAAATAATTAATAACGGAAATGTGAAAATTGTTATAAAATAAGGTTTAAAAAGTTATTATTAATTAGAAAACTTTTTATTACATTATTTTATAAATATTTTTTTAATAAAATACGTAATTTTGATTTATACATATTAATATTTTTCTACAACAAATCAAACTTATATAATTATATTTTTTAATCATTTTTAAAGTAAAAGACAACTTGATAATCCCATTTTTTTCTTGATTTAAATATAATTTTTAATCTATCACATCCATCAAATAACTCACAATCTTCAACAAACTTTACTCTAAATCCACTCACTTCAACCTTTAATCCCATTAAAGTGAACAAGACAAGCTTCACAGTCTAATCCACTTGAATTCATCCTCACCCTTTCCCTCCAATCAACGTTGAGGGAGAGAGAGCGGAAGGAAGATGAAAATTCCTCTATTTTGAATCATCTCTATTATGCAATGGTTTGAGGGTGATATCAAGATTAGCTATTTTCATTGCTTAGTGTTATCTTGTGAATGTGTTTTAATTATTTCTCTGTTCTGTGTTGTATAAAGGATTGTAGAAGGTTTTAATTTGTCTTTCTAATACACATTTTTAATTTTGTTTTGAATATTCATTTATTCATAAAGTAAAAGTGAATGAAAATGACTTCCAAATAGTTTTGCTATAGTTGTTGGATAAGGGAGAGTATTTAACCAACCTTTTCGCTTCACCCTCCTTATATAATGATAGAAAATTTGGAGCAAAAAACACAGTTATTTATGATAGAATAATTGTTACAATATGGTGTTTTATCTGTTGTAATGTTTTGGTTCAAGTTGCTCAACCCTTTGAAAATTGCTCTCCACTAAATTTGAACACTATATTTTATTTGTGGGTTTAGATATTCCAGTTTGCTAATAAGTACATGAGGTCCTATAACAATGCCTTGAAACCCTTTGTGTGCCCCTTCTACTACTCTTACTCTGGTTATCAGGTAAGCTTTCAACTTTTAAGGGATGTTCAGTTTAGCAAGATTGAGACATATATACGGTTGTTAACTGTAGTGGAATCGCAGTAATACCAAAGAGGCTCCGGTTAATAGCTATGTTCCTGCATAGAACAACAAAGATGAGTCAGGCACAAGCGCCACCTTACCATGTAGTCCGCTATCTCCTTCGTTGGCCTCTTCTCGGTTGGTACATGACGGTTTGGACCCATAAGGGGTTACCTGCGGAAAGAACTCTGAAACTCAAGTGAGTCAAAACTCTCAAAAAGGTCAAATATGTGATTAATGAATGCGTACCTTTAATTACTGGGGTCCACGTCTATTTATAGAGCATTAATTATGTTTGGTTATTCTATGGGCCGGGCCTTTGCTTGGGCTTTGGTTGTAAGTGGGCTTGGGCCCTAGCCGAAGCCCTTAGGACTTATTGAACGCTGGGGGGTTTTCATTATACTGAGTTTATTGGAGTGGTCGGCCTAGGCCGGCTACTTATCTCGACGGCTTATGTTGGTTATATGAGGTGCAGGTTGTTCCTCTAGATGTGATGAAGGATTGACCCCAACCAAGGATGAAGGCACATGCTTAAGAAGACTAAGCATATTTAGAAAGGAAGTTCACTAATCCTTCATCCCTTTCATTTGTGTTTGTTATTTTTGATTCCCTAAGTTGACTTAGTTGAATCAACTTTAGTTGACTTGTTGACCTTTGACTAGGTTTGACTTGTTGACTATAGTTGACTTGACTTAAGCCAACATGCTAATCAATGTTTATTTGCTTTGTAGGTTAATTAGGAGTAAGAAAGCAGTGTTAGGTGGCGCATGATGATTGGGGAGCATAAATGATGTGGAGGAGAGAGTAAAGCAAAGGCATAAAGCATAAAGTAAAAGGCATGAAGCAAGTGTACCTATGTACCTTTGGTTTCCTTTGTTTTTAGCACACTTTGACCACTTTTTGGAGACATATGAGACACATTCTTTGTCTCCTTTTGTGCTAGAACGAAATTAGCCTTGCACACACCATAGTTAGCTCTTTTGTCTCTCATTTTTGTAACCTTATTTGACCTAGTTTCTAGAAGCTAGGGTTAGGTTTTTGTAGAGACATCCTTAGGTATCTTTTATTTGCTTAGAGGCCCTTAAACTCTTCTATATAAGGGGTGCTCCTAGACATGTAAAAGTGTTGAACATTTTGAAGTAAAAACACTCTTGTGTCTCAACCATTTGTGAGAGTTTCCTCCCTTGGGAGTGAATAATTTTAAGCCTTATCTTGCATAGCAAGTGGCGGCACACATCCACTCATCTTCAAGGTTGCCATGGCTTCTAGCCTAGCCTTGTAGTGGCGTGCTTCTCACATTTTTACCATTTCTTTCCTTTCCATTTTATGTTTTCTTCTTCCTTTAATTGTTCTTGGTTTTCTATGGTTTATGTGCTTTCCATTTCCTTTTTGTTTTGAATCAATCCATCATCTTCTTCTCTTGAGCTTTGTGAAAGGAACCTTCACATCTAGATAGCTTGCTATCTTAATGTCCAGTGGGGATTTCACTTAGCTTTCTTAATCAACTCACACCATTTTCAATAATCTTAAAAAGGAACAAGATAATCCTTCATCAAGATGTTTAGGTTAGAACTGGTAAAACTTAGGCTAACTCGGCCTAGGGTGAATACTTGACTACCTTGGTATATGTATTGTTTACTTATTTGGTCGAGTTTGGCTAGGTGTGATACAAGCTAAAAAACAGGTTGGGATAAAAGAAAAAGAAAACTAACTTGAAGCATATACCTGTGTGCCATAGTCATTTGAATAAAATGTGTCTTAAAAACTGTGATGGTGTTGTTAACTAAAGTTGATTATTTTAATTATTGTATTTGCAGGTGGATTACTTGCTTGGAGACAACCCCTTAAAGATGTCGTACATGGTGGGGTATGGTCCAAGGTACCTAAGAAGGATACACCATAGGGGTTCATCTTTACCGTCCATTGGTGTACACCCTGGAAAGATCCAATGTCATGCAGGTTTCGGTGTCATGAATTCACAATCCCCTAACCCAAACGTTATAGTGGGGGCTATTGTTGGTGGACCGGACCAACATGATAGGTTCCTAGATGAATAGTTAGATTATGAGCAATCAGAGCCAACCACATACATTAACTCACCCCTTGTAATCTTTTAATTATTAGGATGAATTTCTCAATAAACATTCATACAAAAATTAAGAACATGATCAATTAGGTTTTTTTAGCAGAGTGAGCCGAAAGTTGAATGTGATTCTTCGTAGGCTTATTTTTAATTTGTATATATGCAATCTGAATTCTGTTGATTTGTTTGTGCAGGATTTTTTCTTTGACAAAATCTGTGGAATGCATGGGTTGAAGACCCAAGCACAAGTGATAAATATTAGTTATTTCATATTAATATTAGTATAATGTATTTATGCTGAAAACTGGCAAGAAAAGTTAATTATTCCTTCTTCATGGAATCAGAATTCAGTACTCAGTGCGAGTTGTTTACAACTGTTTATTTAATATAAGTGTATTTATAACGTCATCATTTCTTATATTTCTTCTTCCTATTACTCAATCACCATTTTGCACAAAACCATATACATCCAACTTTGGTTTTATTGAGCATACATATATTTTGATAGAGAAGAGAAATAGATTAATGCATACGGTAAATATATTGTGGTTAGAATATAAATGCATAAAAATGTATTAAGGTGGAGATTAAGTTAAGTTGTTAATTTGACTAAATAGTTCATTGGAAGGATTAAGCCTTCACTAATTGTTATAAACAAGTTTAAAAGAACTTTTTAGCTACAACCACTTGCTAAGGATGAACCAAAGATTTGTTAGAAATTTGCTAGAAATTGTTAGGGATTAGCTAGAAATTTGCTACAAAAATTTTGCTAGGGATTAGTTAGGGATTTGCTACAAATAATTTGCTAAGCATTAACTAGAGATTTGCTACAATTAGTTTGCTAGGGAGTGGCTAGAGATTTGCTACAAACATTTTGCTAGGGATTAGCTAGGGATGTGCTACAATTAGTTTGTTAAGGATTCGCTAGGGATTTGCTACAAACATTTTGCTAGGGCTTTGCTACAACCATTTTGCTAGGGATTAGCTAGAGATTTCCTACAAATAGTTTGCTAGGGATTAGCTAGAGATTTGCAACAAATAGTTTGCTAGGGATTAGTTAGCGATTTGCTACAAACCGTTTGCTAAGGATTAGCTAGAGATTTTCTACAAACTGTTTGCTAGGGATTAGCTAGAGATTTACTTCAAGTAGTTTGTTAGGGATTAGCTAAGGATTAGCTAAGGATTAGCTAGGGATTACCCAGGGAGTAGTTCCCTCACTAATTAGCTACCTATAATTTAGCTAAGGTTTAGTGTCCTTGTTGTTTCCTCACTAATCCTTCGCTAAATCATTTAGTGAGGGATCAGCGAGGGATTAGCTAGGGATTGTTCCCTCGCAAATCTGGAAATTTGTTGTAGTGTAGACATGTAAAGGGGTTGAACATTTCGAAGCATAAACACTCTTGTGTCTCAACCATTTGTGAGAGTTTCCTCCCTTGGGAGTGAATACTTTTAAGCCTTATCTTGCATAACAAGTGGCGACACACATCCACTCATCTTCAAGGTTGCCATGGCTTCTAGCCTAGCCTTGTAGTGACATGCTTCTCACATTTTTTACCATTTCTTTCCTTTCCATTTTATGTTTTCTTCTTCCTTTGATTATTCTTGGTTTTCTATGGTTTATGTGCTTTCCATTTCCTTTTTGTTTTGAATCAATCCATCATCTTCTTCTCTTGAGCTTTCTGAAAGGAACCTTCACATCTAGATAGCTTGCTATCTTAATGTCAAGTGGGGATTTCACTTAGCTTTCTTAATCAACTCACACCATATTCATTAATCTTAAAAAGAAACATCATAATCCTTCATCAACCACGTCCAGCACCACCACCACCACCACAGTCACCACTCCCACCACTGCACCGCCATGGCCACTATAGCCACCATGACTACCACTACTAACACCACCACCACCCGGATACCATCACCCCCTCCACCACGAACAAAAACAATACATTGGTGAGATTGCTTCGGGATTTGGAGTTGTCTAGGAAGGATACCTTTGAATAATTGATAAAAGACAAGGAGTAAAGTGACCTAAGAATCCAAGAGCACATTCAAAGGCTTGAAGCTAAAGAGCAAGAAAGAGAGGCTAGAAAAAGAGGGCATTCTAGGCGCAACCCAATACAAGAGAAGCAAAGTCCCAAGATTCCTAAGTTCTATGGTGGAAGTGATCCCAAAATCTTCCTTGATTGGGAAGCTAAAGTTGATCAAATTTTCAATAAAAATCATGTAAATGATCAAGCACAAGTTGATCTAGTTGTTTTAGGAGTTTTGGAGTATGCCAATACTTGGTGGCATAAAGTTTGTAAGAATTGTAACCAAGGGCCACCCACGGCTTCTTGGATGGACATTAAAACTCTTATGCGCGCTAGATTTGTTCCTCCCTCCTATAGAAAGGAACTTCTTTTGAAGCTCCAAAGGCTTCACCAAGGTTCTGTGAGTGTGAGTGAGTACTTTAAAGAACTAGAGTCTCAAATGCGTAGGATTGAAATAAAAGAAACTAACACAGAGAAAATAAAAATATTTGTGAGTGGTCTTAGGAGAGACATAAAAGACCAAGTAGAGTTGTATGAGTACTCCACTCTTGAAATTGTTTTTACACATGCCCTTGGGATTGAAATTCATTTGAAAAGGAAAAGAAGGGCAAAGAAGAGTTACTTACCCAACCACTACTTTAGTCACTCATGAAAGGGAAATGATAAAAAGAAACATGATAAATTCCCTTCTAACTCTCATCAAGAACCACCAAGTAAAAGTAAGTCACCAAGTGATCACATTCACCATTCTACTTCTCAAAGATCAAGTTCCATTAAATGTTTTAAATGTTTGGGTTATAATCACATTGCTTTAAATTGCCCAACCAAAAGGACCATGATCTTAAAGAAGAGTAATGATGTTGAAAGTGAACACTCATCTCCCCATTCTCTTTCAAAAGAATCTTCTTCCTCTAGTAAAACTAAAATTTTTGAGAAAGACCCTATGTTATTAAGGCGCATGATAGGTCAAGATCAAAGTGAGATTGAGCCAACTCAAAGAGAAAACATTTTTCAATCTAGATGCAAAATTAACAAATGGGTTTGCTCTCTAATTATTGATGGAGGAAGTAGTACCAATGTAGCTAGCACAAGGTTTGTGGAAAAGTTTAGCTTAGAGACCATTCTTCATGTTAAACCCTCACCACATCAACCACCACCACCACCATAACCACCACCATTACCATCACAATCACCACAACCATCACAACCACGACAACCACCTCCACAATGACAACCATAACCACCACCACGACCACGACCACCATCACCACCATCACAACCATCACCACCATGACCATATCACTATCACGACCACTACCACCACCACCTTCACCACTACCACCACGGCCACCACCACCACCACAACCACCACCACGATCACCACCACCACCACCAACACGAGCACCACCACAACCACCAACCCCACTACCACCACCACGGTCACCACCACCACGACCATAAGCACAACCACCACCTCTACGGCCACCAATACAACAACCACGACCACCAACACCATCACCAACATCATTACCACTAACACCACCACCACCACCACAACCACCACCAACACGGCCACCAGCACCACCACCACCACAATCACCACCACCACCACCACCACTACCACAACAGCCACCAACACCACCACCACTAGAACCACCAACCCCACCACCACCATCACGGTCACCACCACCACGACCATCACCACAACCACCACCTCTTCGGCCACAAATAAAACCACCACGACCATCACCACCGTCACCATCACCAACATCATCACCACCAGCACCACCACCACACCACGCTCACCACGACCACCACTACCAGCACCACGGCCACTGTGTCCACCATGACCACCACAACCACCACCTCCTCTACCATTAACACAAGCACAACGATCACCATTAACGCCACCACTATGGGCACCATCACCACCACCACCATGGCAACCACAACCACCACCACAACCACGACCACCACTACCACCACCACCATTGCCACCACCACCACGACCAACAACACCACCACAGCCACCACTAACAACACCACCACCACGACAACCACCACCACAGGCACCACCACCACCACCAACACAAGCACTACCACAAGCACAGGCACCACCACCACGACCACCACTACAACCACCTCCACCACCACCGCCATAACGACAACCACAACCACCACAACCACCACGACCATCACCACCACCACCACCACCACCACGGCCACAACCACCACCATCACCACCGCCACCACCATCACGACAACCACCATCACCACGACAACCACGACAACCACCACCACCACCTCCACCACTACCACCACGACCACCACCATGGCCACCACCACCACCACCACCCCTACCACATCATGACCACTGTATCACCAACACCACCACGTTCATAATCACCATTACCAATATACCACGTCCACCACAAAGGCCACCACTACCAACACAACCACGACCACCATCAACACCACCACAATGACCATAACCACAACAGCAACCATAACCACGACCACCCCTACCCCCACCACCTTGGGCAACCCCACCACCACCATAGCCACCACCACCACCACAATAACCACCACCACCACCGCCACCACTACGACCATGACCACAACCACCATAACCACCACCATCACCGCAATAGGGATCAAAACAACCACTACCACCACCACCATCACCACCAGCACCAGCACCACCACAACAACCACCACAACGGCCACCTCAACCACTACCCCCCCCCCACCACCACCACCATCACCACAACCAACATCACGGTAACCACCACCACCACCAACACATGCACAACCACCACAACAACCACGGCCACCACCACCACCTCCTCCACCACCACAGCCACCACCAACTACACTATCACCACCACAACCACCACGACCATCACCACCACCACCACCACCACCACCACGGCCACAACCACCACCATCACCACCGCCACCACCATCACGACAACCACCATCACCACGACAACCACGACAACCACCACCACCACCTCCACCACTACCACCATGACCACCACCATGGCCACCACCACCACCCCTACCACATCATGACCACTGTATCACCAACACCACCACGTTCATAATCACCATTACCAATATACCACGTCCACCACAAAGGCCACCACTACCAACACAACCACGACCACCATCAACACCACCACCATGACCATAACCACAAAAGCAACCATAACCACGACCACCCCTACCCCCACCACCTTGGGCAACCCCACCACCACCATAGCCACCACCACCACCACCACCACCACCACAATAACCACCACCACCACCGCCACCACTACGACCATGACCACAACCACCATAACCATCACCACAACCACCACCACCATCACCCCAATAGGGATCAAAACAACCACTACCACCACCACCATCACCACCAGCACCAGCACCACCACAACAACCACCACAACGACCACCTCAACCACTACCCCCACCACCACCACGACCATCACCACAGCCAACATCACGGTAACCACCACCACCACCAACACAGGCACAACCACCACAACCACCACGGCCACCACCACCTCCTCCACCACCACAGCCACCACCAACTACACTATCACCACCACCACCACCACCACCATCACACCCACCACCATGACCAGCACCACCTTCACCTCCTCCTCCACCACCACCACCACCACCATCACCACGACCTCCACCACCACTATCACACTCACCAGCACGGCAAGCACCACCTTCACCTCCACCACCACCACCACCACGGCCACCACCAACTACACTATCACCACCACCATCACCACTATGACCACCACCACCACCACCACCACCACCGTAACCACAACTACGACCACCACCACCGCCACCAGGACGGCCACAAGCACGCCCTCCACCACCACGACCACGACCACAACCATCACCACCACCACCTCCACCACCACCACCACCACCTCTACGACCATCACCACAACTACCATCACGGGAACCACCACCACCACCAACACAGGCACCACCACCACAACCACCATGGCCACCACCACGACCTCCACCACCACGACCATCACAACCACCACATCCACCACCACCTGCACCACCACCACCACTGATGAGCGAGCTTTCGCGTATAATCGAATTAATCGGCACGCGAACACTCCACATATGTCGATCTAGGCAACGAAAGTTATCAAATCTGATGTGACCCCAATAAGGCTTATAGCATTGGGCCAATGCCTAGGCCTATTCATTTTAATTTCTTTTATTTTCTTTTATTTTAATTAAATAAATGTGTTCTAATTGGGTTTGTTTGCTAAATGCAACCTATTTTCTAAGCTGCCAATTATTGAAGAATTGGCATTGGGCCTACGGCCCAACTCTCCTTTACATCAACAATCACACACTTCTTCAATTGTTTCTCCAGCACATCACACAGATCCAGCCACACCTCTTGCACGTCAATATTCATCATCATATGTGGGCCAGATTATGTCTGCATCCACGGCCCAATTCCTGCTGCGCGTGGATCGGTAATTTCTCTGTCGTAGCCAACATCATCTCTTTTGTTGGGCCCCAAGGAGGAGAGCACGCCTTTTTCCTGCAGCGTCTCCAAACCAACTAATACATTGCATCACATGGGCCCAACAACAAATTCTTTCCTCCGCGTGCAGCATGCGTTTTCTTTCTTCATTTCAATTCAGCTTGGGCCGAGACTCCTGCATAATGCGCTACAGCCCAATTTGTGAGTGCCATAGAGTTCCTACCTCACTTTTCATTTCTTCACACTTAGGGTTGCCGCTGTCACGAGTTTCACCATCTATTACCCTCACGCGAACCCTTCTTGCTCATGCATTTTCTCCTTTTTGCTTATGCTCCGTCCAGTCACGGTTCCAAACCTAGAGCTTCGTTAGGGTTTCCCTTCTTCGCCGTTAGGACCTTTTGTTAGACGACAACCATCGTTTTCTTTCCTTCCATTCTCCGGTTGCCTCTCTTCTATAAAGAGGCAAACCATTGTTTGTAAACATTTAGCTTTTGATGAATGAGATATTCGGTAGAGATCACTCCTGTCATTCATCAGCTCAACATAAACCCTAGGTTAGGTCGTTACCTACTCGGGTTGCCCCAAACCAGTGAGAAACCGGAGCTAACCGAGCATCATCTTCATTCCGCTGCGTTTCCCTCACTCTTTGCGAGATTCAATCGGTTGAACACCGAATGTGAGAGGTTTTCCGGCAAATATCGCGACGGAGGAGCCTCATCAAAATCGGCACTCACACGTCTCTAGTGGGGAAGTCTCATTGGTTGGGATCCTAGGAGGTGAATACCTCAAGTAGAAGGTGAGTTAACACGAAAGGGACGTTCATAATCACCACCACCACCACTACCACCACCACCGCCACCACCCCCATCACCACCACTACCACCACCATCAGAACCCCCATAATAACCACCACCACGACCACCACCATCACTACGGCCACCACCACCACTACCACCACAAAGCAACCACCACCACGACCACCACGGGCACCATAACAACCACTAAAATGAAATGCCACTAACCCAAACTTGTATCACAACCAAGCAAGCAGAGCAACCTAATAACCATTCGTGCAACATACCAACCTAAAGCTACAAACAATAAGATACCAGCCTAAAGCTACCAAAAATAACATAACAGCCTAAAGCTACAAACAATAACATACCAGCCCAAAGCTACGAAAAATACAAACACAGCGGCCCAAACTCATAAAAACATACCAGCCCAAAAATGCAAGACATAGCGGCCCTAAAAGCGCATAAGCATAGCGGTCTAAAGGGCGCAAAAACATAGTGGCCCCAAAGCAGCAATACGAACCTAGCGGCAAGGCACTCACGATAAGTCTATACGTCATTATGCTCCTCAAGATTGGGGGGCTGGTATGACAATAGGATATACAGCCAAATGCCACAAATGAAAATTGCAAACACAAAAACATAGCGACCCCAAAGACAAAATACGAACCTAGCGGCAAGGCACTCTCAATAAGTCTATACGTCACTTCATTCTTCAAGACTGGGAGGCTGATGGTGTGGGTTAATTAAGAAAGCTAAGTGAAATCCCCACTGGACATTAAGATAGCAAGCTATCTAGATGTGAAGGTTCCTTACACAAAGCTCAAGAGAAGAAGATGATGGATTGATTCAAAACAAAAAGGAAATGGAAAGCACGTAAACCATAAAAAACCAAGAACAATTAAAGGAAGAAGAAAACATAAATTGGAAAGGAAAGAAATGGTAAACAAAATGTGAGAAGCACGCCACTACAAGGCTAGGCTGGAAGCCATGGCAACCTGGAAGATGAGTGGATGTGTGCCGCCACTTGCTATGCAAGATAAGGCTTAAAAGTATTCACTCCCAAGGGAGGAAACTCTCACAAATGGTCGAGACACAAGAGTGTTTTTACTTCAAAATCTTCAACCCTTTTACATGTCTAGGAGCACCCCTTATATAGAAGAGTTCAGGGGCCTCTAAGCAAATAAAAGATACATAAGGATGTCTCTACAAAAACCTAACCCTAGCTTCTAGAAACTAGGTCAAATAAGGTTACAAAAATGAGAGACAAAAGACCTAACTATGGTGTGTGCAAGGATAATTTCGTTCTAGCACAAAAGGAGACAAAGAATGTGTCTCACATGTCTCCAAAAAGTGGCCAAAGTGTGCTAAAACCAAAGGAGACCAAAGGTACATAGGTACACTTGCTTCATGCCTTTTACTTTATGCTTTATGCCTTTGCTTTACTCTCTCATCCACATCATTTATGCTCCCCAATCACCATGCACCACCTAACATTGCTTTCTTTCTCCTAATTAACCTACAAAGTAAATAAACATAGATTAGAATGTTGGCTTAAGTCAAGTCAAATATAGTCAATAAGTCAAACCTAGTCAAAGGTCAACAAGTTAACTAAAGTTGATTGAACTAAGTCAACTTTGGTAATCAAAAATAACAAATACAAATGAAAGGGATGAAGGATTAGTGAACTTCCTTTCTAACAAATAACAAGTACTAGAATAATAGTCATTGTATGAACCACTCCTCTTGGCCTCTTTTTTCTTTTGCAATTGAGTTTCAACTTTGGTGGCCAAATGTAAAACTTTGTCAAGAGAGGAGTACTCATATAACTCTACTAATTCTTGTATGTCCCTCCTTAACCCACTCACAAATCTAGCTACCTTTTCCTCTTCACTTTCAAATTGGAGTCTTACTTTTAGAAGCATGGACTCCATTAACTTGTAATATTCATCCACACATGGACCCTTGTTGAAGCCTTTGGAGCTTCAAAAGAGTCTCCCTCCTATAGTAGGAAGGAACAAATCTAGCGCGCATCAAATTTTTAAGGTCCCTCTAAGAAGTCGCGAGTGACTCTTGGTTAATATTGTCCATACATAATTGATGCCACCAAGTCATGGCATAATCCTCAAACTCTAAGACTACCAAATCTACTTGCTTTTGATGACTAACTACATGAATGGTAAAAATTTGTTCCCACTCAATGTAGATGTTTGGGTCATTTTCTCTTTTGAACTTAGGAATCTTTGGAGTTTGCTTCTCTTGTGATGGTTTGCGCCTAAAATGCCCTCTTTTCCTAGCCTCACTTTCTTGCTCCTTAGCTTCAAGCCTTTGAATGTGCTCTAGGATTCTTAGGTCACTTTGCTCCTTGTCTTTTCTCAATTGTTCAAAGGCCTCCTTCCTAGACAACTCCAAATCCCGAAGCAATCTCATCAATGTATTATTTTTGTTTGGTGTAGGTGCATTTGATGAACTTGCCATGATTCCTACAACAAAGACACTCAAATCCGAGACAAAATAAATAGATTAGGGGTTAGACAACATGAAAATCGAGACCAAATCCAACCCAAAATGCAACCCAAGTGTTTAGATCACACTCCCAAAGTAACAAGGCAAGGCTAGCACTCAAAATCCACCAAAGGAGTGAAGCAAACACTTTTAAAAACTTGTTCAAAACCTTCAAATGCAAGACAAGTGATTCGGCCACAACACCCCAAAAGTTTCAAGAAAAGAAAACTACTAAGACAAAACAAAGAACACCTAGTAACAAGCAAGAAAAGCACAAAAACAAGGAAAGCTAAACTCTAAGGAAAGAAAAATATTGGTGACAAAACTTTGAACAACACTAACACAAGAAAAGCAAATTTTTAAGACTCTATGGAAAGTACTTGACAAGCATCTTCAAGTCTTAAATCATGCATGCACCAAGAAAGATCATAACCAAGTTAAAGCATGAAACTAATTAGCCAATATCACCCAATTCTCAAGTATGAAAACTAGTAGCATAACACCTAGTGAAAAACACACTTTTAGTTCACCAAGGAGCAAGGTTGCTCTCGGTTTTTAGGCAAAATTTGGTGCAAATTTTTCTTCTTTCACAACTAGTTTCATAAAATGATGAGAAAGAGTTTTAGGTGGCTTGGACACTTAGTTCCTCAAGTTTTAGGCCAAAATCAATTTCATGGAGCATACATCAAGCAAGACATAAAGTGAAAGCAAGATTCAAATACTTGGAAAAACAAGAATAAGAAAACTTCAAGCTAACATATGACATATGATTCAAGCAAAAGTTAGGCACATTTAAAGACTCAAACATGTAGCTATCATGCATTTAAACTTTTGGAAATGAAGGTCAATGATTAAGCACACAAAGACATGTTATCCAACAACATTTAGGAGTAAGAAGAGTAACAAAAACAGTAGCCAAAACTGCCCAACATAACCTGAAAAATGTTGATTCGCGGTGATATCGGCAGCTCTGACCTTTGCTCACTATTTCAATCATAACTCTCTCCACAGAACTCCAAATGCATTGGTTCTTTTTTTGTTAAAAACTAGACTAACAGAGCTTTCTTTGGACCACTGAGAAGGTGCAGTTTAATCTTTTAAAATCGTGAACAATTTCTGCCAGCATTGTTTTTATGTGGACCATTCAAAGATAGCTACACAAGACAAGGTTAGAACATGAAAACACCATATTCAAGGACAACCAAAGCTCTAGATACCAAATGATGAAGGATTATCTTGTTCCTTTTTAGATTTTTGAATATGGTGTGAGTTGACTGAGAAAGCTAAGTGAAATCCCCACTGGACATTAAGATAGCAAGCTATCTAGATGTGAAGGTTCCTTTCACAAAGCTCAAGAGAAGAAGATGATGGATTGATTCAAACAAAAAGGAAATGGAAAGCACATAAACCATAGAAAACCAAGAACAATTAAAGGAAAAAGAAAACATAAAATGGAAAGGAAAGAAATGGTAAAAATGTGAGAAGCACGCCACTACAAGGCTAGGCTAGAAGCCAAGGAAACCTTGAAGATGAGTGGATGTGTGCCGCCACTTGCTATGCAAGATAAGGCTTAAAAGTATTCACTCCCTAGGGAGGAAACTCTAACAAATGGTTGAGACACAAGAGTGTTTTTACTTCAAAATCTTCAACCCTTTTACATGTCTAGGAGTACCCCTTATATAGAAGAGTTTAGGGGCCTCTAAGCAAATAAAAGATACATAAGGATGTCTATACAAAAACCTAACCCTAGCTTCTAGAAACTAGGTCAAATAAGGTTACAAAAATGAGACACAAAAGACCTAACTATGGTGTGTGCAAGGCTAATTTCGTTCTAGCACAAAAGGAGACAAAGAATGTGTCTCACATGTCTCCAAAAAGTGGCCAAAGTGTGCTAAAAACAAAGGAGACCAAAGGTACATAGGTACACTTGCTTCATGCGTTTTACTTTATGCTTTATGCCTTTGCTTTACTCTCTCCTCCAAATCATTTATGCTCCCCAATCACCATGCGCCACCTAACATTGCTTTCTTACTCCTAATTAACCTACAAAGCAAATAAACATAGATTAGCATGCTGGCTTAAGTTAAGTCAACTATAGTCAACAAGTCAAACCTAGTTAAAGGTCGACAAGTTAACTAAAGTTGATTCAACTAAGTCAACTTTGGGAATCAAAAATAACAAATACAAATGAAAGGGATGAAGGATTAGTGAACTTCCTTTCTAGACATGCTTAGTCTTCTTAAGCATGTGCCTCCATCCTTGGTTGGGGTCAATCCTTCATCAACAAACTATTTACCCTAAGGATGGTAAGAACAGACCTCAAATGGTCTATGTGCTCATGCAAGCTCTTGCTATAAATCAAGATATCATCAAAATAGACAACCACAAACTTTCCTATGCAATCTCTAAGGACATGGTTCATTAGCCTCATGAATGTGCTAGGTGCAATAGTAAGCCCAAAGGGCATCACTAACCACTCATATAGTCCAAATTTGGTCTTAAAAGCGGTTTTCCACTCATCACCTTCTTTGATTCTTATTTGGTGATAACCACTCTTTAGATCAATTTTAGAAAACATGAGGGACCCATGCAACTTATCAAGCATGTGATCGAGCCTAGGGATTGGATGCCTATATTTGATGGTGATGTTATTTATAGCCCTACAATCATAACACATTCTCCACTTTCCATCCTTTTTAGGCATTAACAAAACAGGCACAACACAAGGACTAAGGCTCTTTTGAACCTAACCCTTCTCCAACAATTCTTGCACTTGAGACTTTATCTCCTTTGTTTCTTGAGGATTTGTCCTATAGGCTGGTCTATTTGGAAGACTTGCCCCAGGCACTAAATCTATTTGATGCTCAATTCCTCTAAAAGGAGGAAGCCCAATTGGCCCTTCCTTAGAGAATATATCCTCAAACTCTTTCAAAAGATTTTCAATTTTAGGAGGTAGACTCTTAAGTTCAAGAAATGTGACAGTGCATGTGAGTGTTCCTTTACATAACAAGAGGCATGAAGGTTGTGCATCATTGAGAACTTGGTTCAAAGATTTTATAGTCAAAATGTTCTCATGTTGAATGACCTTGGGAGAAGGAACACCAATCTCTCCCACCTCAGATTCATCTTTAGTTACTTTTTTTGGGAGAGAAGGAGGACTTTTTTTTTATCCTCTTTTCTCTCCTTTTCCAACTTCTTTCTCATTTGGATTTGATCCTCTACCACTTCGGATGGTGATAAAGGATGCAAGACAAATTTTCTATCCTTGTGAGTGAAAGTGATTTCATTTGTAAGACCATTATGCATGGTTTTCTTGTCAAATTGCCAAGGTATTCCCAATAAAACATGGCAAGCTTCCATAGGTACTACATCACATAACACATTATCTTCATATTTACATATAGATAACTTGACCTTCACTTGATGTTGGACTGTCAAATCCCCACTTTCATTAAGCCAATGTAGTTTGTAAGGTTTTGGACGGGGGAATGATAGTCAAAGCCAACTTATCAACCAACCTTGTACTACAACAGTTGCAACATGAACCACTATCAACAATGAGAGAACAAGTGTTTTCTAAAATTTTACATCTTGTATGAAAGATTTTCTCTCTTTGTGTTGGCTCTTTTGGAATAGGTTGGTTGTTAAGAAGTCTTCTAATCATTAAAAGGTCTTCTTCACAAGGATAGGCAATTTCCTTTGACTCATTATTAGACTCCTCACTAGAAGTCTCACTCTCACTTTCTTGCTCATCTTGGCTACTATAGTGGTCAACACCCCTCAAGATCATGGTCTTTTTGGTGGGGCATTGAGATGCAACATGACCTCTACCAAGACACTTGAAACATTTGATTTCACTAGTGCGAGTGTGTGAAGATGTGCCTTCCCTTGGTTTCTCCTTTTCCTTGAAACTTTTGGAGGGTTCCTCTTTGAATTGCTTACCCTCCCTTTTGAATTCTTTCTTGGTATAAGAGTTAGAGTAGTCATTTCGAAAATTTTTCCTTAGAATTTGTTGCTCTACCTTTATGCAAAGTTGAACCAAGTCATTTAAGTCTTGGTAGGGCAACAATTCTACTCTATCTCTTATCTCAAGACTTAAGCCACTAAGAAACCTTGCAATAGTGGTATCCTCGGACTCCCTAATCCCAACCCTCATCATATATAACTCCATCTTTTGTCTATATTCTTCCACTTTCATTTTATTTTGATGGAGTCTTTGGAGCTTATCCATTAGCTCTCTATGATAGTAGGAGGGAATATGTCTTCTCCTAAGGGCTCCTTTGAGGTCATTCCAATATTTGACCTCGGGACTTTGATTGATTCTCCTATCTCTTTCGAGGGCAGTCCACCAATACATAGCATTGCCCTGGAAGCTAAGGGTAGTTAAGGGTACTTTCCTCTCCTCACTTATTTGATGGCAAACAAAGAGTTGCTCAACCTTCATTTCCCAATCAAGATAAGCTTCAACATTATCTTTCCCATAAAAGTGAGGGAGGTCTATTCTAATGGTTATTAGTTCCCTAGGTTCTCTTCTTTCTCTTCTTAGAGGAGGAGGAGAAGGTTGATAGAAGTTGTCAACTAGTCTACTATCTTCTTAATAGTGTGTGACTAGTGTTGGAGTGTGGGAGTACAAATGTTGACTCTTATTACTCGTCCTCTCATGCAACCTTTCCATATTTCTTGTTCCCCTCCTCTCTTCATCTAAAAGTTGATGAAACCTATCTCTTTCTTGTTTTTCCCTTTCCCTTGCAATTATTTCATCTTCCTTCCAACGTAGTAGTGCTCTCAAATCAAAGGCAATTTGTTTCAAACTTATTTCTTCTTCATTTGAAGCACTCATACATTGAGAAGGAGGTTGAGACATTTTTTTTTAGACTTCGGTCTTTAAAAGAAAATTTCAAAGAAGAAGTAGATAGCAAAAGCTTTTAGTTCTCCTCCAGGAAAGAGAGGTGAATCACTTAGATTGTTTACATACCAAGTCTTTCCTAGCCAAGGGAAATTGAAACTTTTGTACAAAACTTCTTAAATGAAATTAATTCAAAGACTAAGTTGACACACACTAAACTATCAAACAAGAAAATTAAAAACAAGAAAGATTATAAGCTATATGCGGCCTAAGTTTTGGTAGAAGTAGAAGGCACTTGGAACCTTCAAACTTCACCACTAAAAGCGTTTCACTAATGTATAGAGGAGGTTCTAGTTAGGAGATGGGATTGAGTACCTAAGACTCCCCCAAGACACCTAACTAGGCCATGAACACAAGAAGGAAAGCATTACAATTTTACAACTCAATTTGAATACAATCAAAGTGCACAAAATGTAAAAGGTCTTCTTGGCTTGGTCCTCTCAAGTGTTTCACTCTTGCACTTCCTCTTGATCTCACCAAAGAGGATTCTCTTTCGGGACTAGGTACTCCACCTCCTAGGATTCTACCTTAGGAAAATTAGATCACCTCCAAAAAGAAGTATGCACTGTTGGCAAAAGCAATACAAGTCTAAATGCTGAAGCAAGATTTTGATGATGATAAAGGAAGCTTGAAAGCCATCTGGAAGTCAATATGAAGACCATGTGTTGTTGTGTTTAAAGCTATCTTGTAAAATGTAATTAGATTAGTTAGAATCAATATTGTACAAGAAAATTCTGGTATTTCTCGAAAAATCAAAGTGATAATCGATTATCACTTAGAATAATCGATTATCCTGAGCTGAACCAATTTTTTCAAGAAAGTACTGGAATAATCGATTATCACCTCTGATAATTGATTATCTGCTCAAAAATTTGTTTTTCATAAACCACACTGGAATAATCGATTATCACCAGTGATAATCGATTATCCTGATCAGTTGGGTGCGACTGTTCAGCTTTTTGACCTAATTTTTGGAACCTCTACTTAAGGGACCTCAGAGTTACTTCTCAGAAGACCTTTTTGAGAAGCTAGAGTGCTAGTGCTATGATTGCAAGAGAGTTCTCTGAGTGTTATTGTGTTTAAACAAATTCATCACTTTATTGTGTTTAAACAAATTCATCACTTTATTGCAAGAGAGTACTTGTGTTCAATCTTCTTCTCTATCTCTTTATTTCATCTATTATTGTGTTTAAACAAATTCATCACTGATTTAATTGATAAATTTTGGAAAAATTTTAAAGTATTAATTTTATTACTTAAAACCAATTCACCCCCCTCTTGGTTTTTGTCCATATGCCTAAACATTTCGCTGCGCGATACCAACAATTGGTATCAGCGCTTGCTTTGATAGTTATTCAAAATTTTCGAAAATGGTTGGACAAAATCAAACCTTTGATAGAGGTATTTAGAGGTATCAACAGACCTCCTCTATTTACTGGTGAAAACTATCCTTTCTGGAAAGTTAGGATGCAAATTTTTCTGGAATCTGTTGATAGAGGTATTTGGGACACTGTGGTAAACGGTCCATTTGTTCATGTTAATGTTGTAAATGATGTGCAGGAACCAAAGCCATTCTCGCAATGGACAGCAGACGAAAATAGTTGAGCTCAGTATGATGTAAAAGCTAGAAATATAATTTCATCTACTTTAACCCTATATGAGTTTTACAGGATCTCAGTCTGCTCCAATGCAAAAGATATGTCGGAAATATTGTTTGTGACCCATGAAGGAATAGATGATGTGAAAAGGGCACACAAGAACTCCTTGATCCAAGAATACGAAATGTTTCGGATGCAACAAGGAGAAACTATCTACAATGTGCAGAAACGATTCACACATATCGTCAATCATCTCACAGGTCTAGGTAAAAATTTTGACACTGATGAATTGAATATAAAAATTCTTAAATCCTTGAACAGGACTTGGCAGCCGAAGGTGACAGCCATCATGGAGTCACAAAATCTTGCGACAATGACGATGGCGGCTCTGTTTGGAAAGCTGAGAGAACATAAGCTTGAAATGGGCAGATTAAATGATGAAGAAGATCTTGGAAGAAAGAAGAAGAAGATTCGGATGACGATGAAAATCTTAGTCTTATGATTAAGAAATTTACAAAATTCATGAAGGCCAAAGGTAAAAATCAATTCAAGAGCAACAAGAAGGATAATCAAGGATCATCCTCAAATTTCAAATGTTATGGATGTGGAGAATCTGGACATATCAAAGCTGATTGCCCAAATTCAAAGAAAACTGAAGAAAAGAAGGGTAGAAAATTCTTTAAAAAGAAAGCATACATAGCATGGGAAGACAATGCCTCAAGCACATCAAATTCTAGCGATTCTGAAAATGAAGAAGAAAATCTATGTTTGATGGCTAATCATGATGATTCTGACAGTGAGGTAAATTCTACTTGCCTTGAAAATGACTATGATGATTTGTATGATGCTTTTCAACAATTACGTATTAAATCTAGTAAATTGGATACTGCTCATAAAAAGTTAAAATCTGATTTTAAAGATTTACAAAGTAAATTCGAAAAATCTCTTAAAGAAGAAGAATTTTTGAAAAGTAAAATTTCAATTTTAGAAAATAAAGAAAAAGAAACTGTTGAATGTGTTTCATGTAAAAGTTACATGTTTGATATATGTATTTTGGAAAAACATCTTGAAGATGCCTTAGAAAATAAAAACTGTGAAAAGTTTGATCTCAAGAAAAACCCAAATAAGACCAAGCATGCTCATAATCATAGTTTTAAAAAAAACTAAAAGAACTCGTAGAGTTTGGGTAGAAAAAGGAACATCTCATTTTATGAATACATATGCATGTACTGCTACATATTTTTATTGCATGAAAAAGGGTCATACTTCAAACAAATGCAATATTAAACATTTTGGTGTTCCAAATGGGAAGTATCATTGGGTGCCTGTTCATACGTAGATATTTTTATTCTAACCCTAAGGACCCAAACAAGTTGTTGGGGACCTAAATGAATTGTTTCCTTATTTTGCAGATGATTTCTAAATCCAGAAGGTCAATGTGGTATCTTGACAGTGGTTGTTTAAGACACATGACTGGAGACAAAAAGAAAGGAACAAGGATTTGTCACTTATGGGGATAACAACAAATGAAAAATACTTGGAACGGGTGATGTAGGTGGAGGAAATACTTTGAACATCAAGGATGTACTGTATGTGGAAGGACTAAAGCACAATCTACTCAGTATAAGTCAATTATGTGATAAAGGACTCAAAGTAATATTTGAGAGTGACTACTGAACTATTCATCAAAAGGACTCCAAAGAAGTAACCTTAAAAGGTATGAGACACAATAACATTTACTTGATTGATCTTGATACTGCATTATCTAGTGATATAACTTGTTTGGTTGTTAAAGAAGAAAATCCTTGGTTATGGCATAAATGAGCTGCTCATATTAACATGCAACAATTAAACAAACTGATTTCTAAAGAATTAGTAATTGGATTGCCAAAAATAAACTTTGAAAAAGATAAACTATGTGATGCATGTCAAAAAGGAAAACAAGTAAAATCTTCATTTCATTCAAAAAATGTGATTTCTACATCAAAACCTTTAGAACTCTTGCATATGGATTTATTTGGTCCTTCAAGGACAAAAAGCTTTGGAGGAAATTATTATGATCTTGTTATTGTTGATGATTACTCAAGATATACATGGACTTTCTTTCTCACACTAAAAAGTGAGGCATTTAAAGCTTTTAAGAAGTTTGCAAAAGCAGTTCAAAATGAAAAAGATTTGAAATTTAAAGTTTTAAGAAGTGATCATGGTGGAGAATTTCAAAATGAATTGTTTGAAAACTTTTGTGAAGAAAATGGAATTATGCATAATTTTTCTGCACCTAGAACTCCTCAACAAAATGGAGTTGTAGAAAGGAAAAATAGATCTTTAGAAGAATTAGCTCGCATAATGTTGAACGAATATGATGTGCCTAAATATTTTTGGGCTGATGCTGTGAGCACAGCTTGTTACGTATTAAATAGAATGCTCATTAGTCCAATTTTAAAAATTACCCCCTATGAATTTTTTAAAGGAAGAAAGCCTAATGTAGCACATTTAAAAATATTTGGATGCAAATGCTTTGTTCTAAATAACGGAAAAGAAAATTTGGGTAAATTTGATTCTAAAGCTGATGAAGCTATTTTCTTAGGATATTCATTAACTAGTAAAGCCTATAGAATTTTCAATAGAAGAACCTTGAATATGGAAGAATTTGTGCATGTTGTTTTTGACGAAATTTTGGACCTTGAGGAGAATCCTCTTGAGTCAAGTAAAACAAATGCAGGTGATGAAGAATATTTTAAAGAAGCTCTTGGTGAGATGTACCTAAATAAGAACCCATTGATTGAACCTGAAGATCTTTCCAAAAGCTGGAAATCACCTAGAGGATTGTCTCTGGAAAATGTCATTGGAGATATATCAAAGGGAGTAGTTACTAGAAATATGTCAAATTTATGTACGACTATTGCCTTTGTTTCATAGATAGAACCCAAAAATGTAGAAGAAGCTCTTCAAGATGATCAATGGTGTATAGCAATGCAAGAAGAGCTGAATCAATTTGAAAGGAATGAAATTTGGGAACTCATTCCTAAGGATGATTCACACCAAGTCATAGGTACAAAATGGGTGTTCAGAAACAAGCTGGATGAAGATGGAAACATCACTAAAAACAAAGCCAGACTTGTAGCAAAGGGGTACAGACAAGAAGAAGGTATAAACTATGATGAGACTTATGCTCCATGGATTTATAAAAGAAAATGTGTATGTTGAACAACCACCTGGATTTGAAGACTATAAGTTTCCTAATCACATTTATAAATTAAAGAAAGCATTGTATGGATTAAAACAAGCACCTAGATCTTGGTGTGAACGATTAAGTACATTTTTGTTAGAAAATGATTTTGAAAGAGGTAAAATTGATTTAACTCTATTTATTAAAAGAGTAAATGAGCATATTTTGCTAGCTCAAATTTATGTAGATGACATAATATTTGGGTCTATTGATAGTTCACTATGTAAAGGCTTTGCAAGCATAATGCAGGGAGAATTTGAAATGTCAATGATGGGAGAATTGACATTCTTTTTGGGTCTACAAATTAAGCAAATGAAAAATGGAACTTTCATTTCTCAATCCAAGTACTGTAAAGAAGTACTTAAGAAATTTGGAATGGATACTACTAAGGAAGCAAGTACTCCTATGGGAACATCCTGCTACTTAGACAAAGATGAATCAGGAATAGAGGTAAATCAGACCATGTTCAGAGGCATTATAGGTTCTTTGTTGTATCTTACTACAAGTAGGCCTGAGTGATGAAGGATTAACCCCAACCAAGGATGGAGGCACATGCTTAAGAAGACTAAACATGTTTAGAAAGGAAGTTCATTAATCCTTCATCCCTTTCATTTGTGTTTGTTATTTTTTGATTCCCTAAGTTGGCTTAGTTGAATCAACTTTAGTTGACTTGTTGACCTTTGACTAGGTTTGACTTGTTGACTATAGTTGACTTGACTTAAGCCAACATGCTAATCTATGTTTATTTGCTTTGTAGGTTAATTAGGAGTAAGAAAGCAATGCTAGGTGGCGCATGGTGATTGGGGAGCATAAATGATGTGGAGGAGAGAGTAAAGCAAAGGCATAAAGCATAAAGTAAAAGGCATAAAACAAGTGTACCTATGTACCTTTGATCTCCTTTGTTTTTAGCACACTTTGGCCACTTTTTGGAGACATATGAGACACATTCTTTGTCTCCTTTTGTGCTAGAACGAAATTAGCCTTGCACACACCATAGTTTGCTCTTATGTCTCTCATTTTTGTAACCTTATTTGACCTAGTTTCTAGAAGCTAGGGTTAGGTTTTTGTAGAGACATCCTTAGGTATCTTTTATTTTCTTAGAGGCCCCTAAACTCTTCTATATAAGGGGTGCTCCTAGACATGCAAAAGGGTTGAACATTTTGAAGTAAAAACACTCTTGTGTCTCAACCATTTGAGAGAGTTTCCTCCATTTGGAGTGAATACTTTTAAGCCTTATCTTGCATAGCAAGTGGCAGCACACATCCACTCATCAATGTATACTTCGACACATTGTCCCATCAAATGATTGAAAACTTTGTCCATCAACTGTTGGTAGGTTGCTCCGGCGTTTTTGAGGACAAAAGGCATAACTTTGTAAAAATAATTGGCGTTGTCTGTGATGAAGGCGGTCTTGTTCATGTCGGATGCAGCCGTGGGGATTTGATTGTAACCGAAATATGCATCCAAGAAACTGAGTACGTTATTTCCCGTCGCGTCGTCAACAAGTCGGTAAATCTTGGGTAAGGGGTAGGCATCTCGAGGATAGGCTTTGTTTAGATCTGTGTAATCTATACACAGCCGCTACTTGCCGTTGGCTTTCTTCACCAAGACTACGTTAGAAAGCCAAGTGGTGTATTGAGCTTCTTCAATGAATCTTGTGCTCAGTAACTTATCGGCCTCGGCCTTAGCCGCTAGGCATCGTTCCTCGCCGAGTTTGCAATTTTTCTGAGAGATATAGCGGGCTTCTTTGTAGATGGATAACTTGTGGGATGCTACCAGAGGGTCTACTCTAGGTAAGTCCGCAGCTGACCAAGCGAAAAGGTCTGTGTTGCTGACTAGAACAGGTGTGAGGATGGCACACTCATCAGAGTTTAATCTAGTTCCTAGGTTGATGGAGTGGCCATTTGGAAGTTCTAGGGGGGAGGTTTCTTCGATAGGTTTGAGACGAACATCTCGGCCCACTCTGGGGTCTAGATCTTCGCCCGATAGAGCGATCCTAGAGCCAGGTGGTCGCTCGATGTGGTTGGTTTCCTGGATTGGGAGTTGTAGGCGTAGGCTGGCCATGTAGCATTCGCGTGCTAGGCGTTGGTCGCAATGGACAGTGAGGATGTCACCAGAAGGGGAAGGGAATTTCATGGCCAGGTGAGGGGTGGAGATGACGGTGCTGAGGGTGTTGAGCGAGGGACGGCCAAAGAGGACATTATAGGATGTGGACGCGTCAACGATGAGGAAGCGGATGGGAATGGTTTTAGTTTGGGCTCTGTCATGAAACACAGTGTGAAGGTCAATGTAGCCGTGGGTGGAAACTTTATCTCCAGAAAAGCCATAGATTGGTTCATCATACGGGACCATGGTAGTGTTTGGGAGTTGGAGTTTTTGATATGTTTCCCAGTAGAGGATGTTAACGGAGCTGCCTTCGTCAACTAAGACTTTCTTGACTGCATAGTTTTCAATTTGAATAGTGATGACCATGGGGTCGTCTTGTTGGTGATCGAGGCAGTGGAAGTCGTCGTCCGTGAAGGTGATGGGACACATGCGGTGTCTGTGATGGGAATGGGTAATATGGTTGATGGATTGGATATGGCGGAGGTGTTTCTTTCTGGCAGAAGAGGTGGATCCTCCATTAGCGAAACCACTAGAGATGGTGTTGATAGTGCCACGTAGGGGAGGGTCGGCAAGGGTAACGTCGGTGCGAGCCGGTTGGGGGTCCTGGTTAGTAGGTTGGGTAGGGCGTCAATCGTGGCGAGAGTCGTAGGGAGGGCGTCTGTGGTCAAATTGAGGAGGGTGACGGGCTCGAGAGGGATGATCATCTCTGCGGATGAAGCGGCAAAAGTGACCAGCACGAACCAGTTCTTCAATTTTATCCTAGAGTGCTTTGCAGTCCTCTGTAGTGTGGCCATGGTTGCGGTGGTAGCGGCAATATTTGGGCATATCAGCATTGGGGGGAGTGGTCGTCTTGCGTGGTGGCGGGATGAGGTCAGCTTGTAAGGCCTCATCAAGGAGGCGGGATCTGGGGACATTAAGGGGAGCATATCTAGTAAAGCGGGGTTGACGAGGCTCTCGTGGTCAGGGATCAGGGCGGGAGGGTGGTGGGGTGGGGTTGGCGGTGGTGGCTGCATAGTCATTGCAGAATTTGGTGTGGAGGGTCTGCATTTCCTCCATGCGAACATAGTCGGCAGCATGCAACTTGAGTTCGTGCATAGAGGCAGGTGGATGGAGGTAGACATTGGTGGCGAAGGGGCCAGGTTGGAGGATCATTTCCTGGTTGAGGTGTGGGGTGCGAAGGGCTGCCTTATTGAAACGATCGATAAATACCCTGAGCGGCTCACCTTGTTCTTACTTGATGCCAAGGAGGGAGATTGTAGTAGTTTGATGTGGGTGGCTGCTAGCGAAATGGGTTGAGAACATGTGTGAGAGGGCGTCGAAGCTATCGATTTAGTAAGGAGGGAAGGTTGTGAACCATTCGAGAGCAGGGCCTTTGAGGGTGGTGGGAAAGGCTTTGCAGAAGACTGCGTCTTGGGAGGTGTACAGGGCAACATGGGTGATGTAGACTTTAAGGTGTTTGTCGGGGTGGGTTTCACTGGTGTAGCGGTCCATTGTGAAGGGTTCCCACTGGGCGGGAAGAGGGGTGTTGGCGATGAAGTTGGTGAAGGGGTGGCGTCGTCTGGGTTGGTGTCGTCTGGGTTGGTGTGGTGGTAGTGGATGGGGGGAATGGGATGGTGGACAAGAGTGGGAAAGGTGGAGGGAAAGTTGTGAGGGGGATGTGGGTTGCAAGGAGGTAGTGTGGGTTGTAAGGTGGGGCATGGGTAGTGTGTAGGGTGGTGGGTATATTGTAGGGGACCTAGGTGGTGGGGAGGGTAGCGGCAGGGGTAGGGGTCGTGGTGTGCCCTGCTAGGGTGGAGAGGAAGTGAGTGGGATGGGTTGAGGGAATGGGTGTTTGCTGGGTGGTGGTGAAGGTGTGAGGGGTGAGGTTGTATTCGCTTTCTTCTTTTGTGGGCTGGAAGGTCAGGGACCTTG
This sequence comes from Vigna unguiculata, assembly GCF_037176805.1. Lineage (NCBI taxonomy): Eukaryota > Viridiplantae > Streptophyta > Magnoliopsida > Fabales > Fabaceae > Vigna > Vigna unguiculata. Next base: position 24,471,098 of record NC_140802.1, read on the forward strand.
CAGCTTCAGATGCCTCCTTGGCATTTCCTTTCTGAGTGGGATCGGCCTCAATCTTTCGCCTAAGGCGAGAGTTTTCTTGTCGTAGTGCCTCCATCTCATCAGCGTTGCGTTTCTTTAGATCGGCTAGCTCCTATTGCCTTTTGGCTTGCCCGTCAAGGATAGCTGCCAGATCCGGGGTGATGTTAGCGGGTCCTGAGGGGCCAGCGACAGCTTGCTTGTTAACTCTAGCTTTACTACGGGTTGAAACCATCTTTGGAGAAAAACGGCTAGTAAGGTGTTTTCTCGTGCCCACGGTGGGCGCCAATTGTTCCTGTAGAGAACAAATAAGATCAGTTAGGCACAAATATCACCTTACCCATATCCGTTATCTCCTCGGTTGGCTTCTCCCCTTTTGTATATATCGACTTGGACCCAGGAGGGGTTACCTGCAGAAGGGACTCTGAAGCTTAAGTCAGCCAAAGCTCTCAAAAGTCAAATCAGGTGATTAATGGAGTAATGAATGCGTACCTGTAATTCGTGGGGTCCACGTGTATTTATAGATTATTAATTATGTTTGCCCATTCCATGGGCTGGGCCCTGGTTTAGCCCATAGGTGGGCCTAGGCCCTTAGTCTCTTTGGCGTATCTTAAGGTGGTCGGCATAGACCGACTACTCCCTTTGGCGACTTGTACTGCTATTGCTCATATGTTGTCCTAGGCGGGTTATTCCTTTTAGCGTCTTATGTTACTGCTTCAGGCCGGTTAGGTTTAGGTCAGCCCAGGCCGGTTACTGGAATGTTTTTGTGTGTAGGTATGGTGATCATTTCTTATTATTATTACTTGGTTAAATTGGCTCGGTGTGGTACACCAGTCCCCCAACCTTTGCTGATATAGGTATGTCGGTCAAGGATGATATGTACTGATATGCAAGCGGAACCGGTTAGGTGTGGAACAGTAAGTGATAGAGACACAAAGTTCTTGAGCCATTTTTGGAGGACCTTGTGATGAAAACTTTGAACCAAACTCCTATTTTCAACCACTTGTCACCCTAAAAGTGATGGTGATAAAGGATTGATCCCTACCAAGGATGATGGCCCATGGCACATGCTTAGAAGAAAGGGAGTTCCTTGATCCCTTCCTTTGCTTTTATTTTCTTTAGTTTAAAATTCCATTAAGTTGGCTTGGTTGACTATTTTTAAGTTGACTTGTTGACCTTGACTTTGGGTTGACTTGTTGACTCAAAAGATTAGCTTAACGTTAAACCAACATGCTAATAAATTCCTTAACTTGCTTTTGTAAGAATAAGAAAAGAGGAGGACCACATAGGAGACACTTGGCGTCCTAAGGAAGAGAGAGAAGGAACAAGACTTTCTATAAGCATCTAGAAAGGGGAGGCCCACATGTCTTGGACAGCAAGCCTTCTAGAATGTTCTAGAACCTTCCTTTAGAAGCCTTGGCCATGAAGACTTGCCACCTAGATGGCTTGGACGAAAATTCACCCATGTGCACCCTAGGATGACCTATTTTCTAGAACATGCTAGGTTTCTTTTGTAATCCTTTAACTTAGTTGTTTTGCTAAGAGGCCCCTAGACTTCTCTATTTAAGGGGACCTCTAACACTTGTACAAGGGTTGAAGATTTTGGAGAAATTATACACTTTGTGTTTCAACCTTTTGTGAGAGCATTCCTCCTTAGGGAGTGGAGTTCTTTCAAGCCTTATCTTGCCTTGGCAAGTGGCGGCATACACCACTCATCTTTAAGGTTGCCATGGCTTCTTCTAGCCTAGCCGTGTAGTGGCGTGAATCCTCCATTCCTCCCATTTCCCTTGCTTTTCATTTTATGTTTCTTTACTCTTCTTGGTTTATATTGTTTCTATTATATATTTTTCCTTTTGGTTTCTTACTCTCTATGAATCCATCCTCCTCCTCTCTAGAACCTTGGAAAAGGAACCTTCACATCTAGATAGCTCGCTATCTTAATGTCCAGTGGGGATTTCCTTGGTTTTCTTAATCAATCATCACCATATTCATTAATCTTCTAAAAGGAACAAGATAATCCTACATCAGATGGTCAAACCGAGGTGGTCAATAGGACTTTGGGTCAATTATTAAGGTGCATGATAGTCCACAACACTAGGGAATGGAAGGCGCTTCTTCACCATGTAGAGTTTGCATACAATAGGGCTGTGCACTCTATCACCTCCCACTCTCCCTTTGAAATAGTGTATGGTTTTAACCCTTTAACTCCTCTTGATCTTCTTCCACTTCCCACTCAAGAGGCATGGAGTTGTCAAGATGGGGAGGCAAAGGCTAAAATGATCCAAGACTTGGTGTAGGAGAGGAAGGAAATCCATAGAGAATGAGGAGGAGGAGATGGAGTGCAGCGGAATTTGGAGAAATAGATGACAGTAGCTCTCGGAAATGGAGAATTTGGTGGAGATGAAGAGTAGAAATGGAGCTATGGTATGGAAGGTGGCTAGAGGAGATGAAGGAGAAGGTTAGCCATGTGTGCTCTCAAATTAATAGAAGTGTGGAGTGATCTCAAACACTAGCATCTATTAGCAATTCAAGAGTAACCATTACAATATTTGAGTGGCTTTATTTATAGGCACATGGTCGGCCAAATGAAGAGAAAATGCAACAAAGATGAAATGCAAATGTAGCTTGGAAAAGAAGCTTGATTGTAGACCATGTGATGTAGTAGATGAGTCTTGATGATGCCAAGTGGCATATCACACTCTCCTTGCCCAAGTCACACGCACCATGCTTCCATCACATTCTCCTTGCTTAGTTCATGCTTTGCTTGCATCCAAATGGAGAGTCACTCAAGTAATTCTTGGCCAAAGGTAGCAAATTGGGCTCGGGCCAATTGATCCCAAAAAGTGTTCTAGCTTTTATTGAAATCAAAGCCTAAACAATGGCCCAATTTAAATTTAGACAACTTCCTTCATGCATCATCTCATATTTTAGAGATTTCTTTAGCTCATGCGAATAATGTAAAAAGCCCATGATTGACTTGATCATCTTGTGAGAGACCCATGTGAATCTATCTCATCATGCTTCTAGTGATTGGGCCTTGATGTGGGCTTGGGCTTGTTGATGCATTTGAGGTTGGGCTTGTTGGGGTCACATCACTTTAACTCCTCTTGATCTTCTTCCACTTCCCACTCAAGAGGCATGGAGTTGCCAAGATGGGGAGGCAAAGGCTAAAATGATCCAAGACTTGCACACACAAGTCAAGGAAGCCATTGAAAGGAAGGTGAAGAAGTATCAAGAATTAGGCACCAAGGGAAGGAAGGATGTCCTTTTCAAGCAAGGGAATTGGGTATGACTTCATTTGAGGAAGGAAAGATTTCCTACCCAAAGAAAGTCCAAACTTCTTCCAAGAGGGTATGGACCTTTCCATATCCTCAAGAGGGTCAACAATAATGCCTATGAGTTGGATTTACCTTCAAGTTACAATGTAAGCAAATCTTTCAATGTACATGACCTTTCTCCTTGTGATATACGGCTTAAGAATTTGTGGTCGAATTCTCTCCAAGAGGGGGAGGATGATGAAGATGTGACCACCTCATCAAGTTCCAAGGAGGCCAACCCTAGGAGGATCACTAGGAGCATGACAAAAGCCAAGGCATTATCCTCTCTATCTTTATTTTGCATTTCTTTAGTTTCAATTTCTTGAAGTTGGTTGAGGTTGACTATTTTGAGTTGACTTATTGACCTTGACTTCAGGGTGGACCTGTTGACCCAAGATGAGCTAAACCTTAAACTAACATGCTAATAAATTCTTTAATTTGCTTTTGTAGGAATAAGAAAGGAGGAGGACCACAAAGGAGAGACTTGGCGTCCTAAGGAAGAGAGAGAAAGACAAGACTTTGTAGAAGCATCTAGAAAGGGGATGCCCACATGCGTTGGACACCAAGTCTTCTAGAATGTTCTAGAACCTTCCTTTGGGAGCCTTGGCCATGAAGAATTGCCACCTAGATGGCTTGGACGAAAATTCACCCATGTGCACCCTAGGATGACCTAGTTTCTAGTACATGCTAGGTTTCTTTTGTAATCCTTTAACTTAGTTGTTTTGCTAAGGGGCCCCTAGACTTGTCTATTTAAGGGGACCTCCAACACTTGTACAAGGGTTGAACATTTTGGAGAAATTAAACACCTTTGTGTATCAACCATTGTGAGAGTCTTCCTCCTTGGGGAGTGGAATTCTTTTAAGCCTTATCTTGAATCTTGATTCAAGTGGCGGCACACATCCACTCATCTTCAAGGTTGCCATGGCTTCTTCTATCCTAGCGTTGTAGTGGCGTGAATCCTCCATTCCTCCCCTTTCCATTGCTTTTCATGTTATGTTTCTTTACTCTTCTTAGTTTATATTGTTTCTAGTATATGTTTTTCCTTTTGGTTTCTTACTCCCGATTAATCCATTTTCCTCCTCTCTAGAACCTTGGAAAGGAACCTTCACCTCTAGATAGCTTGTTATCTTAATGTCCAATGGGGATTTCCTTGGTTTTCTTAATCAATCACCAACATATTCATTAATCTTCTAAAAGGAACAAGATAATCCGACATCACAACCACAACGACCACCACCACCACCACCACCACCACCACTACCACTACGAACACCATCACCAACACCACCACCACCACCACCACCACCATCAGAACCCTCACCACAACCACCACCAGCACAACCACTACCAGTACCGCCACCACTACCACCACCACCACCACGTCCAGCACCACCACCACCACCACTGACACCATAACCACCACAAGCATCACCACCACCACCACCACCACCACGGGCACCACCACCACCACAACCATCACCACCACCACCACCACTACGACCACAACCACCATCACCACCATGGCCTCCACCTAAACCTCAAACTGTAAACCCTAGACCCTAAACCCTAAAACTTGAACCCTGAAACGTGAACCGACGTGAACCACTATCACCATCCCTACCACAGTACGAGCTTTCTCACCACCACCACCACCACAGCCACCACTACCACCACCAGAACAACCACAACCACAACAACGCCCACCATTACCACCACCCCTACCATAGTTACCACTACCACGACAACCATAACAACCACTACTACGACTACCACCACCACCACCATCACCTCCACCACCACCACTATGGCCTCCACATCAACCACGACCACCACCACAACAACTACCACCACCATCACAATCACCACAACCATCACAACCACAACAACCACCTCCACCATGAGAGCCATCACCACGACCACGATCACGACCACCACCACCATCATCACCGCCACAACCATCACCACCATGGCCACATCACCATCATGACCACCACCACCACCATCACGCCCAGCACCACTAACACGGGCACCACCACAACCACCACAACCACCAACCCCACCACCACCACCACGGTCACCACCACCACGGTCACCACTACCACGACCATCACCACAACCACCATCTCTACCGCCACAAATACAACAACCACGGCCACCACTGTAACATCCCTGGCTACCCCTCCTCGGGCCCCAGAGGCTGTCAGGTTACTACAGCCCGATGCACCCCAACCCCTCACCCTTCTCCGTCCATTCATACTGGGTGGGTTGTTGCCAGTGGGAATCGAACCCCCAACCTGACCGTTAACACCTCTGGCTCACCAGCAGATGCTCCCAGTTATGCTGCAACACAACTGGGAGCATCTGCGGTGAGCCAGAGGTGTTAAAGGTCAGGTTGGGGGTTCGATTCCCACTGGCAACAACCCACCCAGTATGAATGGACGGAGAAGGGTGAGGGGTTAGGGTGCATCGGGCTGTAGTAACCTGACAGCCTCTAGGGCCCGAGGAGGGAGCATAACTGGTAGCATCTGCTGGTGAGCCAGAGGTGTTAAAGGTCAGGTTGGGGGTTCGATTCCCACTGGCAACAACCCACCCAGTATGAATGGACGGAGAAGGGTGAGGGGTTGGGGTGCATCGGGCTGTAGTAACCTAACAGCCTCTAGGCTCGAGGAGGGGTAGCCAGGGATGTTACAACCACCACCATCACCAACATCATAACCACTAGTACCACCACCACCACCACCACCACCACAACCACCATCACTACCACAACAACCACCAATACGAAGGCCACCAACACCACCATGGCCACCACCACCACCACCACCACCACGGTCACCACCATCATGACCATCACCATAACCATCACCTTACGACCGCCAATACAACCACCACGACCACGACCACCATCACCATCACCAACATCATCACCATGGCCAGCACCACTACCACACCATGCTCACCACGGCCATCACTACCACCACCACAGCCATCGCATCCACCATGACCACCACAGCCACCACCTCATCTACCACTAAAACAGGCACAACGATCACCATTACCACCACCACTACGAGCACCCTTACCACCACCACCACCACTATCATAACCTCCACTACAACAACCACCACCGTCACCACCACCACCACCACCACCGCCACCACTATGACCACGACCACGACCACCATAACCATCACCACAACCACCACCACCATCACCGCAATAGGGACCAAAAGAACCACTACCACCACCACCATTGATAAAGGATTGATCCCTACCAAGGATGATGGCCCATGGCACAGGCTCAGAAGAAAGGGAGTTCCTTGATGCCTTCCTTTGCTTCTATTTTCTTTAGTTTAAAATTCCATTAAGTTGGCTTGGTTGACTATTTTAGAGTTGACTTGTTGACCTTCACTTTGGGTTGACTTGTTGACTCAAAAGATTAGCTTCACCTTAAACCAACATGCTAATAAATTCCTTAACTTGCTTTTGTAGGAATAAGAAAGGAGGAGGACCACATAGGAGACACTTGGTGTCCTAAGGAAGAGAGAGAAGGAACAAGACTTTCTAGATATCTAGAAAGGGGAGGCCCAGATGCCTTGGACACCAAGCCTTCTAGAATGTTCTAGAACCTTCCTTTAGGAGCCTTGGCCATGAAGACTTGCCACCTAGATGGCTTGGCTGAAAATTCACCCATGTGCACCCTAGGATGACCTATTTTCTAGAACATGCTAGGTTTTTTTTGTAATCCTTTAACTTAGTTATTTTGCTAAGAGGCCCCTAGACTTGTCTATTTAAGGGGACCTATAACACTTCTACATGGTTTAGAGATTTTGGAGAAATTATACACTTTGTGTTTCAACCTTTTGTGAGAGCATTCCTCCTTGGGGAGTGGAGTTCTTTCAAATCTTATCTTGCCTTGGCAAGTTGCGGCATACACCACTCATCTTCAAGGTTGCCATGGCTTCTTCTAGCCTAGCCGTGTAGTGGCGTGAATCCTCCATTCCTCCCATTTCCCTTGCTTTTCATTTTATGTTTCTTTACTCTTCTTGGTTTATATTGTTTTTATTATATGTTTTTCCTTTTGGTTTCTTACTCTCTATCAATCCATCCTCCTCCTCTCTAGAACCTTGGAATAGGAACCTTCACATCTAGATAACTTGCTATCTTAATGTCCAGTGGGGATTTCCTTGGTTTTCTTAATCAATAATCACCATATTCATTAATCTTCTAAAAGGAACAAGATAATCCTACATCAACCATCACCACCAGCACCAGCACCACCACAACCACCACCACAACGGCACCTCCACCACTCCTACCACCACCACCACGACCATCACCACAACCACGATAACCACCACCACCACCAACACAGGCACAACCACCACGAGCACCGCCACCACTACCTTCACCTCCTCCACCACCACGGCCACCACTAACAACACTATCACCACCACCACCACCACCACCACGACCTCCATTACCACGACCTCCACCACCACCATCACACCCACCACCACGGCCAATACCACCTTTATCTGTACCACCACCACGGCCACCATCAACTACACTACCACCACCACCTTCACCACCATGACCACCACCACGACCACCACCACAACCACCACCTTAACCATAACTACGGCCACCACCACCGTCACCACCACGGCCACCACCACCGTCACCACCACGGCCACCACCACGACCTCCACCACCACGACCTCCACCACCACGACCACGACCACCACCATCACCACTACCACCACCACCTCCACCACAACCATCACCACCACCACCACCTCCACGACCATCACCACAACTACCACGGGAACCACCACCACCACCAACACAGGCACCACCACCACGACCACCACCACCTGCACCACACCCACCATTGATGAGCGAGCTTCCACGTATAATCGAATGAATCGGCACGTGAACACTCCACATATGCCGATCTACGCAGCGAAGTTATCAAATCGGCACTCACACATGTTCAAGTGGGGAAGTCTCACTGGTTGGGATCCTAGGAGGTGAATACCTCAAGTAGAAGGTGAGCTAAGACGAAAGAGGATTAAAATCTCTCTCATTCATCAAAGCTTACTATTACAATGGTTCGGCTTGCCTTTTATAAATGAAGGCAACCGGTGAAACAGAAAAGAAGAAGGATTTTAATTCATTTGACAATCTCAAAATCTGGACATGTGTGATTTGGGAAGGCAAGAAAAGCTCGAGCACCAGAATTGGGAAGGCAAGCAATGGATCAGGCCACAAAAGAGGCACTCAAAAGTAAATAAAAGGTTGATACCACTATTGCATTCAATTGAACTAGAAATAAAAGAGCAAACTGAACAGGTTGGATGACATTCAAATAAACTAGAAATAAAATAGCAAACTGAAATAGGTTGAATAACATGAATCTGATAAAACAGAAGTTGTTAAGCAAAGTCCGGCCAGACGAACTACTACACTCAAGATACATAGGAAATCTAAAAAACACCAGACATTAGGCTAATCACAGATAACAAGAAATGTGATCTAGATGTCAAATAAGAGAAATGAACTGCAACATTTGCATTCAGATTGAAATAGCCAAAGAATGCATCAGATTTTACTCAAACAGTTTGGCAAACCGAAACAGCAGAATATGAATTGCAAATAGGCAAATATACAACATCAAACGTAATAAACTGATTGGCTCGAAATTTTAAAATCCAAATTCTTGCATAACGTATGTTAACAACGACAACCAACAGAAAAACACCATAACAAAATCAGCCTAAGCATCAACTAAACCAATTGATTTCCACTATATTTATCTGAACATAGACATATCAATCACAGATATGGAATCATTAAGATATGGTTCAGTCGACAAGCATCACTGGCCAAACATACACACCTCAACCAATAACAGGAAATACTAAACAATGAAGAAGAGAACAAAAGCTTATGATGAAGGATTGACCCCAACCAAGGATGGAGGCACATGCTTAAGAAGACTAAGCATGTTTAGAAAGGAAGTTCACTAATCCTTCATCCCTTTGATTTTTGTTTGTTATTTTTGATTCCCAAAGTTGACTTAGTTGATTCAAGTTTAGTTGACTTGTTGACCTTTGACTAGGTTTGACTTGTTGACTATAGTTGACTTGAATTAAGCCAACATGCTAATCTATGCTTATTTGCTTTCTAGGTTAATTAGGAGTAAGAAAGCAATGTTAGGTGGCGCATGGTGATTGGGGAGCATAAATGATGTGGAGGAGAGAGTAAAGCAAAGGCATAAAGCATAAAGTAAAAGGCATGAAGCAAGTGTACCTATGTACCTTTGGTCTCCTTTGTTTTTAGCACACTTTGGCCACTTTTTGGAGACATATGAGACACATTCTTTGTCTCCTTTTGTGCTAGAACGAAATTAGCCTTGCACACACCATAGTTAGCTCTTTTGTCTCTCATTTTTTGTAACCTTATTTGACCTAGTTTCTAGAAGCTAGGGTTAGGTTTTTGTAGAGATATCCTTATGTATCTTTTATTTGCTTAGAGGCCCCTAAACTCTTCTATATAAGAGGTGCTCCTAGACATGTAAAAGGGTTGAACATTTTGAAGTAAAAACACTTTTGTGTCTCAACCCTTTGTGAGAGTTTCCTCCCTTGGGAGTGAATACTTTTAAGCCTTATCTTGCATAGCAAGTGGTGGCACACATCCACTCATCTTCAAGGTTGCCATGTCTTTTAGCATAGCCTTGTAGTGGCGTGCTTCTCACAATTTTACCATTTCTTTCCTATCCATTTTATGTTTTCTTCTTCCTCTAATTGTTCTTGGTTTTCTATGGTTTATGTGCCTTCCATTTCCTTTTTGTTTTGAATCAATCCATCATCTTCTTCTCTTGAGCTTTGTGAAAGGAACCTTCACATCTAGATAACATGTTATCTTAATGTGAAGTTCATATTGGGCCTTGCATGCGCATTTAAGGCCCATTCCTCTTGTATTCTCCTAGCCATGGCTCTTGTTGTAGGTCCCTTGGCTCGAGGCATCGCATCATCCCCTCCCTCTTGAGAAGGATTTGTCCTCAATCTGTAGTCTTTGCCTCATCATCTGTACCACCTGCAAAAGGTATTAGGTTAGCAACATTAAAGGTGGCATGCACATCATAGCCTTCAGGCAACTCTATCCTATACGCATTATCATTTACTCTTTTCCGCACTTTAAAGGGACCATCACCTCGAGGGCTAAGTTTAGACTTGTTTTACTTAGGAAATCTATCTTTTCTAAGGTGTAGCCACACCCAATCCCCTTCTTCAAAAATCATTTCCCTCTTCCCCTTATTGTTGTACTTAGTATACCTTTTTGTTTGTTGTTGGATTTGGCTTTTAATCTTTTCATGCATTTTCTTAACAAAATCAGATTTTGCCACCCCTTCTTTATGAATAAAATCAAAAGATGTAGGAAGTGGTAGCAAGTCCATGGGAGTGAGAGGATTAAAGCCATAAACAACTTCAAATGGAGAGATTTTAGTAGTCCTATGAACTACTCTATTGTAGGCAAACTCAATATGGGAAAGGCATTCATCCCAAGATTTATGGTTCCCAAAATTGCCCTTAACATAGTAGACAGAGACCTATTAACAACTTCAGTTTGCCCATCAGTTTGTGGGTGACATGAAGTAGAGAAATTAAGCTTAGTTCCTAACCTTGACCAAAGTGTTTTCCAAAAGTGGCTAAGGAACTTGGTGTCTCTATCAGAAACTATGGTGCGGGGTATACCATGAAGCTTGACCACATCTCTAAAGAAAAGCCTAGCAATGTTGCTAGCATCATCCACTTTGTGGCAGGGTATAAAGTGTGTCATTTTGCTAAAACGATCTACCACCACAAAAATGGAATCAAAACCCCTTTGTGTTCTTGGGAGTCCTAAGACAAAATCCATACTTATATCTTCCCAAGGGGCTGAAGCAACAGGCAAGGGGGTGTATAATCCATGAGGCATTGTTTTAGGCTTAGATTATAAGCATGAAATACATCTATTACAATGCCTTTGGACATCCTTCCTCATATGGGGCCAAAAGAATTTCTCTTTTAACAGACCTAGGGTTTTTTCTACCCCAAAATGACCTATTAATCCCCCTTCATATGTTTCTTGAACAAGAAGTTTTCTTTGTGAACCTTGGGGAATACAAATTTTTCCGTCTTTAAACAAATACCCCTCATTCACATAGAAACCTCCTTGAGGTCTTTTCATACATTCAGCATAAATTGAGGAAAACTCAGAATCTTGATTATACATTTCTGGAATGTGATCAAATCCAAGAATTTGGGCTCCCAATTTTGAAAACAAGGTGTGCATTCTAGACAAGGCATCAGCCACCACATTACTTTTGCCGTTCTTGTACTTTATCACATAAGGAAATTGTTCCAAGAATTCCATCCACTTAGCATGTCTTTTATTCAACTTGTGTTAACCCTTCAAATATTTTAGTGACTCGTGGTCACTATGAATGACAAACTCTTTGGACACAAGGTAGTGTTCCCAAGTTTGAAGGGTAATAAAACGAAATTTTAAAAATAAAAACAATAATAATAAAAATAATAATAAAACAATAATGTTAATAAAATAAAATAATAACAATAAAATAATAATAATAATAATAATGATAAAATAAAGCAATAATAATGATAATAAAATCATCAATAAAACAAAACAATAAAACTAATAATAATGATAATAAAATAATTATAATAATAATAAAGATAATTATAAAATAAAATAAAATAAGAATTATAGTAATAATAATAAAAAAAATAGTAATAAAAATAATAATAATACAAATATAAATAATAATAATAATAAAACCAAATTTTAAAAATAAAAAAAAATAATGAAAATGAAGATAATCACAAAATAAAATGTAGCAATAATAATAAAACAGTAATATTAATAAAATAAAATAATAATGAAAACATAAAACAATAATAATAAAACAATGATAATTATAATAAAATCATTAGTAAAACTAAACAATGATAATAAAAACAATATAAAAAATAATAGTAAAATAAAATAAAACAATAATACTAATAAATATAATTATAAAATGAAATGAAATTAATAATAGTAATCAAAATCATAATAATAATAATAATAATAATAATAATAAATAAAAAATAAAAATGATAGTAATTGTAATAATAATAGTAAAATAAAATAATAATAATAGTAATAATAGTAATAACAATAATAATAATAGAAATAATAATAATAATTATTATTATTATTATTATTATAATTATAATTATAATAAAATAATAAAAATAATAATAATAATAATAATAATAGTAAAATAAAATAATAAGAATAAGAATAATAATAATAATAAGTGTGTTGTATTTAGAAGAAAACTCTAAACATCTCGTCAAGCCAAAAAGAAGAATCATGATAATCATAACAATGATTGGGTCGCGAAAGCCAAAAAGAAGAATCATGATAATCATAACAATGATTGAATCACAAAGAGAACTCAATACAAGGAAAACCACAAGCACGCACATACTCTCTAAAATCACCTACGACAAACACCAAAAAATTAAATGATACAAGGATTTGATTTAGGAGAAAGCTTTCATGCATCAATATATAACACAATTGCATATAATATCATTAAAACAATGAATTGCAGCTCCCCTAACCTGGAATTATGGCACCAAAAGTACTCTTAGAATCCTTCGTTACACCATAATTGATCTCCCATTTGATCTCCACCTTGGGCACTCTTTCCAGCCTTCTAACACTCTCCTAAGTTTTGTTTTTTAGGGTTCTAAAACTCCCTTTTGGTACCACACGAAAATGCCTTCCCAAGAGCACTACCTTCCTCCTTTTCATCCATTATTAGCCCTATTAATTCTCCCTTAATTAACTAAAACGAAAATAACAATTAACACCATTAACATGTGAGTTCATTGCAATGTAACAGATTATTCCGTGCCTCTTTGCCAAAGTTCAAACCCATAACCATGCCAATGTCAATTCAATGCACAACCATTCAATCAATTCATGTTTTGTGATAAATCCTACACCTCTAGGATTATATTATCACACACCATGATCAAGCATATTATTAAATTAAAAAACAATTAAATTAGTACACTAATGACATACACAAAGCTTGAACCCAAGTATTCTTATAATAGTCAAGTACTCTTAACCACCTAAGCTACCATTACTCTTTATATTTTCTCTCCATATTAATTAACTTAGGGATTCCCACTCTCGCATTTATTAAATAAATACTTATTTATTTTATTTTCCCAGGTCTTATAGCCGTTACTAAAGGAAATTGGTGTTTTTAAATTTGAAAATTTTCATCTTTTGGAAACACCTTTTTAATTTTTTTACCCTTTTCACCGTTTACAATTTAAATGACTCATATATTATATATAAAAATCGTTCAACATTTCAAAAGAAACACATTGGGCAATACTCAAAGGGGATTGATGTTTTTAAATTTGAAAATTTTCATCTTTTGGAAGGCTTTTTAGATTTTTTTTTTTTTACCATTTCACCGCTTACAATTTAAATAATTCATATTTTATATAAGAAAATATTTCAAAATTTCAAAAGAAAAACGTTGGGAAATACTTAGAGGAGATTGGTGTTTTCAAATTTGAAATTTTTCATCTTTTGGTAACGCTTTTTTTAATTTTTTTTTACCCTTTTCAACGTTTACAATTTAAATAATTCATATTTTATATTTTAAATTTATTCAAAATTTCAACAAAACCACTTTGGCTGTTACTCAAAAAGAATTGGTGTTTTTAAATTTGAAAAATTTCATCTTTTGGTAACACATTTTTAATTTTTTTACCCCCTTCACCATTTACAATTTGAATGACTCATGTTATATATAGCAATTGTTCAACATTTAAAAAGAAACATGTTGGGCAATACTCAAAGGGGATTGGTGTTTTTAAATCTAAAAATTTTCATATTTTGGAAACGCTTTTTTTATTTCTTTTACCATTTACAATTTAAATAATTCATATTTTATATAAGAAAATTATTAAAAATTTCAAAAGAAAGATGTTTGGCATTACTCTGAGGGGATTGCTGTTTTCAAATTTGAAAGTTTTCATATTTTGGTAATGCATTTTTCATTTTTTTACCCTTTTCACCTTTTACAATTTAAATAATTCATATTTTATATATGAAATTTGTTCAAAATTACAACTAAACCACTTTGGCCATTACTAAAAACGAATCAGCGTTTTTAAATTTGAAAAATTTCATCGTTTAATTTTTTAATTTTTTTTACCCTTTTCACTGTTTACAATTTTAATGACTCATGTTACATATAACAATTGTTCAACATTTCAAAAGAAACACGTTGGGCAATACTTAGAGGGGATTGGTGTTTTCGAATTTGAAAATTATCATCTTTTGGTAACGATTTTTTCATTTTTTTACCCTTTTCATCGTTTATAATTTAAATAATATATATTTTATATTTGAAATTTTGTTCAAAATTTCAACATGGTCATTACTCAAAGGGAATTGGTCTTTTTAAATTTGAAAAATTTCATATTTTGGTAACACATTTTTATTTTGTCTTACCCTTTTCACCGTTTACAATTTAAATAACTATATTATATATAAAAATTGATCAAAATTTCAAAAGAAAGAAGTTGGGCAATACTTAGAGGGGATTGGTGTTTTCAAATTTGAAAATATTCATCTTTTGGTAACGCTTTTTTTCTTTCTTTTTAACCTTTCTCACCTTTTACAATTTAAATAATTCATATTTTAAATATAAAAATTGTTCAAAATTTCAAAAGAAACACTTTGGTCGTTACTCAGAGGGAATTGGTGTTTTAAAATTTAAAAATTTTCTTCCTTTGGTAACGCTTTTTTAATTTTTTTTACCCTTTTCATCGTTTACAATTTAAATAATTCATATTTTAGATTTGGAATTTATTCAAAATTTCATCATGGACGTTACTCAAAGGGAATTGGTATTTTTATATTTGCAAATTTTCATATTTTGGTAACACATTTTTTTTACCCTTTTCACTGTTTACATTTTAAATCATTCATATTTTGTATAAAAAAATTGTTCAAAATTTCAAAAGAAACTCGTTGGGCAATACTCAAAGGAGATTGGTGATTTCAAATTTGAAAATTTTCGACTTTTGGTAACACTTTTATTTTAATTTTTTTTAACCTTTTCACTGTTTACAATTTAAATGACTCTTGTTATATATAACAATTGTTCAACATTTCAAAAGAAAAACAATGGGGAATACTCAGAGGGGATTAGTGTCTTCAAATTTGAAAATTTTCATATTTTGGTAACACATTTTTAATTTTTTTACCCTTTTCACTATATACAATTTAAATGACTCATGTTATACATAACAATTGTTCAACATTTCCAAAGAAACGTGTTGGCCAATACTCAAAGGGGATATGTGTTTTTAAATTTGAAAAATTTCATCTTTTGGTAACGTTGTTTTCATTTTTTTTACCGTTTTCACCATTTACAATTTAAATAATTCATATTTTATATTTAAAAATTGTTCAACATTTCAAAAGAAAGACGTGGGGCAATACTCTGAGGGGATTTGTGTTTTCAAATTTGAAAATTTTCATCTTTTGGTAATGCATTTTTAATTTTTGTCCCTTTTCAATGTTTATAATTTAAATAATTCATATTTTATATACGAAATTTAATCAAAATTTCAACAAAACCACTTTGGCCATTACTAAAAAGAAATTGGCGTTTTTAAATTTGAAAATTTTTGTCTTTTGGTAAAACATTTTTAAGTTTTTTTCCCTTTTCACTGTTTAGAATTAAATTACTGATGTTATTATGCAAAACTATGGAAAAACCGAAAAGATAAGACAAGGTCTGCTAAAAACCAGATTTTGGGTTCGGGAGTCGGTTACGTGTGGGAAAGGTATTAGCATCCCACAACATCCATCCTAAGATGATACCTTTAATTAAATATACAAAATGATGTGATTTTCAAAATATTTAATCTTCCCCAAGAGTAACAATAAAAATATTTACCAAAGAAACAATTTTTTTTTTTGGTTTTTTGGGCCCGACGAGGATTAATCATCGCTCCTACATATCTCCATGTGAATGGAGAATCAGGGTTACGTAGTTCTTTATGAAAAACTATTTCAAAAACTTTTTGATTTGATTTTTTTATAATTTTGAAAACTTTTTTTTATGTTTGTTTTAGGAAATTTGAATTATTTGGAAATAGGTGTAATGTGACGCGAGCGGTCGGACATACACTAGAAATTAAACAAAGAAAACATTTTTTTTATTTTTTATATATATATTTTTATATTTTCTAAAGAAAAAAAGAATTTTGAAAATTGGTGTTAGACAAACACTAAAGAAATGAAAAAAAAAAGTATACTATTAAAAAAAGATATAATGAAAATTTGGGAATGAATAAATAAAAAAATTTGGCACTAACATAACTTTTAAACTTTCTAGATCCTCTTCTTCTTTATCAATCTCTTATGTTCCCTACATTATAACTATTTTCTCTCTTCTCCTTATTTTTCCTACTTCCTCTAATAAGAATTTTGCTCTTCTCCCCCAAAAGAGATAGAAAGGAGATGTGACTATGTAGTAATATTGAGAAAGAAAGAGGAAGTGTAGAGAATATTATCTTCTGTTTTTTTTTCTACCTCCTTCAATATGTTTTTTTTTGAAAGAGAGATAAAAAAGGAGGTGTGTATTTGGGAGTGATGATCGGAAAGAATTAGAGAAGCGTAGAAAATATTATTTTTTCGGTTATGACAGAGTGCGTATTTAAACTCACACTTTGCGATATCAATGAAATCTCAGCCTTAATTGTAATGAACAATATAAGGAAGAAATTGGTCAAGATAGCAGCACTGGATCAAATCGCAGCAAATCAGAGCATAAATTCAATCAAGATCGATAATATTGATTCTAACTATTAACGCTTTTTTTTTATTTTTTTTACCCTTTCCAACGTTTACAATTTAAATAATTCATATGTTATATATAAAATTTTTTCAACATTTCAAAAGAAACAAGTTGAACAATACTCAGAGGGGATTGGTGTTTTCAAATTTGAAAACTTTAATCTTTTAGTAACGTGTTTTACATTTTTTTAACCCTTTTCAATGTTTACAATTTCAATAATTCATATTTCGTATATGAATTTTGTTCAAAATTTTAATAGAACCACTTTGGTCGTTACTTAAAGGGAATTGGTGTTTGTAAAATTTTAAAATTTTCACCTTTTTTGTAAAACTTTTTTATTTCGGTTTTACTCTTTTCACCGTTTATACTTTAAATGACTTATATGTTATATATAGAAATAGTTCAACCTTTCAAAAGAAACAAGTTGGCCAATACTCAAAGGGGATTTGTGTTATCAAATTTGAAAAATTTCATCTTTTGGTAACACTGTTTTCATTTTTTTGCCCTTTTCACTATTTACAATTTAAATAATTCATATTTTATATATGAAATTTATTCAAAATTTTCTTTGAACCACTTTGGTCGTTACTCAAAGGGAATTGGTGTTTTTAAATTTAAAAATTCTATTTTTTTGTAACACTTTTTTAATTTTTGTACCCTTTTCATAGTTTACAATTTAAATGATTCATGTTATATATAACAATTGTTCAACATTTCAAAAGAAAGAAGTTGGGCAATACTCAGAAGGGATTAGTGTTTCTAAATTTGAAAATTTTCATCTTTTGGTAACGTTTTTTTAATTTTTTTACCATTTTCAACGTTTAGAATTTAAATAATTCATATTTTATATCTACAAATTGTCTAAAATTGCAAAAGAAACACGTTGGGTAATACTCAGAGGGGATTGTTGTTTTTAAATTTGAAAAATTTCATATTTTGGAAATTCTTTTTTTTCAATTTCTTTACCGTTTACAATTTAAATAATTCATATTTTATATAAGAAAATTGTTCAAAATTTCTAAAGAAACACGTTGGTCAAAACTCAGAAGCGATTGTTGTTTTAAAATTTGAAAATTTTCATCTTTTGGTAACTCTTTTTTCATTTTTTTCCCTTTTTACCGTTTAAAGTTTAAATAATTCATTTTTTATATATGAAATTTGTTCAAAATTTCAATATAACCACTTTGGTTGTTACTCAAAGGGAATTGGTGTTTATAAATTTGAGAATTTTCATGTTTTGGAAACATCTTTTTAATTTACTTTTTACGCTTTTCACGTTTTACAATTTAAATGACTGATATGTTATATATAAAAATTGTTCAACATTTCAAAAGAAACACGTTGGCAATAGTCAGAGAAGATTGGTGTTTTTAAATTTGAAAATTCTCATATTTTGGAAAGGGTTTTTCCATTTTTTTAACCGTTTACAATTTAAATAATTCATATTTTATATAATAAAATTGTTAAAAATTCAAAAGAAACACGTTGGGTAATAGTCAGAGAGGATTGGTGTTTTCAAATTTGAAAATTTTCATTTTCTGGCAATGCTTTTTTTTAGTTTTTTTTACCCTTTCCAACGTGTACAATTTAAATAATTCATATCTTATATATAAATTTTTTTCAACATTTCAAAAGAAACAAGTTGAGGAATACTCAGAGACGATTGGTGTTTTCAAATTTGAAAACTTTAATCTTTTAGTATCGTTTTTTACATTTTTTTAACCCTTTTCACTGTTTACAATTTCAATAATTCATATTTCATATATGAATTTTGTTCAAAATTTCAATAGAACCACTTTGGTCGTTACTCAAAGGGAATTGTTGTTTGTAAATTTGCAAATTTTCACCTTTTTTGTAAAACATTTTTATTTTGTTTTTACTCATTTCACCGTTTATACTTTAAATGACTCATATGTTATATATAGAAATTGTTCAACTTTTCAAAAGAAACAAGTTGGCCAATACTCAGAGGGGATTTGTGTTCTCAAATTTGAAAATTTTAATATTTTGGTAACACTTTTTTCATTTTTTTGCCCTTTTCACTATTTACAATTTAAATAATTCATATTTTACAAATGAAATTTGTTCAAAATTTCCTTTGAACCACTTTGGTCGTTTACTCAAAGGGAATTGGTATTTTTAAATTTGAAAAATTCCATTTTTTGGTAACACTTTTTTAACTTTTTTACCCTTTTCATAGTTTACAATTTAAATGATTCATGTTATATATAACAATTGTTCAACATTTCAAAAGAAAGACATTGGGCAATACTCAGAAGGGATTGGTGTTTCTAAATTTGAAAAATTTCATCTTTTTGTAACGTTTTTTTAATATTTTTACCATTTTCAACGTTTAGAATTTAAATAATTCATATTTTATATATAAAAATTGTCTAATATTGCAAAAGAAACACGTTGGGTAATACTCAGAGGGGATTTTTATTTTTAAATTTGAAATTTTCATATTTTGGAAACGCTTTTTTCAATTTTTTTACCATTTACAATTTAAATAATTCATATTTTATATAAGAAAATTGTTCAAAATTTCTAAAGAAACACATTGGGCAATACTCAGAAGGGATTGCTGTTTTAAAATTTGAAAATTTTCATCTTTTGGTAATGCTTTTTTAATTCTTTTTGCCCTTTTTACCGTTTAAAATTTAAATAATTCATTTTTTATATATGAAATTTGTTCAAAATTTCAATCTAACCACTTTGGCCGTTACTCAAAGGGAATTGGTGTTTTTAAATTTGAAAATTTTCTTTTTTTGGTAACGCTTTTATTTAGTTTTTTTACCCTTTCCAATGTGTACAATTTAAATAATTCATGTGTTATATATAAAAATTTTTCAACATTATAAAATAAAGGGTATAAATACACATTTGGTACCCAAACTTTTTCGGAAAGTTCAATTTGGTACCCGAACTTTAGGAATGTTCAATTTGGTACCCCAATTTTCTAAAGAGATTCAATTTGGTCCTCTCCGTTAAGTTGGAGTTAACACCGTGTCCGTACAGGACACATGTCAAGCCATGAAATTTTTTATTTATTTATTTTTTTTTCCAAAAATTTAAAAATTGCCACGTGTCAGTTTATCATCATGCCACGTGGCAGCTTACAATCATGACATGTGGCAGTGTAATAGTTATTTTCAATTTAGTACCCTAATTTAAATTTTTGGTTCAATTTAGTACCCAATTTTTTTAAAATGATCCAATTTCGTCCTTTCCTATTTGAGACCAAATTAGTAAATAAGCTTAATTATAACTTATATAAACATGTTAAAATAATTGTTTTGAATTTATACATCAAATCACTACACCTAAATATTCAAATTATTTTAATCATAACAAGTGTAAAAAATTTCATGTATAAAAAATTACAAAGGTTAAAATGTAAAAAATAAAATAATTTAAGTATTTAGGTGAAATGATTTGATGTATATATTAGAAAAAGTTATTGTAACATGTATATATAGGTTGTAATTAAGCTTATTTATTAATTTGGTCTCAAATGGAAGATGACAAAATTGGATGATTTTAAAAAATTGGGGTACTAAATTGAACCAAAATTTAAATTGGGGTACTAAATTGAAAACAAATATTACACTACCACGTGTCATGATTGTAAGCTGCCACGTGGCACGATGATAAGCTGAAACGTGGCAGTTTTTAAATTTTTGGAAAAAAAAAATTAATTTTTTTGAAAAAAATTATTTTTTTTGAAAAAAAAATAAAAAAAAAATAAAAATTTCATGGCTTGACACGTGTCCTGTACGGACACGGTGTTAACTCCAACTTAACGGAGAGGACCAAATTGAATCTTTTTAGAAAATTGGGGTACCAAATTGAACATTCCTAAAGTTCGGGTACCAAATTGAACTTTCCGAAAAAGTTTGGGTACCAAATATGTATTTATACCTAAAATAAACAAGTTGAGCAATACTCAGAGGGGATTGGTGTTTTCAAATTTGAAAACTTTAATCTTTTAGTAATGTTTTTTACATTTTTTTAACCCTTTTCATTATTTACAATTTCAATAATTCATATTTCATATATAAATTTTGTTCAAAATTTTAATAGAACCACTTTGGTCATTACTCAAAGGGAATTGGTGTTTGTAAATTTGCAAATTTTCAAATTTTTTGTAAAACTTTTTTATTTTGTTTTTACTCTTTTGACCGTTTATACTTTAAACGACTCATATGTTATATATAGAAATTGTTCAACTTTTGAAAAGAAACAAGTTGGGAAATACCCAGAGGGGATTTGTGTTTTCAAATTTGAAAACTTTAATCTTTTGGTAACACTTTTTTCGTTTTTTGGCCCTTTTCAACGTTTAGAATTTAAATAATTCATATTTTATATATAAAAATTGTCTAAAATTGCAAAAGAAACACGTTGGGTAGTACTCAAAGGGGATTGTTGTTTTCAAATTTGAAAATATTCATCTTTTGGTAACGCATTTTTCATTTTTTTTACCCTTTTCAATGTCTACAATTTAAATAATTCATATTTTATATACGAAATTTATTCAAAATTTCAACAAAACCACTTTGGCCATTACTCAAAAGAAATTGGCATTTTTAAATTTGAAAATTTTCATATTTTGGTAACACATTTTTAATTTTTTTCCCTTTTCACCGTTTACAATTTAAATGATTGATGCTATTGTCGCAACCAAAATTGCGAGGAAGCGATGAACCAAAATAAAAATTTGTAAAAACAGAGTGGTTTGGAGTTTCCACTATAGTTTATTATGGGAAACTACAGAAAAACCAAAAAGATAAGACAAGGTCTGTTAAAAAACCAGATTTTGGGTCCGGGAGACGATTACGCGTGGGGAAGGTATTAGCATCCCACAACGTCCGTCCTAAGTAGGTACCTTTAATTAAATATGCAAAAAGATGTGGTTTTCAAAATATTTAATTTTCCCCAAAAGTAACCATAAAAGGATTTCCAAAACAAACAAAAATAACTTTTTGGGTTTTTAGGCCCGGCAAGGATTAATCCTTGCTCCTACGTGTCTCCATGTGAATGGAGAATCAGGGTTACGTAGTTCTTTATGAAAAACTACTTGAAAAACTTTTTGATTTGATTTTTTATAATTTTGAAATTTTTTTTTTCTGTGTGTTATTGGAAATTTGAATTATTTGGAAATATGTGTAATGTGGCGTGAGCGGTCAGACAAACACTAAAAATTAAACAAAGAAAACATTTGTTTTTTATTTTTTATATATATTTTTTTATATTTTCTAAAGAAAAAAAAAGAATTTTGAAAATTGGTGTTAGACAAACACTAAAGAAATGAGGAAAAATATTTTTTGTTATAATTTTTAGAATAAGATAAAAAAATAAGCCCAAAAGTAGTTGAAAAAAAAACGTATAATATTAAAAGAAAATATAATGAAAATTTGGGAACGAATAAATGAAAAAATTTGGCACTGACATACCTTTTAAACTTTCCAGATCCTCCTCTTCTTTATCAATCTCTTATGTTCCCTACATTATAACTATCTTCTCTCTTCTCCTTATTTTTCCTACTTCTTCTAATAAGAATTTTGCTCTTCTCCCCCAAAAGCGATAGAAAGGGGATGTGACTATGTAGTAGTATTGAGAAAGAAAGAGGAAGTGTAGAGAATGTTTTATTCTCTCTTTTTTTCCTACCTCCTACAATATGTTTTTTTTAAAAAGGGATAAAAAAAGGAGGTGTGTATGTGGGAGTGGTGATGGGAAAGAATTAGAGAAGTGTAGAGAATATCTTTTTTTCGGTTATGACAAAGTGCGTATTTATACTCATACCTTGCAATATCAATGCAATCTTAGCCTTAATTGTAATGAAAAATATAAGGAAGGAATTTGTCATGATAGCAACACATTATGAGGATCAAATTGCACCAAATCAAAGCTCAAAATCAATCAAGATCGGTAATATTGATTCTAACTATTAACATATCAGAGCACAAAATCAATCCCAATAAGTAATATTGATTATTATCATTTGAAGAGATATTGGTTCTAATGATTATAATCATATCACTAATTTCTGTATCAGTAACAAATGGTATAAAATATTTGAGTTGTTGGGTTCAAGAAAAGGAGTGTGATAACAAATTGGGCTCTTCCTTCTTTTTTCCTTTTTTTTTTTATTTTTTCATATCTCTTTTTTTTTTCTAAAATTAAAGTTTAAAAAATTATTGAAGAAAATTTTGTTTCACATTTTTTTTTATTTTTTTTTTAGAAAATAAATTTATTCACCTGGACGAAATTGGGTGTTGATAGTTATATATAACAATTGTTCAACATTTTAAGAAAAACACGTTGGGCAATACTCAAAGGGGATTGATGTTTTTAAATTTGAAAAATTATATCTTTTGGTAACGCTTTTTTCTTTTTTTACCGGTTTCACCATTTACAAACTAAATAATTCATATCTTATATAAGAAAATTGTTCAAAATTTCAAAAGAAACATGTTAGGCAATACTCAGAGGGGATTGGTGTTTTCAAATTTCAAAATTTTCACCTTTTAGTAATACTTTTTCCATTTTTTTTTACCCTTTTCATCGTTTACAATTTAAATAATTCATATTTTTTAATTGAAATTTGTTCAAAGCTTCAACAGAACCACTTTGGTCGTTACTCAAATGGAATTGGTGTTTGTAAATTTGAAAAATTTCATCTTTTGGTAACACTTTTTTAATTTTTTTTACCCTTTTCACTATTTACAATTTAAATGACTCATGTGATATATAACAATAGTTCAACATTTCAAAAGAAAAATGTTGCGTAATACTCAGAGGGGATTGGTGTTTTCAAATCTGAAAGTTTTCTTCTTTTGGTAATGCTTTTTTCATTTCTTTTACCCTTTCATCGTTTACTATTTAAATAATTCATAATTTGTATTTGAAATTTGTTCAAAATTTGAACATAGTCGTTACTCAAAGGGAATTGGTGTTTTTAAATTGGAAAATTTTCATCTTTTGGTAACGTTTTTTTTCATTTTTTTACCTTTTTTGCACAGTTTACAATTTAAATAATTCATATTTTATATAAGAAAATTGTTCAAAATTTCAAAGGAAACACATTGGGCAATGCTGAGAGGGGATTGATGTTTGCAAATTTCAAAATTTTCATTTTGGGTAACACTTTTTTCATTTTTTTTATCCTTTTCACAATTTACAATTTAAATAATTCATATTTTTTATTTGAAGTTTGTTGAAAGCTTCAACAGAACCACTTTGGCCGTTACTCAAAGGGAATTGGTGTTTTTAAATTTGAAAAATTGTATCTTTTGGTAAGACTTTTTTAATTTTTTTACCCTTTTCACTGTTTACAATTTAAATGACTCATGTTAGATATAGCAATTGCTCAACATTTCAAAAGAAACACGTTGGGCAATACTCAGAGGGGATTGGTGTTTTCAAAATTGAAAACTAATATCTCTATCCTGAAGCGATCAAATTACCACTACTTAACTTTAGCAACTTCAGTATTGCCAAGTTATTAGTGAACAAACTAGTTAGAGTTAAGATAACCTTGAGTCGTCTCTCAATGAATACGAAATTGATTTCATATATTTGATTCTTATAAAAAATGTAATTAAAACTAATAACTATAAAAATATAGGGTTTTGATATGCAAAGAATAAATGACACGCAAATAAAAGATTATAAACATAGTAATAGTAAATAGGTCAATTCCACTGCTCTTGCAAAATAGGATTCATCATTAGTTTTCTAAAGATTATTGTTATTGATTTCTTGTTGAAGATTTCAAATTAATCAATGTAACTTCTTAATTAATTTGTTGACGTCCTCACTTTTAACCAAAGTAACTTCTCAATTCAAAGCAAGAACTTTGTAAATTAATCATAGTAAATTTAACCAAAGCAACTTCTCAATTAAACATTACTAGTCTTAATCATGTCTATTCTTTTACCCCTTATATCTTGTAAAAAGTTAATCAATCAAAGTAACTTCTTGATTAATTTTAATATAAGTTTTTACCTCTAATCAAAGTAACTTCTTAGTTATTAGCAAAAACTCATGCAATCATATGAAAGTTTCTAAAATTAATCAAAGTAACTTCTTAATTAAAATTTAAAAACCCTTAGACTCATACAATTGGTATGTTATGTAGATTTAACATTATGCTAACTTGTTATAATGTAAAAATCATTACTTTTACTTGATTAAGAATCAAAAGACATAGATGAAAAATAAATATCAACAAGAATCAAAAGAACAAATACATTAATTCATCTAACCTCAGAATCCAATTAAGAAATTATAGTGGAATCAACCCTAAAAGCTTAGCCCTCCATGGGTTAGATGGAATACATGATAATATTATGAAGGAAAGAAACAATAAAAGGAAAGGAAGAATGAGAGATGTGGATGACGATATCTGCCAAAACTAGATAGTTGCTAAGTGTCCCGCTTCTGCTCCCTTGGATCTCTTTATATAGGCTTCAATTGGACTTGGACTTTATCTGTAAGACCCGTAAAAAAATTAAATGATTAAATAATTAATTAATTAATAAACGCGAGTAGGAAGAGCCTTTATGGTAATTTTCGTGTAGTGGTAAAAAGGGGTAATTAGAAAGGTAGTGAGTAAAGAAAAGGAAGAGAATTAGCAAGAGGAGGGGTATTGAGACAGGAGTGTGAACGTTGGGTGGAGAGCAGCTAGTGTGGACGCATTACAGAGAGGAATTGGAGAGGAAGTAAGGTGTAACAGGTGCAAATCAAGAGAGGAGAAGGTTTTGCTTCAAAGCACACTCACCAATTCGGGTTTGGAGCGAGGATAAGAGGTAAGGGGAGTTGTTTTTGCATGCTATTAATAGTATACACTCTGTTGTGCCTTGTACGATCGTAATTGCATGGATTATCTGACTGGTATGCGCTATTTTTCGTGATTTCTGGGTTCTGCATGCCCGCCAGGCGGTTCATCTATCTGTGTGTAATTTTGGGTTCTGGTTGCTTAAACCGCCTAGCAGGGATGAATATCCGCTAGGCGGCGCGTCAGTGTTTGCGCTTGCTGTTGACTTGCGTTCTTTGCAGGGTCATTGAGACTTCTGATTATGATTTTATGTATTGAATGTATGGACTGATTAGAATTTGGGTCTAATGGTGTATGAGAATACCTTTATATGTTAATATGAATGGAGTGGGGCTATTGGAATGGTAGAACCCGAGTTGAGGTATTAGGGTTCATGGTGAGTACGAATTTGAGGACAGTACGCCAATGGAAACTGGGTCAGTAAATTAAGTATGATTTATGGTGTGACATTGTCTAGGTAGTATAAGTCGGATTCTGGCCAACTTGGCTCGTTGCAAGTGCAGCAACCTGGATATTTCCCTGGGTTCTGGTATGCCGCCTGGCGACGTCTAGCTTGCCGCCAGGCGATGACGGGGGCAGTGGCGTAATGCGTGTTGTTTTCGAGTGGTCGTGAGAGGAGAGGCTGAGAGGGATATAGGTAATTACAGGAGGACACAATAAGGATTAATATGCTTAGGTAAGAGAGCATGGGAGTGGAGAGTGGTTGATAGTATGTTCATGCGATGGGTTGTTGAGAGTTGAGTTATTTAAAGGAAGAAATCGGATAACATTAGTCAATGGATCAAGATTTGAAAGCTTAGAATTCTGTATAATTGTTGTTAAATATTCTTGATGGTGTGTTGTGGGTTTTATGTGTTTTGGAGACTTGTGAGCTTAGATGTAAGTCATGTGATTATGTAATGTTAAGTGGAACAAGATGCGTGGCAGTACAGCGTGAGATAAGTATGATGAGAAGAGGGTTGATAATGTTTCTGAACTGAGTGCTTGTGATATATAATGGAGTGTGTTGTTACTGCAATAGTGGTTGACCGTGAGAGATTAACGAGAGAGAGTGCCTAAACGTCTCTGTTTTAGGTACAAGAGCTATACTTGGGAGGGGATAGTGCTGGAAATCAATAACTTTGATAGAACAAGTGTACAATATCTTCTAAAGCATTCTAGAATTGCATAATTAACCACTTTGGGTGCCAAAACCAATAGCAGGAGCTACTGGTATGGCGCCTGGCGGTCCACTGAACACCGCCAGGCGGTAGCCTTAGTAGGAGAGGGTTATGCCTTGAGTGGCGCCTGGCGTCACGGCGTGTTCTGCCAGGCAGTGGCGGTCAGACAGTGGCGCTGGAAGTGCTCTGACGCCTGGCAGTGAGCTGGTACTGCCAGGTGGTCTGGAACAGTTTCGCCTGGTGGCGTGTGGGCCGAGCCAGGCGGAAATGCTGTTGTTCTTTGCTTTCTGGTGTGTTGTTTTAATTGATAATGATGCTTTGCTTGGATCGGGAGATGATGTGCCATGAGCGGGTAGGTTCATGGATGGTGTTTGACATGTGATGATATGAACGGGGAGGTTCATATCTAGTTACACTCACGTGGGGATACGAGCGAGGTAGGTTCATATGTTCCGTGCTCATGTTGAGAGATGCCACGTTCGGGGAGGTACGGGGCTGGTGGATCACATGTGTTGGACTACGGGCGGACAGGTCCGTAGAGTAGGACTACGAGCGGGGAGGTTCGTAGAGGCAGGACCACGAGCGGGCAGGTTCGTGTGAGCATCATGTTCCCGAGTCCAAGGCTAACCAATTGTATGATTTGAAGACTGATAAGTCTTGGGGTTAAGGTCTTGGCCAAGAATTATATATAATAAATAAGATGGGTATATGATCTATCTTGTGTTTTATATGTTTGTTATTTTATTTTCTCAGCTCACCCTTTCTGTTTGTGTGTGGCGATGATCGTGTAATTCGTTACACGGGAGCAGATGTTGATACAGGTGCTGCTGAGGATGTTCAGATGGCGGAGTGAGGGCTAGCATGGGATTAGAGCTAGGATTTCTCTTATATGTATTACTTTATGTTTTATTATAAACACGAATAATGTGAACTTGTAATACTTGACTGATTATGTTATATGTTTTGGCGCGTGCGTTCATGAAATTAAATTTTTCCCGTGTCGGGATTTTTATTGAGATGACTATTAATGTAATTATTTCTTTTATTATTTATTTTTAAGTAATATTCCCTAGGGGTGTTACATTTGGTATTAGAGCCAACGTTTTGATGCTTTTGGAAAAACTGGGGAGTGAGCTGACGTTGTTGTGTGACATTGATTGATGTGTGTTGGTTGTTAAATTTGATAGAGTATAATTTAATCCTTAGTTGTTTGACTTTAACAGCTGAATATGTGGCGTGCATAGGCAATGGCAAACAGAAGGCGTAGAAACACCGCTGGCGCCGACGAGATTGCTAACGCAATCCACAGGATGGTGGATGCTATGCAGCCTGTGGCAGCACCACCGAGGGCTATGATCCCACCTGTTAGACCAGTGACCATGGAGGACTTCATGCGTCACAAGCCGGCTAAATTCACTGGGAAAGCCACCCCAGATGAGGCGGATGCATGGCTCCGAGAGTGTGAGAAAATATTCAGGGTGATAGAGTGCTCGGAGGTTCAGAAGCTTAACTTCACCACCTTTCTACTGGTGACCGAGGCTGAGTATTGGTGGATGAGCATGCAACAACAAATGCTAAATAGAGCGGAAGAGGTGACATGGACCAATTTTAGGACGAGGTTCCTGGAGAAATACTTTCCAGATAGCGCTAAACATGAACGCGAGGCAGAATTCCTCACCTTACAGCAGGGAAATTTGTCAGTACAGGACTATGTGGAGAGGTTTGAGTACCTCTCGAGATTCTACTCGCAAATAGTGACGGAGGAGTGGCGTTGTAGAAAGTTTGAGGGCGGCCTCAAACATGAGCTGATGAAGGATTGACCACAACCAAGGATGGAAGCACATGCTTAAGAAGACTAAGCATGTTTAGAAAGGAAGTTCACTAATCCTTCATCCCTTTCATTTGTGTTTGTTATTTTTGATTCCCTAAGTTGACTTAGTTGAATCAACTTTAGTTGACTTGTTGACCTTTGACTAGGTTTGACTTGTTGACTATAGTTGACTTGACTTAAGCCAACATGCTAATCTATGTTTATTTGCTTTGTAGGTTAATTAGGAGTAAGAAAAGCAATGCTAGGTGGCGCATGGTGATTGGGGAGCATAAATGATGTGGATGAGAGAGTAAAGCAAAGGCATAATGCATAAAGCATAAAGTAAAAGGCATAAAACAAGTGTACCTATGTACCTTTGGTCTCCTTTGGTTTTAGCACACTTTGGCCACTTTTTGGAGACATATGAGACACATTCTTTGTCTCCTTTTGTGCTAGAACGAAATTAGCATTGCACACACCATAGTTGGCTCTTTTGTCTCTCATTTTTGTAACCTTATTTGACCTAGTTTCTAGAAGCTAGGGTTAGGTTTTTATAGACACATCCTTAGGTATCTTTTATTTGCTTAGAGGCCCCTAAACTCTTCTATATAAGGGGTGCTCCTAGACATGTAAAAGGGTTGAACATTTTGAAGTAAAAACACTCTTGTGTCTCAACCATTTGTGAGAGTTTCCTCCCTAGGGAGTGAATACTTTTAAGCCTTATCTTGCATAGCAAGTGGCGGCACACATCCACTCATCTTCAAGGTTGTCATGGCTTCTAGCCTAGCCTTGTAGTGGTGTGCTTCTCACATTTTTACCATTTCTTTCCTTTCCATTTTATGTTTTCTTCTTCCTTTAATTGTTCTTGGTTTTCTATGGTTTATGTGCTTTCCATTTCCTTTTTGTTTTGAATCAATCCATTATCTTCTTCTCTTGAGTTTTGTGAAAGGAACCTTCACATCTAGATAGCTTGCTATCTTAATGTCCAGTGGGGATTTCACTTAGCTTTCTTAATCAACTCACACCATATTCAATAATCTTAAAAAGGAACAAGATAATCCTTCATCATTTGGTATCTAGAGCCTAGGTTATCTTGAATATGGTGTTTTTTCATGTGCTAATCTTGTCTTGTTGTAGCTATCTTTGTATGGTTCAAATCCACTTCCATTGCACACAAAAACAATGCTGGCAGAAACTGTTCACGATTTTAAAAGATTAAACTGCACCTGCTCAGTGATCCAAAAATTACGTTCTTGATGTAAAAAGAAAGCTCTGTTAGTCTAGTTTCTAACAAAAAAAGAACCAATGCATTTGGAATTCTGTGGAGAGAGTTATGATCAAATGAGTGAGCAAAGGTCAGAGCTGCCGAGAATACGAAAAACAACGTTTTCAGGTTATGTTGTGGCAATTTTTGCTTCGGTTTTGTGATTCTTTTACTCCTAAATCTGATTGGATAACATGTCTTTTGATGCTTAGTCTTTGAGTCTCAAATCCATGAGTTTAAATGCATGATAGCTACATGTTTGTGTCTTGTGTATGTCATGTTGAGTCTTTAAATGTGCCTAACTTTTGCTTGAGTCATATGTCATATGCTTCTTTGAGTTTTCTTATTCTTGTTTCTAAGTATTTGAGCTATTGCATGAGATATATGCCTTTTGTTGTAGCATGCTCCTTGAAATTGATTTTGACCTAATTTTTAAGGAACTAAGTGTTCAAGACACCCTAAAATATCCTTCTCATCATCTTAAGTACCTAGTTTTGAAAAGAAAAATTATTTTCATGACCAAAAACAGTTTGGCCGAGAGCTAATGTGTTGCTTGGTGAATCCATTTGGCCATTTTTACTAGGTGTTATGCTACCAAATTTTATACTTGGATTTTGGGTGATATTGGCAAATTAGTTCCATGCTTTAACTTGGTTATGATCTTTCTTGGTGTATGCATAATTTGAGGTATAATCTTGGCTTGTTCAAATGCTTTCCATAGAGTCTTTAAAAGTGTTTTTCATTGCTTTAGTCTTGTTCAAGTTTTGTCTTTAAAACAAAATTTCCTTGGAAGTTAAACTTTCTTGTTTTGGTGCTTTTCTTGCTTGTTACTAGGTGTTCTTTGTTTTGTCTTAGTAGTTTTCTTTTCTTGAAACTCTTGGGGTGTTGTGGCCGAATCACTTGTCTTGCATTTGAAAGGTTTTGAACAAGTTTTTAAAAGTGTTTGCTTCACTCCTTTGGTGGATTTTGAGTGCTAGCCTTGCCTTGTTACTTTGGGAGAGTGATCTAAACACTTGGGTTACATTTTGGGTTGGATTTGGTCTCGGTTTTCATGTTGTCTAACCTCTAATCCATTTATTTTGTCTCGGATTTGAGTGTTTTTGTTGTAGGAATCATGGCAAGTTCATCAAATGCACCTACACCAAACAAAAACAATACATTGATGAGATTGCTTCGGGATTTGGAGTTGTCTAGGAAGGAGGCCTTTTGACAATTGAGAAAAGACAAGGAGCAAAGTGACCTAAGAATCCAAGAGCATATTCAAAGGCTTGAAGCTAGGGAGAAAGAAAGAGATCCTAGGAAAAGAGGGCATTCTAGGCGCAACCCATCACAAGAGAAGCAAACTCCAAAGATTCCTAAGTTCTATGGTGGAAGTGATCCCAAAATCTTCCTTGATTGGGAAGCTAAAGTTGATCAAATTTTCAATGAAAATCATGTAAAGGATCAAGCACAAGTTGATCTAGTAGTTTTAGGATTTTTGGAGTATGCCAATACTTGGTGGCATAAAGTTTGTAAGAATTATGACCAAAGGCCACCCGCGGCTTCTTGGATGGACATTAAAACTCTTATGCGCGCTAGATTTGTTCCTCCGTCCTATAGGAAGGAACTTCTTTTGAAGCTCCAAAGGCTTCACCAAGGTTCTATGAGTGTGAGTGAGTACTTTAAAGAATTAGAGTCTCAAATGCGTAGGGTTGAAATAAAAGAAACTAACAAAGAGAAAATAAAAAGATTTGTGAGTGGTCTTAGGAGAGACATACAAGACCAAGTAGAGTTGTATGAGTACTCCACTCTTGAAAATGTTTTCACACTTGCCCTTGGGATTGAAATTCAATTGAAAAGAAAAAGAAGGGCAAAGAAGAGTTACTCACCCAACCACTACTTTAGTCACTCATGGAAGGGAAATGATAAGAAGAAACATGATAAATTCCCTTCTAACTCTCATCAAGAACCACCAAGTAAAAGTAAGTCATCAAGTGATCACATTCACCATTCCACTTCTCAAAGATCAAGTTCCATTAAATGTTTTAAATGTTTGGGTTATAATCACATTGCTTTAAATTGCCCAACCAAAAGGACCATGATCTTAAAGAAGAGTAATGATGTTGAATGTGAACACTCATCTCCCCATTCTCTTTCAAAAGAATCTTCTTCCTTTAGTAAACTAAAATTTTTGAGAAAGACCCTATGTTATTAAGGCGCATGATAGGTCAAGATCAAAGTGAGCATGAGCCAACTCAAAGAGAAAACATTTTTCAATCTAGATGCAAAATTAACAAATGGGTTTGCTCTCTAATTATTGATGGAGGAAGTAGTACCAATGTAGCTAGCACAAGGTTGGTGGAAAAGCTTTGCTTAGAGACTATTCCTCATGCTAAGCCCTACAAGCTTGCTTGGATATGTAAAGAGGGAGAAATAGATGTCAATAAACAAGTCCTAATTAACTTCTCTATAGGAAGCTACAAAGATGAGGTGTTATGTGATGTTGTTCCCATGGAAGTCACACATATCTTACTAGGTAGGCCATGGCAATTCGATAAACAAACTTTACATGATGGCCATACCAACCAATATATTTTCTTTATAAATGGGAAAAAGACCACTTTACTACCTCTATCACCTCAAGAAGTTAATAAGGATAGAAATATAATAAGAAAAGATATAGAAGAAAAAGAAAAAGGGCAAGCTTTCACCAAGGTGTTACTTGCCTACAAAAAAATTCTTCCAAAGCAAGATGTACATCACCCTTCCTTCTCTTCCCAAGCCAAAAAGGAAGGCCCAAAGCACAAGCAAGAGAGGAAGAGTAGTCTAGAAAATAAAGATGGCCTAACCAAAGCTAGGGGTAATACCCTTAGAAAGGATGGAACAAAAGCTCATAAAGGGGAAGCGCAAATCCTCCCCCAAATCAAGTCAAGTTCCATCCACAAAGGCTTCAAGAATTTGTGGTCAAATTCTCTCCAAGAAGGGGAGGATGATGAAGGATTGACCACAACCAAGGATGGAGGCACATGCTTAAGAAGACTAAGCATGTTTAGAAAGGAAGTTCACTAATCCTTCATCCCTTTCATTTGTGTTTGTTATTTTTGATTCCCTAAGTTGACTTAGTTGAATCAACTTTAGTTGACTTAGTTGAATCAACTTTAGTTGACTTGTTGACCTTTGACTAGGTTTGACTTGTTGACTATA
The DNA here is from genome assembly GCF_037176805.1 of Vigna unguiculata. Classification (NCBI taxonomy): domain Eukaryota; kingdom Viridiplantae; phylum Streptophyta; class Magnoliopsida; order Fabales; family Fabaceae; genus Vigna; species Vigna unguiculata. The sequence continues at coordinate 24,504,646 of NC_140802.1, forward strand.
GTTGACTTGACTTAAGCCAACATGCTAATCTATGTTTATTTGCTTTGTAGGTTAATTAGGAGTAAGAAAAGCAATGCTAGGTGGCGCATGGTGATTGGGGAGCATAAATGATGTGGATGAGAGAGTAAAGCAAAGGCATAATGCATAAAGCATAAAGTAAAAGGCATAAAACAAGTGTACCTATGTACCTTTGGTCTCCTTTGGTTTTAGCACACTTTGGCCACTTTTTGGAGACATATGAGACACATTCTTTGTCTCCTTTTGTGCTAGAACGAAATTAGCATTGCACACACCATAGTTGGCTCTTTTGTCTCTCATTTTTGTAACCTTATTTGACCTAGTTTCTAGAAGCTAGGGTTAGGTTTTTATAGACACATCCTTAGGTATCTTTTATTTGCTTAGAGGCCCCTAAACTCTTCTATATAAGGGGTGCTCCTAGACATGTAAAAGGGTTGAACATTTTGAAGTAAAAACACTCTTGTGTCTCAACCATTTGTGAGAGTTTCCTCCCTAGGGAGTGAATACTTTTAAGCCTTATCTTGCATAGCAAGTGGCGGCACACATCCACTCATCTTCAAGGTTGTCATGGCTTCTAGCCTAGCCTTGTAGTGGTGTGCTTCTCACATTTTTACCATTTCTTTCCTTTCCATTTTATGTTTTCTTCTTCCTTTAATTGTTCTTGGTTTTCTATGGTTTATGTGCTTTCCATTTCCTTTTTGTTTTGAATCAATCCATTATCTTCTTCTCTTGAGTTTTGTGAAAGGAACCTTCACATCTAGATAGCTTGCTATCTTAATGTCCAGTGGGGATTTCACTTAGCTTTCTTAATCAACTCACACCATATTCAATAATCTTAAAAAGGAACAAGATAATCCTTCATCATGAGCTGAGGCGTTTTATTGTGCCACTGAGGGTGCGAGAGTTTCTGATCTTGGTTGAGCAAGCCAAGAGTGTAGAGCAGCTAGAGATGGGACCCAGCCAGGTCAACCGCACGCAGAAGAATAGTGCTGAGGGCAGATTCTAGAAGAAGCCCTATAGTAGACCATTTGCATCTCCATGGAAACCGAGGTGCTATAACTGTGGAGGTGAACATCTGCAGCGAGATTGTACTAGACCCGCCAGCAGCGGAGGCAGTGGCATGGGCACTCGTAAGTGGTATGCCTGTGATCAGCCAGGACACTTCGCCAACAGATGTCCTAATAGGAAGACTGCTCCAGCATCTCGACCTCAGCCATCCTCATCTGATAGGCCAAGAGTCGTAGGCCGGGTTTTTGCCATGACCAGCACAGAGGCCACCCGGTCAAGTAATCTAATTCTGGGGTTGTCTACTCGTGACCTTGGATGCGAGTTGATAGTCTCGACACCCGCATCTGGACAGGTTTCAACAAATGTAGCCTGTGTGGGATGCTTGATGGAGGTAGAGGGCAGACGCTTCAAGGTGAATCTAGTTTGCTTGCCCTTGCAGGGATTGAAGGTCATACTGGGAATGGACTGGCTGTCGATCAACCGCGTGGTACTCGATTGTGGACGGCGCAGAATTGTGTTCCCAAAAACAGAAGGGATGGAGTTGGTGACGTCTGGAGAGGCAGTGACAGAGATGAAGAGGGGGTCGACTTGTTTTGTGATAGTGGCCTAAGAGAAGAAGATGAGTGCAAAAGAGCAGATCAGTAAGATACCAGTGGTGGATGAATATGCCGACGTATTTCCAGACGAGATACCTGAGTTACCACCCAGCCGGGATATAGATTTCTCAATTGATCTAATCCCTGGAGCGGGTCCAGTGTCGGCAGCGCCATATAGAATGGCACCAGCTGAACTAGTAGAGTTGAAGAATCAGATTGAAGACCTGCTAGAGAAGAAATTCATCCGACCCAGCGCTTCACTGTGGGGAGCCCCGGTGTTATTAGTGAAGAAGAAAGACGATAGTTCTCGGTTGTGTGTCGATTATCGGCAGTTGAACAAATTGACGATAAAGAACAAGTACCCACTGCCTAGAATTGATGATTTGCTTCATCAGCTCAGAGGGGCAGGAGTATTCTCCAAGATTGACTTGAGATCTGGCTATCATCAAATCTTAGTCAAGCCAGAGGACGTCCAAAAGACAGCCTTCAGATCGAGATATGGACATTACGAATATGTCGTGATGCCCTTTGGAGTGACCAACGCTCCAGCTGTCTTCATGGATTATGTGAACCGCATCTTTAGACCGTATCTGGACAAATTCGTGGTGGTGTTTATAGATGATATTCTCATATACTCTCGGACTAGGGAGGAGCATGTGGGACATTTGAGAGTGGTGTTGGAGGTATTGAGGGAACATCAGCTGTACGGTAAACTGTCCAAATGTGAATTATGGCTGGACGAGGTGCAGTTTCTGGGACATGTGATTTCTTCGCATGGTATATTAGTGGACCCGAGTAAAATTGAGACAGTGTTAAAATGGGAGAGACCTCAAACTGTAATAGAAGTCAGAAGCTTTTTGGGATTGGCTGGATACTACAGGAGGTTTGTGGAAGGGTTTTCTAAAATGGTGAGTCCATTAACTCAACTCACTAGGAAGGATCTACCCTTCTCCTGGACCGATAAGTGTGAGGAATGCTTCGAGGAGATGAAAAGGAGGTTGACTACAGCTCCGATTCTAATTAATCCAGATACCAGTAAGGTGTTTGAGGTATATTGTGATGCATCGTATCAGGGTTTGGGTTGTGTCCTGATGCAGGAGAAGAGGCCGGTAGCCTACGCTTCTAGGCAGTTAAAGATGCACGAGAAAAATTATCCGACCCACGACTTGGAGCTGGCTGCTGTAGTGTTTGCTCTCAAAACATGGAGACACTATTTGTATGGCTCCCAATTTCAGGTGTTTAGTGACCATAAAAGCCTGAAATATCTGTTCGATCAGAAGGAGCTAAATATGAGACAACGGCGTTGGATGGAGTATCTCAAGGACTACGATTTTGAGTTGCTTTACCACTCTGGTAAAGCTAATGTGGTTGCGGATGCCTTGAGTCGAAAACGGATGCACATTTCAGCTATGATGGTGAAGGAGTTGGAGTTAATTGAGAAGCTCAGGGATATGAACCTGGGTATACAGCTGAGTGGGGATTGCATCAGATGCGGTGTGCTTACATTGACTAGTGACGTATTGGGAACTATTCGAGATCAACAGAAGGATGATGCTGAGTTACAACAATTTGTGGGTTGGATAGGGACTGAGAAGGGGAAAGACTACAAGATTGGGACAGATGGTATCCTAAGGTTCAGAGACCGAGTTTGTGTGCCTGGGGATTGGAGACTGAGGAAACAGATTCTGGAGGAGGGCCATAAAAGTCGTCTTAGCATACACCCAGGTATGACTAAGATGTATCGCGATTTGAAACAGTCTTTCTGGTGGAATGGGATGAAAACCGACATTGCCGACTTCGTGGCATCGTGCTTGGTATGTCAGAACGCCAAGATTGAACACCAACGACCAGGGGGTACACTTGAGTCGTTGGATATTCCTCAGTGGAAATGGGATAGTATAGCCATGGATTTCGTCACTCATTTGCCGAAGTCTGCGAAGGGGCACGACTCCATCTGGGTAATAGTGGACAGATTGACAAAGTGTGCTCATTTCCTTGCTATTAATCAGAAGTGGTCAATGGACAGATTGGCTGAGTTGTACGTGAGGGAAGTGGTCAGGTTGCACGGTGTGCCGGCCTGTATAGTGTCAGATAGAGACCTGAGATTCACTTCTCGTTTTTGGCAGTCCTTACAAGCAGCGTTGGGGACTCAGTTGAGGATGAGTTCTGCATACCATCCTCAGACTGATGGGCAGTCAGAGCGTACTATTCAGTCCTTGGAATATCTGTTGAGGGCTTGTGTATTAGATCATATGGGTAGTTGGAGTGAGATGCTCCCCTTAGTGGAATTCACATACAACAACAGTTATCACACTAGTATCGGTATGGCTCCATATGAGGCGTTGTATGGGCGGCGGTGTAGGACACCATTGTGTTGGAACTAGGATGGGGAATCATTAGTGTTGGGTCCCGAGTTTTTACAGCAAACCTTTGAGAAGGTTAGGGGAATCTAAGAGAGAATGAGGGCTACACAGAGCAGACAAAAGTCCTATGCAGATAGGAGGAGGCAACCTCTAGAGTTCGAGGCTGGGGATCATGTATTCCTCAGGGTGACACCGACGGCTGGTATTGAGAGGGCCATCAAATCGAGGAAGCTAACTCCGAGGTTTGTTGGGCCTTATCAAATTCTGAGGAGAATTGGCGTTGCAGCTTATGAGATCGCCCTGCCACCACACCTGACGAATCTGCATAATGTGTTCCACGTTTCCCAGTTGAGGAAATATGTTGCAGATCCGTCGCACGTACTAGAGTCAGATGATATTCAGATTCGGGAGGATTTGACGGTGAGCACTGGGCCAGTGCGAATTCTGGATTCACGGGTGAAACAGCTGTGGGGGAAGGAAATTAAGACTGTGAAGGTGCTGTGGGATGAGACTACCCAGGAGATGACCTGGGAGATGGAGGATCGCATGAAGCAATCCTATCCGTACCTATTTCCTGGTAAGTCTTATTTTTGAGGACGAAAATCTTTAAAGGTGGGTGTAATGTAAGACCCGGGAAAATTAAATAATTATTTAAATAGAATGGGTAATGAGAACATTTAAAGTAATAAATGTGAAGGACTATGACGTGGAAAGGTGTTAGCTCATGTGGTTGAGAGTGCTTGCTTGTGTGTGAGGACTTGGGTTCGAGTCCTATGTGTGTCACTTGGGAGTTATTTAAATTATGGTTTTTGTGTGTTTATATATTGAATGCGTAGGGATGATGATAAATCCTTAAAATTGTAGAAGTCATCATGAAACATGTGTGGTTGAATGGTTTGGCATTGGTTTGGTGTATGCATGAGTATGGGTTCAAACCTTGTTGAGAACTAACCTACTTTTCTTTTTGTTTTGCCAAATATCATTCACATGAATCTGAAGGGGTTTGAGAACCCTAGCAGCCAATGAATAGGTAATTCAAAAGGAAGAGAATTAGCAAGAGGAGGGGTATTGAGACAGGAGTCTGAACATTGGGTGGAGAGCAGCTAGTGTGGACGCATTGTAGAGAGGAATTGGAGAGGAAGTAAGGTGTAACGGGTGCAAATCAAGAGAAGAGAAGGTTTTGCTTCAAAGCACACTCACCAATTCAGGTTTGGAGCGAGGATAAGAAGTAAGGGGAGTTGTTTTTGCGTGCTATTAATAGTATACACTCTGTTGTGCCTTGTACGATCGTAATTGCATGGATTATCTGACTGGTATGCGCTATTTTTTGTGATTTCTGGGTTCTGCCCAGAAACTGCCTAGCGGGCATGCATGAGCCGCCAGACGGTTCATATGTCTGTGTGTAATTTTGGGTTCTGGTTGCTTAAACCGCCTGGTAGGGATGAATATCCGCCAGGCGGCGCGTCAGTGTTTGCGCTTGCTGTTGACTTGTGTTCTGTGCAGGGTCATTGAGACTTCTGATTATGATTTTATGTATTGAATGTATGGACTGATTAGAATGGTGTATGAGAATACCTTTATATGTTAATATGAATGGAGTGGGGCTATTGGAATGGTAGAATCCGAGTTGAGGTATTAGGGTTCATGGTGAGTACGAATTTGAGGACAGTACGCCAATGGAAACTGGGTCAGTAAATTAAGTATGATTTATGGTGTGACATTGTCTGGGTAGTATAAGTCGGATTCTGGCCAACTTGGCTCGTTGCAAGTGCAGCAACCTGGATATTTCCCTGAGTTTTGGTATGCCGCCAGGCGATGACGGGGGCAGTGGCGTAATGCGTGTTGTTTTCGAGTGGTCGTGAGAGGAGAGGCTGAGAGGGATATAGGTAATTACAGGAGGACACAGTAAGGATTAATATGCTTAGGTAAGAGAGCATGGGAGTGGAGAGTGGTTGATAGTATGTTCATGCGATGGGTTGTTGAGAGTTGAGTTATTTAAAGGAAGAAATCGGATAACATTAGTCAATGGATCAAGATTTGAAAGCTTAGAATTCTGTATAATTGTTGTTAAATATTCTTGATGGTGTGTTGTGGGTTTTATGTGTTTTGGAGACTAGTGAGCTTAGATGTAAGTCATGTGATTATGTAATGTTAAGTGGAACAAGATGCGTGGCAGTACAGCGTGAGATAAGTATGATGAGAAGAGGGTTGATAATGTTTCTGAACTGAGTGCTTGTGATATATAATGGAGTGTGTTGTTACTGCAATAGTGGTTGACCATGAGAGATTAACGAGAGAGAGTGCCTAAACGTCTCTGTTTTAGGTACAAGAGCTATACTTGGGAGGGGATAGTGCTGGAAATCAATAACTCTGATAGAACAAGTGTACAATATCTTCTAAAGCATTCTAGAATTGCATAATTAACCACTTTGGGTGCCAAAACCAGTAGCAGGAGCTACTGGTATGGCGCCTGGCGGTCCACTGAACACCGCCAGGCGGTAGCCTTAGTAGGAGAGGGTTATGCCTTGAGTGGCGCCTGGCGACACGACGTGTTCCGCCAGGCGGTGGTGGTCAGACAGTGGCGCTGGAAGTGCTCTGACGCCTGGCGGTGAGCTGGTACTGCCAGGCGGTCTGGAACAGTTTCGCCTGGCGGCGTGTGGACCGAGCCAGGCGGGAATGTTGTTGTTCTTTGCTTTCTAGTGTGTTGTTTTAATTGATAATGATGCTTTGCTTGGATCGGGAGATGCTGTGCCATGAGCGGGTAGGTTCATGGATGGTGTTTGACATGTGATGATATGAACGGGGAGGTTCATATCTAGTTACTCTCACGTGGGGATACGAGCGAGGTAGGTTCGTATGTTTCGTGCTCATGTTGAGAGATGCCACGTGTGGGGAGGTACGGGGCTGGTGGATCACATGTGTTGGACTACGGGCGGGCAGGTCCGTAGAGTAGGACTACGAGCGGGGAGGTTCGTAGAGGCAGGACCACGAGCGGGCAGGTTCGTGTGAGCATCATGTTCCCGAGTCTAAGGCTAACCAATTGTATGATTTGAAGACTGATAAGTCTTGGGGTTAAGGTCTTGGCCAAGAATTATATATAATAAATAAGATGGGTATATGATCTATCTTGTGTTTTATATGTTTGTTATTTTATTTTCTCAGCTCACCCTTTCTGTTTGTGTGTGGCGATGATCGTGGAATTCGTTACACGGGAGTAGATGTTGATACAGGTGGTGCTGAGGATGTTCAGATGGCGGAGTGAGGGCTAGCATGGGATTAGAGCTAGGATTTCTCTTATATGTATTACTTTATGTTTTATTATAAACACGAATAATGTGAACTTGTAATACTTGACTGATTATGTTATAAGTTTTGGCGCGTGCGTTCATGAAATTAAATTTTTCCCGCGTCGGGATTTTCATTGAGATGACTATTAATGTAATTATTTCTTTTATTATTTATTTTTAAGTAATATTCCCTATGGATGTTACAACTTGGGTTCGAGTCCTATGTATGCCAATTATGTGTTGTTGTTTTATTTTTAATTTTAATATTATGTATGAGTATGGAATTGGTAATGTAAACTTACATTGATTGGAGTGTATCACTAAATGTGAATTGGCATAGTGGTTGTGCTTTGGCCTTATATGCGGGAGGTTATGGGTTTAAACCTTGGTGGACATAAAGTAGGCTTTATTTTTGCTAATTCTAGCTTGGAGTGGAGTTGAAAGGGCAAAGGAAAACCCAACAGGGGCAACCAAGAGAGGCTGAAAAACCCCTATGTAATTAACATTGAATAGGGATTAAAACCATAATTAAGCCCAATTTCGTTTTAGTTTTATAACCCATCATAAAAAAGACACTTATAAAAGCAAATTTTAGGTAGAGGGAAGGGTTTTGGCAGTGTTGTGAACTGGTCTGGAGAGGAGAACGAAATTAGGGTGTGCAAGGGGTTAAGGCAAAAGCAATTGTGAATCAAGGGTCCTTGGTTGTGGTGCATGATTCTCCATTGTTTGGCATGAATTGGAATGTGGTTTGGTCTTGGTTGTGGTGAATTGTGTGCTTGAACAGAGACCAATTCTGCAAGTTTCGCCCAAGCGAGCCATCTCGCCTAAGCGAGAGTTGCAAAACCTCGTTTCTGTCCTTGGGTCGCGCTGCTCTCTCAAGCGACCTGTGTTGGAGTTGAGCGATAGAGACTCTCGCTTAGGCAAGAGTGGCTTGCCTAAGCGAGGTCGCGATGGAAACTTGTACCATTTTGAGCGCGACTTCTCGTCCAGGCGAGAAGTTTTGAGTTCTGAGCTATGAACACTCTCGCCTAGGCAAGGGTGGCTCGCCTAAGCAAGTTCACAAAGTTGAATTGATGCATTTCTCGTCGAATCCTCGTCCAGGCGAGGTGTGTGTTGTTTTGAGCGAAGGTGTGACTCGCCCAGGCGAGAGGATCTCGCCTAAGCGAGAAAACGTGGAGAAACCACTATTTTAAGCTCGCTCAGGCGAGGGGGACTAGCCTAAGCGAGACTGAGGGTTTAGCTTGGGCGAGGGTCCTTGGCTTAAGCGAGTTTATGCGAATTGCCATGTTTGTATGTGATTTATGTGTTGGTTTGGCTAGTCTTTCCTAAGTATAGGAAGTATATGCATGTGGTTGTGGTGTTTGGGCTTGAAGGACTAAGTCCAATAGGGGTCTGGGGTGTGCTTGATGGTTGGACGCATGATGGGCATGGAACTGGTTGAGTTCCCGTCGGCTGCTAATGGGCGAGGAGTCCTTAGTATGGTGATTACATGCGTCGGACGAACGATGGGCAAGGAACGATTATGTTCCCGTCGGCTACTATTGGGCGAGGAGTCTATAGTATGGTGATTGCGTGCGTGCCAGGGTCCAAGCTAAGAAGGCTTGGATGATTTACTACAGACGAGGAGTTTGTAGGCAAGACTATGAGCAGGATAGGCTCATAGGGTTGGACCACGAATGAGTTAGTTTCGTGGGAGCACGGTAAAGTCCCAAGACCTAGTTCATGTATATGACTCATGAAGGACTATGAGATCATGGTTGGGTAATTTGAAAACAATGAAATATTTAGTCATGTTATTTTGGGATGGGTGGCATATTTATTTCATGTATCTGTTTATGTATTGTGTATAGCTCACCATATTTGTGTGTGTGTGGCGATGATCGGATAACTTGTTATTCGGGAGCAGATGATTTGACAGGTGAGCCAAGAGATGCCTAGAGACGGAGAGCAGGGGCTACTTGGGCTTTGAAAGCATTGTTATTTTAAGATTTTGATGTAACTTTAATTATGTTGAACTTTGTAAATTTTGTGTAGAATGATTGTGAACAATTGAATTACATTACGGTTACAGTTTTCTTTTAAATTTCCCGTGTTTTTGGGAAATGGTATCATATTAAATGAGGTATTTATTTTTATTTTCTATTTTTATTATAAAAAAAAGTTAGTAATATTCCTTAGGGATGTTACATTATCTGTTCGATTGCTTAAATCTTTTATCTTTATTTAATTAATTAGCAACTTAATTTTTGTCCAATTATCAATTTTGCCCCTCTTGTTTAACCATTTTTCCAATATTGACTAGAATTTGACCAGAGTTGATTGCTCGATTGACCTTTTGACCTGTTTGACCAGTTAACTACCCTATGAGAAGCTAACACGTGGTAGTATGCTTTTTCTCTCCAGAATTATGGTTTACCAAGTGTTTCTTCCATGTTGACTACTGTTGGTCACGGTCTGCTACTACCGGTGTTGGTTACGTCGTAAATGCATTCAAGCGTAGTGCAAATCTGGTATTTTATTATTTAAATCTGTAATATCCGGTCAGGATGTTACATCATTCTCCATCAATGGTGGCTTCAATGGCATTCTGCTATGGGAACGAGAGACTCGTGTTCCTTATCATTTGGCTAAAGCATGGTGGCACAGTGTTGTAGCTGAGTCCACTCATGGTTTCGCGTTGGCTGTTCTTCTGGTGCAATGAAGGATGGTGGAGCAGTGGTGAGCATGGTGGCTTCTACGGCGGAGGTTCTCCTGTTTGTGTCATGCTTCCGCTCTGGTGCATTTTCCAGTTATGTGGTTCGTGGAAGAAATGCATAAAGTGATGCGTGAATGAAGCTCTGCGTGAATGAAGCTCTGTGTTCGAAGTTCGAACAAGTGCCACTTTTGAAGGTCGCAGTGGCTGAAGGCGCGACGTGATGCGAAGGTGTTGTGGCTTCTAATGCGAGGAAAATGAAGGTCTCGTAGTGGTGATAGTGGTTCCATTGTAGCTAGTGGTTCTCACGTGAAGATGGAACGATAGAGGTCTGTTGTCGGCGATGACCCTAATGGAGGCTAGGGTTTCTGTTAGAAGAGAGTTGAAGATGATGAGGTGTCACTCTCTAATTGGTGCAAATGTGTTTGCATGGATAATGACACGTGTCAGCATATGGTTGGCCTGATTTGGAAGGTGGGGATTGCCACATGGCATAATCTAGTTGAGATGGGTTTAAGTTGTAAAAGGAGTGCAACTTAGTAAGAACTAGGGGTGCAAAACAGGTTTTAGGTGGTACACTTGAGGGAGGAGTGTGTAACATAAAAACCATGGGTTCATTTAGCTCTTAAATTATTTCTTTCCAGAATTTTCTGATTTTGGACTTATTTTGTAACTTTGAATATTTCAATCATATTTTACATAAGAAAATTTTTAAAAATTTCAAAAGAAACACGTTGGGGCAATACTTAGAGGGAATTGGTGTTTTGAAATTTGAAAATTTTCATCTTTTGGTACACCTTTTTTCATTTTTTTTACCCTTTTAACCGTTTACAATTTAAATAATTCATATTTTATATATGAAATTTGTTCAAAATTTTAACAGAACCACTTTGGCCTTTACTCAAAGGGAATTGGTATTTTTAAATATGTAAAAGTTGATATTTTGGAAGCACTTTTTTATTTTTTTTATTTACCCTTTTCACCGTTTACAATTTAAATGACTCATATGTTATATTTAAAAAAAATTCAACATTTGAAAAGAAACATGTTGGGCAAAACTCAGAAGGGATTTGTGTTTTCAAATTTGAAAATTTTAATCTTTTGGTAACGTTTTTTTCATTTTTTTACCCTTTTCAAAGTTTACAAATTCAATAATTCATATTTCATGCAAGAAAATTGTTCAAAATTTCAAAACAAACACGGTGTGCAATACTAAGAGGGGATTGGTGTTTTCAAATTTTAAAATTTTCATCTTTTGGTAATTTTTTTTTTCATTTTTTTTGCCCTATTCACCATTTACCATTTAAATAATTCATATTCTATATATGAAATTTGTTCAAAATTTCAACAAAACTACTTTGGTCGTTACTCAATGGGAATTGGTGTTTTTAAGTTTGAAAATTTTCATTTTTGGAAACACCTGTTTAATATCTCTTTTACCCTTTTTACCGTTTACAATTTAAATGACTCATATATTATATATAACAATTGTTCAACATTTCAAAAGAAACAAGATGGGCAATACTCAGAGGGGGAATAGTGTTTTCAAATTTGAAAACTTTAATATTTTGGTAACGCTTTTTTCAATTTTTTTAACCCTTTTAACTGTTTACAATTTCAATAATTCATATTTTATATATGAATTTCGTTCAAAATTTCAACAGAACCACTTTGGTCGTTACTCAAAGGGAATTGGTGTTTTTAAATTTGAAAATTTTCATCTCTTTGTAACACTTTTTTAATTTAAATGTGATGAATATCACCCTAAAAGGCTTTTCATAGCATTGGCCAATGCCTAGGCCATTCTTTTATTTTCTTTTATTTTTTATTTTTAATTAAATAAATGTTGTTCTAATTGAGTTTATTTTCTTAATTATAGCCTTTATTCTCCAAGCTCCCAATTATTGAAGTATTTGGCATTGGGCCTTTGGCCCAATTCTTCTCCATGTGTCCACTTTGTTAACCAAGAGTGTGCTAATGGGTTGCAGCATCACGTTTTCCTTCAGCCCAAATCACCTTACCGCATCTGATGCTTGCTAACTACTTGCGTGGTGCACACATGATTCAGACTCACGTTTCAACGACATTGGGCCTAGGCCCAATCTGCAATCATACTTTCAGTTCCTTCCCGCATCTGCAACCCACATTGGCATTGCATCACACGGAACAGGAACCACAATCTTTGCTGCGCCAAACCGAGCATTTTTCTCGAGCACCTCACAGCTAGCCACTTTGTGTGCGTTAGGGATCCTTTCTACTCGCATGTTTTCTAAAGCATGGTTGCTAGGGTTCATTACCATATCTTCACCTTTCCCCATCACGCGAGTTTTCTCTTGGAGTGCCGTTGGGATTCTTCTTCCATGCGAGCCAACCAAAGTCTGCATCCAACCCATTTTCTCTTGATCTTCACGCATTCCACCTCTCCCTTTGCTAGGGTTACAAATCACGCACCTCACACCTTTGCCGTTAGGATTCTTGTTAGATGACTTTGTCCTTTTCTGTTTGTTTTTTGTTTTCGGCTACCCTTCCACTATAAACGGTGCAAGCCATATCGTTGTAAGCAGCTTTGATTAATCTCAAAGGTTTATCCCTAATTTCAGAGCTGACCTTCACCTTAGATGGGGATTTCTCCTCCTAGGGTTTCAAATAGGGGATTGGTGTTTTCAAATTTGAAAATTTTCATCTTTTGGTAACGTTTTTTTCATTTTTTTTTACTCTTTTCACCGTTTACAATTTAAATAATTCATAATTTATATAAGAAGATTGTTCAAAATTTCAAAGGAAACACGGTCTGCTATACTCGAAGGAGATTGGTGTTTTAAAATTTGAAAATTTTCATCTTTTGGTAATTGTTTTTTCATTTTTTTGCCCTTTTCACCGTTTACAATTTAAATACTTCATACTTATATATCAAATATGTTCAAAATTTCAACAGAATCACTTTGGCCATAATTCAAAAGGAATTAGTGTTTTTTAAAGTTGAAATATTTCATCTTTCAGAAACACTTTCTTAAATTTTTTTACCCTTTTCACTGTCTACAATTTAAATGACTCATATGTTATACATAAAAATTTTCAACATTTTAAAAGAAACACGTTGGGCAATACTCAAACGGGATTGGTGTTTTCAAATTTGAAAATTTTCATCTTTTGGTAACGTTTTTTTCAATTTTTTACACTTTTTACCATTTACAATTTAAATAATTCATATTTTATATATGAAATTTGTTCAAAATTTCAACTGAGCCACTTTAGCCTTTATTCAAAGGGAATTGGTGTTTTTAAATTTGAAAAATTTCATCTCTTGGTAACACATTTTTAGTTTTTTTTTGTCCTTTTTATCGTTTACAATTTAAATAACTCATGTTATATTAAAAATAGTTCAACATTTCAAAAGAAACAAGTTTGGCAATACTCAGAGGGGATTGGTGTTTCCAATTTGAAAAGTTTCGTCTTTTGGTATTGGTTTTTTCATTTTTTTTTACCCGTTTCACCGTTTACAAATTAAATACTTCATACTTTATATATGAAATTTGTTCAAAATCTCAATAGAACCATTTTGGCCGTTACTCAAATGGAATTGGTGTTTTTTAAAATTGAAATATTTCATCTTTTGGAAACACTTTTTTAATCTTTTTTTACACTTTTCACCGTTTACAATTTAAATTACTCATATGTTATATACAAAAAATGTTCAACATTTTAAAAGAAACACGTTAGGCAATACTCAGAGGAGATTGTTGTTTTCAAATTTGAAAATTTTCATCTTTTGGTAACTTTTTTTCATTTTTTTTACCCATTTCACTGTTTACAATTTAAATACTTCATATTTTATATAAGAAAATTGTTCCAAATTTCAAAAGAAATACGTTGCGCAATACTCAGAACGGATTAGTATTTTCAAATTTTCAAATTATCATCTTTCGGTAACGATTTTTTCATTTTTGTTACCATTTTCACCATTTACAATTTAAGTAGTTCATAATTTATATGTGAACCCGTTTAGCCGTTACTCGAACAGAATTGGTGTTTTTTAAATTTGAAAATTTTCATCTTTTGCAAACACTTTTTTAATTTCTTTACCCTTGTCACCGTTTACAATTTAAATGACTCATATGTTATATATGAAAATTGTTCAACATTTCAAAAGAAACACGTTGGGCAATACTCAGAGCGAATTGGTTTTTTTTAAAATTTACGTTTGTTGGAAACGCTTTTTTTTACCGCTTTCATCGTTTACAATTTAAATAACCCATATTTTATATATAAAAATTGTTCAAAATTTCAAAAGAAACACGTTGGGCAGTACTCAGAGAGCATTGGTGTTTTAAAATTTGAAAATTTTCATATTTTGGAAACGCTTTTTTAAATTTTTTAACAATTTACAATTTAAATAATTCATATTTTATATAAGAAAATTGGTCAACTTTTCAAAAGAAACACGTTGGACAATACTCAGAAGGGATTGATGTTTCTAAATTTTAAAAATTTCATCTTTTGGTAACGCTTTTTTCATTTTCTTATCGTTTTCAACGTTTAGAATTTAAATAATCCATATTTTATATATAAACATTGTTCAAAATTTCAAAAGAAACACGTTGGGCAATACTAAGAGAGGATTGGTGTTTTTAAATTTGAAAATTTTCATATTTTGGTAACGCTTCTTTCATTTTTTCTATCGTTTACAATTTAAATAATTCATATTTTATATAAGAAAATTGTTCAAATTTCAAAAGAAACATGTTTGGCGGAATTGGTGCTTTTACATATGAAAAATTTCATATTTTGGAAACGTTTTTTTTTATTTTTTTTTTACCTTTACAATTTAAATAATTCATATTTTATATAAAAAAATTGTTCAAAAATTTCAAAAGAAAGACCTTGGGCAATACTCAAAGGGAATTGGTGTTTTAAAATTTGAAAATTTTCATCTTTTGGTAACGCTTTTTTCATTTTTTTTTTGCCATTTTTACCATTGACAATTTAAATAATTAATATTATATGTATATATATATAATTGTTTCAACATTTCAAATAAAACATTTTGGCCAATATTCAAATGGAATTGGTGTATTACAATTTGAAAATTTTTATATTTTAGTAACACCTTTTTCATTTTTTTTACCCTTTCCAACATTTACAATTTAAATGACTTATGTTATACATAAAAATTGTTCAACATTACAAAAGAAACATGTTGGGCAATAGTCATAGGGGATTGATTTTGCCAAATTTGAAAAAATCCATCTTTTGGTAATGTTTTTTGCATTTTTTTTTTGCACTTTTCACCGTTTAGAATTTAAATAATTCATATTTTATATATGAAATTTGTTTAAAATTTCAACAAAACCACTTTTGTTGTTACTCGAAGGGAATTGGTGTTTTTAAATTTGAAAATTAATATGTTTTGGAAACACTTTTTTAATTTTTTTAACCCTTTTCACCATTTACAATTTAAATGACTCATGTTGTATATAAAAATTGTTCAACATTTCAAAAGAAACACTTCCTACTAAAGGCATCTACCACTACATTCGCCTTCCCGGGATGATATAGAAGCTTGAAATCGTAATCCTTCAGAAATTGCATCCACCTTCTCTGCCTCATGGTCAGCTCCTTTTGGTCAAACAAACACTTAAGGCTCTTATGACCGTTGAACACACGAAACTGGGCACCATAGAGGTAATGCCTCCAGATCTTCAAAGCAAACACTATGGTCGGCAACTCCAGGTCATGAGTGGGGTAATTACGCTCATGCACCTTAAGTTGTCTCAAAGCATAAGTCACCGCCTTCTTTTCTTGCATCAAAACACAACCAAGTCCAAGGTGAGACACGTCGCAGTAGACATCAAACGGTTTCCCAACGTCCGAAATTACCAATATGGGGGCACTAGTCAACCTCCGTTTAAGCTCTTGGAAACTCTCTTCACACTTGTCCGTCCAAGTGAAGGGTTGGTGCTTCCGAGTAAGCAGTGTCAGGGGTGCCATTATCTTGGAGAATCCCTCTATGAATCTCCTGTAGTAGCCTGCTAACCCCCACAAAGCTCCTGATCTTTGTAACCGACTTAGGACTTTCCCACTTTACCATTGCCTCGACGTTCGTTGGGTCCACTGCAATCCCCTGGGTGGATATCACATGACCCAAAAAATGAACCTCACTCATCCAGAACTCACACTTGGACAACTTGGCGTACAACTGCTTCTCTCTCAAAACACCAAGCACCAACCTCAGGTGTTCTGCATTCTCCTCTTGAGTTCTAGAATAGATAAGGATGTTGTCTATGAAGACTACGAAAAACTTATCTAGGAAGGGCCGGAAAATCCTGTTCATGTAGTCCATGAACACCGTCGGAGCGTTGGTCACACTAAAAGGCATAACCACATACTCGTAGTGGCCATACCTGGACCTGAAAGCCGTTTTTTGTACATCATCAGCCTTTACCAAAATCTGATGGTATCCCGATCATAGATCAATCTTCGAGAACACTGATGACCCATGTAGCTGATCCATCAAGTCGTCGATTTTCGGGAGAGGGTATTTATTCTTCATCGTCATTTTGTTCAACACTTTGTAGTCCACACACAGACGTGAACTTCCATCCTTCTTTTTCACCAACAGCACGGGTGCTTCCCAAGGCGAAGTGCTGGGTCGGATAAACTGCTTTGCCATAAATTCCTCAATCTGTTTCTTACGTTCAACCAACTCTGCCGGAGCAATGCGATATGGGGCCATCGACACCAGGCTTGTCCCTGGTACTAGATCTATAGAAAACTCCACTTCTCTACTGGGAGGCAATCCAGGAACCTCCTTCGGGAATTAGGGATGGCAACGGGGCGGGGACGGGTTTTGCTATCCCATACCCATCACCGTAAAAAAAATTCATCCCCATCCCCATACCCAAACCGAACGGGTATTAAACTTTTGTCTTATCCCCATCCCCACCGGGTAATGGGTATAATCTCGTACCCATACCCATACCCATTTTCTTACTACTTTAATATTAATTTTAATTAATTTTAATAAAATAATAAAAAAATTAGGGTAAAAGAAACATAATATTGTCAAATATTTAATATTAGGAGGATGGTTGTTTCTTCAATATCAAATACTTTGAAATAAATTATAATTGTTTACATTTTAGATTATAATACAAAATAAAATTTCATGAGAACATAAATATTTATTAAATTTGCAAACATTAATGAAACCTAGTCGATAAAATTTAAAATTATTTTAAAAAATATAAAAGGAAAAAATTCAAATTAAAATATATTTTAAATCTTTATTTACTTAAATTTTTTAAATTATAATGAATCTTTTTTTTATACACTAATAAAAGTTATAATACATCACTTTATCAAAATACCGCAAAGAACAAACAATAACCATAATAATAAAATTTTAACATAGATCTTGTATCTTTTGAACTCCAATATATGTTGGATGGTGATAAAAAAATATCCATAGCAATTACATTAAATTTTTATATTGTAGTAAATAAAAATTATGTATACAATTACAGTGAAAAAATTAAAGTATGATTGTAATGAGTTAGAAAATAAAAAATAATTAGATAAAATATATCGAAATAGTATTCTACATGATGCAAATATACAAAAAATAAAAATATTAAAAAATTAACAAATGTGTATCTTATAAACAATTTGGAGACTATTGAAAGGAATCGCACAAAGTAAAACAAATATATAATTAAGGGTATGATAAGATGAAAATCTTAGAGATCTAAGAAAACCTTTCAAATATCAACATATATACTCAATGGTTGAGAAATAACAAAAATTGTTTTAGCGAAACAAAAAAGTTCTTCAAATGAAACAAAAATTAATAATAATAAGTATTTTTTTATATATTACCTAGTAAATAAAAGGTTTATGTTATTAAACACTTAAATTGAGAGTATTAAACATTCTCATGTGAAAGGAAAATGCAATAAATAAAAATATTAAAAAATAATAAAAATATTCAAATGTTAGAAATAATTTTTTTTAATTGATATACATCATTCTAACATAATTACATAAGGGTTATGATAAGATAAAAAATATATTGGAGATGCGAATGAGTTTCATAACAAACCAAATAATTAAAAGAAATAAAAAATAGAATATAAATATATAAATATATATATATATATGGTTACTTAATTAATTGTAAATATTTTAATAATTTAAACGAGGATGGAGATATGGCGGGGATATGTATATCCCCATCCCCATCCCCATACCCAATTGAAGAAATCAGGGATTCCCATACCCATACCCATACCCAGTCAATGCAGGGATTCCCCGTTAAAACGGGGACGGGTTCAGATAATACCCACGTGGATGGGTTTATTTGCCATCTCTACCGGGAATACATCTCCAAAATCTTGCACAACCGGTATTACTGACGTCGTCTCTCCCCTCTCCACTTCTAGATGTGTGAAGATCATGTAACACTACGCACCGTCATGGAGTTCCTTCATAACACCCTAAGAAGATACCAACTCAGGCTCCTCGGTGTAGGGAAAAAACAACTTCTTCTCTCGACAATCTATAAGAACGCGATTGGTAGAGAGCCAATCCATTCCTAAGATTACCTCCAACTTTTATAGAGGCAGACAGATTAGGTTCACCTTGTACCTGCGTCCCTCTACCTCCATTGGACACTTAGCACATAAGGACGACGTCCTGACCAGTCCCGACGTTGGAGTAGACACCGCAAGCTCACACTGTAGCTCGCACACCGGCAGACCTAACCGTTCCATACATGCATTTGACACAAAGGAGTGTGTCGCTCCGGAATCATATAACACACAACATCTCATCCCAAAAATCACACAATAACCCATAACAAGGTTAGCTGAACCTACAGCCTCTACTCCGGTCATGGCATAGACTCTGCCCGTCGCCTGAGGCCTGTTGCCTCTATCTCTCCGTTCATGCTGATGGGGAGTCTGGACTGGAGGGCGTGTCACTGCCCTGGCAAGGTTGGGACAGTCCTTCCCAAAGTGGCCTTCCTTACCACAATTGTTGCACCGGCAATAACCTTCCATACGTGGACAAGCGCTCCTCAAATGGGGTCCTCCACATATGTAACACTGAACTCGGCCTTGCTGAGGAGAAAAGCTCCTAGACCCCTGAGGTTGATGGTGGGGCCTATCATATGGTCTCCTCCACTCCTCGTGTCTGGGCTTGGACCCAGATGGTCCACCAATCCTCTGAGGCGGTTGTGGCTACTGTGGGCGCTGACCTTCTACCTCACGTTTCATCTTCTCCATTACTCTGGCCTTTTCCACCAGGGAGGTAAAGTCCTTGATGGACAAAGGAGCCACCATCAAGCAGATATCACCGCGGAGACCGTTCTCGAACTTACGGCATCTCCACTCCGCGAAAAACCATTCAACAAATTAAAATCACAATAAAGACCAAACTACATCTAATTAATGCTATAAGGTCTACAACATGAATTACAAACTTAAAATACAATTTATAAATGATGTAACTACATGGAAAGCACACGTTCTAGCCTTGATCACCATGGATATCATCAAATCTCCTTTCCTTCATCAAAGTAGGCTTCATTCCAAAGGTAATGGCTTCAAGATATTTTAAAAGAGCTTTATTAAGTCTTCATCAAATCTTCAAGAAGCAAACCACCTTGGCTTCACATGTCAATAATCTCCCCCTGATTTGATGAAGCCAACCTCTATTTCATTTATCTTCTTCTATCTTCCATTGCAAAATGTTTCCATTTGTTGGATACCAATTGATGAAGTAAAACCTTAGCTTGAAGCTTGTGAACCTGAAAAACATTTACAACAACAATACACACAAGCTAGCAAGTATACAACTGTGGTCATGCTCCCCCTATCAATAATATGAGTTCAAATTCAGATTTGATTATTGATTCCAATTTTAATGCTTAGTTTAATGTGATCAATTATCCATTTTCCAATTTTTCTCCCCCTTTGGATTCATCAAACAGAACAAATGCATAAAGATAACAAGCATTACATTTCATTTCATTAATACTCTAAGGGAATACAACCAACAAAAACTGAAAATAGAAAACATATGCATAAAGCTGATACAATCAGCCGACTGAAATGAAAAACAACCAACGGAAACAAACATAACTCAAACTGAAAAATCACAAACACAACGATGCAATGCATGATCCTAAACAACCACCACACTCAGTCATCCTGAGGATCATTTCTGGTCTAGAATGAGTGGAGCATATCATGGATGTCATGGATTTGGCCATCCAATGCATTGAATCTCTCATTGCAAAAGTTGTGATGTTCATGTTGAGACACATTGAGCTCATGCAGCTGGTTCAGCACCATCCTCTCAAAATGTGAGTACACAATGCCTCTATCCTCAGGAGGATTGTACGGAATCAAGTCCATGGGTCCAGCAGTTGGTTCTTCCTCTTAATTTGCATCACTTGGACTAACTTCATGGTCATGTGCACCAACAACAACAGCGCCAGCAGTTGTCCATCCATTTCCCACCTTGATAAAGCCCATTTTGTGCAGATTTTGGTTGGGGGTATGGTTCAATAGTCCAGTTGACTCCTCTAGCTCATCCTCTACATCAATACCAAAGTATTCAATGAATTTAGACACCAAAACCACATATGGAAGCCCAAAATCTGTGAGCCTCTTGGCCTTGAGCATGTGATCACGAAACACATAGATCCAATCCACTTGAATGTTGTGTTGAATGCAGTACATGAGTATCAAATCTCCCTCATTCAATGTTGAATGGTTGCTACCAAGTGGAACAAGGATTTTTGTGACAATCATACCAAGTAACCTTTGATCCACCTTGAGACCACCAACATGGAAGTGTTTGATTTCAGCAATAGGATTTCTCAAGCATTGACCATAGTATTCTATCTTGTTGAATTCTGGAACAACCCCAGTTTCACCTTTTCTCACTTGCACACCCCTTGGTTTGAGTCCAACCACATCTTTCCAAGCTCTCTTTTTGATCTCCATTGAACACCTTTGATGTTGGACAGTAGGAGATCATTTTTGAACTCCAAGTTGGTGAAAAACACCTTCACCAAGTCTGGATAGATTTTCCCTGAAAGTTCAAGGAAGGACTTCAACTTTTGATGCTTTAGTTGTTGGAATAGGCTCTCAAAGCCTTCAGCCCTTAGCCATGAGAACCTCAGCACCTTAGGAATGTTGATCTGCTTTCTATTCATTTGAATGAGGAACACTTGAATGTTGTCCTCATGATCCTCAAACCATGCTTCAATTCTTCCATGGCTTTCATGATTTGGAGACCTTGGAGTAGGAGGAGTGGAATGCTCATCATCAGATTGGATAGCTCTTTGGGCACGACGAGGCATGATGAGTGTTGGTATGGCTGTTTCTAAGAGATGTATGATGCAAATGCAGCAATACAAGTGTAGTATTTATAATTCAACAAACTGATTTTCAGAAATAGTTGATTAAATGGTGCATATTTTTCTAATTAATTTGTTTTATGTTACCCAAATCAATTTAATGCAGTCCAAAACAGTATCTCATGCATTCATGATGTTTTCAATGTGTTTTTATGAGAGAATCAATCAGTTCATATCACGTGAGCTGCATGGATATTGGAATTGTACACTAGAATGCTTTTTGGTCAAACAATTCTGTAAAAGTAACACATGGCTGATGAAATGGGCAGTTAGGAGTAGATAGTACCTGATAAAAAGATGCTTTCTTTGACTGGGTCAGCTTAACAATTCAATTCGTGAGTAAATGCATAATTTAAGTAAAATCAACACGTTAAAAAATAGAATCAGTCGACTAAAACAGCATCAGAGCATCAAAGATTAAAAACAAAATCTAGTTAAGTGAAATCAGCTGACTGATTTTGAAAATCAATCGATTGAAAATTGTGAAATTGAACTTCATTTTTCCAAATTCAGTTTTAATGAAATCAACATACTGAATTATGAAAACAGTACATTAAAACTCATAGTAGATCAATTTTTCATCATCTAGTGGCAGTTTAAGTGAAATAAACATGTTGAAATACAGATACAACAGGTTGACAGATCATGAATTGTGCAAACAGAGGCAGATTTAAGTGAAATCAACACGTTGAAATGCAAAATCAACAAGTTGACTATGACAGTTTTTAACTTTTGCATACAACAACAGATTTTTATGAAACCAATGCATGAGTACATAAGATTAACATGCTACAAACACATCAGACCAAATTCTTGATGTTTAAAATGCCTAGTTCAGTTCTTAGCTTGTTAAACCTATCTCTAGCCAATGGTTTTGTAAACAAATCCGCCAATTGATTTTCAGTCTTAACAAATTTGATTTCACAATGTCCCTTTTGAACATGATCACGAATGAAATGATGCCTAATCTCTATATGCTTGGTTTTAGAATGTTGTATTGGATTCTTGGTTAAGTTGATTGCATTAGCATTATCACAATACAAAGGTACTTTGCTTACCCTTACACCATAGTCCAAAAGTTGATGTTTCAACCATATGATTTGTGCACAGCCATGTCCAACAACAATATATTCAGCTTCAGCTTGGAAAATGCCACACAAGCTTGCTTTTTGCTATTCCATGAGATTAGACTTGATCCAAGCAAATGGCAAGTACCACTTGTGCTTTTCCTATCCAATTTGCACCCTGCATAGTTTGAATATGAAAAGCCACTAAGATTTATGTTAGAATCACATGGATACCATAAACCAACATTGGTTGTTCCTTTAAGGTACTTTATAATCCTTTTTGCAGCCTTAAAGTGTTATTCCTTTGGATTTGCTTGAAATCTAGCACATAAGCATACTCCAAACTGAATATCTGGCCTACCTGCTGTAAGATAGAGCAAAGACCCAATCAACCCTTTATATTTGGTTGAATCTACTAGTTGGCCAGCCTCATCTGCATCCATAAGACAATTTGTTGCAATAGGAGTGGCAACTTCCTTGCAATCCTCCATTTTGAACTTTTTCAACAAGTCAAAAAAATATTTTGATTTATTTAAAAATGTTCCATGGTTGAGATGTATGACTTGCAACCCTAGAAAGTAGGTAAGCTCACCCATCATGGACATCTCAAATTCTCCCTGCATAGCTGCAACAAACTCTTCACACAATGTGTTGTTATTTGAACCAAAGATGATATCATCACCATACACTTGAACAAGTATAACATCATTATCATGTTTTCTAATGAAGAGTGTTTTATCCAATGCACCTCTAACATAACCTTTTAATAAGAGAAAATTGCTTAGCCTTTCATACCGTTGTCTTGGTGCTTGTTTCAAACCATATAAGGCCTTTTTCAATTTGAAAACATGGTTAGGATAGAGATGATCCTCAAATCCAGGAGGTTGTGATACATACACTTCTTCATTTAGAAAACCATTCAAGAATGCACTTTTCACATCCATTTGATGCAATTTAAAGTTACACATGCAAGCATATACTAAGAGTAATCTCACAGCTTCTAGCCTAGCTACAGGTGCATAAGTTTCATCAAAATCAATACCTTCTTCTTGATTATAACCTTTAGCGACTAGTCTAGCTTTGTTTCTTATAATATTACCATCTTCATCCATTTTGTTTCTAAAAACCCATTTGGTTCCAATTATATTCATATAATTAGTTTTAGGTACTAGAAACCACACATCATTTCTTGTGAATTGATTGAGTTCATCTTGCATAGCCACAATCCAATTACTATCATTCAAAGCATCATTCACATTCTTAGGTTCAATTTGAGATACAAATGCAACATGTTCACAAAATACAATCCTACGTCTAGTAGATACTCCTTGTTTGATATCACCTATGATGTTGTCCTTTGATAAACCTCTAGGCTGGATCCAATCCTTGGACAATTTGCTGTCTGCAGCTTTTTCAGTCAACAATTTTTCCTTTTCAGCCGACTGATTTCCTGCAGTAGTGGATTTTTCTGCAGCAGAAATTTGCTCCTACAGTAGATCTTCTTCATCTGCATTCTTTGGCACTTGATCTTGCAACTTTAGGTTAGTTTCATCAAATACAACATGCATAGACTCTTCAATAGTCATCGATCTCTTATTATAGACTCTATATGCATGACTTTGTGTAGCATAGGCTAGAAAAACACCTTCATCCGCTTTTGCATCAAATTTGCCAAGACTTTCTTTGCCATTATTTAAGATGAAGCACTTACATCCAAATACTTTTAGGTGACTTAAAATAGGCCTCCTCCCTTTGAAAAGCTCATAAGGGGTTTTCTTCAAAATTGGCCTAATTAACACTCTATTTAAAACATAGCAAGCAGTTTTGACTGCATCAGCCCAAAAGTACTTAGGTAGTGTGTTTTCATTCAACATAGTTCTAGCTAGTTCCTCAAGTGACATGTTTTTCCTTTCAAAAACACCATTTTGTTGTGGGGTTCTTGGTGCAGAAAAATTATGATTAATGCCATGCTTTTCACAAAAGTGTTCAAACTTTTCATTTTGGAATTTCCCACCATGGTCACTTCGAATAGACACTATCTTGGAACTCTTTTCATTTTCAAGCATCTTGGCAAGCCTTTTGAAAGCATGAAAAGTGTCATTTTTGGCAGCTAAGAACAAAGTCCATGTGTACCTAGAGAAATCATCAACAATGACTAATGCATAAAGATTGCCACCAAGGCTCATGGTTCGAGATGGACCAAATAGATCCATGTGAAGCATCTCTAAAGGTCTTTCAGTTGAAACAACATTTTTGGATTTAAAAGAGACCTTAGTTTGTTTTCCTTTTTGACATGCTTCACACACTCTATCCTTCTCAAACTTGAGTTTTGGTAGTCCTTCAACCAGCTGTTTTCTATTCAGCCGATTGAAATGTTGCATGTGTATGTGACAAAGTCTTCTATGCCATAACCAAGTATCATCCTCTTTTGGAAGCAAACAACGGATGTTAAATGATGCATGATGCATGTCAAGTAGATATATATTATTGACTCTTTTGCCTATAAAAAAAATACTACCATGTGCATCATATATCAAACAACTATTTTGTTCAAACATGACTTTAAAGCTTTTATCACATAGTTGACTTATACATATCAAATTGTGTTTGAGTCCTTCAAAAAGCAGCACATTCTTGATGTTGAAAGAGGATCCATTGCCTATGACTCCATTTCCAAGGATTCTTCCTTTGTTGTTGTCTCCATAGGTTACAAACCCTTCCTCTTTCAACTCCAACTTTACAAATTTGGTTTTATCTCCTGTCATATGTCTCGAACAACCACTATCAAGGTACCACAAATCTTTCTTATCACCTTTCATTACCTGCAAAACAGATTTGGATTATTTGGTACCCTTTGATAGGTTGGGTCCATCATGGTTATGCCTTTCTAGATCCTTTTGGGATCCATTTCATAATCCCTTTAGGAACATCATATTTTCTAGCATGACAGTTCTTAATAACATGACTTTTTTGCATATAATAGTTGCATAAAATGAATGGCATGTCACTTGGCATGCTTTTAGAAAAGAAACTAGAGAACTTCTTGGTTTTCTTTTGAAAAGAAGGATTGAAACCAAGTCCAGCTTTGCCAAACACACAATTTTGTGAACCAAGAACAACCTCTAAGTTTGATTCTCCTCTTCTGAACCTTGCACATGTCTTTATAAGGTATTTCACTTGATTTTTCAAAACTGTGCAGTTTTCACAGGATTTTTCAACTGACTGATTTCTAAAACAGTCGGTTGAATTAATGTACATCATTTCCAAATGTGCAAAATCAATCTTTAAATCAACTATTTCTTTTTCCAGTTGACTAACTTTGTTTTCCAGCCAATGTTTTAAGCCTTTCAACCGATTGTTTAATGCATAAATCTTGTTTGCTTCATTATGCAACTCTTCAAAATCATGAAACAATTGATTATAGTCATTTAAGTCTAGAGAACTTACTTGGCTTGAGGAAGATGACTCATAACCAGCCATGAGACACAAGTTGGCTTCTTCACTCTAATCTTGTGAGGAGCTACTTGTTGTTGAATCATCATTGTCCTCCCATGCAATGTATGCACGTTTCTCCTTTAACTTCTTCTCCTTTTTCCTATCAACAGTCTTCTCCTTTTCTTTGTTAGCATTTGGACATTCAATTTTGATATGTCCTTGTTTGCCACAGTTATAACATGTAAAATTAGAAGAGTTTGATTCATTGTGTTTGGAAGTATACCTTTTGGGATTACCTTTGATACCTTTCCTTTTGAGATACTTACCAAACCTCTTGACAAGGAGATTCAAGTTCTCACTTTCACTTGATTCAGCCACCTCATCCTCGAGTTCCTCTTTTTTCTTGGTGGTAGTCTTCAAAGCTATGTTCTTGACCTTTTTCTCACTTGACTCAAGCTCATTAAGCCTTTGCATCTCAATCTCATGCTCCCTAAGCTTACCAAACAATGCAGTTGTTGTCAAAGTGGATAGATCTCTTGTTTCTGAGATAGTCGTGACCTTTGGTTGCCAAGATCTATCAAGACACTTTAGCACCTTGATGTTTAACTCTTCCTTGTCAAATTCCTTACCCAAGCCTATGAGATAGTTGACTATGTGAGTGAATCTCTTTTGCACATTTGCTATGGATTCTCCTTGTTTCATCTTGAATAGCTCATATTCTTGAATCAAGGCATGTTTTCTTGCTCTCTTAACATCATTGGTTCCTTCATGAGTCACTTCAAGAACCTCCCACATTTCTTTGGCACTCTTACATTGTGAAACACGAAAAAACTCATCCATGTTGAGAGATGAAGTGAGGATATTCTTTGCATTGCAATCATATTGGGCTCTCCTCCTCTCTTCCTCATTCTATTGAGTCCATGGCTTATTTACTTGCACATCATCAATAATATGCTTAGGAGTATATGGTCCATTTATGATTGCATCCCATATCCCTTGATCTATTGACTCAATAAAGATTTTCATCCTAATTTTCCAAAATTGGTAATTAATGCCACTAAACATAGGGGTCTATGAATTGAGGCACCTTCACCAAAGGGTAACTTGTTTTCAGCTATTTCAAGTAGGCTTCATTCCAAAGGTAGGCTTCCTTCAATCACCATGGTCTATGAGTGTTTTCAGCACACTCAATCACCATGGATATCATCAAATCTCCTTTCCTTCATCCAAGTAGGCTTCATTCCAAAGGTAATGGCTTCAAGATAGTTCAAAAGAGCTTCATTAAGTCTTCATCAAATCTTCAAGAAGCAAACCACCCTGGCTTCACATGTCAACAATGAGGGGTGTGGAAAGTAAAAACTAGAGGTGCAGTTAGCTCAAAAAATATCCCTTTTCAGAATTAGATGGCCAATTGCAGAAGGGGGTGTAAAAATGAAAACTTGGGGTGCATTTAGCTCTTGAATGATTTCTCTCCAAAATTATGATTTTGGGACTTATTTTATGACTTGAAATATTCACAATTTACACTCTTAAGGACCTAAATTAAATTACAGTTGCATTATTAAACTCAAGAATATCCAATAATATAACATGCAACTAAATACAATTCTTAAGAGCAAAAAGGATATTAAATCCCCAAAATTTAAACACTTAATGAGAGTAAAGGTTCGACCCATCATACGCTCCAGGCGGTTTGGAAGCGGGCAGCGCATGGCGGTACATGTCCCCCGCCAGGCAATTTTACTACAAAAGTATTGGTGTTCTTATTCTTGATGTGCGTATTCTACAAAGCTTTAGTGATGCCTTAAAGGTCGGCTTGTTGGTGTTCCTTGAGTTGTGGCTCAAAATGGCATCCCTTAAGTTGACCTCGGGATGGCAGATGAACACGAGGAACCCTTAAGTTGAGCTCGGGTTGACGAGTGTGAGTGTGCTGGTTGTGGCCAATACGGATGGGTCCAGATGGATTGCCCTCCTCAGTAATTAGCTGACGAGTTTGGTAGTCTTGGGACATTACAAACTATGTTCGTATTTGGGAACTTTACCTGGCATTACGATGTGTGATCCGTAGCATGGTTTCCCGCACATGCTCTATCGGTTGTGGCCGATAGGTATGGCAACAAGACATCTTGAGGTAGTCACTAAAAGACGTAGAATACAATTAACATGGTTGTGGCCAAGTGGTATGAAATCAAAGGATGAAATTCCTTTGGTGTGATTGAGTGATATGTATATATATATATATATATATATATATATATATATATATATATATATATATATATATATGTGTGTGTGTGTGTGTGTGTGTGTGTGTGTGTGTGTGTGTGTGTGTGTGTGTGTGTGTGTGAGTGTGTGTGTGTGTGTGCCATAAAAATATATGGTTATTTTGTTAACTCACCCTATCTGCTTGTGTGTGGCGATGATCGTATACGCAGTATACGTGAGCATATGTTGTTGCAGGTGGGACTGGTGAGGCGTAGAGCCGGAGCGGGGCTAATCTTGGGAGATTTTTATCAAAGCTTTTATGTAGTTTTATGATTTCAAATAAATTGTAATTATGGATATTACTAGACTTTTGGATAATTACGATCTTACTTACACTTATGGATTTTGGTTTATTATTGAAAGTAATAAAAGTTCTAAATTTCCCGTGTTTTTGGGAAATGAAGTTTTATTCATTGACATTAAATTATTATTTCTTTATTTTATTAATTAAATTCGTAATATCCGGTCGGGATGTTACATGGGTTGTGTGCTGATGCAAGATAAAAGACAAGTGGCCTATGCGTCGAGGCAGTTGAAAGTGCACGAGAAGAATTACCCGATGCATGACTTGGAGTTAGCTGCAGTAGTTTTTGCCCTCAAGACTTGGAGGCATTATTTATATGGGTCCCAGTTTCAAGTGTTTAGCGATCACAAGAGCTTGAAGAACTTGTTCGATCATAAGGAATTGAACATGAGACAA
Source organism: Vigna unguiculata (assembly GCF_037176805.1). Classification (NCBI taxonomy): domain Eukaryota; kingdom Viridiplantae; phylum Streptophyta; class Magnoliopsida; order Fabales; family Fabaceae; genus Vigna; species Vigna unguiculata. The sequence continues at coordinate 24,533,502 of NC_140802.1, forward strand.
CGCAGGTGGATGGAATATTTGAAGGATTACGACTTTGAGATTTTATACCACCCTAGTAAAGCCAATGTCGTTGTAGACGCACTAAGCAGAAAAAGAGTGCATATGTCGGCGATGATGATTAAGGAGCTAGAACTGATAGAGAAACTCCAAGATATGAACTTGGGACTAAATATGGGTGCGGGTCACATCAAGTGCAGCATGTTGAGAATCACCAATGAGTTCCTAGCGGAGATTCGAGTGGGACAGGGAAATGATTAGGGGCTGCAACAGATCATTGGATTGTTGGGCACTTAGAAGGGAAAAGACTTTAGGATGGGCAAGGACGACATCCTACGTTTCAGAGAAAGGGTGTGTATACCCAAATAACATGCACTAAGGAAGATGCTCTTAGAGGAAGGGCATAAGAGTCGTCTTAGCATACACCCAGGTATGACTAAGATGTATAAAGATCTGAAAGTGACCTTCTGGTGGACGGGTATGAAGACAGATGTGGCTGACTATGTAGCATCGTGTTTGGTATGCTAGAAGGCGAAGATTGAACATCAGAGGTCGGGGGGTACGTTGGAGCCTCTTGACATTCCTTAGTGGAAATGGGACAACATTTCCATGGATTTTGTTACACATTTGTCGAGGTCAGTGAAGGGTCATGATTCAATCTGGGTAATTGTAGACAAATTGATGAAATGTGCGCACTTCCTATCAATTAATCAAAACTAGCAGACTTGTATGTCAGAGAGATTGTTAGGTTGCATGAAGTACCAGTGAGAATTATGATTCACCTCGAGGTTCTGGCAATCGTTGTAGGCAGGGTTGGGTACTCAGTTGAGAGTGAGCTTAACCTATCATCCTCAGATAGATGGTCAGTCTGAGAGAACTATACAATCACTGAAGGATTTGCTGAGGGCATGTGTGTTGGATCATCTGGGCACTCGGAGTGACATGCTTCAACTGGTGGAGTTCACAAATAATAACAATTACCATTCCAGCATTGGGATGACACCATACGAGGCATTGTATGGTAGAAGATGCATGACACCATTATGCTGGCAATAGGATGGAGAGTCAGTAGTACTCGGTCTAGAATTTCCCATCGTTACGCCAACAACTGGTATTGGGAGAGCACTCAAGTCGAGGAAGCTGACTCCTAGATTCATCGGGCCTTACCAGATCATGAGGAGAATTGGACCAGCAGCATACAAGATTTCCTTGCCACCTCACTTGGTAAATTTGCACAATGTCTTCCATCTATCACAACTAAGGAAGTACATTGCAGATCCTACTCATGTGTTGGAGGAGGACGATGTCTAGGTGCATGAGGACATGACAGTTGGTGTTGGACTAGTGAGAATCTTGGATTCTCAAGTCAAGTAACTCAAAGGGAAGGAGATCTAGACTATGAAGGTCCTTTGGGACGAGGAAACACAGAAGATGATGTGGGAGATGGAAGATCTCATGAGGAAGTCGTATCCTCACCTATTTCTTGGTATGTCTAATTTTCGAGGACAAAAAATTTATAAGGTAAGGGGAATGTAGGTAGTGGAAGCCTTTATGGCATTAATTATTGATTGGTATGACGTGGAAAAGTACTAGCTCAAATGGTTGAGAGTACTTTGTTGTTGTGAAAGGACTTGGGTTTGAGTCCTATGTATGCTAATTATGTGCTATTTAATTTATTATTATTTTAATAATGTGCTGGATCATGATGAGTTATAATAAGTTTTTAAATTTCCCGCGTTTCTGGGAAATGATGTTTTAATAAATGATGGTGACGTATTATTTCTCTATTTTATTATTTAAATTCATAATATCTGGTCGAGATGTTACACCAATGCCACAATATGAGTATTGGCCAACCTGTTTCTTATGAAATTTTGTACAATTTTTGTATATAAATATCAATTATTTAAATTGTAAATAGTGAAAAATAGTAAAAAAAATTAAAAAAGTGTTACAAAAAGAAGGAATTTTTAAAATTTCATAACATTAATCCCCTTTGAGTATTCGCTAATGAGTTTCGTATGAAATTTTGAGTAATTTTTATGTAGAAAATATGAATTTTTTGAAATTGTAAATAGTAAAAATAGATTGAAAAAGTATTAGCAAAAGATGAAATTTTTCAAATTTCAGAACACTGATCCCCTCTATGTAATAGCCAACCTGTTTGTTGTGCAATTTTCACAAATTTTTATATATAAAATATATATTATTTAATTTGTAAATAGTAAAAAATAATAAAAAAAATTTAAAAAGTGTTATCAAGAGATGAAATTTGTCAAATTTCAGAACACTAATCCCATATGAGGTTTTACTAACTTGTTTCTTGTGATATTTTGAGAAATTTTTATATATAGAATATAAATTATTTAAATTTTTAATAGTACAAAATAGTAAAAATATTTTAAAAAGTGTAAAATTTAAGAACACCAATCCCATCCAAATATTGGTCAATCTCTTTCTTGTGAAATTTTGTGCAATTTTTATATATAAAATATCAATTATTTAACTTGTAAATAGTTAAAAATAGTATAAAAAATTGAATAAGTGTTACCTGTAAGGCCCTTTATATTTTTCCTGCCCTAAAGTTTAGTGGGCTGCCCTTGTAAGTGGGCCTAAGGCCGGCCCAACGTATAAGTCCCTAGGTCTGCCCTAATTCCACACTCACTCTCACTATTGCAGAAACTCCACAGCCGTCACCTTCTCCTTCCGCACTAGAGCTCTGCTGGGGTTCCTCCCCAAGTCTCTCGAGCTAGCTCCGAATCAGTTTCTACTCCACGTAAGTACCCCTCTAGACCACCGGAGTTTCCTTTTTACTTTCCCTTGTATTTTCGCATTTAGGGTTTAGTACTAATTTGCCTTGTTCCGTGCATTTCCGGTTTTCAGCTCCGTAGTGAGTTCTAGAGCTGCTGTGCTTCTTGATTTCACGTCGAACGTCCTGTACAAACCTATTTCCAGGTACGGGAAGTTAGGGTTTCAGTCTTTTGGTGTTCTTGGCTGTTCTTGAGTGAGTTACTGATTGCATGGATAAATCCTTCGTTTTGGTGTGATTAAATGCTTTATATGCTTGGTTGGTTCGATATACATGGTTGTTGCAGTGAAGAACAGTGGCGAGACCTGTTAATCTCGCCCAAGCGAGTCAATCTCGCCTAGGCGAGATGAAACAGGGAGCTCGCCTAGGACTATTGCACGAAAGGTCGCCCAGGCGACCTGGTCGAACTTTTGAGCGAGGGAACACCTCGCTCAGGCGAGAGGGGTCTCGCCTAAGCGAGATCCCGTGATGTTCCCTGAGTGCCCCATCGAACCCTCGCCTAGGCGAAGGGGGGGGCTCGCCTGAGCGAGCACGTCTCGCCTGAGCGAGACCCCTCAGCCTGAGCGAGGGAGTGGGCGAGGCAGTGCGCTGTTTGGGTGTTTATTTATTATTGGATGATTGATATTGGCTTGGGTGTGAATTGTATGATGAGGAACATGTATATAATGGAGTATTATGCGTGCTTGGCATGAATCGCGAATTTTGTATGACGGGTTGGGTATGTTATTGGCATGTGAAAGGTATGAGAGGTTTGGAACTAAAGGAACACGTTAATGATACGAGATGAGGCCCTAGATTCATGGGGTGGTGATGATCAGATGCATGAATCCAAAATGTGAGGTGTATGAGGAACAAAATCTCAGGGAAGGGTATGGAATTGCAAACATGATCTTTGATGTTCTCCTACTGCTGTTTTATAAATGTTGGTCCGTGTCAGCGTGTAATTCCTTGGGGTCTCTAGGTGAGACCTTCGGGGCTACGCTTCAGTGGTCGGGACGTAATCCCATGGCCCCTGATAGTGGGTGTCCATGGTGGTGCCCCATCTGTATAACTAAGTAAGGATTCAAGGTAAGGATTGTATCCTGACACTCTAAGGGGCCAGTTAGTCTCACTTAGAGCAGACTGACTCCTGTGGTGAGAGTAGCAGGAGGCCTGAAATTCATTAAGGGCTAACCTTGTGGCGAGGGAGAATTGATTTATCGTGACATTTGTAACACATAGCTCGGGGATGAGCAACTCAGGTTCGAGCAGAGGTATCCCCCACAAGTGCAAGCATCCACTGAATCCGACTAAGTTATACGTATCCGGATGAGTCGAGTCAAGTCGTAGTGTATTGAATGAAGAGTCATAACATGTTTGGTTGTTATATGGATATGAGATGGTGAAAATATATTCAACTGTATGATGAATATGTGTTGGCTCTAGCTTACCCGTTTTGTTGCATGGTTGTGTTGTATGTGGCTGTTCTTCTTTCTTGCGATGATCATCGACTTGGTTGATGGGAACAGATGGGCGAGATTCTCGTGGTCAGCAAGGGAATGGCGATTCAACAGCTTAGCCATCTGGGCTGGAGTCATTTCATTCATGATTTCTTTAGGGCTATGGCCCCTGTATCATCTTATGATTTCTTACCCTACACTCTTTGTTAGAATGGTATCTGTGCTAGGTTGTAGGGGTTGCGTTAAGGACCCCAAGACTACGCTGCTATACTTTATTGCGTGACGTTTCCTTTAATTTCGTTTATAAATTAAATGGGACGTTACATTACCAAAAGTTGGAATTTTTCAAATTTTAGAACACCAATCTTCTTGTGAAATTTTGAGCAATTTTTATATATAAAATGTCAATTATTTAAATTGTAAATTGTAAAAAATAGTACAAAAATTAAAAAGTTTTATCAAGAGATGGACTTTGTCAAATTTAAGAACACCAATCCCCTCTGAATATTGGCCAACCTGTTTGTTGCGAGATTTTAAGTAATTTTTATATATAAAATATCAATTTTATATTGCAAATACTAAAAAATAGTAAGAAAAATTAAAAATGTGTTATCAAGAGATGGAATTTGTCAAATTTTAGAACACCAATCCCATCTAGTTATCCACCAACCTGTTTCTTGAGAAATTTTTAGCAATTTTTGTATATAAAATATCAATTATTTAAATTGAAAATACTAAAAAATAGTAGAAAAATTAAAAATGTGTTATCAAGAGATGGAAACTGTCAAATTTCAGAACACCAAACCCATCTGGGTATCCGCCAATTTGTTTGTTGTGAAATTTTTAGCAATTTTTGTATATAAAATATCAATTACATAAATTTATAGTAGTAAAAAATAGTAAAAAAATTTAAAAAAATGTTACCATGAGATGAAATTTGTCAAATTTAAGAACACCAATCCCATCCTAGTATTGGCCAACCTGTTTCTTTTGAAATTTTGTCCAATTTTTGTATATAAAATATCAATTATTTAAATTGTAAATAGTAAAAAAATATAAAAAAAGTGTTAAAAAAAGAAGGAATTTTTCAAATTTCATAACACCATTCCCTTTTGATAGATGGCCAACGACTTTCTTGTAAAGTTTTGAGCAATTTTTATGTATAAAATATGAATTATTTAAATTGAAAATGGTAAAAAATAGTAAAAATAAAATTAAAAAAGTGTTACCAAAAGATGAAATTTTTAAAATTTCAAAACACCAATCCCCTCTGAGCATTGACAACTTGTTTGTTGTGAAATTTTGACCAATTTTTATATATAAAATATCAATTATTTAAATTGGAAATAGTAAGAAATGGTAAAAATAATTAAAAAAGTGTTATCAAGAGATGAAAATTTTCAAATTTCAGAACATCAATCCCATTTGAGTTTCGACCAACCTGTTTGTGATGAAATTTTGAACATTTTTTATATATAAAATATCAATTATTTAAATTGTAAATCGTAAAAAATAGTAAATAAAGTTAAAAAAGTGTTACAAAAAAATGGAAATCCTCAAATTTCATAAAACCAATCCCCTTTGAGTATTGGTCAACGGGTTTCTTGTGAATTTTTGAACAATTTTTATGTATAAAGTATCAATTATTTAATATGTAAATGGAAAAAAATAGTAAAAAACTATTCAAAAAATGTTACGAAAAAATGAAAATTTTCAAATTTCAGAACACCAATCCTCTATCAACATCAACAAATCTGTTTTTTTGTGAAATTTTAACCAATTTTTATATATAAAATATCAATTATTTAAATTGTAAATAATAAAAATTAGTAAAAAAAGCGAAAAAGTAGTATCAAGAAATGAAAATTTTCAAATTTCAGAACAACAATCCTGTCTGAGTTTTGACCGACCTGTTTGTTTTGAAATTTTGTGCAATTTTTGTATATAAAATCTCTATTATTTAAATTGTTAGTAGTAAAAGATAGTAAAAAATCAAAACAAAAAAAAGGCTTACCAAAAGATGGAATTTTTCAAATTTCAGAACCCTAATCCCATATTAATTTTGACCAACTTGTTGCGAAATTTTGAGCAATTTTGATATATAAAAAATCAATTATTTAAATGGTAAATAGTAGGAAGTAGTAAAAAAATTAAAAAAGTGTTATCAAGTTCTGAAATTTGACAAATTTTAGAACACCAATCCCTTAGGAGATTTGACCAACGTTTTTCGTGTGAAATTTCGATATATTTTTAAATAGAAAATACCAATTATTTAATTTGAAAATAGTAAAAAATAGTAAAAAAAAATTAAAAAGTGTTATCAAGAGATGAAATTTGTCAAATTTCAGAACACCAATCCTTTCTAAGCATCAGTCAACCAGTTTGTTGTGAAATTTTGAGAAATTTTTATATATAAAATATCAATTATTTAAATTGTAGATAGTAGAAAATAGTAAAAAAATTTTAAAAAGTGTTATCAAGTTCTGATATTTGTCAAATTTTAGAACACCAATCCCATATTAGTTTTGACCAACCTGTTTCTTGTGAAATTTTAAGAAATTTTTATATATAGAATATCAATTATTGAAATTGTAAATAATAAAAAAATTGTAAAAAAAATTTAAAAAAATGTTACTAAAAAATGGAGTATTGGCCAACGGGTTTCATGTGAAATTTTGAGCAATTTTTATGTAGAAAATATCAATTATTTAAATTGAAAATAGTAAAAAATAGTAAAAAAATTAAAAAAGTGTTACCAAAAGATGAAAATTTTCAAATTTCAGAACACCAATTCCCTTTATGCATCGAACAACTTGTTTGTTGTGAAAATTTGGCCAGTTTTTATATATTAAATATCAATTTTTTAAATAGTAAATAATAAAAAATAGTAAAAAAAAATTGATAAAGTTTTATCAAGAGATGAAATTTTTCAAATTTCACAACACCGATCCCATCTAAGTTTTGACTAATTTGTTTGTTGTGAAAGTTTTAGAAATTTTTATATAAAAAATATCAATTATTGAATATTTTAATAGTAGAAAAAAGTAAAAAAAAATTAAAAAAGTGTTACCATGAGATTGTATTTGACAAATTTAGTAACACTAATTCTATTCGAGTATTAGCCAACCTGTTTCTTGTTAAATTTTGTGCAATTTTTGTATATAAAATATAAATTATTTAAATTGTAAATAGTACAAAATAGTAAAAAAAAAAGTAAATAAGTGTTACAGAAAGAAGGAATTTTTCAAATTTCATAACACTAATCTCTTTGAGTATTGTGTTGGCACAAACAAGCTTGAAGCAAAGAATTGATAAAGCCATATGGATGAAGATCATAGGTGATTAATGAAGATCCACTTGAAGATTAAGTTTTTAGAGTGTTAAATCTAAAAATAATATGTTAAATGTAATGTAGTGTTTATATCATGTTGGTAGGCTATATGACATAGGTTAGATGTCTTGTTAGTCTTGGTGTGTCTCTTTTAATTTGTTAAAATGGATTTTAACAGGTTAAAAGGCTTGCAATATATAGTATCTGCTATAAATGCATTCAATCATGTCTCTGAGTTTTTAAGCACGGAACTTTGTCATTCTTGTTTGGAAAACTCTTCTTCTCTATAAAACTCTTCATTGTTTGAAGATCTTGGACGCATTTTGGCCTGTGAGTAGCTTGAAAAAACACATGTATGGTTGGCTAGGGAGAGCCACCATCAGGTTTGGATGTTCTTGTGCCTATGGTTGTTTGCATGACATGATTTCAAGTTTGTAAGTATGATTCTTGTAGGGTAGTTGTCTAGAATATAGTGGAAACCAAGCAAAAGGGTTGTCCTGGAAAACTGGATGTAGCTTGGTGATTAAGTGAAGCAGTATAAAAACAACTGTGTAATTCTCTTTTTCTCTTCTCACTCACTTTGAATCACTTTAAAATCTCAAGAAAATCAAGTAATCCACTCTTTGCCGTGTTTTAATGTGTTCTTGTGTAATCTGAGGCTGTATACTTGTCAGAAATATTGAGTGGAACAAGTCTTATATGTAAAAGATTGGTGTTTGAGTTAAATCTGTGAATTCTGTATTCTGCATAAATTTCCAGTATTTTAGTCAATTGATTTGTCATTTTAATCGAATGTTTCATAGCTCAAGAACAAATTAGTCTATTGTTTTTATTTTTTAGTCGATTGGAAATGTACTGGTCTGTTGCTTTTACATCCTAACTATCTAGTATATTTGATTCAATTGAAAAGAGTTTTAAGCTTTCGAAAAAGTTTTAAATAGCCAATTCCACCCCCCTTTTTGGCTTAAAACCACCATTTCAAAACTAACATATTGGCCAACGGGTTTCCTGTGATATTTTGAGCAATTTTTATGTAGAAAATATGAATTTTATTTAAAGTGTAAATAATAAAAAACAGTAAAAAGAAATTGAAAAAGTGTTACCGAAAGATGGAATTTTTCAAATTTCAAACCACCAATCCTCTTTGAGCATCGGCCAACCTGTTTGTTGTGAAATTTTGACAACTTTTATATATAAAATATCAATTATTTAAATTGTAGAAAGTAAAAAATAGTAAAAAAAATTGAAAAAATGTTAGTAAAAAATGGAAATTTTCCAATATTAAAACACCAATTCCCTCTTAGCATCGGCTAACCTATTTGTTGTGAAATTTTGAGCAACCTTTATATATAAAATATCAATTATGACAATCGTGTTTCCTGTGAAATTTTGATAAATTTTTATATAGAAAATAACAATTATTTAAATTGAAATAGTACAAAGTAGTAAAAAATATTAGGAAAGTGTTATCAAGAGATGGAATTTGTCAAATTTCAGAACATCAATCCCTTCTAAGCATCGACCAACCTATTTGTTATCAAATTTTAACTAATTTTTATAAATAAAATATCAATTATTTAAATTGTAAATAGTAAAAAATAGTAAAAAAATTGAAAAAGTGTTATCAAGAGATGAAAATTTTCAAATTTCAGAACACCAATCCCATATTAGTTTTAACCAACCGGTTTCTTGTGAAATTTTGAGCAATTTTCATATAGAAAATATCAATAATTTAAATTGAAAATGATAAAAAATTTAAAAAAAAAAATTGAAAAAGTGTTACCAAAAGATGGAAAATTTTTCAAATTTCAAAACACAAATCCTCTCTGAGCATCGACCAACTTGTTTGTTGTGAAATTTTAAGAAATTTTTATATATAAAATATCAATTATCTAAATTATAAATAATAAAAAATAGTTAAAAAAAGGAGAAAGTTTTATCAAGAGATGAAATTTTTCAAATTTCAAAACACCAATCGCATATGAGTTTTGACCAACCTGTTTGTTGTGAAATTTTGAGAAATTTTTATATATAAAATAACAATTATTGAATATTTAATAGTCAAAAATTAAAAAAATTTAAAAAGTGTTATCATAAGATGGAATTTTTCAAATTTAAGAACACAAATCCAATCTGAGTATTGGCCAACCTTTTTCTTGTGAAATTTTTTGCAATTTTTGTATAAAAGAATCAATTATTTAAATTGTAAATAGTAAAAAATTAAAAAATTAACAAAGTGTTACAAAAGGAAGGAATTTTTCAAATTTCATAATACCAATCCTCTTTCAATATTGGCTAACGGGTTGTGTGAAATTTGAGCAAACTTTAAGTTAGAAAATATGAATTATTTAAATTGTAAATGGTAAAAAATAGTAAAAAAAATTGAAAAAATGTTACCAAAAGATGGAATTTTTCAAATTTCAGAATGTCAATCCCCTCTAAATATCAACAAACCTGTTTGTTGTGAAATTTTGAGCAATTTTTATATATAAAATTTCAATTATTAAAATTGTGAATAGAAAAAAATAGTAAAAACAATTAAAAAAGTGTTATTAAGAGATGAAATTTGTCAAATTTCTGAACACCAATCTCATCTGAGTTTTGACCAACCTGTTTCTTGTTAAATTTTGAGCAATTTTTATATAGAAAATATCAATTATTTAAATTGTAAATAGTAAAAAAAATTAAAGAAGTGTTATAAAAAGAATGAATTCTTAAAATTCCTTCGTGCGTTACTTCAAGTGTATCCCACACATCCTTCGCTGACTTAGATCTTGATATCTTGTAAAATTCGTTAAGAGTAACAACGAATACTATAATGTTTTGAGCTCTAGAAGGGGTAGTCATCACCTTCAAAGAGAGGTAACCTGTAAGACCCGAGAAATTTAAACAACTAAATAAATAATTATTTAATAAATGCGGGTAGTAGAAGCCTTTATGGCAATTAATGTTAATTGTTGTGATGTGGAAAAGTACTAGCTCAAGTGGTTGAGAGTACTTGATTGTGTGAAAGGACTTGGGTTCAAGTCCTATGTATGTCAAAGGTATGATATTTCATCTTTTGTGCATTATTTTGAAGTTATGATTGTATGTGAGTAGTGATAATACAATCTTAAAATTATAGGAATTATCATGAAACATAAATTGGCATAATGGTTATGCATTGACTTGATGAATGGATGGTTGTGTGTTCAAACCTTGATAGACATGATTTAAACTTTTTTTTTGCTAAATTTAGCTTTGGAGTGAATGTGAAAAGGCAAAGGAAAACCTAGCATAAGGAGCAGCCATTAAGGCCATATTTAGTGATTAAGGAAGGGAGAGAAAGGGTTGTTTTGGGGCTGTCTCTATGGCATAGAAACCAGAGCACGAATTATGAGGCACGAATTATGAGGCACGAATTATGAGGGTGTGAGGAGAGAATTGAGTGTTATTGAGAATGGATTTGAGAGGAGGAACTAGGCATACTAGTGAATTGGAGAAGAGGCACGAATTATGAGGGTGTGAGGAGAGAATTGAGTGTTATTGAGAATGGATTTGAGAGGAGGAACTAGGCATACTAGTGAATTGGAGAAGAACCCTCAAAGGCTATGTGTGTTGTGAATTTCGTAAGAACTGTGATGAGACTGAGAATTGGTTCCATTGAGGTTGAGTGCAAGGCCTTCTTATGCTTTTGGGATGAATGGAATGAGGGTTTTGGTACAAGATGATTGTTTATGGTTAAGTTCTAAGTTTTTGTGATTCAATTGGGCTGAAAACATGTTCATATGGTTTGATTGTTGATATAGATGGAATGGTACTATGTGAACTGTATTTTGGCATAGTTTTGGCCAATTTTGGGTATGAATAGGGGAGAACCTCTGCAACTTTCGCCCAAGCGACTCACTCTCGCCTAAGTGAGAATTGCAGAAACTCGTCCCTGTGTTGGTTCGGGCATCTCGCTCAGACGACCAATTTTGGTGTTGAGCGACACGTTAACTCGCTCAGGCGAGAATGGCTCGCCTCAGCGAGGTCGCGAGGAAACTTGTCACGTTTTCTATTCAAATCCTCGTCTAGGCGAGGGGTTGTGTGTTTGAGCGAATGAGGTTCTCGCTCAGGCGAGAAGGTCTCACCTAAGCGAGAGATCGTGGTGAGCCATTGTTTCACACTCGCTTAGGTGAGGAAGTTCAGCTTGAGCGAGACAAATGCACTCGATTGGGTGAAATTCCTAGCTTAAGCGAGAACAGTGAGGATTCATTCTTGTGTGTACTGGTTGAACTAGTTTGTTTGATACTTCCTAAATTTTGGGAATTATATGCATGTGTTTAGGATGATTGAGCTTGAAGGACTAAGTCCAAAGGATCTAGGATGTGCTTGGCTTGAGTAGCGAGCGAGGAGTTCGTGATGGATGGACCGCGTGCGGAATGTGAACGGTTTAGTTCATCGGAGGTACTCTTGTTGGGATGAGTGAGCGAGGGAGTTCATCTCATGCTCAACTTGAGAATGCTATGAGCGAGGGAGTTCATAGTAGGAAAGGCGGGTATGCTGGTCTGGGTCTGAGCGAGGAGTTTGGATGACAGGCGAGGGAGTTCGTAAAGTAGGACTACGAGCAGGATAGGCTTGTAGGTTGGACTACGAGTGAGGAGGGTCGTGGAAGCACAGGAAGTCCCAAGAATTAGAATGCATGCATGAACTCATAATGGTTGAGTTTGGGAAAGTGGGTGTTTTTGTAAATAAATAAATATTTAGGAATTAGTGGGTGAGTTTATTTCATATTTATTTATATCTATGTGGTGGAGCTCTAAAGGTGCGTGAAGAACTCCATGGCAGCGGAAGTTAGATGAAGGAATGAAGGCAAGTTTGAAGGCACTTGCAAGCAATGGAAAGTGAAGGAGGTGATATGATTTCCTAATCTATGCTAGCCTAAGGAAGGTGGCTAGAGGTAGAGAGAGGAAATCTCTAGAAAGGGTGACTCTCAAAGGCAATAGAGGGAGGAGTGCTCTCAACTCAAGTTGCATCTATTGCTTAAAATTTCAAGAGTGTCTACAAATGAGTGAAATTTTGGCTTTTATATGAAGTCATTTACACATGAGAAAGGAGAGCCATTGGATGGAGTGGGCCTTGATCTTGGCCCTTAGATCAAGCTTGTAGAAGGAGGCAAGGTCACGCCCCTTGGATCTTGGCTTGAAGAACAAGAAGGATTCTTAGCCTTTAGATGTGATGACCAACCTTAGTCAAACCATGAAGCAAAGGAGCCTCCTTGTCTTGATAATCTCGGCCATGTATGAAGAGAATTGGGTCGAGCCCAATTTGAACCCCATCCTATGTTCCTTTCATGTCTTATGTATTATTGGAAAAAAAACCCCAAAAATGGCCCAATTTAAATCTACACTACTAGATTTATATGCACTTCTTCAAGTCTTTGTGATCTCTTTGGCCCATTTGAATAATGTGTGAAGCCCATTGAATTTGTGATCTTGTAATTGGGCCTTTTAATGGGCTTGGGCTTGGGCTTGAAGGTGCAATTAGGCTTGGTGGGGTCACTATGTGCATAGCTCACCCTATTTGTTTGTGTGTGGCGATGATCGGATAACTCGTTATTTGGGACCAGATGATGTTACAAGTGAGCCAGGAGATGCTTAGTGACGGAGAGTGGGCGCAGAGTACATGGGAATTTTATAAAGACTTTTTATTTAATTTTCATGCAATTTAATTACAACTTTTACTACTTTGGACTTTTAAATTGTAAAAGTGAATTATGAGTATATTTGACTATTTATAGCGGTTATTAAACTTTAAAGTTTTAAAATTTCCTGTGTTTTTGGGAAAGATTTCGATAATGAATGAGGTATTTATTTCCAATTTGTTTATTTTTATTTATTTTAAGTAATATCCTACTGGATGTTACATAGCCAGTTGATTGAAGCTTCTTCCTTGTACATCTAATTCTAGAAAGACATCTTAAAAGAAATAGTGAAACAACACCGAGATCTTAGACAAATGGCATCAAGAAGAGGGGTTGAATTGATGCTTTAAAAAAATTTGTCTTGTCAATACTTAAAAAAAAATCTTTTTTTTAGTTTTATTAGTTAAGTATGTTACCGAAAGCGTAAAGAAAAGGTAAAGGAAAGAAGAAATTCACGCAATAATTTCTACAGGTTCAGGTATAGCCAACCCTACATCTAGTTCCCAGTCACTTCAATGTTACAATCCTAATTCACTATCTTTAGAGTATTTCAATTACAACCACAATGACCTAGTGAAACATGCAAAAGAAAAATTCTAAAGACTGATAAACACCTCTCTTGAGCCCTTTCAAGATATGAAAACATTTCCATTGAATCACACACAAGGGATGAATCACCTCCTTTGTACAAAACAAAGGATGAAAATTACAATTAAAACAATTAGAACACTGTCACCTAGAAAGTAAGAGTACAAAGTCAGATTGCTCAATAGTCAGCTCCTTTCAGAAGTGAATTTTCTCAACCAACTTGAATAACATAGGCAAAAACTTAATCAATATTTTCATGTTTCCACTCATTAGTAGTGTGTTATTTTTTCTCTTTCTGAGATTGGGTTATTTAAAAAGTTTTACTCAAGCTTTCTTAAAAAAATAATTCAATTAATTCAAAAATAAAATTAAATAAATTTAAAAATCAATTTTTATTCTCAACAGAAAAGATGATTGCTAGGAGAATATATAGTCAAAGAATACTTGATTTAAAAATTAGTTTCAATTCATAAGATAATTTTATTTTTGAAAATCTATAGAAATATAATTTAATTAACTCAAATAAAATTAAATAAATTCGACAATCAATGTCTATTCTCTATAGAAAAGATGATTTTTAGGAGAAGGTATAGTTAGAGAATACTTAATTTAAAAACATTTTCAATTCAAAAGATATTTTTATTTTTGAAAAACTATAGAAACATAATTTAATTATTTTTAACCTAAATTGATTATGTGCATGAAAAAAATGATTTCACTTGTGAAGTGGGATGACTTGGCTGATTATTCCTCTTATGCTTTCTCTTTATCTAGAGTGACTTGACACTCTAAATACTCTATATCTTTTATCTTGAGCTTCCCTTAATCTTATAGTATTTTTGATTGAGTATCTATCAAAATCTTTAGCTTCAAAGGGGTAGTGATGAAATCCTTTTTGCTAACAAGAATCCCTAATGAAATTATAGTGGAACTAACCCTTGAAACTTAGCACTCCATATTTAAGAAGATTTGCTAGTTATTATCTTTTAATATTTTATTATATAATTAAAGAAGATAATTATTTAAAAATATCAAATAAAATATCCAAAGATATATTTTTCCCTAATTATCTTTTATCATAAATATTTATGAATTATCAAAGCCCTTTTTTTTGGAAAAATATAGAGAAAATTGCAAGGTCCAATTTTTGTTGCCCCGTCGTTCTTCTTGGTTTAACCAAATTTTTTGTGATTTTGATAATTTTCTATTCTCAGATTTATCTTTAAGGTGTCATGAAACTTTAATCAATTTATCTCCACACCTCCATGAGCTCAACTTAGTTGTAGCTACAATAACCAATGGCAGATTATAGTGTATGATTAGGAGGGCCATGGCCCCCCCCAAAATTTTTAATTTTTTTAAAAAAATATATCCAAAATTTTTTATTTTTCTTTAAAAATATAATTTTAAATTCTAAAAAAATATATATGATATATATTATATAGATATGAAAATTAAATTAGATAGAGTTTTATTATTTTATAAAGCATAATGTAAGGCTCAATTATTTTTTGCTCTTATTTTTAAGGGCTGCCCCTAATCAGTTAGGCCTAAAGCTGGCCCATAGGGTGACAAGGCCCCTGAAGTAGCCAAGGCCCCTCATTCTGCACTCAATTGCCAAAATCAGTGCTCTCGCTCTTCCCTTTTCTCTCTACAGAAGCTCTGGTAGGTTTGGGTCTTACCATTCTTTGCATTAACTCAACCCCATTCTTCAATCCATGTAGGTTGATTCTCCACCATACCTTTTTTTATTCCCAGCTCCGTCATCATGATTCTAACTAGGGTTCACCATGGTAACCCATTTTGAATCTATTCCACTGTTTTACAGATCGTAAATCTGCTCCGTGGTCGGTAGTACTCACTTGCTTGGGTGTCGGGATATTCTGCTAGCTTTTTTCAGGTAAGGGAAGTTAGGGTTTATGTATTTAAAGTTATTTTGCCAATTTTTGGTTTGTTTGTATGGATGTGATGATTGAATGAGGTTGTTGGTCGAATAGAAATGTATGGTGTGTGAGTATGTTTGATTGATGTGGCGCTACTCTTTTTCTACATTGCACACTTTTCGTAAAATGAAGATTCCTACTATGTTTACCGTTGGATCGAGCTGATATTTTAACAATTGATCCTTAACACAAAATTCTTAATTTTGACCGGTCGGCTCTTTAATTGGAGCTCTTTAGTGAGAGCAGTTTTTATCGCAAGGTCACTGTAGTTTGGTTGTTGACAACACTGCACACCTTTCGTAAAATGAAAGTTACTACTTCGTTAACCGTTGGATCGTGCTGATATTTGAACAGCTGATCCTTAACACATAGTTTTTGACTTTGACCGGTCCGATCTTGGATCGGAGCTCTGTAGTGAGAGCAGTTTTTATCGCAAGATCACTGTAGTTTAGTTGTTGACAACATTGACCTTTGTTACATATTTTGTTTACAACTTTCTTTATAGTTATTCAATTAAGTTGGTTTTTGTTTCATTTGGTTCTTGATTCAACCATATTTAATTTGAATATAAATACAAAAATTTCTGAGCTTTACACAAGCTGCAATTTTATTTCTAAAATCCCTAAATCGTTTGCATATTGTTAAGTTGGATTGCTATGTTAAAGCATGAGATGAATGAATATGCATGAGTAAGAGGGTGTATGAGTTGTGAATGATGAGATTGGATAAACCTTGGCATGTGATTTCAATGAAATGGTTGGTATCAAAATGGCATGGTATTGGCATGGTATTATGTGAGGGATTGATTAATTGTAACATTTGTAACACATAGCTCGGGGGTGAGCAGCTCAGGGGTGAGCAGAGGTATCCACCACAAGTGCAAGCATCCGCTGAATCCGACCAGATTATATATATGTATCCGGATGAGTCGAGTCGAGTCTTAGTGTATTGATGGCAAGGTCATAACATGCTTGGGTGATGTATGTATATTGTACTGTGAAAGTATATCTGATTGCATGATAAAACTAATTTTGGCTCTAGCTTACCCTTCTGTTGTTTGTTGTATGTTCTATGGTGTGGTCTTTTCTTTTGCAATGATCATCAACTTGTTGATGTGAGCAGAGGTGAGAACTCCCCGTAATCATCAGGGTGATGGAGGTTCCGCTGCATAGTCTGCTTGGACTGGATCTAAGTTTACTGCTGGTCTTTAGGCTTTAAATTCTAAATGTTGTTGATTTATATTTTATACTTTGTTATGGCATCGTAATGTACCATTTTCTTATTCGGGTTTTCTCTTGGATAATCGTGAGGAGTAGTGTCTACACTCCAGGACTTTGTTTGTAATACTATTCTGCGAGACATTCCTTTAATTAACGTTATTAATTAAATGGGGTGTTACACATAATATTTAATGTTAATAAATAATAAAATATAAAATTAAATATAATAAAGAAAAAAATTATTGAGATATTTTTTATATTTTCTCTCGTTATCTTTTAAGTCTTTCACATTTGCATGTTTTCTTTTATTTTTTTTTCAAATGGAAGTTAGACACAAATTTATTCTTTATATTCTCATGTTTTTCATGTGTTCTCTTGCATTTTTTATGATAGAAATGTAATTCTCTCTTATCTCTTGATACTAAAATATTAGTTTAAAAGTCAATATTTTTTTAACCTCATAAATATTTTGTATATTTATTTTTTTTATGAATATAGAAAGGAAAAGTTATATATGTTCTTTCATAACCTTTTTTTAGTTTTTGCTTGATTATCATACAATTGTTTTTAGTAGTTACGTCTCTCAATTTTTGATTAAATTCTGATAAATTATTTTTAGTCTTAAAATAAGTATATTAATGAAAAATAAAATAATATATTCATTTTTTTTAAAGTGAATAAAGGGAAGATATCCGTGAAGATGGAAATAATATAGATTTACTTCTTTACATATTTTCAAACATGATAATAAGATCCAGTGATCGAATTAGATGAATCATTTCTTAATATTCGAAGAATTATAGGTTGGGGTTTCATATTAATTCTTTGAAACTCAACGAGGAGACAATCTCAAATATGAGAGTATCCAATAAATAAAAAAGTAAAATAGATGAAATTACAAAAATTTATTTAAAATGGATTATACATCAAATACAACTTAAAAACTATAATTTTTCTAAGTAGAAATTCAATACTCAATTATATATATTTTTGTTAAATTAATAACAATAATTAAATATATAAATTTTGAATATATTATTTTGGCCCCTTAAAATTTTTTGTAGTGAAGATCCGCCACTGGCAATAACACACTCAAATTATCGAAAAAAATATTTATGCAACTAAAAAACTATTTTTAATATGTTTTTGTATTTCATGTTCAATAAATCCAATTATAAAAAATTTTAATTAAATCATTTTTTTAAGAACAAAATTTAATTACAGGTCCAGAATTAAAATTAAATAAAGAGAAAAATATGCACTCATCAAGTATTATTTGAAATTTATGGATGAAAACAATATTGCATTTGTAACACCCCATTTAATTAAGTATATGAAATTAAAGGAATGTCACGATAAAGATAACATAAAACGCGGTCTGGGGTCAACTCCATACAACCCATGGCACACCACGATGCCCAAAAGAAACTAGAGGAAAAGTTAACCAGAGTGCATAAAACTAATGACGAACAGATACATGGGTCACAACCCTAAATGAACTCATGCAGAAATAACAACTAGTCCACGTAGACTATGCAGCAGAATCTCCACTTCCTTGCTGACTTCTGGAACCTCGCCCATCTGCTCCCATCAATTAAATTGATGATCATCGCAAGAAAGAAGAACCACATACAAGACAACCATACAATACACAGGGTAAGCTAGAGCAACAACACTTTTATCATACAGTCAAATTATATTTCTCGCCATTCAATATCCAAACATCAACCAAACATGTTATGACTCTCAATCATTACACTACGACTCGACTCGACTCATCCGGATACGTATAACTTAGTCGGATTCAGCGGATGCTTGCACTTGTGGTGGATACCTCTGCTCACCCCCGAGCTGCTCGATCCTGAGCTATGTAATACAAGTGTTACGATGAATCAAACTTCCCTCACCACAAGGTTAGCCCTTAATGGATTTCAGGCCTCTTGCTACTCTCACCACAGGAGTTAGTTTGCTCTAGGTGAGACTAACTAGCTCCTTAGAGTGTCAAGATGCAACCTTACCTTGAATCCTTACCTAGTTATACAAATGGGGCACCACCATGAACACCCACTAACAGGGGCCATGGAATTACGTCCCGACCACTGAAGCGCGACCCTGAAAGTCTCACCTAGAGACCCCAAGGAATTATGCACTGACACAGACAAAATACAATCATACAGTCAAATACGATTCACCATGCAAGGGTGCATTCATTATGTCAACCTTTAAAGTCATTACATATCACATTTCCAGGTCCAACCCATTCCAACTCATCATAATCCATTCATGTTCATAAAATACAACTCACCTCATTTTCATGTCACTTTAGTAATACCAATCTCATGTAGTTCTCATGCCAAAACTCATACCAAACCCATCATTTAAATTTCATGAATGATGCTACGTATACCTCATGCTCCATTATATACATAAATTACATCATAACATCCCTACCCACTCAAAACAGGTCATCCAGAAATACACAAACATCTCTACACAACACTATCTCGCCCAGCACCTCGCTCAAGCAGAGGGGTCTCGCTCAGGCGAGTCCCCCTTTGCTAGGCGAGGGCTCAAACAGGAACAAGAAAGCAACGCGGGATCTCGCTTAGGCGAGACCCCTCTCGCCTGGGCGAGTTGTGTGCTCGCTCAAAACACACTCTGGTTGCCTGGGCGACCACTCGCGCAAGAAGCCCTGGGCGAGCCCCTGCACATCTCGCCCGGGCGAGTCAAGCTCGCCTGGGCGAGACTATCAGTGTCCGCCACTGTTCGCACCTGCACAACGCATACTCACACCCAACAGAGATTTCTAAGCAGTTCAAACGCCCATAGCAGTACACCATCTCAAGCAATCCACTCACCACAATGATACAAGACATAATACACCACACAAAGAGGGTCTAGCTTCCCTTACCTGGAAGTAGCTAAAAGGTGCCTCGACTCTAACCAACGGAGCACGGCAGCTCAAGGAGGGGACTTGCGAGCTGAACAAGTCAGTTGAACAGAGTTAGGAACTAAGCTCACGGTAAAACCCTACTGTATAACGAAAAGATGCTCATGGAAAAGGAGTGTGAGCGGAAAGATAACTTACGTGGAGTGAGAACAGCTTGATCGAACTTGGAACAGTGAAGAGGTAAACCCTAGCAGAAGCTCTAGTGCGGAAGGGAAGGTGACGGCTGCTGAGTTTCTGCAAGAGTGAGAGTGAGTGTGGAATTAGGGCAACGTGAAGGCTTTTATCCTATGGGCCGGCCTTTAGGCCCATTACTGTAGGGCAGCCCTTAAAAGGAAGCAGAAATAAAAAAGGGGTCTCACATTCTCCCCAACAAGAAAATTTTCGACCTCAAAAATAAAGGCTCACCAGGTAAACAGATGTGGATGTGATTTTCTCATGTCCCCCTCTAACTCCCAAGTCGAGTCACCCGTTCTCCGATCCCAGATGACTTTAACAAGACTGACGGTCTTTCCACGACGTTCCTCAACCTTGCTATCCTCAAGAGCGATGGGTGGTACTTCCACTGTGAGATCCTCCCTGATCTGTATATCCTCAGCTTCCAACACGTGGGCCGGATCGAATACATACTTCCTCAGCTGTGACACATGAAATACCGGATGAAGGTTCGCCAACTGTGGGGGTAAAGCTATCTCATAGGCCACCAGTCTGATCCTCCTCGTGATCTGATACGGGCCAAGGAATTTAGGCGAAAGCTTCCTTGAGCGGAGAGCCCTTCCCACGCCCGTGGTTCGGGTCACCCTCAAGAATATAGGATCTCCCATTGTAAACTCCAAAGGCCTCCTCCTGCGGTTCGCATAGGCCTTCTGCCTACTCTGAGAAGCCTGCATCCTATCTCTCACCATCCTCACCTTCTCGGTAGTCTGCTCTAACAACTCGGGTCCAACCAACACCGCTTCTCCATCCTGATACCAACAAAGAGGAGTCCTACACCTCCTGCCATAAAGAGCCTCGTATGGCACCATGCCAATGCTCGCATGAAAACTGTTGTTGTAGGTAAACTCAATCAAAGACAGTACCTCATCCCAAGCTCCCAGGTGGTCCAGTATGCATGTCCTCAACAAATCCTCTAACGACTGGATCGTCCTCTCAGATTGGCCATCGGTCTGAGGGTGATACGCTGAACTCATAGTGAGCTTGCTACCCATAGCACTCTGTAACGTCTGCCAAAATCGGGATGTGAACCGCGGGTCTCTGTCGGAAACTATGCTCGAGGGCACTCCATGAAGTCTTACTATCTCCTTAATGTACAACTGGGCCAACTTGGCCATAGACATTCTCAAGTTCATCGCCAAGAAGTGTGCACTCTTGGTCAGGTGATCTACTATCACCCAGATGGTGTCATGTCCTCTAAAAGTTCGTGGTAAATAGGTCACAAAATCCATCGAGATGCTGTCCCATTTCCACACTAGTACCTCCAACGTTTGTAGAACGCCACCGGGTCTCTGATGCTCCACCTTCGCCTTCTGACACGTTAAACAAGCTGATACAAACTGAGCCACATCTTTCTTCATCCCCTGCCACCAGAAGGTTTCCTTGAGATCCTGGTACATCTTAGTCATGCCCGGGTGCAGACTAAGACGACTCTTATGTCCTTCCTCAAGAATTAACCGTTTTACCTCCGCATCATCGGGTATACATACTCTGCCCCAAAACCTCAGTATGCCATCATCACCCAAGGCAAAGTCTCTGGCTTCCTCTGATCCAAGCTGTTCCCTAACCCTGTTCAGACTAGCATCCGACAACTGCCCCTCCCTGATCGAGTCCAAGAAGTCACTAGATATAGTAAGGGTACTACACCTAATGGACTCGGACCCCAACTCCACCTGTATCCTCATGTCTCTGAACTTCTCTAGTAGCTCTACCTCTTTTATCATGAGATGTGCCGTATGTACCGTCTTCCTACTCAGAGCATCTGCCACCACATTTGCCTTCCCCGGGTGATATAGGAGCTCGAAGTCATAGTCCTTTAGGAATTCCATCCATCTCCCCTGTCTCATGTTCAGCTCCTTCTGATCAAACAAGTATTTTAAACTCTTGTGGTCACTTAACACTCGAAACTGAGCACCATAAAGATAGTGCCTCCAGATCTTCAAGGCAAACACTATCGGTGCCAACTCAAGGTCATGGGTGGGGTAATTATGCTCATGCACCTTAAGCTGTCATGAGGCATACGCCACCGCCTTCTTCTCTTGCATCAAGACACAGCCAAGTCCGAGATGAGACGCGTCGCAATAGACTTCAAACGGTTTCCCTACATCCGGAATTACCAATATAGGAGCACTCGTTAATCTCCTCTTTAGCTCTTGAAAGCTCTCCTCACACTTGTCCGTCCAAGTGAAAGGTTGGTCCTTCCGGGTAAACAAAGTCAGAGGCGCCACTATCTTGGAGAATCCCTCTATGAATCTCCTATAATAGCCCGCCAAGCCCACAAAACTCCTGATCTCTGTGGCTGACTTAGGACTTTCCCACTTTACCACTGCAATCCCCTGAGCAGATATCACATGCCCCAAAAACTGAACCTCATCCATCCAGAACTCACACTTGGACAACTTGGCATACAGTTGCTTCTCTCTCAAAACACCAAGCACCAACCTCAGTGTTCTGCATGTTCCTCCTAAGTCCGGGAGTAGATAAGGATGTCGTCTATAAAGACTACGACAAACTTATCTAGGAAGGGCCGAAAGATCCTGTTCATGTAGTCCATGAACACTACCGGAGCGTGGGTCACACCAAACGGCATAACCACATACTCATAGTGGCCATATTTGGATCTGAAGGCCGTCTTCTGCACATCATTAGCCTTCACTAGAATTTGGTGGTATCCCGATCTCAGATCTATCTTCGAGAATACCGATGACCCATGTAGCTGATCCATCAAGTCGTTGATTCTCGGGAGCGGATACTTATTCTTGATCGTCATCTTGTTCAGTTGGCTGTAGTCCACACACTGACGTGAACTCCCATCTTTCTTCTTTACTAGCAACACTGGTGCTCCCCAAGGCGAAGTGCTGGGTTGGATTAACTGTTTCTCCATCAGCTCTTCTATCTATTTCTTGAGTTCAACTAACTCTGCCGGAGCCATGCGGTAGGGAGCCATCGATATTGGACTTGTCCCCGGCACTAGATCGATAGAGAACTCAACTTCTCTACTGGGAGGCAATCCTGGTACCTCCTCCGGGAATACATCCCCAAAATCCTGGACAACCGATATCATTGACGTTGCCTCTCCTCTCTCCACCTCCATTTGTCTGAAGATCATGTAGCATTGCACACCGTCATGTAGTTCCCTCATAACACCTTGAGAAGACACCAACTCAGGCTCCTCTGAGTCGGGAAACAACAACTTCTTCTCCCGACAATCTATCAGAATGCAATTGGCAGAGAGCCAATCCATTCCTAAGATCACCTCCAACTCTTGTAAAGGTAGACAGATTAAGTTCACCATGTACCTGCGTCCCTCTATCTCCACTAGGCACCTAGCACATAAGGACGCTGTCTTGAACAAACCCGACACCAAAGTAGACACCGCAAGCTCACACTGCAGCTCGCGCACCGGCAGACCCAACCGTTCCACACATACATTTGACACAAAAGAATGTGTCACTCCAGAATCATATAACACACAACATCTCATCCCAGAAATCACACAATAACCCATAACAAGGTTACCTGAACCTGTAGTCTCAGCTCCGGTCATGGCATAGACTCTACCCGTCGCTTGAGGCCTGTTGCCTCTGTCTCTCCCCTGATGCTGATGGGGTGTCTGAACTGGAGGGCGTGTCGCTGCCCTGGCAAGGTTGGGACAGTCCTTCCCAAAGTGGCCTTCCTTGCCACATTTGTTGCACCTACGGTAACCCTCCATACGTGGACAAGCATACCTCGGGTGGGGTCCTCCACAGGTGTAACATCGAACTCGGCCCTGCTGAGGAGAAAAGCTCCTAGACCCTTGAGGCTGATGGTGGGTAATGTGACCCCAACAAGCCCAAGCTCAAGTGCATCAACAAGCCCAAGCCCATATCAAGGCCCAATCACTAGAAGCATGATGAGAAAGATTCACATGAGCCTCTCACAAGATGATCAAGTCAATCATGGGCTTTTTACATTATTTACATGGGCTAAAGAAATCTCTAAAATATGAGATGATGCATGAAGGAAGTAGTCTAGATTTAAATTGGGCCATTGTTTAGGCTTTGCTTTCAATAAAAGCTAGAACACTTGTTGGGATCATTTGGGCCGAGCCCAATGTGCCACCTTTGGCCAAAAGTTACTAGAGTGGCTCTCCTTTTGGATGCAAGCAAAGCATGAACTAAGCAAGGAGCATGTGATGGAAGCATGGTGTGTGTGACTTGGGCAAGGAGAGTGTGATACGCCACTTGGCACCATCTAGATTCATCTACTACATCACATGGTCTACAATCAAGCTTCTTCTCCAAGCTACATTTGCATTTCATCTTTGTTGCATTTTCTCTTTATTTGGTCGGCCATGTGCCTATAAATAGAGCCACTCAAATATTGTAATGGTTACTCTTGAATTGCTAATAGATGCTAGTTTTTGAGATCACTCCACACTTCTATTAATTTGAGAGCACACATGGCTAACTTTCTCCTTCATCTCCTCTAGCCACCTTCCATACCATAGCTCCATTTCTACTCTTCATCTTTACCAAATTCTCCATTTCCGAGAGCAACCATTCTCTAATTCTCCAAATTCTGTTACACTTCATCTTCTCCTAAACATTCTCCATGGATTTCCTCCATCTCCTACTCCAAGGACGTCCATCATGTCTGGGCTTGGACCCAGATGGTCCACCGATCCTCTAGGATGGTTGTGGCTACTGAGTGCGCTGACCTTCCACCTCACGCTTCATCTTCTCCATCACCCTGGCCTTCTCCACCAGAGCGATAAAGTCCTTAATGGACAAAGGAGCTACCATCAAGCGGATATCACTACGAAGACCGTTCTCGAACTTCTTGCATCGCCACTCCTCATCGAGTGGCAAGGTATAAAAGCAACTGAGGTGTTTGAACCTCTCAGCATACTCCATCATGGTCTTCCCTCCCTGGGTCAACTGGAGGAACTCTACCTCCTTGGCGTACCGGATGCTGTCTGGAAAATACTCAGAGAGGAATCTCTCCATCAATGTCTCCCACGTCACTAGCTCATCCCTCTCCTCCAGCATGGATCTGGTGCTGCTCCACCAATGCTCCGCCTCTCCCGTGAGCATATAAACTGAAAACGCCAACCTGTTCTCTACAGGGCACATCTTGGCGTCGTAGATGCGCTCTAGGTCCTTCAGCCATTGGTCTGCAATGTCAGGACTGGTCTTCCCATCAAACTTCGCCGGGTAGTGCTTCAGAAAGTCCTCCAGGCTCCACTCCCTGACTGTAGGTCGTGGTTTCGGGCCAAACACAGGGGCAACCGCCCTGTTCTCCTCTAGCTGGCGGAGGGCCTCCATATGTTGCCGATGAGCATCCTCAGCAGCTACCCTTGCAGCCTCCATCTGCTGCTCAAGCGACGCTGCCTGTCGCTGCATGGATGCCTCATGCTGCTGCATCATCGCAGCACTCTGCTGTGCCATAGCTGCTACCATCGCCTCTATGGCTCGGGCGATATCAGGTACGTCTCCCTGGGATGGTTGCGAAGTCCTAGGAGGAGGTGCCATAGTCCACTGGCACACAGAAAATCACTTGGTTAGGCTTGATAAAGGTAAGAATTTTAACTGAACACTCAGAGATACATAGAGAAAGCTAAGCGGACAACCCAAGTCCACAAACCTAAGGAATGACCGCTCTAATACCATAAATGTAACACCCCATTTAATTAAGTACGTGAAATTAAAGGAATGTCACGATAAAGATAACATAAAACGCGATTTGGGATCAAATCCTTACAACCCATGGCACACCACGATGCCCAAAAGAAACTAGAGGAAAAGTTAACCAGAGTGCATAAAACTAATGACGAACAGATACATGGGTCATAACCCTAAATGAACTCATGCAGAAATAACAACTAGTCCACGTAGACTATGCATCAGAATCTCCACTTCCTTGCTGACTTCTGGAACCTCGCCCATCTGCTCCCATCAATTAAATTGATGATCATCGCAAGAAAGAAGAACCACATACAAGATAACCTACAATACACAGGGTAAGCTAGAGCCAACAACACTTCTATCATACAGTCAAATTATATTTCTCGCCATTCAATATCCAAACATCAACCAAACATGTTATGACTCTCAATCATTACACTACGACTCGACTCGACTCATCCGGATACGTATAACTTAGTCGGATTCAGCGGATGCTTGCACTTGTGGTGGATACCTCAGCTCACCCCCGAGCTGCTCGATCCTGAGCTATGTAATATAAGTGTTACGATGAATCAAATTTCCCTCACCACAAGGTTAGCCCTTAATGGATTTCAGGCCTCCTGTTACTCTGACCACAGAAGTCAGTCCGCTCTAGGTGAGACTAACTAGCTCCTCAGAGTGTCAAGATGCAACCTTACCTTGAATCCTTACCTAGTTATACAAATGGGGCACCACCATGAACACCCACTAACAAGGGCCATGGAATTACATCCCGACCACATAAGCGCGACCCTGAAAGTCTCACCTAGAGACCCCAAGGAATTATGCACTGACACAGATAAAATACAATCATACAGTCAAATAAGATTCACCATGCAAGGGTGCATTCATTATGTCAACCTTTAAAGCCGTTACATTTCACATTTCCAGGTCCAACCCATTCCAACTCATCATAATCCATTCATGTTCATAAAATACAACTCACCTCATTTTCATGTCACTTTAGTAATACCAATCTCATTTAGTTCTCATGCCAAAACTCATACCAAACCCATCATTTAAATTTCATGAATCATGCTACGTATACCTCATGCTCCATTATATACATAAATTACATCATAACATCCCTACCCACTCGAAACAGGTCATCCAGAAATAAACAAACATCTCTACACAACACTGTCTCACCCAGCACCTCGCTCAGGCAGAGGGGTCTCGCTCAGGCGAGTCCCCCTTTGCCTAGGCGAGGGCTCAAACAGGAACAAGAAAGCAACGCGGGATCTCGCTTAGGCGAGACCCCTCTCGCCTGGGCGAGTTGTGTGCTCGCTCAAAAGACACTCTGGTCGCTTGGGCGACCACTCGCGCAGGAAGCCCTGGGCGACCACTCGTGCAGGAAGCCCTGGGCGAGCCCCTGCACATCTCGCCTGGGCGAATCAAGCTCGCCTGGGCGAGACTATCAGTGTCTGCCACTGTTCGCACCTGCACAACGCATACTCACACCCAACAGAGATTTCCAAGCAGTTCAAACGCCCATAGCAGTACACCATCTCAAGCAATCCACACACCACAGTTATACAAGACATAATACACCACACGAAGAGGGTCTAGCTTCCCTTACTTGAAAGTAGCTAAAAGGTGCCTCGACTCTAACCAACAGAGCACGACAACTCAAGGAGGGGACTTGCGAGCTGAACAAGTCAATGGAACAGAGTTAGGAACTAAGCTCACGGTAAAACCCTACTGTATAACGAAAAGACGCTCATGGAAAAGGAGTGTGAGCGGAAAGATAACTTACGTGGAGTGAGAACAGCTTGATCGAACTTGGAACGGTGAAGAGGTAAACCCTAGTGCGGAAGGGAATTTGATGGCTGCTGAGTTTCTGCAAGAGTGAGAGTGAGTGTGGAATTAGGGCAACGTGAAGGCTTTTATCCTATGGGCCAGCCTTTAGGCCCATTACTGTAGGGCAACCCTTAAAAGGAAGCAGAAATAAAAAGGGGGTCTCACAATTCACAACATTTCTAATTTTGTTTTTTACATTCAATTAAAAATGGCAGAAATTTGTTGGTCACAAATTATTTTAAACCATGACTCAACCCATTTACGATTTTTTTCCGTAATAAAATATTAAAAATTGTAGAATAGAACAAAAAGGAAAGAAAAAGTCTTACATAAAGTTTAGAACAGAGAGAAGAAAAAGACCACCACAAACTTATGCTTTTTTTTTCTTTCTTTTGTTGTTAATATGAACATGGAACACATCATAATCTCTAACTATTTCACGTCCTCACCTCATTTTACATTTGACAAAATACTACGTAAAATGTGTTGAAATCGAATGTGAATAGTAAAATTCGTTAAAATGAAAACTTTGATGAGAAAATATACAATTAATCGAAGGAAATAAAATATATTTGGCCCAACTTGACAAGCATCTCGGTCTTCACTCATACTACAACAACACATGCAATGGCGGAGCGTCTAAAGGGCAGGGGTGTTCAAAATTTTTAAATTATATGCAATTTATATTCAAAATTGATGGTTATTAAATTAAGTGTTTTTTTATTTTTTTTATAAAACATAACATTTAATAATAATGAATAATAAAATCAAATCAAATATAATAAAGAATAAAAATATTTATTAAGATGTATTTTATTTTCTTTTTTGATTGTCTTTTTGAGTTTTCTCTTATTCTCACATGTTTTTCATTTTATTTTTTAAAAGAAAAAACAGTAGGACACAAACTCATTATTTTTTTCTTTCGTTTGTTTCATTTGTTCTCTTCCATTATTGAAGAAAAAAAAGGTAATTTTTTGGTCTCACTTGATCCTGAAATATTGCTTTAATAGTTAGCATATTTTTTAATAGTTAATGTACTATCTGTGGTTTCATAACCGACTTTTAATTGTTGCTTGATTATCATAGATTGTTTGTTAGGAACTCTCAATTTTTTATTAGATTGGGATAAATATTGATGAAAAATAAAATAATTGTTCCTGCACAGAATAAATAAGATTAGTTAGGCACAAGTATCACCTTACCCATATCCGCTATCTCCTCGGTTGGCTTCTCCTCTTCCTATATATATCGGCTTGGACCCAGGAGGGGTTACCTGCAGAAGGGACTCTGAAGCTTAAGTCAGTCAAAGCTCTCAAAGTCAAATAAGGTGATTAATGGAGTAATGAATGTGTACCTTTAATTAATGGGGTCCATGCGTATTTATAGAGTATTAATTATGTCTGGCCACGTCATGGGCTAGGCCCTTGTTTGGGCTGTAAGTGGGCTTGGGCCCTAGCCCAGGCCCTTAGTTCGATTATTTTAGGCTCATTAGATATTTGAGGACTTTGATCTCGTTAAGTGTCTTTGGCGGCATGAACCGACTACTTTCTTTGGCGATTTGTATATGCTGTCTTAGGTGGGTTATTCCTCTTATCTTACGTTACCAGTTCACACCGGCTAGACTTAGGTAAGCCCGGGCCGATTACTTGAATGATTTTGGGTGTAGATATGGTGATCATTTATTATTATTTTGCTAAGTTGGCCCGGTGTGGTACACCAGTCCCCTAGCCTTTGTCGATATAGGTGTGTCAGTCAAGGGTGATATATGTTGATATGCCAATGGGACCGATTAGGTGTGGTACACCAGTCCCCCAGCCTTTAAGTGTGATGAACAATGTTAAGGCTAAATGTGGGAAAGAGTTGATGGCAGGTGAAGGGATGTCAGAGGTCAAATCCAAGGGGTTTTTGCGCCGTCATTTCTAATACTCATGACTGTTGAGATGGTTGTGTCGATTGGTATGGGTTGTGATTTTGGCGGGAAGAGGTTTTATCGCTTGGGATTCAGGCCTATAAATGTGGATTTTACGATGGGTGAAGGCTTGTTGGTTCATTTGCGAGAATTTTCATAATGAGAGATCTTGTGTGCGTTATACCTGTCTGACTACTTCCTAGTTCCAGCCGACATCTTTCCAGAAAAAAGGTATGTCTAGTAGTGATAGTGTGTCATTGTCTTCATCCAGTAGTGAGAGTATAGAGTCCGGGGGGAGTATAGGTAGACATGTTGAGGAGGAGAGTACCAGTTCTGTAGGTATGGTGGGTAGAATTCCTATGGTAACGGTGACTGAGGTGCGGGAAGACTCTCCAGAAGAGTTAGCAGAGAGTAACTGGCCCGCCAAGGGTGGCTATGGGTGGGTGGCTGCTGACGTTCGTAATCAATCATCCTTGTTTCGGTGGTCTCGTCTGCTGAATTCTTGTCTAAACTGTACCCTTGTTATCGTGAGAGGTGTAAACATGGGTATCGTTTCCTTGGAGCGGGTGAACGCCATTGATCGCGTATGCCACGGGCAAAAGGGGGCGACCGAGAAGTTTTTCTATATGTACGTGTGCCATTTCTCCCAACTACATATGAGGTTACCGTTGGACGACTTTACCATGGTGGTGTTTCGTGCGTTGAACGTTGCAGCTACACAGTTACATCCAAACAGTTGGGCCTATATGCAAGCCTTTCGTGTTTTGTGCCAATCAATATATCTACAACCTTCTCCCCATGCATTTTTGTACTTCTATGATACTAGACCCCTCCAGCGGACTACTTGGCTATCTTTGGTGAGTCGTCCTAGCATCAGCAGATTGGACGCGTTTTCTCAGTCTTTCAAGCATTTCAAAGACGGATACTTTAAGGTTGTGGTGAAAGAGGAGGGCAGATACCACTTCCTTAACGCAGATGGGAGTACGAAATTCCCGTTTAGCTAGACGGGAAGCCCTTCTCGATATAAGAACATGGGCACCAACGAGTTGTCGGTGGTGGATAAGGAGGTCTTGATGAAGTTTACCGATAAGTTGCCCATTAAGGGTCTAGTTAGAGTTTATAATTCGGTGCACCAGATTATTGATATTGAAGGTATCTATTTATTACTTAAATTATGCTAATGATTCTAAGTTAACTTAACCGGGTTTTGATGTGTTGTTGTAGGGCACATGGCGCAATCCAAGAAGAAGAATTTGGCACTTTTCCAAGCGTTGAGGAAGGAAATGGCTGCGAAGGCCAAGACAGCCGGGAATATTGATGTTCCAAACTTACAGGAATCGTTGGTCGAGGTACACGTGCACGGTGGGACCAAGAGAAAGGCTGAGTTGCCGGCTCGACCCGACAAGGGAAAAGATGTAAAGAAGGTGAGGGTGGCATTGCTCGAGGCGGGGTTGGTCAGTAGCACTAAAGGGACAGAGTCCGGTTTGATTGAGTTGCCGAAAATATCTGTTAGAAAAGATATTGCTATCAATCTTCTAGATACAATCATCAATTCTATTGACGGTATGGAGGCAGATCATCTCGTGAGGACCATGGTCGAATTTGGCAGCAAGGCATTGATACTGAGTCACCGTGTTGGGTCTTTGTACCGACGGGAAGTGAAGGAGGGAGGTAGGGAGAAAGTGGAGGAGTTGCAGGGAAAAGTTGATAAGTTTAAGAAGGAGAAGGCCGCTTGGAAGAAGGAAAGGGAAAGTTGGGAAGAGGAGACAAAAAGGTTGGGGACTTGGAAAGTCCGCTGCTTGGATTCTGAGGGAAAATTTAACAAGAGGATAGCGGATTTGGAGGCGGACTATGATGAGCTGAAGGAGAAGTATGATGGTGCTAAAGGGGAGCTCGATGACTTAAAGGGTTGTATCATCCAAGAGCATATTAATAGTTTCCAAAAGGAATTGCGGTAGGCAACCTTCTTTCATCAAGATGTTGATGCAGCCGATTCGAGATTTGATGTTAACAAGGATATTGTTGATGGACGGCTTGTTAATGAGGACGAGAGCAGTCCAGATGGGGAAGCAGAGAAAGAAATGGTGGGGGAAGAGAAGGAGATGGAAGATGTCGTGGAGGGGGACAATGATGCAAATAATAGGAATTTTACTTTTAATGATTTGAAATAGTTATTGATAATATGTCTGTAATAACTGGTACATTATGTTCATAACACTTCGTACATTGATTTGCTTTTACGATTAATGTGATTAATGCTTTGTATTTGCTACCTTGTTTGTTGGATGTTGATGATTGTGATGTATGTTATGTTTGGTGAACTCGATTGTATGTTAAGGGTGTTCGACTTAGGCCGTTAAGGGTGTTCGACCTAGGCCGTTAAGGGTGTTCGACCTAGGCCGTTAAGGGTGTTCGACCCAGGCCGCTTACTCGTTGTAAGGGTGGGGAACTTAAACGAATTAACCAACAAGTTAAAGGTGTTCGACCCAGGCCGCTTACTTGTGGTAAGGGTGGGGAACTTAAACAAATTAAACAACAAGTTAAGGGTGTTCGACCCAGGCCGCTTACTTGTGGTAAGGGTGGGGAACTTAAACGAATTAACCAACGAGTTAAGGATGTTCGACCCAGGCCGCTTACTTGTGGTAAGGGTGGGGAACTTCAACGAATTAACCAATGAGTTAAGGGTGTTCGACCCAGGCCGCTTACTTGTGGCAAGGGTGGGGAACTTAAACGAATTAACGAACGAGTTAAGGGTGTTCGACCCAGGTCGCTTACTTGTGGTAAGGGTGAGGAACTTAAACAAATTAACGAACGAGTTAAGGGTGTTCGACCCAAGCCGCTTACTTGTGGTAAGGGTGGGGAACTTAAACAAATATGAGAAGTGAAGTAAAGGATGGTCGTATAAAGTTGGGAACCCTTTGTATTATTCATTGAATCTGGGGTGCCTCGTTAAAACCTCCCCGGCCAAAACCCTCCTTAGGGAAAAAAGATCGGGTGAGGAAAAAGAGTACACCCAGGGTTACAAGTGTTTCGATGTGATACAATACATGTTTAACTAAAGTAAAACTTGAGATGGGACACATTCCATGTATTGGGTATTTCTTCCCCATATAAATGCTCCAGGCGATATGCTCCTCCTCCCGCGTCTTCACGTATTTGGTATGGGTCGTCCCAGTTGGCGGAGAACTTGCCATCCTTCTTTCTTGCACTGTTGGCCATTCTCCAGACTAAGTTTCCTCTTATGAACGATCTTGGACATAGGTTTGCGTTGTACTTTCTGGCAGCTCTTTTTTTTGGCGGCTAACTTGCATATCTGGGCTTTTTCTCTAAGTTCGGGTAGGAGGTCGAGGTGGGTGGCCTTGTTTTGATGGTTATGGGTTGGCCCATATAGTTCTCGACGCAGGGATGGTTCGCCAATTTTGACAGGTATCATGGCGTCTACACCGTAAACTAGGCTGAACGGGGACTCGTTTGTTGATGACTGAGGGGTGCACCTGTAAGCCCATAACACTTCTACCAGTTCTTCGGGCCATCGACCTTTGGCGCTGTCTAACCGTTTGCGTAGTTCCACTAGGATAACTTTATTGGTTGCCTTTGCATGTCCATTGGTTTGTGGATGTTCCACAGAACTTGTTATGTGTTTGATGCCCTGACCAGTGTAGAACTTGGCTAGTTCCTTATCTATAAATTGTTGGCCATTATCGGTGATGATAGTATGTGGAACACCATATCGACATATAATATCTTTCCAGACAAATTGATGGACCTGCTGGGCTGTGATGGTGGTCAGTGGTTTGGCTTCTATCCACTTGGTGAAATAGTCAACGGCTACTATTAGGAATTTCACCTGGCCCTTGCCGGGGGAGAAGGGGCCGAGGATACTCATTCCCCATTTAGCGAAGGGCCATGGGGATAGTATGTAATGAAGATGTGACCACCTCATCAAGTTCTAAGGAGGCCAACCCTAGGAGGATCACTAGGAGCATGACAAAAGGGAAGGCATTATCCTCTCTATCTTTATTTTGCATTTCTTTAGTTTCAATTTCATGAAGTTGGTTATGGTTGACTATTTTGAGTTGACTTGTTGACCTTGACTTAAGGGTGGACTTGTTGACCCAAGATTAGCTTAACCCTAAACCAACATGCTAATAAATTCCTTAATTTGCTTTTTGTAGGAATAAGAAAGGAGGAGGACTACATGGGAGATACTTGGCATCCTAAGGAATAGAGAGAAGAAACAAGACTTTCTAGAAGCAACTAGAAAGGGGAGGCCCACATGTCTT
This sequence comes from Vigna unguiculata, assembly GCF_037176805.1. NCBI lineage: Eukaryota > Viridiplantae > Streptophyta > Magnoliopsida > Fabales > Fabaceae > Vigna > Vigna unguiculata. The sequence continues at coordinate 24,567,351 of NC_140802.1, forward strand.
GGACACCAAGTCTTCTAGAATGTTCTAGAACCCTCCTTTGGGAGCCTTGGCCATGAAGACTTGCCACCTAGGAGGCTTGGACGAAATTTCTCCCATGTGCACTTTATGTTGACCTACTTTCTAGAACATGCTAGGTTTCTTTTGTAACCTTCTACTTTGTTGTTTTGCTAAGGGGCCCCTAGACTTGTCTATTTAAGGGGACCTCTAACACTTGTAGAAGGGTTGAACATTTTGGAGAATTTATACACTTTGTGTTTCAAACTTTTGTGAGAGTATTCCTCCTTAGGGAGTGGAGTTCTTTCAAGCCTTATCTTGCCTTGGCAAGTGGCGGCATACACCACTCATCCTCAAGGTTGCCATTGCTTCTTCTAGCCTAGCCTTGTAGTGGCGTGAATCCTCCATTCCTCCCCTTTCTCTTGCTTTTCATTTTATGTTTATTTACTCTTCTTGGTTTATATTGTTTCTATTATATGTTTTTCCTTTTGGTTTCTTACTCTCTATCAATCCATCCTCTTCCTCTCTAGAACCTTGGAAAGGAACCTTCACATCTAGATAGCTTGCTATCTTAACGTCCAGTGGGGATTTCCTTGGTTTTATTAATCAATCATCACCATATTCATTAATCTTCTAAAAGGAACAAGATAATCCTACATCAGTATGGAATGGAGTTGTTCTTGTTTCTGGTGGATGAGGTTCCCATGCTTTTGACATGGTTTACACTTTTTGACGTAGTCTTGGCAATCCGCTTCTATAGTCGGCCAGAAGTAATCGGCTTGAAGGATTCTGGTGGCCATAGTACGTACGTCAGAATGGTAGCCGCAAATGCCTTCATGCAACTCCTTAATGATATAATGTGCTTGTTCTGCAGTGACACATTTGAGAAGCGGTTGGCCATATCTGCGTTTGTAGAGGTCACGGTTTGGAGATATTGGATATAAGGGGTGGTGCAGTTGTGGGTTTGGGGTGGGGTGATGTTGTCGGCTGAGGTGTGGTTTAGGTTGTGGCAGGTATTTGTGATGGAAGGTGTGGATAGTGTTTGTTGCAATAGGGATCGGTGGCGGCTTTTTAATTTATTGCTGGCTAATTTGGATAGGATGTCGGCTCTGATGTTGTCGATCCTGGGAATGTGTTCGATGCGAACTTGTTCAAAAGCGGATTCAATGACCGCGCGGACCAGGTGGTAATATTGTAAAAGGATGGGGTCTTTGATCTGGAATTCGTCATTTAGGTGGCCCACGGTAAGCTTGGAGTCAGTTTTGCACGTTAAAGTTTTAACGCCAACTTCCTGGGCAAGGGAAAGGCCGACGAGGATAGCTTCGTACTCGGCTTGATTGTTGGATGTTTTGAAGGCGAAGTGGAGGGATTTCTCAATAAGGATATCATTGGGCCCTTCTAACACGATACCAACAACAACACCTTTCGGATTTGAAGAACCATCTACATGAAGCGTCCACTGGTCCTCTGTGGGTGTGTGTTGGAGGTCATTGACGAAGTCTATGAGGCATTGGGCTTTAATGGGGCCATGATGTTCATAACGAATGTTGAATTCTGACAACTCGATGGCCCAGGATGACATCCGTCCTGCCAGGTCTGGTTTTTGTAATATCTTCTGGATTGGGTAGTCAGTTTTGATGATGATGCTGCGGTTTTGGAAGTATGGGCGCAGGCGGTGAGCTGCATGGACCAAGGACATGGCCAACTTTTCCACCATTTGATATCTGGTTTCAAGATCTTGCACCGTTCTGCTAACGAAGTAAACAGGATGCTTCGTGCCGCCTACATCCTGGACAAACGCGACACTAACAGTGTGGTCGGTGGCTATGATGTAAACTAGTAGGGGTTGATGAGTATTCGGCTTATGGAGGATAGGTGGTGAGGTAAGGGTGGTTTTCAGTTTTTGGAAAATTTGTTCACAGTCGTCAGTCCACGTGAACCTGGCAGATTTTTTGAGGAGTTGTATTATAGGTTGGATTTGTTCAGCTAGTTTGGGCAGGAAGCGGGAGATGGCTATAAGGCGACGTATGAGGCGTTGGACTTCTTTGATGTTGGTGGGACTACGCATTTCGATAATCACTTTGCACTTTTCAGGATTGGCCTTTATGCCACGCTGGGTTAGCATGAAGCCAAGAAACTTACCGCGATCGACGCCGAATACACATTTGTCGGGGTTGAGGCGAATGTTGTATTGGCGTAAGGCGGAGAAGACTGCTGAGAGGTCCTAGGCGTGTTGGTGATGGCTTGGAGATTTGACAACCATGTCATCGACGTATACTTCGACACATTGTCCCATCAGATGGCTGAAGACTTTGTCCATCAACCGTTGGTAGGTTGCTCCGACGTTTTTAAGACCAAAAGGCATAACTCTGTAAAAATAATTGGTGTCGTCTGTGATGAAGGCGGTCTTGTTCATGTTGGATGCGACCATGGGGATTTGATTGTAACCAAAATATGCATCCAAGAAACTAAGGACTTTGTGCCCTGCCGCGCCGTCAACAAGTTGGTCGATGTTAGGTAAGGGGTAGGCATCTCGAGGACAGGCCTTGTTTAGATCTGTGTAATCTACACACATCCACCATTTGCCGTTGGCTTTCTTCACCAAGACTACGTTAGAAAGCCAAGTGGTGTATTGAGCATCTTCAATGAATCCTGCGCTCAGTAACCTATCGGCTTTGGCGCCGCTAGGCGTCGTTCTTCGCCAAGTTTGCATTTTGTTTCAGAGATGTAGCGGGCTTCTTTGTAGATGGATAACTTGTGGGATGCTACTAGAGGGTCTACTCCAGGTAAGTCAGTGACTGACCAAGCAAAAAGGTCTGTGTTTTTTACTAGGATAGGTGTGATGATGGCACGCTCGTCAGAGTTTAATCCGGTGCCTAGGTTGATGGAGTGACCATTCGGAAGTTCTAGAGGGGAGGTTTCTTCAACGGGTTCGAGACGAACATCCCGGCCCACTCTAGGTCTAGATCTTCGCCCGATAGAGCGATGCCAAAGCTAGGTGGTCGCTCGATGTGGTTGGTTTGCTGGATTGGGAGTTGTGGGCGTAAGCTGGCCATGTAGCATTCGCGTGCCAAGCGCTGGTCGCAATGAACGGTGAGGATGTCGCCGGAAGGGGAAGCGAATTTCATGGCCAGGTGTGGGGTGGAGACGACGGCGCCGAGGGTGTTGAGCGAGGGACGACCAAGGAGGACATTGTAGGATGTGGGCGCGTCAACAATAAGGAAGCGGATGGGAATGGGTTTAGTTTGGACGCCATCACGAAACACGGTGTGAAGGTCAATGTAGCCGCGGGTGGAGACTTGTTCGCCAGAGAAGCCATAGATTAGTTCTTCATACAGGACCATGGCAGTGTTTAGGAGTTGGAGTTTTTGATATGTGGCCCAGTAGAGGATGTCAACAAAGCTGCCCTGGTCAACAAGGACTTTCTTGGCTGCGTAGTTTTCGATCTCAAGAGTAATGACCATGGGGTCATCTTGGTGGTCGAGGCCGTGAAACTCGTCGTCCGTGAAGGTGATGGGAGGCATGCAGCATCTGTGATGGGAATGGGTAATATGGTTGATGGATTGGATATGGCGGAGGTGTTTCTTCCTAGCAGAAGAGGTGGATCCTCCACTAGAGAAACCACCAGAGATGGTGTTGATAGTGCCACGTAGGGGAGGATCGGCATGGGTAATATCAGTGCGAGCCGGTTAGGGGTCCTGATTAGCGGGTTGGGCAGGGCGTTTGTCGTGGCGAGAGTCGTGTAAAGGGTGTTTGTGGTCAGATCGAGGAGGGTTAAAGTTTCGTGAGGGATGATCATCTCGGCGGATGAAGCGGCGAAAGTGACCAGCACAAACCAGTTCTTCAATTTTATCCTAGAGTGCTTTGCAGTCTTCTGTAGTGTGGCCATGGTTGCGGTGGTAGCGACAATATTTGGTCATATCAGCATTGGAGGGAGTGGTTGTCTTGCGTTGTGGTAGGATGAGGTCAGCTTGGAAGGCCTCATCAAGGAGGCAGGATCTGGGGACATTAAGGGGAGCATATCTAGTAAAGCGAGGTTGGCGGGGCTCTCGTGGTCGGGTATCAAGACGTGGTGGTGGGGTGGGGTTGGCGGTGGTGGCTGCATAGTCATTGCAGAATTTGGTGTGGAGGGTTTGCATTTCCTCCATGCGAACATAGTCAGCCACATGCAACTTGAGCTCGTGCATAGAGGTAGGTGGGTGGAGGTAGATATTGTTGGCGAAGGGGCCAGGTTGGAGGGTGGGTGCCATGCATTGGAGGATCATTTCCTAGTTGAGGTGTGGGGTACGAAGGGCTGCCTTACTGAAACGATCGATAAATGTCTTATGGGAGAGGGCGTCGAAGCTGTCGATTGAGTAGGGTGAGAGGGTTGTAAACCATTCTAGAGCAGGGCCTTTGAGGGTGGTGGGGAAGGCTTTGCAAAAGACTGTGTCTTGGGATGTGTACAGGGCGACATGGGTGATGTAGACTGAGATGTTCGTCAAGGTCGATTTCACCGGTGTAGCATTCTAGTGTGAAGGGTTCCCACTAGGCGGGCAGGGGAGTGTTGGTGATGAAGTCGGTGAAGGGGTGGCGACGTCTGGGTTGGTGTAGTGGTAGTGGATGGGGGGAATGGGGTGGTGAACAAGAGTAGGAAAGGTGGAGGTGAAATTGTGAGGGGCGATGTGGGTAGTGTGTAGGGTGATGGGTATATTGTAAGGGACCTGGGTCGTAGGGAATGGGTGTTTGTTGGGTGGTGATGAAGGTGTGAGGGGTGGGGTTGTATTCGCTTTCTTCTTTTGTGGGTTGGAAAGTCGGGGACTTTGTAGCCTCAGATGCCTCCTTGGCTTTTTCCTTCTGAGTGGGATCGGCCTCGATCTTTCGCTTGAGGCGAGAATTTTCTTGTCGCAGTGCCTCCATCTCATCAGCGCTACGTTTCTTCAGATCTGCCAGCTCTTATTGCATTTTGGCTTGACCGTCTAGGATGGCGGCCAGATCTGGGGTGATGTTAGCGGGTCCTGAGGGACCAGCATCAGCTTGCTTATTCACTCCAGCTCTAATACAGGTTGAAACCATCTTTGGAGAAAAACGGGTAGTAAGGTGTTTTCTCGTGCCTCACGGTGGGCGCCAATTGTTCTTATAGAGAACAAATAAGATCAGTTCGGCACAAGTATCACCTTACCCATATCTTCTATCTCCTCAGTTGGCTTCTCCTCTTCTTGTATATATCGGCTAGGACCCAGGAGGGGTTACCTACAGAAGGGACTCCGAAGCTTAAGTCATCCAAAGCTCTCAAAGTCAAATCAGGTGATTAATGGAGTAATGAATGCATACCTTTAATTAATGGGGTCCATGCGTATTTATAGAGTATTAATAGGCCCTTGTTTGGGCTGTAAGTGGGCCTGGGCCTTAGCCCAGGCCCTTAGTTCGATTATTGTGGGCTCATTGGATATCAGGGGGCTTTGATCTCGTTAAGTGTCTTAAGGTTGTCGGCATGAACCGACTACTTTCTTTGGCGGTTTGTATATGCTGTCTTAGGTGGGTTATTCCTCTTATCTTACTGATAACGTTGTCGTTGACGTGATCAAATTAATACTACTTATCTATGACAACTTCAGTATTGTTAAGAAAGTAGTCAACAAAATAGTAAGGGTAAAGTAACAAGTTAGTTCTTATAAAACTATACAAATGAGTTAGTCAAATAAAATAAAAAATATAGGGGATTAAGATAAACAAAGATAGAAATAAAATTTAAAAGATAATAGATTGATTCCATTGCTTTTTGAAAATAGATTCATCATTGGTTATCTAAAGATTATTGCTGAATTAATTATTGTTATAGATTTACAAATTAATCAATGTAAAGTCTCAATTAATTTATTTGCGTTCTCACTTTTAACCAAAGTACAGTCTCAATTAAAAGTGAGAACTTTTAGATTATCCACAGTCAATTCAACCAAAGTACAATCTCAATCAAATTTACTATGCCTAATCATGTCTATTCTTTTATCTCCTCACCAAATAAAAAGCTTAATTAATCAAAATAAAGTCTCAATTAATTGTAGTTAGAGTAAATACCTTTAACCAAAGTAAAGTCTCAATTATTGGTAAAAACTCATTTAATCACATGAAAGTTTCTACATAAAATCAAAGTAAAGTCTCAATTAGATTTAAAAACCCTTGAACTCATATGATCAACATGCATATAGATTTAAAATCATTACTTTTTACGTGATTCAAAGATAAAAGACATAGATGAATTAAAACCTCAACAATAATAAAAAGAACAAAGAAATTAATTGATCTAACCTCAGAATCCAATTAAGAAATTACAATGGAATCAACCCAAGAAGTTTAGAACTCCATGAATGGAAACTCCCAACGAATAATTACCCCTGCTTAGTTTTTGCTCCGCTCGTGCGTGGCACTCCTTGCTGGCGGAGCGGCATACCGAAAAAAAAAAGAAAAAAACCCTACTCTACTATCATCTTCTTTCTAAAAAGAGATGATAGTAGTTAAGGGCTTTTCTGTCCTGTCGATATGGAATACTGTTTCGAGTACCTATAGTTCCAATTTGAGTGAGTTAGATGATTAGAGTGAGCTTTAAAAGAAAGTGCCTTACCCTCCGGATAAAAAAGAAAGCCCCGTATCTGATCTCTTTTTTGAAACACACTTTGGCGAGCATACCCGTCCTCAACAAGTGCTGCTTCAATATGTTTTTCAATTTGAAGTTGAGTCTGAACAAAGGAGTCCATATGTGTTTCGTCATACACATAACCCAACCAATTAGTCCTTAAGCGCGAAGAGAGGTCGACTATACGGGTGGTGTCATCTAGTAAAGGAGAGAAGAATAGAGAGAAAGAAATTAGGCCCCCCTAAGGGTCCCTCAATTCCGACGTCCCGAGCTTGTCTCTTCTGCTTCTCCCTTGGTCTCTTTATATAGGAATTGGACTAGGCTTTTCTGTTGCTAAAATCTCTCAAATATCTTTTAAAATAAAGATAAAGATAAATATTTAAAAATATTTGGAGAGATATAAATTATTTGACAAATATAGTTGGTTAATAATTTATGATATAATTAAATAAATTAATTATTTAAAGATATCTGATAAATTATCACCAAATAATATATGTATTAATTTTCTAAATAAGCCATTTTTAATCATGTAGTCCAAATTTGCAGAGACATCCAAAAATATCAATATTTGCAGTTAAACCCCTATAATTTGACCAGTCTTTGACCAGAGTTGATTGTTTGACTAGCTTTGACCAGTTTGATTGTGCAATAGCAGGCTGACACGTGTCATTCCCTTCTCTCTCCCAAAATTAGGGTTTTTGCCTCCATGTTTCTCCCTCTCTTGGCTGCGCGGCTGACGGCGAATAGTGCCTGCTCCAGTGTGGTTGCTCCGACGCGGTGGTGCTGCTACAATGTTGGTCGTGACTGGTGCGTCAATGGAAGTAGTTCTATGGTGGTGTTGCTCGTCGCTGTTGCTGTTGTGCGTTATAGGTGCTGGCATGGTGGAAGAAGAAGATGGTGCGTTGCAGTTCGTGGTGTAGATTTGTGATCGTTTGCACACAGCCACCAGAGTTCCGTCAACCATGCTGCAGCGAACGCAACCACCGTGACAACGAGCCTCCCTGCACTCTCGTTCCACACCTAGTTGGACCACCATCACCACCATGCCTCTCCGCCTCCATTGCAAATCGGCAACAAGTTTTTCGACCACCGCGAGCCACCGTTCGTGAGCAGCATCTCCATCTTCTCTCCACACACCAGATTCCCGCACCACCGTGTCACAAACTCCATTGCAGCACCTGTGACTCCAACCATGTCCACCATCCACACCAGTCAATGCCACCACCATTCTCCATGCACGAAATTTCGCTGCAACCTGCAATAGCAGTGTTCACGCACCTTCAAGCAGCCACGCCGGAGAAACGGAGCAGCGACACCGGAGAAACGAAGCAACCGTCATTGCACCTTGCACCTGCGACAGCAACAAGGATAGGAGTAGAAAACCCTAATTCTGGAGAGAGAAGATCTGCCACGTGTTAGTCTGCCATTGTACAATCAAGGAGTCAAATCTGGTCAAAGCATTCAAAAGTTGGTCAAACAGTCAACTCTGGTCAAATGTTCAAAAACTGGTCAAATGAGGAGGGCTTTAATTGTAAATATTGATATTTTTTGATGTCTCTGCAAATTTGGACTACAGGATTAAAAATAGCTTATTAGGAAAATTAACGCAAATATTATTTGTTAATAATTTATTAGATATCTTTAAATAATTAATTTATTTAATTATATCATAAATTATTAACCAAACTATATTTGTCAAATGGTTTAGATCTCTCCAAATATCTTTGAATATTTATCTTTATCTTTATTTTAAAAGATATTTGAGAGGTTTTAACAACCGAAAAGCCTAGTCCAAATCCTATATAAAGAGACCAAGGGAGAAGCAGAGACTTTGGAGTTTTGGAACCCTTAGGGGGGGCTAATTTCGTTTCCTTTTTCTCTCTATCATTCTTTCTATTTTTACTTTACTTTTGCATTCCATGGAGTTCTAAATTTCTTGGGTTGATTCCATTGTAATTTCATTATGGATTCTGAGGTTAGAATGAAATAATTTATTTGTTCTTTTTATTATTGTTGAGGTTTAATTTCATCTATGTCTTTTATCTTTGAATCACGTAAAAAGTAATGATTTTAAATCGACACGCATGCTAATCATATGAGTTAAAGGGTTTTTAAATTCAATTGAGACTTTACTTTGATTTTATTTAGAAACTTTCATGTGATTGAATGAATTTTTACCAATAATTGAGACTTTACTTTGGTTAAAGGTACTCTAACGAAAATTAATCGAGATTTTACTTTGATTAATTAAGCTTTTTATTTGGTGAGGAGATAAAAAATAGACATGATTAGGCATAGTAAAATTTGATTGAGACTGTACTTTGGTTGAATTTACTGTGGATAATCTAAAAGTTCTCACTTTTAATTGAGACTGTACTTTGGTTAAAAGTGAGAACGCCAACAAATTAATTGATACTTTACATTGATTAATTTGCAAATCTACAACAATAATTAATTGAGCAATAATCTTTAGATAACTGATGATGAATCTATTTTGAAAAAGCAGTGGAATCAATCTATTTTCTTTACTATTGTTTCTATCTTATTTATCTTTTTATCTTAATCCTCCCATATTTTTATTGTTTTATTTGATTAACTCTTTTGTATAGTTTTATAAGAACTAATTTGTTAGAAATCAATTCCGTGTTCGTTGGGAGACGACTTAGGGTTTACTTTACCTTTACTATTTTGTTAACTACTTTCTTAACAATACTGAAGTTGTTATAGATAAGTAGTATTAATTTGATCGCGTCAACGACGACGTTATCAAATTTGGCGCCGTTGTCGGGGAACACGGTTACAATTTTTATCATTTTAGTTCTTATTTTTGTTTTTATTTTTTTGATTTTATTTTTGATTTTTATTTTTTTGTTTATCACTAACATTTTCTTTTCTCAATTTTTGTTCTAACATTTTTTTCTTTAGTTATTTTATTTTATTTTATTTAGTTATTTTTTTAAGCATAGTTTTTGTTTGAGGAATTTTGTTGGGAAATTTGTGAAACTAGTTGGGAAAAGCTTTGGCTAAGGAAAGATAAGGTACTTAAGTTGTCCATCGAGACGCACCTCTCTTTCCTAGAAGTCTACTCAACAAGCTTTCAACTTATTTTTTTTTCCAGAAAACCTCTTTCAAAAATGCAAAATAATTTTTCATATGAAAATAATCAACAATGTGATTTTCAAGTGAATTATGATTACTTTCCACATCAACCATGTGATTCATATAATTATCAGCAAGAAATTGTCACACCTACTTTTGCACATGATATAAGTGGGTTAACTTTACAACAATTTAATGATATTAATGGGTGAAAATATAGTTTTCAACAACAATATGTACCACCACAGCAAGTTGAAGCAACCAATGGACCATCCTATAGGGAAGTTATGATATTAATGGGTGAAAATATAGACAAATTGATGAAGGATTGACCCCAACCAAGGATGGAGTCACATGCTTAAGAAGACTAAGCATGTTTAGAAAGGAAGTTCACTCATCCTTCATCCCTTTCATTTATGTTTGTTATTTTGATTCCCAAAGTTGACTTAGTTGAATCAAGTTTGGTTGACTTGTTGACCTTTGACTAGGTTTGACTTGTTGACTATAGTTGACTTGACTTAAGCCAACATGCTAATCTATGTTTATTTGCTTTGTAGGTTAATTAGGAGTAAGAAAGCAATGCTAGGTGGCGCATGGTGATTGGGGAGCATAAATGATGTGGAGGAGAGAGTAAAGCAAAGGCATAAAGCATAAAGTAAAAGGCAAGAAGCAAGTGTACCTATGTACCTTTGGTCTCCTCATATGAGACACATTCTTTGTCTCCTTTTGTGCTAGAACGAAATTAGCCTTGCACACACTATAGTTGGCTCTTTTGTCTCTCATTTTTATAACCATATTTGACCTAGTTTCTTGATGAAGGCATGACCACCTTCTTAGAAGCTCCATCAAGAAGGATCACTAGAAGCATGTCTAGAGGGGAGTCTTCTATTCCATCACCTTTATCTTTGTTTTGCATTACTTTAGTTTGAATTCCCTAAGTTGGTTTCTAGTTGATTTATTTTGGTTGACTTGTTGACTTTGATCCAAAGTTGACCTTTGACCAAGATTAGATTAACTTAAACCAACATGCTAATCCTTGTTTGTCTTGTTTTGTAGGTAATTAAGAGAAAGTAGAGCATGGCTAGGTGGCACTTGGTGATTGGAGCACTTAGATGAAGTGGAAGAGAGACGAAAGCAAAAAGCATAAAGCAAAAGCAAAAGTAGACATGTACCTTGTCTCCTTTTGCCTTTGTGGTTTATGCCTTAGAAGGTCACTTGGTCTCCTTCCTCTTTTGGCCTAGAATCCTCATGGGAATGCCTCCACCAATCATCTCCCTTCACTTGGCCAAGACTCACTCTCACATTAGTTTTAGGGTTTGCTAGTTAATCCTTTTTCATGTTTTTGTATTTGCTAAAGGACCCCTATGAACTCCTATTTAAAGGGTGCTCCTTGTCTTGTAAAAGGGTTGATCATTTTGTTTCTAAACTATTGTGTTTCAACCTTTAAATTTTCGTGAGCTCTCCTTCCTAGAAGTGAACTCACCTTTTCCTTATCTTGCTTGCAAGTGGCGGCACCATCACTCATCTCTAGGGCTTGGTTGGCTTAGATCCCCCCCTATGAGTGGCGTGCTTCTTCCATTCTTCATCTTCTATGCTTTCCATTTTTATTGTTTCTTCTTTCATTTTGCTCTTTAGTGTTGTTATTGCCGTGTGTGTTTAAGCTTGAATCCAACTCTCTTCTTCCTTTCATGAGCTTGAGAAATGAACCTTCACATCTAGATAGCATGCTATCTTAATGTCCAGTGGGAATTTTCAAAAAGCTTTCTTAAACAACTTCACCATATTCATAACTCTAAAAGGAAACAAGATAATCCTTCATCATTTCTAGAAGTTAGGGTTAGGTTTTTGTAGAGACATCCTTAGGTATCTTTTATTTGCTTAGAGGCCCTTAAACACTTCTATATAAGGGGTGCTCCTAGACATGTAAAAGGGTTGAACATTTTGAAGTAAAAGCACTCTTGTGTCTCAACCATTTGTGAGAGTTTCCTCCCTTGGGAGTGAAACTTTTATGCCTTATCTTGCATAGCAAGTGGCGGCACACATCCACTCATCTTCAAGGTTGCCATGGCTTCCAGCCTAGCCTTGTAGTGGCGTGCTTCTCACAATTTTACCATTTCTTTCCTTTCCATTTTATGTTTTCTTCTTCCTTTAATTGTTCTTGGTTTTCTATGATTGATGTGCTTTCCATTTCCTCTTCATTTTGAATCAATTCATCATCTTCTTCTCTTGAGCTTTGTGAAAGGAACCTTCACATCTAGATAGCTTGCTATCTTAATGTCTAGTGGGGATTTCACTTAGCTTTCTTAATCAACTCACACTATATTCAATAATCTTAAAAGAAAACAAGATAATCCTTTATCATTTGGTATCTAGAGCTTTGGTTGTCCTTGAATATGGTGTTTTCATGTTCTAACCTTGTCTTGTGTAGCTATTTTTGAATGGTCCACATAAAACAATGCTGGCAGAAACTGTTCTCGATTTTAAAAGATTAAACTACACCTGCTCAGTGGTCCAAAAATTACATTCTTGATGTCCAAAGAAAGCTCTCTTAGTCTAGTTTTTTTTTTTTAAAAAAAAACCAATGCATTTGGAGTTCTGTGGAGAGAGTTATGATTGAAATAGTGAGCACACGTCAGAGTTGCCGAGATCACCGCGAATCAACGTTTTTCAGGTTATGTTGGGCAATTTTGGCTACTGTTTTTGTTATTCTTCTTACTCCTAAATGTTGTTGGATAACATGTCTTTGTGTGCTTAATCATTGACCTTCATTTCCAAAAGTTTAAATGCATGAGAGCTACATGTTTGAGTCTTTAAATGTGCCTAACTTTTGCTTGAGTCATATGTCATATGTTAGCTTGAAGTTTTCTTATTCTTGTTTTCCCAAGTATTTGAATCTTGCTTTCACTTTATGTCTTCCTTGATGTATGCTCCATGAAATTGATTTTGGCCTAAAACTTGAGGAACTAAGTGTCCAAGCCACCTAAAACTCTTTCTCACCATTTTATGAAACTAGTTGTAAAAGAAGAAAGTTTTGCACCAATTTTTGCCTAAAAACCGAGAGCAACCTTGCTCCTTGGTGAACTAAAAGTGTGTTTTTCACTTGGTGTTATGCTACTAGTTTTCATATTTGAGAATTGGGTGATATTGGCTAATTTGTTCCATACTTTAACTTGGTTATGATCTTTCTTGGTGTATGCATAATTTAAGACTTGAAGATGCTTGTCAAGTACTTTCCATAGAGTCTTTAAAATGTGCTTTTCTTGTTTTAGTCTTGTTAAAAATTGTCTCAAACTTTTCTTCTATAGAGTTTAGCTTTCCTTGTTTTTGTGCTTTTCTTGCTTGTCACTAGGTGTTCTTTGTTTTGTCATACTAGTTTTCTTTTCTTGAAACTCTTGGGGTGTTGTGGCCGAATCACTTGTCTTGCATTTGAAAGGTTTTGCACAAGTTTTTAAAAGTGTTTTCTTCAATCCTTTGGTGGATTTTGAGTGCTAGCCTTGCCTTGTTACTTTGGGAGTGTGATCTAAACACTTGGGTTGCATTTTTGGGTTGGAATTGCTCTTGGTTTTCATGATTTTCTAACCCCTAATTCATTTATTTTGTTTTGGCTTTGAGTTTTTTGTTGTAGGAATCATGGCAAGTTCATCAAATGCACCTACTCCAAACAAAAACAATACATTGATGAGATTGCTTCGGGATTTGGAGTTGTCTAGGAAGGAGTCCTTTGAACAATTGAGAAAAGACAAGGATCAAAGTGACCTAAGAATCCAAGAGCACATTCAAAGGCTTGAAACTAAAGAGCAAGAAAGAGAAGCTAGGAAAAGAGGACATTCTAGGTGCAACCCATCACAAGAGAAGCAAACTCCAAAGATTCCTAAGTTCTATGGTGGAAGTGATCCCAAAATCTTCCTTGATTGGGAAGCTAAAGTTGAGCAAATTTTCAATGAAAATCATGTAAAGGATCAAGCACAAGTTGATCTAGTAGTTTTAGGATTTTTGGAGTATGCCAATACTTGGTGGCATAAAGTTTGTAAGAATTATGATCAAGGGCCACTCGTGGCTTCTTGGATGGACATTAAAACTCTTATGCGCGCTAGATTTGTTCCTCCCTCCTATAGGAAGGAACTTCTTTTGAAGCTCCAAAGGCTTCAACAAGGTTCTATGAGTGAGTGAGTACTTTAAAGAATTAGAGTCTCAAATGCGTAGGGTTGAAATAAAAGAAACTAACAAAGAGAAAATAAAAAGATTTGTGAGTGGTCTTAGGAGAGACATACAAGACCAAGTAGAGTTGTATGAGTACTCCACTATTGAAAACATTTTCACACTTGCCCTTGGGATTGAAATTCAATTGAAAAGAAAAAGAAGGGCAAAGAAGAGTTACTCACCCAACCACAACTTTAGTCACTCATGGAATGGAAAGGATAAAAAGAAACATGATAAGTTCCCTTCTAACTCTCATCAACAACCACCAAGTAAAAGTAAGTCACCAAGTGATCACATTCACCATTCCACTTCTCAAAGATCAAGTTTCATTAAATGTTTTAAATGTTTGGGTTATAATCACATTGCTTTAAATTGCCCAAACAAAAGGACCATGATCTTAAAGAAGAGTAATGATGTTGAAAGTGAACACCCATCTCCCCATTCTCTTTCAAAAGAATCTTCTTCCTCTAGTAAAACTAAAATTTCTGAGAAAGACCCTATATTATTAAGGCGTATGATAGGTCAAGATCAAAGTGAGATTGAGCCAACTCAAAGAGAAAACATTTTTCAATCTAGATGCAAAATTAACAAATGGGTTTGCTCTCTAATTATTGATGGAGGAAGTAGTACCAATATAGCTAGCACAAGGTTGGTGGAAAAGCTTAGCTTAGAGACCATTCCTCATGCTAAGCCTACAAACTTGCTTGGATAAGTAAAGAGGGAGAAATAGATGTCAATAAACAAGTCCTAATTAACTTCTCTATAGGAAGCTACAAAGATGAGGTGTTATGTGATGTTGTTCCCATGGAAGTCACACATATCTTACTAGGTAGGTCATGGCAATTTGATAAACAAACTTTACATGATGGTCATACCAACCAATACACTCCTCCTGCAAGTGGACCACAAAAATCTGTTCTGCACCCCTAGTTTTCACTAAGTTGCACCCCTCTTACCACTTAAAATTAGCCAACCAAAACAAGCCACGTGTCATAATCCTCCACTCACCAAATTGACCACTCAGATCTTGCCACGTCATCATCTCCTCCATCTCACACATAAAACCCTAACCCTAATTTTCCTCCTCTCCTTCCACCCTCCACGGCAGCCGCCGTCGCCAATCTCGTCACCATCTGCCTCACCATGACAACCACCATCTTCAATCTTCATCACCTCGCCTGCAACAGTGCAGCGGATTCCGCAACAGCAGCGAACACCACCACGCAGCAGCAACGAGCACATCCATCGCAGCTGCAGCAGTGCCGCCATCTTCCACGAGCCAGATCCGCACACACCTTCAGATTCATGGCGTCCGCGAGTTCTTCTTCCTCACGCATAACCATGGCAGCAGCTATCGCACCGCGCCTGCACCTGCTCCATTTCCGCAGCCACCGAGAGCTAGAACCAGAAACGCGCACCGCAACAACACACATCACTGCATCGCACTCCATAGAAGCTTGCTACACCACCACGCAAACGCCAGAAACACGACGGGCACCAACCTGTTCGCACCACGCATCTGCACTGCGTCAAAGCGGACCAGATTCGCTGCCAACACCACCATAGTTCCGACGCAGATCTGAAATACCATCAACCACCATTTTCGCGCAGCCAGATCGGAGAAGAAGAGCTCACCGGAGAAGGAGGAGTCGCGCCGTCAACCGCGCCCACAAGCCTCCATGAAACCCTAAACGCAGCAAACCCTAGTTTGGAGAGAGAAAATGCACTCTGCGCCACGTGTCAGTATCTGATAGGACAGTCAAACTGGTCAACTGGTCAACTCTGGCCAACTGGTCAAAGTCAGCAGTCAACTCTGGTCAAAACTGCAAAAATGGTTAAATAAGAGGGGCATAATTGTAAATTTGGCAGAAATTAAGTTGCTAATTAATTAAACAAAAATAATAGATTTTAGCAACTGACAGATAAAGCCCAAAGTCCAGTTGAAGCCTATATAAAGAGACTTAAGGCAGCAGAAGCGGGACAACTTACAACTGAAACACTTAGAACTCTCTGGTTTTGGCAGATACCGTCTCCACCACATCTCTCATTCTTTCTTTCATTTTTTTTTCCTTCATATCATCATGTATTCCATCAAAGCCATGGAGGGCTAAGATTTTAGGGTTGATTCCACTGTAATTTCTTAAATGGATTCTGAGGTTAGATGAATTTATGTGTTTGTTATTTTGATTATTGTTGTGGTTTTTGTTTATCTATGTCCTTTTCTTCTTAATCGAATAGAAAATAATGATTTTAAATCTACATGCATGCTAATCATATGAGTAAAAAGGTTTTTAAATTAAATTGAGACTTTACTTTGATTTTATTTAGAAACTTTCATTTGATTAAATAAGTTTTTGCCTATAATTGAGACTTTACTTTGATTAGAGGTAATTACTTTAACTAAAATTAGTCAAGACTTTACTTTGATTAATTAAGTTTTCTATTTGGTGAAGATACAAAGGAATAGACATGATTAGGCATAGTAAAATTAATTGAGACTGTACTTTGATTGAATTTACTATGGACAATCTAATAATTCTCACTTTTAATTGAGACTTTACTTTGATTAAAAGTGAGAATGCCAACAAATGAATTGAGTCTTTACATTGATTGATTTGTAAATCAACAACAATAATTAATTTAACAATAATCTCTAGATAACCAATGAAGAATCTTATTTAGAAAAAGTAGTGGAATTGACCTATTTTTTATTACTGTGTTTACAATCTTCCGTGTCATCTTCCTTGCATATCAAAACCCCCTATTTTTATAATTGCTAGTTTTAATTGCATTTTTAAGAATCAAATATTTGAGATCAATTCCATATTCGTTGTGAGACGACTCAGGGTTATCTTAACCCTAACTATTTTGTTCACTACTAATTTGGCAATACTGAAGTTGCTAAAGTTAAGTAGTGGTAATTTGATCGCCTAACGACAGCGATATCAAATTTGGCGCCGTTGCCGGGGAATACGGTTATTATTTCTTTTATTTTGATTCTGTTTTTATTTATTTATTTTATTTTATTTTATTTATTTATTTATTTTATTTATTTATTTATTTATTTTACGCATATATGTTTAATAGAGTTTGTTATTTTGTAGTCTTTAGTTTTCTTTTAATATATTCCGAGCAAAGTTCTATTTTTGTTTTGATTAAGAATTTCTTTTAAGAAATTTTTTGAGACTAGTTTGGAACAAGAGAGGAAGAGTACTCTAGAAAATAAAGATGGCCTAACCAAAGCTAAGGGTAATATCCTTAGAAATGATGGAATAAGAGCTCAATAAAAGGAGGCGCAAATCCTTCCCCAAACCAAGTCAAGCTCCATCTACAAAGGATTCAAGAATTTGTGGTCAAATTCTCTCCAAGGAGGGGAGGATGATGAAGGATTGATCCCAACCAAGGATGGAGGCACATGCTTAAGAAGACTAAGCATGTTTAGAAAGGAAGTTCACTAATCCTTCATCCCTTTCATTTGTGTTTGTTATTTTTGATTCCCAAAGTTCACTTAGTTGAATCAAGTTTGGTTGACTTGTTGACCTTTGACTAGGTTTGACTTGTTGACTATAGTTGACTTAACTTAAGCCAACATGCTAATCTATGTTTATTTGCTTTGTAGGTTAATTAGTAGTAAGAAAGCAATGCTAGGTGGCGCATGGTGATTGGGGAGCATAAATGATGTGGAGGAGAGAGTAAAGCAAAAGGCATAAAGCATAAAGTAAAAGGCATGAAGAGAGTGTACCTATGTACCTTTGGTCTCCTTTGTTTTTATCACCCTTTGGCCACTTTTTGGAGACATATGAGACACATTCTTTGTCTCCTTTTGTGCTAGAACGAAATTAGCCTTGCACACACCATAGTTGGCTCTTTTGTCTCTCATTTTTATAACCTAATTTGACCTAGTTTCTAGAAGCTAGGGTTAGGTTTTTGTAGCGACATCCTTAGGTATCTTTTATTTTCTTAGAGGTCCTAAACTCTTCTATATAAGGGGTGCTCCTAGACATGTAAAAGGGTTGAACATTTTGAAGTAAAAACACTCTTGTGTCTCAACCATTTGTGAGAGTTTCCTCCCTTGGGAGTGAAACTTTTAAGCCTTATCTTGCATAGCAAGTGGCGGCACACATCCACTCATCTTCAAGGTTGCCATGGCTTCCAGTCTAGCCTTGTAGTGGCGTGCTTCTCACATTTTTATCATTTCTTTCCTTTCCATTTTATGTTTTCTTCTTCCTTTAATTGTTCTTGGTTTTCTATGATTTATGTGCTTTCCATTTCCTCTTAATTTTTAATCAATTCATCATCTTCTTCTCTTGAGCTTTGTGAAAGGAACCTTCACATATAGATAGCTTGCTATCTTATTGTCCAGTGGGGATTTCACTTAGGTTTCTTAATCAACTCACATCATATTCAATAATCTTAAAAGAAAACAAGATAATCCTTCATCAGAAATTAGAGTCCATGGATGAAAGGTTGCGAGTTGATCAAAGATACATAAGTATTGAGTAAGAGTGGTACGAAAATAAGCAAATATTGTCTTATATGTTGAGGGATGCAAGTAAGAACAACTTCATAGAATTACTTTTAACTGTTAATACCACCCTTCAACCCCATCAAAGATTTCTTGAAAATCCAGATTTTAATGCACTTCGTCATGAAATCAAAGATGTGCTTCTGAAGTTGGCCATCAGAGCTAAACAAATGTCTGAAGATTTGAGTAAGCTAATGAATGATGCAGTGAGAAAGGTCACTTTGGAAGATATGATGAAAATGATGATTGAAATGATGAAGATGAATCAGACAGATCAGAAAGAGATGATGAATGTCGCCACACAAAGCTTGCAGAGTCAGTCTGAAAAACCAATAGCGGAATCACATCACATTGATATATCTACTGATGGATATAATGTTTTTCATAGTAATATGTCTATTGATGGACATATTAAGGATGTTGCTAAAGTTGATGAAGAAATTAAAGATTCTCACACAAACATATCTACTGATGGATATGTTGATGATGCTCAATGTGAATATAAAGTTGCACCCGTTGATGAGGATATAAGTACAAATGATCATTTTCAAGAGCAAAGTTATGAGGATAATAAAATAGAGGAACCAAATGCAGTTGAAGAGAAAATAATATTCGAAGATGTAGTTGAAGCATCTACTATTGTAACTGATTTGGTTAATGATGAAGCAGCAGAGTCAACAACACCAGGTGAAAATTTTTGCTCAGAATATGAGATTATGAGGATTACTGATGATCCGCTTAACCATCCCAATGCACCTGATGATGCTCAGGTTGAGTTGAAACCACACACTCCATACATCAAGTTTGTTGATGTGAATGATGCAAATAAGTTTTCAGTGGTTATCTTTGTTGACATGGGTGCAAAAAAAGAAGAAAGGTTGCTACAACAGGTAAAAAGCTTAGATTCAAATTCTTTTGAAATCATTGTTGATAGAAAAGTTAATTTGCATGCATGTTTGTTTTTTGTTTTTGTTTTTAATTTTAAAAATATTAAAAAAATTTTAAAAATATGTGTTTTTGTTTTCTTTAATAAAATTGTACAAGTTGACTTGTACTTTATAAAATTAAAGAAAATAAATTTTGACATATGGCCAGATTGAGCCAATAGTCACAAGATTTTTTGTTTCCTCCCCAAAATAAGTCCATTAAGGAATTTTTTTTTTTAAATAAGTGTGGGGGAGATAAACTGTAGGTAGGATTTTTTCTTTTTTGTGTTTTTTAATTTTTGTTTTTGTTTTCATTTAAAAAGAAATTGTGCTTTCTTTTTGAGAAAATTGTGAAAGTATTAACTTTTTACTGAGTGAAACTTTTAAACAATATGTCTCATAAGAAATGCACAAAAATATTTCCCTGCTTTCAATAAAACATATTGACATTAGATTTTTAGGATTTGATTTAATAATTGGGATGATCATAATTCTGGAAAAAAAATAAAAGTCATGTTGATATGAGTTGGATTTTTTCTATGATTTGCTAAATAAGTTGATTTGAGAATTTCTTGATTAAATCTTCTGTGAAAGAATTTGACCTTGTGAGTCTTGAGCCTTAATGCAACAGATGGACCACCATGTGCCATTCTTATTTTTTCTTGAGTGACTTGCTCATGTTTGTTTATACTCAGAAATTTAGCTTGATTCTTTTGTTTTGAATCTTAGGTGAATATACATGATTTGATATTGTTCCTGCAGAGAACAAACAAGATAAGTTAGGCACAAGCGTCACCTTACCTATGTAGTCCGTTATCTCTTCAGTTGGCCTCTTCCCGGTTGGTACATGTCGGCTTGGACCTAGGAGGGGTTACCTGCAGAAGGGACTTCGACGCTCAAGTGAGTCAAAGCTCTCAAAAGGTCAAATCAGGTGATCAATGGAGTAATGAATGCGTACCTTAATTACTGGGGTCCACGCGTATTTATAGAGTATTAATTATGTTTGGTTACGACATGGGTTGGGCCCTAGTTTGGGCTATAGGTGGGCCTGGACCTTGGCTCAGGCCCTTAGTTCGATTATTGTGGGCTTATTGGATGTCAGGGGGGCTTTCATTTCGCTAAGTCTCTAGGAACGGTTTGATCCAGTTACTTCTCCAGTTGGCTGATGTCGTCTTTGCCTGTGCACTGTCCTAGGTTGGCCGTTTTGTTATGAGTTTAAGTCTATGCCGGCCTGAGTCGTGTACTTGGGTTGTTTCCGACATATACGTAAGGATCGTTATTTATATGGTTAAGTAGGCCAAGTATGGTATAGTTATGTTGGCCGGGTACGGTACAGATATGATTGAGGCATTTATTGTTTTTAGCTACTTGGCCAAATAAGCCGCCTTGATATTAATCCATTGGTAGCCCCTTTGAGCTTTAAACCTTTTTTTCTTGTTTTAAGCCTATTGCATAACCTTGAAAAGAAAAAGACCATATTCTACCTTATGAAGAAAGAGGAGCTAGTGGGTTGTGTCAGGAATGGTTGAGGAATAAAGTGTGTGGGTGAGTACCTCACCCACAAATTAATAAAAATGGCAAAAGGAAAAATTGTTGATGAAAAAGTGTTGAAATAATTGCTTTCTAAAAAAAAAGAGAGCAACAAAGCAATAAACGAAAAAGAGTTGTTTTTAAAATTATGCTTCATTATTCTTTCTATATTTTAATTTCAAAAACCCAAAAATCTTAAAATTTTCCCTACCTTTGCCTTGGGCCCATTATAACATGTGAAAAGTCCTCATGATCTTTGAATGCATATTTTCTGAAAGTTTGTGAATATTAGAGTCTTATTAAGTATCATGAGAGTTTACTTACATGGGTATTTTGAGTGAAAAAACAAGCTAAAACACTTAAGCAAATTTTGGTGAGAAAATACACATTTAACTTGAGTGCTTTCTTTCATAATTGATTGTCTTGTGAATTCAAAAGATTAACTCATGTGTGAAAAAGTGATTTTTCCAGAACTTGCTAATTTCAACCTTATTTAAAGGTGTTTTGTAATTTCAATCAATTTATTTTTCTACCTTTAAATAAGCTTAATCTTAACTTCAGCTGCATCAACAAACGTTAAAATATCTAAAAATAATTTATGCAGCTAAAAATCACTTTTTAAGACATTTTTATCACACAAGTTCAAATAGCCTAATTATCAGAATTGTTAATTAAATCACTCTTCAAGCACATAAATTCAATTAAATACCCAGAATTAAACACTGAATGAGGGAAAAAAATATGCACTCATCACTTACGTTACCGATTCAGACCGGCTAAACTTGAATGATTTTGCGTGTAGATATGGTGATCGTTTATTATTATTTTGTTAAGTTGGCCCGGTGTGGTACAATAATAGATTCATTTTTGAAAGTGATAAAAGGAAAACTATTTGTGTAGATGAAAACAAGACAAACTCAACTTTTTTACATATTGTGAAACATAATACTAATGATCATATCGTTCAAGTAGACGAGTCTTTTCTTAATGTTAAAAAAATTAAAGGTGATAAATTTTGTATTAATTCTTTGGAAAGATTTTCATATTTAATTTAAAAGAAAAAGCTGAAAATTTTAGTTCTGATTTAGTTATTAATGAGTTCAAGAATTTGAAATAACAATACTTTATATATGTGTGATTTGTTTTCTAGTTACACTTATACCAAGTTATGTATTAATTTTTATTGTATTAGTGAAAATAATTAAAAATATAAATTTTTAGTATTTTGACTCGCTGAAATTTATTGGCCAAGATCCGTCACTATCACACGATTTAAAATTTGAAAAATTTGATGAATCATGATGATGAATAGTGTAAAATGCGATGAAATTGAAAATAATAATGCTAAATCCGATGAAATTGAAAATAACAATGCTAAAAGTCGCAAAATTTTAACTTAGGTGTAAAAGTTTGATGATAAAATTCGTTAAAATTAAAGCTTTGATGATAAAATATACAATTAATCCAAGAAAATAAAATATATTTGGCCCAACTTGACAAGCATGTCGGTCTTCACCCATGCCACATCACACGATTTAAAATTTGACAAACTTGTAATAAAAATGTAAAATGCGACGAAATTGAAAACTATAATGCTAAAATTCAAAAAAAATTAACTTTGGTGTAAAAGTGTGCAAAAGTGCAAAATTTAAGTGATAAATTTAGAAATTAAATCAAACAATAAATATGCACTCATCATCACTACCAATAAATTTTCCTAGTTTTTCAATTATTTTTTACTTTTTCTTTTCTTAATGTTCATAGATAAAATTTATGGGACTTGAAGAAAATAATTGTTTTAAAAGTACAACACGCAACCATTAATCGTTTTAAATTGAACAAATAAATATGGCTTCATTCTTCCCGCCATTTCAGTCATCAACTGTTAACTAATATTTTTTCATTTTTTCAAGAAAGAATACTAACCCAACAAAGAGGGAAAAGAGAAGCAGCAAAGAGACCTTGAACGATCATCAATGGCTGTCAAAGTTTATATTGTGTATGATTGCCTTAGCGTTTGTTGTTTTCATCAATTGATTCTTTATGCATGTGTGTGTTTTAACTTTTAATTATAACTAGTTAATCTTTACCCGTACCTGTTCAAAATGCATGAAGAATCATGATGATGAATAGTGCTCCATACGAAATATTGGAGTATTTCAAATTTTGAGGTATTTGAAATTTGAAGTTTTTCAAATTTCAATGTTCTTGGAAATATTGGAGTCTGAATTGGAAAATTAAGATGGATTCTTGCACTGACTCTGTTTTTCCCTCTGTTCTGTAACGATACAATGGGTAGTTTGATCCCTGGGGATGCTGAGAAATTTTCTCTATAACTCATGATGCTGGAATCTTATGCTTTTTTTATTTGCCCAACTTAAGCACGCTTCAAAATTGTTATCTGGGTTTTAATTGGTTATATATGGTAAGCATATGCGTTTGTATGAGAGTGTGTATTCATTCCCGTGCAAGACTTGCTGCAATAGAATTGGTATAATTGATAAGAAGACTCATTTTGTAGGTTTAGTTCATCGAAATTCCAAAATGATGCTTACATGTAATCTGATGAAGCTCCAAACGCATGAAATGAGGGAGATGGGGAGCTTTTTGAGATATGTAGCGCGGAAGCAGATTTGGAAGAGGATTATGTTCGGTGTGGTGAAGAGATTTGGTGGTGGAAGATGCCTAAGAAGGTAAGGCCAATCATAGAGGAAGGGTGGATAAAGGAGATCTTAAGGAAGCTCTAGTGAAGTTGACTCTCATGAATAGAGTAATCTCAACAGCAATTCACTAAATTCAAGAGTGACTTTTACCATGGGGAGGCCTTCTTTTATAGGAGAAGAAGTCTGCAAGAGCTTGGCCAAAGAAGGGAGGAAAGCATGTAATTTTCAGCACATTTGCTAACTTCCTCTCCATGATTCACGGATCACAAGTCACGTGGCAATTGAATTTGGGCCTTAATTGATCCAATTCATTAGTTAGGTGATTTTTATGATCCATTTTCATTTATGCCGCCACCTATGTTCTATGTTCATTGAAAGCTTGGCCAAATACATGGCCTAATTAAAAACTATGCTAATGGACTAAGAAAAAGTCCATCAAATCTTGCCCTCTTTGGTCCATGTGAAAAGGAGTTGAAGTCTTAGGTCCATTATTATCAGCATGCTCCCATCTTTTTTTTATTCTTCTTAAGATACCTCTAGTAACTGGACCTTTGGTAGGAGCTATGTCATCATAATGATATAAATATTCCGGGATATATTTGTTTGAAATCTGTTTCCCGTTTAGTGCACAAGCAATTGTTGGGTTGATGTTTTTCTGTGCCTTCCCTATATAATGGTCCCCTTGCAAGTGGAGAGTCCGTTGTCTTTACTTTTCCAATACATTTATGGCCTAAGTTTGCTATATATTTTAGCAAACATTTCTATCCTGTTTAATGATTCATAATAAAAAATTTATTGCCCTGATACTTGATGACATAAAAAAATTGTGACTGTGGAAAAACAAGGTGCAGTGATGACTTTATTTAACCTATGAGCAGGTACCTGAGACATTGTCAGCAGAGGAGCTTATTGATTTGAGAGCACCACCCAAGAGTGAAATACCAGTCATTAACCAAATTAAACTGCCTGAGGCAGATGGGTTTATCTTTGGCTTCCCAGCAAGGTTTGGATTGATGGCTTCTCAGTTTAAGGCTTTCCTTGATTCTACTCAATTTTTACGGAAAGCGCAAATGCTTGCACCGTAAGACCCCTCTTGACACCTCTATCTCATAGTTTCAGTATCAGTTCCGATGATGACAGATATATTCTAGCTTATAGAAAGACTCTTCTTTTTCTAAAAATGTGATGCCATTTTCACTCTTCTAACAACACTTCAAGAGGGTTAATTCATTGGATATTCTGTAATATATGTCATGAATGATATATCTAGACTCACTTGTTGAACAAATATCTTATCATTCATTATGCACTATAATGCGACAAGACAAATTGTGCATTCTATGACATGCTTACTGCTATCACTCAGCTGGCTCATCATGGAAGGATATTTGTTCCAATAGGTTACACATTCGATCTTGGCATGTTTGAGATGAGCGAGCTGAAAGGTTGAAGTCCTTATGGTGCAGGTACTTACACTGGTCATGGCTCTAGAAACCCAACTGGGCTTGAGTTACAGTAAGCGTTCCACCAAGGGAAAC
The DNA here is from genome assembly GCF_037176805.1 of Vigna unguiculata. Classification (NCBI taxonomy): domain Eukaryota; kingdom Viridiplantae; phylum Streptophyta; class Magnoliopsida; order Fabales; family Fabaceae; genus Vigna; species Vigna unguiculata. Next base: position 24,592,442 of record NC_140802.1, read on the forward strand.
ATATTGCCAACATTGCAAAGCAGCTCAAGGACGATATTCACCCAATTTTTAATCTAGATAATAGAGGATATTGAGTTATATTCTCTCTGCCTGCAATTTTATTTTTCAGTACATATTTGCAAATGTGAAGTTTAGTCTTTTCTTTCAATTTTAGGCTTAAAAAACACTTGTTTCCTCATGAATGTTAGAGCCAACAAATAAGCACATAATATGCATTAGACATAACAAGAATTTCATAATTTGAGGAAGTTATACTAGTCTACAATATCATACATATATTGTGAACAGAAAGCCACTCTATTTGTCCTACCGGATGAAAAGATACCTACTTAACAGAAAGAAAAACTAAATCAAAGTTATAGCCCCTATGCCAATAATTGGGATATGTATCATTTCAGATCTACTGATATGGTTATATATATTCTATTCAAACGTTTCCCAAAACCAAACGAAATGGGTGTATCAAATGGAAGAGGCAAAGCTAGGTTTATAGGAAAAGGACAAACCTACTATACCATGCAGCATAACCTTCATGTGATTCATTACACATATTAGTGACGTCACATAATTTTTGAACTTGATATTAACTCTCAGTTATAGTATGTCGTTTTCATTATATACCCATTAAAATTGCACCTTCTCCCTCATAATCTAGCAGATTCATTTTAGTTAATTATATCATCCATTCCTCTCTGCATAGGTTCTCATCACATGTTTTCTGTACCGGAAGTCGTTCTTAAACCTACAAATATAGCCATTGTCTAACTTTTATATACGACAATAAAAAAAAAAAAGAAAACTGTGGGAAAACTATGCACACACACCATCTATATATAATTGAAACAAATACTGATTAGACAGTCCATGCGACATAAGTAGGCAGCTGTCACAAAGAAGAGAAATATTCTGATACACATTGCTTTTTCTTTACCTTTGATATGAAAAAAAATCGAGTGTCATGTGATTCTCAAAGCTTTTTCGTATTCTTGTCCATTTTTTCCCTTCCTATCATTGGTTTGTGTCCAATTTTCTACTTCTAGCTTTGCGGCATCGTATTCTTCCGTTTCATAGCAAAAGTTGCCTACCCTCATATCTTTTCTCAACTAGCTAAACTAGCCACTCTCTTGAATTCCATCAGCAAATTTTTCTCATTTTTTCTTTTCTCTTTTTCGAGATTCCAATGACGCGGTCCTTTTCAAACATGATGAAGTAGACCAGACATACACATGTTGGAATGGAATCTGCAGAAAAAGTTACTTGTGGCCTTGTAGTATAACTAGAGCATGTTTGGATTAGATTTTTTTTTCTAACACTTTAGTTTGATTGATAGAAAAGGAACTGATAGAATTACTGTTCAAGCATATTTTGGTTTCAAATAATAAAAATCATCTGTTTTCAAATAAATTTATACCACTTTTGTACTTTTTATAACATATCAACATTTTTGAGAAAATTCAAACAAAATATACCATAAAATCACTTTTCATCTAACGTATACAATCTTAAAGTTTATTCATATAATCAAGTATAGGAATAATTGATTATATCTTTTGTCAATTATTGAAATAATTTTTTGTCACCGTAGTTAGCAGATGAACTTATTGCTCTTACTACGCTCAAGTGCTTATATAAATGGCAAACATGATTAGAGTAGAGAAGTGGAAGTTAAGCAAATGTATGTGTCATGTCCTGCAATAGATGCCATAAAAAGTTGAGAAAAAGGATAGGAATTGTGGAATCTATAGAAAATTGATATAGGCCCAAATAATTTGAAGATTCTATTCCTCCTCTCTTTTGGTCCATGTACTCTGGTATCTACGAAATTCATTGATTAGCAATCATGTTTAAGCATTATGCGACAGAAATTATTGAAAACAATGAAATAATATCTTATAAAAGCTAAAGCACAAAACAGCTCCAAAATAATAAAATAAAAATACAATTATTATTTCTCATGAGTGGCATATTCATGAGAAAAGGTGCTACATACGAAAGAAGATGCCCTTCAAACGGTTAGAAAAACTATATTTAATTTACCAATTATTTTCAAAATAAATGTGCTCAATATACGGTTCATTATGCACCTTATTATATATAATTATTACTCTACTCTAATGCTATTGGAGAAGTATAAAGATGGTAACTTATTAAGAAAACAGTATTGCTGGTCCCCTCCCATATCTCTTATTCACTTCTAACTTCTTCCAATATACCTTTGTGCCAAATACTTTTTTCCACAAAAACAAGGGAATAGTAGATTCCTCTCATAATTATCTTATTTAAATTAAACTTTGGTTGATGATGAGATAACCCTTGAAAACATAGTTAAATCATGTGTGACAGTTTCTCTAGTGAAGACAAATTTTGGAAGAAAGTAATTAGACTTGAATATAGTGTGGAGCCCCATGACAACTAGCTTTGTTAACACAATAATGGCTAATGCTTAAGTACTTTATGTTTGAATTAGTTTATGTTCTGATCTTGCTAGAGAAGTTTGAGAGTGAGATTTGGTAAAAGTACTTTTGGAGATGAAGGGGCAATTTCCCCTAGCCCAAGACAAAATAGTTTATAATATTACTCTCTGGCCAATAGGCTCCAAGTCATAACTAGTGGCAAATGTTTGAAGATATGCCAATCTAGTAAGTTTATAATTCTAATATTCCGTTATTATAATATGCCTTTCTATTGTGCCCTTATGAAATTTGTTTCTATTATGTCTTAATTTTCCTAATATAATACAGTGAAAAGAAGAACAGTATTGGACCTTATCCCCAACAACCTCTTCCATACACTGTATTAGACCTTATTGCATGTTTAAGAAAAAAGAAAAGAAAAACCCTCTCCCTCAACGACCCATTAATAGTACAGATAACCCAGTTATTTATCAACCAAGAAATAGTTCAGTACAGGGGTTGGCTTATTTTATGGACATAATTATATTATTTTCATTTTTTAATATTTTAAAAAAATAATTACCCTTTTAAATAAATTTTGACAGGAATGAACTTAATTTAAGTGTTTAGTAATTGATTATCCTTTAAGGAGGGATTGTTTTTATTATATTATCTCAAATTTAGTGTTTTTAAACATATACAACATTTAAATAAAGTTTAAGTTTACCTTGTTTCTGATTAATCATATAGTAAAACGTTATTTACTTTATGCTCAAACAAAAAGTAATACTGTCACATCTCACTAAATAGCTACTATTCATTAACCTTAAACCTAATCTAACTAACTAATAAATTATATATTTTTTGTTTCTTGCACAGTTTTTATTCCTCTTGTAGAAATAAGAAGTTGGAATAATGACGTATGCACACGTCATTCTAAATCTGGACCATCTCCAGAACTTTGTTGAAGATGAAAACATTTGTGGGTTTTCTCTTCTTTTTACATGTGCTTCCAATAGAAGCGCCTCTATGTGACCATTCATTACAAAGCACAAAAGCATGTGTGCAAAGCATCGCCAAAATATATATATATATATATATATATATATATATATATATATATATATATATATATATATATATATATATATATATATATATATATATATATATATATATATATATGAAAAATGTGGACGTGTAATTTGAACTTAATTTTGAAACAAAAACTGAAAGGGTGGAGTGGGCCACCCTCTGACTTCCGCTTACATATATTCTAAAGAAATAAACAAATCAAAAGTGAGATTTCCAATCGAATGAGATATCCCACACTTACTCACTCTTCTATATTTCAATGATTCCATCAAATTTGTTTTTTCTTTTCCTTGAACTAAAGTAGTAGTCCCAGCTCTATGCACAAAATAACAAGAAGAAAAATTAACAAAGCTCCTTTATCTTCCTCTAATAACAATTTTCTATCTAAGCTTACACCACAAACTTCCCTATATTCCGCAACTTAATTCTTTGTCACTCGTAATCCCCCACCCCTTGTGTGCATACATAGTTCTTCAATTATTAATACAACTTATAACTATATATAAACATATTGTGCTCCAATAGTCCCAAAAATTGGCCAAATTACCTTGCCCCTCTTTCATCATTCGTCATGTAATTGGTCCACTGACCCTTTTGCTGAAGGTCATTTTTCCTCCACCCTCTATATCCTTTTATTAATATCTTCAGTTTCCATAATCTCAGAAGAACTAATTAACTATAACTTTACATCTCTCTTTTCTTTCGTCTTATCATTCCCAATTTGGCCTGGTTTCTTGATAAGACATATTGTCCTAGTTGCTGAGGGTACTGCTTCCGTGCCACTTTTGCCACCCACTAATAAATTAGCTATCTGTAAGTTCCTCCAAATGTTGGTGTCCAATATTCAACTGTGGGTTCATGAGTCACTGGAAATGTACTAGAAACTGGCACCAAACATAGCCCCCGGCTTCTAAGATCTTGCTTTGGACCTTCAGATTCCTTCGATTTACCTGAACTCTGAATTGATCAAAGGACAAAAAAGACAACATTATCAACATAAGCCCTATCAAATTCAAACAAAATATCAGCTTTAACAACATTGTTGCTATAATAAAGAATAGATCCACTCATTTAAATTTCACGTAATCTTTTTATATTGAAAGTTTGAGTCTAACACACTGTAAAAATACTGCTATAAACTCTCTTTTTATAAAAAAGAAGTTATCCATTTATCTTCTTCAGAAAGTCAAAAGCGAAAGTATTTATTTTACTTTTACTTTTAATTTTTTAATTTATTTTTGTATCAATATATACATATACATTTGTAGAGAATTTTATATACACGGGATCTTAGTCGTCAATATAAGAATCATTAGAAGAATAGTATATTAAAATTCAACTCATGAAAGAAATAAAATTTCAAAGTAGCAATATGACGAAAGAAATTTGACGTAAAAAGATTCAGTTTCATTTTGGAGATATTTTTAAGAAAAGGAAATATATAAATATACGTATATTACCTGCTGGTGCTGTATGGGAGCACCACTTTTCATATATGGCGTGCTTAAAACCTGAAAAAGGAGAAAATAAATAAGATTAAAATTTTCTAATTAAAACTATAATTTCAGAAAAATGATATATGCATATATTAATGTAGTTTTGATGGGACTTACGGAGACTTGTTCATGGAGGAATTTGATATATTCAATGGCTTCAGAAAGCACTGACGCTGTATCAGTCTGACACACAGACACACACAACATTTCAAACAGATTTTAAAACTTGAATTCAATAAACAATATTAGTACAATCACACTTGCCATCATCTTTTTCTGCTTTCTTATATATCATAAATACTCACAAGAAATCATGGTCATCCACAAAAGATATTAGAAAAGAATAGATGATTTTATCAGAAGCTCACCTTTCCGAAAGGTGAAACCAATTGTTGAAGTGCAGTGATTCTGTCCCCCATCTTCTCTTTTCTCACCTAAGAACAACAGAAGAGGTACACTACGGGTTCATATCCAATTTTTAAGGACTCCAAAATCGAAAAATATAAGCTAAAAGTATGTGATAAAGAATAAATAAAGAGAGAAAAATTAAAGATAAAAAGGTAAAAGCTAGCTAGCTTCCCTTCAACTTGAAAGTTTAGTTGCACTTATTGTACCTTAAAAGCTGGCAAAGGAGATGGGTTTTCGTTCCTGGGCCTTTTTGGTGCTGTTTCACTCCCACTTTTCTTCACGACACCCGAGTCCCTAACTTCAGATGTATTCTGCAAAACCATGGTCAACAAAATATTACACCTCAATTGCAGGAGTGGTTTATTTCAACCCTAAAATACAAACTTCATTATTTATTTGTTTAATATTTAACCCAGAAAAATACGACATTCTTTTCCAAATAATCTCTACGAAGAAAATTCTAATCCTTAATAAAAGTAAAACATGTCATAGTTTTCATGTATACATTATTGTAGTTAAGCGTAAAAAGACAGGAAAAATCTAAATAAGAGAATAATAAAACAAAAAGCTAAACAGATTTTTCGAGATTTAAAGTATATTAACGAATTATCATATATCATAGTGTTATGATCTACCAGGATCCGCGTAGTGGTGGGGATTTTAAACAGTTAGTATGAAGTTTTAAGTTTAAACTTAATTACTGTGATAACTTATTTGTATATCTGTGTAGCAAAAGTGAAATGAAATACCTTTGATTGAACATCGAAATTTGATGGCGAGAAGGGGGTTTGCAAAGAGGAGATGAAGCTGGATCGAGCATCCTTTATAGCAGGCTCAGAATTAGCGTTCCAAAAGGGAGCGTTGTTGGTGAAATGCAACTGGTTATTGGGTTGTTGTTTTGGTGGTGAAGCTCTTAAGAACTGAGGCACCTTTGACCAAGAAGGCACTAACTCAATATTTGAGCTTAATCCATAGCTGGTTGCTGAGTAAGGAAAATTCATGGAACGATTCTCATAAGAACCACTACCACCTTGGTGGGGTTGTTGGTTATTGCTCTCATGTCCCAAAAGTCCTTGCAATATTGAAGAAGGGTTACCGACATAATCCATCTGAAAAGTACAAGGCAAACCTTGGCTTGTGACAGTGCTGTCCCCAGAGCTATATTGAGGACTGAACTGTGTTTGGTCCAAGGAGAAACCCCTCTTCAGTTCATTGCTTGATGGCTCCGCAGAGAACAATTTTTCTGGCCTCCAATGAACTTGTTGATGATGAGACAACGCAATATTATTATTCCCACTTTCTTCATGAAACGTGGTGCCTGGTGAGCTCAAATTCTCTTGCAACATCGACCTGAAACTGCCTTCAGAACCCTTCTCACCTCGCCTACATCAAACATACACACAAAAGTTACAACTCAGCAAGGTTTTAGAAAAAAAGGGTTTGCAACCACGATTTCAGTCACAACATGAAGGTTTTTGCTCTCGCCATGTCTGCAATATGATATCACAATCATGGCTGCATCGGTCGCATTTTTCTACAAATTCACACAAAAGCAAAGATCGCATAGAAACCGAAGCAACTGCGACGGTGAACAAGACTACAATTTAAGACCTTTACTGCTGCTCTTTTTTTTTCTTCAATGTTATTCCCTTCTGGTAGGGAAGAATGAAAGAAGGGAAAGAAAAATAGAAAACGAAAGATCCAATTACTTTTTTTTCTTTTTTTATTTTATTTTAGTTTTTGGGTACTACTTTTGAGTAGTATTGTTGTAGAAGTCTTTGTCTTGACACAGACTACACTTACAGCTGCAAAGATGCTTGATTCCAGTCCATGGCTTGGGATGAGAGGCCCAAGCCCATCATGTGCAAGTTGGGATGGTCATTGGTGGGATTTGTGGCTGATGAGTCATGATGTGGCTGAACTTGAAGTTGCTTCTGGTCATGGAAAACCACAGAGGAACCTCCTGAGGCAGAGTTATCCATAGGAGAAGACCTAGCCATATCTTGCTGCCAAGCATAGTTTCCCATGTTGGTGAGGCCAGAAGAAGAAGACTGCGTTTCACCACTCTCAAACCTAACGTGTCTTGCTGATTCCCACCAGTTTCCACTTGCTTGAAACTGATCTTCTGACATGGCTGAAACTTCTTCTGGTTCAGCCTTCACATAAACATGAAAGTATTTGATAACACTAAGGATGTTATGTATGTCAGTTTGTGTTATTAGAGTGTGAGAATCTTTGTGGAGCTGTGAATTGTGAAGAAGTGAGAGTAACAGAAATGAACGAATGGAAAAGGGTTCGAAAGTTTGAAGTATTTATATTGGGAAGTGAAGGAGAAAAAATGGGTTTGGTGAGAGTGAGAACAGTGACAAACTAAGAGGGATATGGTTGACGCTCTTTGACAATTCAGGCGGTGATTAGACAGTGGAATTAAATTAAAGCTCATTTTAAAATCAGAATTTGACTTATTCTTTATTATTATCATTGTGCGGAATTTATCATTTCTTTCACGTCTGCCTGCCGCCTAAAATACCAATTTTTCTTCTTCTGATTAGTAACCTCAGTAAATATTGTGGAATTAAACCAATTTTTAGATTCTTACGAGATTTCACCGTAACAATTCTTTTAAAGACTATTACAACAAAATATATCTTTTCTTATGATAAAAGTTTAAAAGTCTTCAAAATATGTATATAAAATTTTTATGGATAATTAATGGTCATGAACACATTGAAATTAGTGACAACAAAATTATATGAAAGAAAAACATATTGTAAGTGATAGTGAAATATACAAATATATACAACACTAGTGCATGCGAGGGATTTCGCCGCCTTTTGCTTTCGGTTCACACCCAAGACATATGTGAGAGTTACTACCTTGATTTTGGAGGGAATCAAGGCCTAATGGGTATCATGAATTTAAAATAAAAATACTGACCCAATAACAGCATGACACATAGCCATGATCCTTGTACACATATATGCATTAACCATAGGGTGCCACATCATCATCTTCAACCTTCTCCCAAATCAAAACCCTAACCACCATTCAAACCTAAATGCCGACAATGTGTCATCACCACCATATTTGACCACCGCATCACACCGGAACAGTTTCACGACACTTCCATTCATCTCGCCGACGAGATTGAACGACACACAAGAGGGTTTCATGAGAAGCACATACCTACAAGCGAGATTGAACAACGACAATGGAGGAGGCTTGTGTGACGACAGACGAGTGATGGAGCGACAAAGGAACCTCTGCGTGTTGCAACGAAACTCAAACAAATGAACAATGGTGTTCTGCAATGAAATGGGCGTTCGAAAATGGAAGAGAGAAAAATGGTCGCTACTCACGTAAAGAAGTCGAACAGTTGTTCGATTTCTTTTAAACCCTAATGTTCCTGCAGAGAACAAATAAGATATGTCAGACACAAGCGTTACCTTACTCCGGTCCGCAATCTCCTCAGTAGGTTTCCTCTCGGTCGATACATGTCGCCTGTAGATATCTCGGTGTGAACTGGTTTGGACCCGAGGGGGTTACCTGCAGAAGAGACTCCGATGCTCAAGTCAGCAAAATCTCTTAGAAAGTCAAATCTCGTAATTAGGAGAGTAATGAATGCGTACCTTTAATTGTTGGGGTCCATGCTTATTTATAGGCTTATTAATTATGTCCTGTCACGTCATGGGTTGGGCTCCTGTTTGGGCCATAGGTGGGCTTGGGTCATGGTCCAGGCTCCTTAATTCGAATATCGTGGGCCTCAAGGGCCTTAGTGGTAGTGTCCCGAATATGCTAAGTTATTGCTAAGTTAGTGTTTAATTATCCTCAGTTAGCGGCTTAGACGGTTACTTCTTTGGCGGTCTGGGCTGGGTACTTATCATTCATTCATACATGGTGATTATTATTTGCGTCCTTGGTGGTTACGTAGATGGGCTTTATGGATATAACTTGGCTAGGACGGCTAGGTGTGGTACACCAGTCCCCCAGTCTTTGCCGGTATAGCTGTGACGGTAAAGGATGAGAAGTGTTGGTATGTGTGGCTAGGCTAGCTAAGTGTGGAGAACCAGTCCCCCAGCCTTTAACTGTGATGAACAGTGTTAAAGGTAAAATATGTGAAGAGGTGTGTGGCAGGTGAAGGGGTGTCAAAAGTCTAATCCAAAGGGGAGTTGCGCTGTCATTTCAGAGGGTTGTGACCTTTGGCGTGCATTGTGATGCTTCATATGGGTTGTGACTTTTGGCGGGAAGAAGTTGTGTCGTTTGGAGTCATCGCTTATAAATGCGAATTTCGTGAAAAGTTTGTTTTTGTTGGCTCATTTGTAAGGATTTTGAAATCAGAGATTTGCGTGTGTTGGAACTGTTCGACTAGTCCTTTGTATCTGTCGGCATCTTTCATTCAAGAAAGGTATGTCTAGTACTAGTGATAGTGTGTCGTTATTGTCGTCAAGTAGTGGGAGTATGCAGTCTAGAGGGAGTGCAGGTAGGCGTCTTGAGGAGGAAAGTGCTAGTCCAATGGCTGTGGTGGGCAGGATTCCGATGGATACGATAACCGAGGTGAGGGAAGATCCTCCCGAGGAGATAGCAGAAAGTAGCTGGCCGGCCAAAGCCGGTTATGACTGGGTTGTGGCTAATGTCCGAAACCAATCGTCGTTATTCTGGTGGTTTCGTCTATTGAACTCGTGGCTGAATTGTACTCTCGTTATTGCAAATGGCGTGGACCGTGGTATAGTGTCATTGGAGGGGGTGAGCGTTGTTGAACGCATTTGTCATGGGAGCTGTCGACAGGTTTTTTTATATGTATATGTGTCATTTTTCCCAATTGCATGTTAGGCCTAGATGACTTTGCCATGGGGGTGCTCCGCTAGTTAAACGTGGCGCCTACTCAACTACATTTGAATAGTTGGGCGTATTTGCAGGCCTTTCATGTTCTATGCCAATCGTTGTATCTGCGGCCGTCTCCTCATGTATTTTTATACTTTTACGACACAAGGCCTCGAAAACCGACTACATGGCTATCCTTGGTGAGCAGGCCGAGTATTAGTAGGTTGGACGCATTTACACAATCGTTCAAGCACTTCAAGGATGGGTTTTCCAAGGTTGTAGTGAAGGAGGGAGGAAAATCACATTTCCTTAATGTAGATGGGAGTACTAAATTCCCTTTTAGTTGAAAGGGTAGCCCCTCTAGGTATAAGGATATGAGTACTGATGAGTTGTCAGCGACGGATAGGGAGGTGGTGGAGGTGCTGATGAAGTTTACTGATAAACTGCCCACTAAGGGCTTAGTTAGGGTTTATAATTCGGTTCATCCGATTATTGATATTTAAGGTATCTGTTTGTGACTTAAACTGTCTCAATGTGTCTAAGTTAAACTATTCGAACTTTTGTGTATTCAATGCAGGACATATGGCTCAAGCTGGAAAGAAGAATTTAACTCTTTTTCAAGCGCTGAGGAAGGAGAAGGCGGTGAAAGCGAAAGTAGCCAGAAATACTGAGGTCCCAAATTTGCAAGAGTCATTGGTGGAGGTGGATGTACATGGCGGAACCAAAAGGAAAGCCAAATTGTCGGCCAGGCCTGGTAGAGGCAAAGATGTATAGAAGGTGAGGGCCGCCTTATTGGGGTAGGGTTTGTCCAGTGGTGCTAAGGGGCCGGAAGCTGGTCTGATTAAGTTACCGGAGACAACTGTTAGAAAAGATATTGAGATTAACATGTCGGAGATATTGATTAACTCTATTGATAATATGGAGCTGGACCACCTGGTGAGGACAATGGTGGAGTTTGGGAGCAAGGCGCTGATATTGAGTCGTTGGGTTGGGTCGCTGTATCGTAGGGAGGTGAAGGAAGGCAACCGAGAAAAACTGGAAGATCTACAAGGGAAAGTCGACAAGTTTGTAGAAGAAAGAGCTGCATGGGATTAGGAGAGGGAAAGGTGGGAAGAGGAGAAGAAGAGGTTGGGGACCTGGAAGGTTCGCTGTTTAGATTCAGAGACGAAGCTTAAGGGGAGAATAGCTAACCTTGAGGCGGACTATGACGAGTTGAAGGAAAAACATGAAGGTGTGGAGGTGGAGCTCGAAGACTTGAAAAGCTGCATTATTCAAGAGCACATTAATGGATTTCAGAAAGGGGTGAGGCAGGCAGCCTTCTCCTGCCAGGAGATTGATGTGGCTGATCCAAGATTTGAGGTGAACAAAGATGTAGTGGACGACCAGCTCATTGTTGAATCCGAGAGCAGCCCTGGAGAGGAGGCGGAGAAGGCCATGGCAGATGAGGGGATGAATGCGGAAGCGACTGTGGAGGGTGAAGATGGCAAGGCGAATTAGGATATAGTTATATGATTGCTATTTGTTAAAAATTTTATGTTTGTAATAACCCGTATATTGTTTAATTTGCCGTTAATTCGTACACTATCTACTTTGCCGTTATTCTTGGTATGTTTTTTGTTGTGCGATGCCGATATGATGTGTTATAGTAGCGTGTCGAATGATGTTATCGTGAATATCTGTGTTAATTTCGAAAGTATTTTAAGTCAAGGGTGTTCGACCCAGGCCGCTTACTTGTGGTAAGGGTGGGGAACTAAAAACGTATTAACATCAAGTTAAGGGTGTTCGACCCAGGCCGCTTACTTGTGCTAAGGGTGGGGAACTAAAAACGAATAAACATCAAGTTAAGGGTGTTCGACCCAGGCCGCTTACTTGTGGTAAGGGTGGAGAACTAAAAGCGTATTAACATCAAGTTAAGGGTGTTCGACCCAGGCCACTTACTTGTAGTAAGGGTGGGGAACTAAGTGTACACCCAAGGTTACAAGTATTCGGTACAATACATGTCTTTAACTGAAATAAAACTTGAGATGGGACACATTCCACGTATTGGGTATCTCTTCCCCTGATAATTGTTCAAGCTTATACGCTCCTCCTCGAACATCTTCATGTATTCAGTACGGGCCGTCCCAATTGGCGGAGAACTTGCCATCCTTTTTTCTTGCACTGCTGGCCATTCTCCAAACAAAGTCTCCCTTCGCGAACGACCTTGAATGTAACTTTGCATTATATTTTCTAGCCGCTCTCTATTTGGCCGTTAGGTTGCGTATCTGGGCTTTTTCTCTTAACTCGGTAAGAGGTCAAGGTGGGTGCTCATGTTTTGGTGATTTTGAACTGGGTTGTATAGTTCTCGGCACAAAGATGGTTCGCCAATTTAAACTGGTATCATGGCGTCTACGCCGTATACTAAGCTGAACGGAGATTCGTTTGTTGTTGATTGAGGTGTACATCTGTAGGCCCATAGCACTTCCACTAATTCTTCTGGCCATCGGCCCTTGGCGTTGTCCAACTGTTTACGCAATTCTACCAGTATAACCTAGTTTGCTGCCTCGACCTGTCCATTGGTCTGTGGGTGTTCAACAAAGCTGGTTACATGCTTGATGCCTAGGCTAGTATAGAATTTAGCAAGTTCTTTATCTATAAACTGTCGGCCATTGTCGGTGATGATTGTATGCGGGACGCCATACCGGCATATGATATCCTTCTAGACAAATTGTTGGACTTGTTGCGCTGTAATAGTGGCTAATGGTTTGACTTCTATCCACTTTGTGAAGTAGTCGACGGCTACTATCAGGAATTTTACTTGGCTTTTACTTGGGGAGAAAGGGCCAAGAATGTCCATTCCCCACTTTGCGAAGGGCCACGGGGATAGTATAGAATGGAGCTGCTCCTATTTTTGGTGGATGAGGTTGCAATTTTTCTGGCAGGGTATGCATCTTTTGACAAAATCGTGGTAGTCGGCCTCCATGGTCGGCCAGAAGTAACCGGTGCGAAGGTGATGAATGCATATTTTTGCCCTCATTTAATGTTTAATTATGGGTATTTAATTAAATTTGTGTGCCTAAAGAGTGATTTAATTGATAATTCTGATAATTAGGTTGTTTGAGCTTGTGTGATAAAAATGTCTTAAAAAGTGATTTTTAGCTGCATAAATTATTTTTGGATATTTTAACGTTTGTTGATGCAGCTGAAGTTAAGTTTTAAGCTCATTTAGAGGTGTGAAAATAAATTGATTAAAGCTTCATGACACCTTAAAGATAAATCAAAGAATAAGAAATTATCAAAAGCACAAAAATTCAGGCCAAGCATTACATGAAGACGGCAAGAAAAGCTTGAAAAAGTGAAGAAGTTTGGCTAAACCAAGAAGAGAGGAAAGAAAAATTGGACCTTGCGGTTTTCTTTATCTTTATGATAGAAGATAATTTGGGAAAATATATCTTTAGATATTTTATTTGATATTTTTAAATAATCATCTTATTTAATTATATCATAAAATATTAAAAGATAATAACTACCAAATCTTTTTAAATATGACAAGATCTTCTTGAATCTTTTTAGTTCCACAACAAACAAATATATCTTGAAGATATTGGATTATTTAGAAGATAATTTAAGGAGATTGCAAAGGGTTAATTTGGAAAATTAATACAAATACTAATTGGTGATAATTTATCATATATCTTTAAGTAATTAATTAATTAAATTATATTAGATATTGATATTATCAACCAACTATATTTGTCAAATAGTATATATCTCTCTAAATATTTTTAAATATTTATATTTATCTTTATTTTAAAAGATATTTGAGAGATTTTAGCAACAGAAAAACCCAGTCCAATTCCTATATAAAGAGACCAAGGGAGAAGCATAAACAACAAGCTCGGGACTTCGGAGTTTTGGAACCCTTAGGGGTGCCTAATTTCGTTTCCTTTCTCTCTCTTTTCTTCTCTCTATTCTTCTTTTTATTTTGTATTCCATGAATTGTTAAACTTCTTGGGTTGATTCCATTGTAATTTCATTATGGATTCTGAGGTTAGAATGAATTAATTTTTTTGTTCTTTTTATTATTGTTGAGGTTTTAATTTATCTATGTCTTTTATCTTTGAATCACATAAAAAATAATGATTTTAAATCTATATGCATATTGATCATATGAGTCAAGGGTTTTTAAATTTAATTGAGACTTTACTTTGATTTTATTTAGAAACTTTCATGTGATTAAATGAGTTTTTACCAATAATTGAGACTTTACTTTGGTTAAAGGTATTTACTCTAATGAAAATTAATCGAGACTTTACTTTGATTAATTAAACTTTTTATTTGGTGAGGAGATAAAAGAATAGACATGATTAGGCATAGTAAATTTGATTGAGACTATACTTTGGTTGAATTTACTATGGATAATCTAAAAGTTCTCACTTTTAATTGAGACTGTACTTTGGTTAAAAGTGAGAACGCCAACAAATTAATTAAGACTTTACGTTGATTAATTTGTAAATCTATAACAATAATTAATTGAGCAATAATCTTTAGATAACCGAGGATGAATCTATTTTGAAAAAGCAATGGAATCAATCTATTTTCTTTACTATTGTTTTTATTTCTTTTTATCATTTAAATTTTATTTCTATCTTTGTTTATCTTAATCCCCTATATTTTTTATTTTATTTGACTAACTCATTTGTATAGTTTTATAAGAACTAATTTGTTAAAAATCAATTCCGTGTTCGTTGGGAGACGACTTTGGGTTACTTTACCCTTACTATTTTGTTGACTACTTTCTTAACAATACTGAAGTTGTTATAAGATAAGTAGTATTAATTTGATCGCGTCAACGACAGCGTTATGATCTATATCCTAGATCATAACAGGGTTAACTTTACGACAATTTAATGATCTATATCCTAGATCATCTTTTTTGGGATATGAGCAACAACCATATTTTGAGTGTCCACCTCAGCAACCATATGTTCCAAATAGTTTTCAGCAACAATATGTACCACCACAACAAGTTGAAGCAAACAATGGACCATCCTACAGGGAAGTTATGATACTAATGGGTGAAGTTATAGAGAAATTAGAGTCCATGGATGAAAGGTTGCGAGTTGATCAACGATGCAGAAATATTGAGCAAGAGTGGTACGAAAATAAGCAAATATTGTCTGCTATGTTGAGGGATGCAAGTAAGAACAACTTCATAGAATTACTTGTAACTGTTAATACCACCCCTCAACCCCACCAGAGATTTCCTGAAAATCCAGATTTTAATGCACTTCGTCATGAAATCAAAGATGTGCTTCTCAAGTTGGCCATCAGAGCTGAACAAATGTCTGAAGATTTGAGTCTGCTAATGAATGATACAGTTAGAAAGGTCACTTTGGAAGATATGATGAATATGATAACTGAAATGATGAAGATGAATCAGACATATCAGAAAGAGATGATGAATGCCGCCACACAAAGCTTGCAGAATCAATATGAAAAATTGATAGCGGAATCACATCACACTGATATATCTACTGATAGATATAATGATGCTCATAGTAATATGTCTACTGATGGACATATCAATTTTATTAAAAATGTTGCTGAAGTTGATGAAGAAATTAAAGATTCTCACACAAACATATCTACTGATGGATATGTTGACGATGCTCAATGTGAATATAAAGTTGTACCCGTTGATGAGAATATGAGTACAAATGATCATTTTCAAGAGCAAAATTGTGAGGATAATACAATAGAAAAACCAAGTGCAGTTGAAGAGCCAACAATATTCGAAGATGCAGCTGAAGCATCTACTATTGCAACTGACTTGGTTAATGATGAAGCAGCGGAGTCAACAACATTAGGTGAAAATATTTACTCAGAAGATGAGATTATGAGGATTACTGATGATCCGCTTAACCATCCGAATGCACCTGATGATGCTCAAGTTGAGTTGAAGCCACACACTCCACACATCAAGTTTGTTGATGTGAAATATGCAAATAAGTTTTCAGTGGTTATCTTTGTTGACATGGCTGTAGGAAAAGAAGAAAGGTTGCTGCAAAAGGTAAAAATCTTAGATTCATATTCTTTTGAAATCATTGTTGATAGAAAAGTTAATTTGCATGCATGTTTATTTTTTGTTTCTATTTTTAATTTTAAAAATATTAAAAAAAATTCAAAAATATGTGTTTTTGTTTTCTTTAATAAAATTGTACAAGTTGACTTGTACTTTATAAAATTAAAGAAAATAAATTTTGACATATGGCCAGATTGAGCCAATTGTCACAAGATTTTTCGTTTCCTCCCCAAAATAAGTCCATCAAGGACATTTTTTTGAAATAAGTGTGGGGGAGACAAACTGTAGGTAGGATTTTTCTTTTTTGTGTTTTTCAATTTTTTGTTTTTGTTTTCATTTAAAAAGAAAAAAAATTGTGATTTCTTTTTGAGAAAATTGTGAAAGTTAACTTTTTACTAAGTGAAACTTTTAAACAATATGTCTCATAAGAAATCCACCAAAAATATTTCCCTACTTTCAATAAAACATATTGACATTGGATTTTTAGGATTTGATTCAGTAATTGGGATGATCATAATTCTTGAAAAATAAAAGTCATGTTGATATGAGTGGATTGTTTCTGTGATTTGCTAAATGAGTTGATTTGAGAATTTCTTGATTAAATCTTTTGTGAAAGAATTTGACCTTGTGAGTCTTGAGCCTTAATGTAAAGGATGAATTGTCATGTGTCATTCCTATTTTTTCTTGAGTGACTTGCTCATGTTTGTTTATACTCAAATATTTAGCTTGATTCTTTTGTTTTGCAACTTAGGTGAATATGCATGATTTGATATGACTGAGGCATTTCTTGTTTTTAGCTACTTGGCCAAATAAGCCCACCTTGATATTAATCCATTGGTAGCCCCTTTGAGCTTTAAACCTCTTTTTCTTGTTTTAAGCCTATTGCATAACCTTGAAAAGAAAAAGACCATATTCTACCTTAGGAAGAAAGAAGGAGCTAATGGATTATGTTCAGGAATGGTTGAGGAATAAAGTGTGCGGGTGAGTACCTCACCCACAAATTAATAAAAATGGCAAAAGGAAAAATTGTTGATGAAAAAGTGTTGAAATAATTGCTTTCTAAAAAAAAAAAAGAGCAACAAAGCAATAAACGAAAAAGAGTTGTTTTTGAAATTATGCTCCATTATTCTTTCTATATTTTAATTTCAAAAACCCAAAAATCTTAAATTTTTTCTTACCTTTGCCTTAGCCCCATTATAACCTGTGAAAAGTCCTCATGATCTTTGAATGCATATTTTCTGAAAGTTTGTGAATATTAGAGTCTTGTTAAGTATTATGAGAGTTTACTTACATGAGTATTTTGAGTGAAAACACAAGCCAAAACACTTGAGAGAATTTTGGTGAGAAAATACACATTTAACTTGAGTGCTTTCTTTCATAATTGATTGTCTTGTGAATTCAAAAGATTAACTCATGTGTGAAAAATAGAACCTTTCTGTTTGTATATACATGATAATTTGATCTCTAGAGTATTGATTTGTCTCCAGTGATGTTCATTCCTTTGATCCAATGTTGATGTGAAATAAAATACCTCAGATTAAGTTTTGAAATTGTTTGATTTTGCCCAGGAGTGCAAAAGGATAAGTGAGTGGGTATGATGAGTGCATATTTTTGCCCTCATTTAATGTTTAATTATGGGTATTTAATTAAATTTGTGTGCCTAAAGAGTGATTTAATTGATAATTCTGATAATTAGGTTGTTTGAGCTTGTGTGATAAAAATGTCTTAAAAAGTGATTTTTAGCTGCATAAATTATTTTTGGATATTTTAACGTTTGTTGATGCAGCTGAAGTTAAGTTTTAAGCTCATTTAGAGGTGTGAAAATAAATTGATTAAAGTTTCATGACACCTTAAAGATAAATCAAAGAATAAGAAATTATCAAAAGCACAAAAATTCAGGCCAAGCATTACATGAAGACGGCAAGAAAAGCTTGAAAAAGTGAAGAAGTTTGGCTAAACCAAGAAGAGAGGAAAGAAAAATTGGACCTTGCGGTTTTCTTTATCTTTATGATAGAAGATAATTTGGGAAAATATATCTTTAGATATTTTATTTGATATTTTTAAATAATCATCTTATTTAATTATATCATAAAATATTAAAAGATAATAACTACCAAATCTTTTTAAATATGACAAGATCTTCTTGAATCTTTTTAGTTCCACAACAAACAAATATATCTTGAAGATATTGGATTATTTAGAAGATAATTTAAGGAGATTGCAAAGGGTTAATTTGGAAAATTAATACAAATACTAATTGGTGATAATTTATCATATATCTTTAAGTAATTAATTAATTAAATTATATTAGATATTGATATTATCAACCAACTATATTTGTCAAATAGTATATATCTCTCTAAATATTTTTAAATATTTATATTTATCTTTATTTTAAAAGATATTTGAGAGATTTTAGCAACAGAAAAACCCAGTCCAATTCCTATATAAAGAGACCAAGGGAGAAGCATAAACAACAAGCTCGGGACTTCGGAGTTTTGGAACCCTTAGGGGTGCCTAATTTCGTTTCCTTTCTCTCTCTTTTCTTCTCTCTATTCTTCTTTTTATTTTGTATTCCATGAATTGTTAAACTTCTTGGGTTGATTCCATTGTAATTTCATTATGGATTCTGAGGTTAGAATGAATTAATTTTTTTGTTCTTTTTATTATTGTTGAGGTTTTAATTTATCTATGTCTTTTATCTTTGAATCACATAAAAAATAATGATTTTAAATCTATATGCATATTGATCATATGAGTCAAGGGTTTTTAAATTTAATTGAGACTTTACTTTGATTTTATTTAGAAACTTTCATGTGATTAAATGAGTTTTTACCAATAATTGAGACTTTACTTTGGTTAAAGGTATTTACTCTAATGAAAATTAATCGAGACTTTACTTTGATTAATTAAACTTTTTATTTGGTGAGGAGATAAAAGAATAGACATGATTAGGCATAGTAAATTTGATTGAGACTATACTTTGGTTGAATTTACTATGGATAATCTAAAAGTTCTCACTTTTAATTGAGACTGTACTTTGGTTAAAAGTGAGAACGCCAACAAATTAATTAAGACTTTACATTGATTAATTTGTAAATCTATAACAATAATTAATTGAGCAATAATCTTTAGATAACCGAGGATGAATCTATTTTGAAAAAGCAATGGAATCAATCTATTTTCTTTACTATTGTTTTTGTTTCTTTTTATCATTTAAATTTTATTTCTATCTTTGTTTATCTTAATCCCCTATATTTTTTATTTTATTTGACTAACTCATTTGTATAGTTTTATAAGAACTAATTTGTTAAAAATCAATTCCGTGTTCGTTGGGAGACGACTTTGGGTTACTTTACCCTTACTATTTTGTTGACTACTTTCTTAACAATACTGAAGTTGTTATAAGATAAGTAGTATTAATTTGATCGCGTCAACGACAGCGTTATCAGAAGGATTCTGGTAGTCATGGTGAGTGCGCCGGAATGGTAGCCGCATATGTCGTCATGTAACTCTTTAATGATGTACTGAGGTTGTTCTGCACTGACACATTTAAGAAGTGGTTGACCATATCCTCGTTTATACAGGTGATCGCCTATCATCGTGTACCTGGCGGCTTTAGTTATCCAACTCCTATCAGCGTCAGGGGGGGTTACCGGTTTGGAGGTATTGGATGTAGGGAGTTGTCCAATTGTCAGCTTGGTGTTGGGTTAGGGTATGGCAAGTGTGTGTTATGGAAGGAGTGGATAGTGTTTGCTGCAATAATGATCGATGACGGCTTTTTAGCTTGGTGTTGGCTTGTTTGGATAATATGTCGGCTTTGACATTTTCGGATTTGGGGATGTGTTGGATGCGGACTTGTTCAAAGGCGGATTGGATGACTTTCCGGACCAGGTGATAGTATTGTAGGAGGGTAGGGTCTTTGATTTGGAACTCGTCATTTAGATGGCCTACGGTAAGCTTGGAATAGGTTTTGCACGCGAGTGATTTAACACCAACTTTGCGGGCGAGGGATAAGCCGGCGAGGATGGCTTCGTATTCGGCTTGGTTGTTGGACGTCTTGAAGGAGAAGTAGAGGGATTTTTCGACGAGGATATCGTTGGGGCCTTCTAGCATGATGCTGGCACCTGCCCCTTTTAGGTTTGATGAACCATCAACATAAAGTGTCCATTGGTCCTCTTCAGGGGTTCGTTGGAGATCGTTGACAAAGTCTAGGAGGCATTGAGCTTTGATGGGGCTGTGAGGTTCGTAGCGGATGTTGAATTCGGATAACTCAACGACCCAAGACGACATCTGCCCCACAAGGTCTGGTTTTTGTAATATCTTCTGGATAGGGTAGTCGGTTTTGACGATAATGTACTGTCTTAATGTCTAGATAGGGTAGTCGGGGTTGAGGCGGAGGTTGTACTGTCTTAATGCTGAAAATACTGTGGATAGGTCCTGAGCGTGTTGGTGATGGCATGGCTTGGAGATTTCACAACCATGTCGTTGACGTATACTGATGTGACCCCACCAAGCCCAATTGCACCTTCAAGCCCAAGCCCATTAAAAGGCCCAATTACAAGATCAATGATGAAAAAGATTCAAAAGGGCCTCCCATTAGATGATCACAAAATCAATCGGCTTCTCACATTCTTTACATGGGCCAAAGAGATCACAAAGACTTGAAGAAGTGCATGTAAATCTAGTAGTGTAGATTTAAATTGGGCCATTGTTTGGGCTTTGCTTTCCAATAATACATAAGACATGAAAGGAACATAGGATAGGTTAAAATTGGGCTCGGCCCAATTCTCTTCATACATGGCCGAGATTATCAAGACAAGGAGGCTCCTTTGCTTCATGGTTTGATTAAGGTTGGTCATCACATCTAAAGGCTAAGAATCCTTCTTGTTCTTCAAGCCAAGATCGAAGGGGCGTGATCTTCTCTCCTTCTCCTAGCTTGATCTAAGGGCCAAGATCAAGGCCCACTCCATCCAATGGCTCTCCTTTCTCATGTGTAAATGGCTTCATATAAAAGCCAAAATTTCACTCATTTGTAGACACTCTTGAAATTTTATGCAATAGATGCAACTTGAGTTGAGAGCACTTCTCCCTATATTGCCTTTGAGAGTCACCACTTTCTAGAGATTTCCTTTCTCTACCTCTAGCCACCTTCCTTAGGCTAGCATAGATTAGGAAATCCTATCACCTCTTTCACCTTTCATTGCTTGCAAGTGCCTTCCAACTTGCCTCCATTCCTCCATCCATTTTCGCTGCCCATGGAGCTCTTCATGCACCTTTGGAGCTCCACCATAATGGTATTAAGAGCCATCAAACATGGTCTCTCAAGGTTTGGTAAGGTTCTTTCCTAGTCTTGTGTTTCCTTCATTTTCCGTCTTGTTCTCATCATCTTCTTCTTTTTTTTTCTCTCACATTTACCGTTTATTGTCTATTATATTGTGTTTCTCCATTGATTTCATGCAACTATGAGACTACAAGAGTGTTCTACACTCTATTTGTAGATTTCCTTGCTTGCTATAGTTCACATCATTTACTAGCTTTCCTTTACATTTCAGCACCATTGTATTGCTTCCATTGTGTTTGTCATTTTTATTCGGTGATTATTTTCTCTTTTCAATTTCCACCGTTCAAGTTGTGTTCTATGTCTTGTTCATGCTTTCCTTTACATGTTTCTTAAATTTTCCACTGTTTACATTCATTTTCTGCACTTGCTTGAGTGAAACCGTGCCAAACTCCACTCCAAAACGCAATGAAGTTTCATGCTATGCGTGTGGTTGTTTGAGTCAGCTTTCCTCACTGTTTTAATGCCATTTCACCGATTGGTTTGTGCCTTAGAGTGTCCTAAGATGTTCATCTTCATCTATGCTTGATTCTAGATCATAATCAAGCTCCAAATCGAATTGATTTGTCTATTGAACATCTTCCCCTTTCACTCTGCTTTTGCTTTTCTTTTCAACTTTTTTCCACTGCACACCTTCTGTTTGAGAAGTGTCACGAGTGACTCAGTGCACCAAATTTTAATCTGATTGTTGCTTCGAAAAGCTAAGTCATAGACGAAAATTCTCCAACAAGAATCATTCAATTATGTTGAGAATTGAATTCTATACAAATTTTTGAAGTAGAGGCAACTTTCTGCGTTTTTCAGTGCTAGTTTGGCATTGTTTTCACTTGTGTCCTGACGCACACTTTTCTTGTGAGATTTAAGTGGAACGATTCATAACACCGAATCACTTTCTGATTTTTGCCTAATTTTCTTAACATCTGGATGAAAAATTAGCAAAAAGAATCATTGAAATATGTCCAGTACAAAAAATATGAAAAATCTGAAAAGTTAAGGCATCTGTCAGCGTTTTCTGGTGCTGTGCTTTCGGGAAAATCACTATTTAGTGCGTTTTTGGTGTGTTTATATACATTTGCTTGTTTATGTGTGTATTCCATATTGCCATCAATTGATTTCATTTGGAGTGGATTACTTCCCTCACATTGGCATACATGCAATGAATACCATAAGCATTTTATGAGCACTGCAGTTTCTGTTTTTGGTTTTTACTCTATTCTAGTTCCATTCTAGGATTCCTTTTGTTGTGCTTTCCTTTCTTTCAAGCCTTAATTTCTTATTTGTCCTTGTTTTTGGCTATTCAATTCAGTCTTGTCAAATCATATTCAATGTGGTTTAGCTTTCTTAATTAGCTTTTCTTGTGTTATACATTTCAATTGGCAAGTAATGTTGGCTTCAATGCTCTTGATTGTGAATTAAGTGATTTTGTTTTCCAAATTGGTTGCTAGTCTAAGGTAGCATTTTAGGTGGTGGTTGAGAAGTAAAACTCTAGAGAGTGTGCTTGAATTCTTCCTATCACCTTTCACCATATTTTGGAAAGTTTTGAGCCATCAATTTCTTGCTTGAGTGAGAGCTAACCAATGCATTTGGCATAGTTTGTTTGCTATTTTTGTTCATTATTTTGTCCAGGTTTTTGTTGCTGTTTGGTGTTGCATTTTGCATCCACAAGGGGTCCAAATATTCCTCCAATTGGTGTATACTTCAAAGCCATCAACTAAGGCTTCATTTGGCACCAAAGTGCTCTTGGGAGTGCATCACTTTGCTGTCCAAAATTGTGGTGTTCAAGTTGGCCTTGGGAGTAGCTTCCAACACCAATTTCAAGCATTTTTGTTGGCCATTGTGGCTTCTAATTGTTGCATCTTTTAGTTTACTAGGTTTTCTACAATTTGGTCACTTCTTTTGGTCAATTTGGAGCATCCTTTGTACCTTATTTTCTACTGAAAGTTCTCTAAAAGTTTGGTGCTCTTGGGTTGCTCCTCTTTGCCTAAATTTTTTGTACCAATTTTAACTCTCTTTGAACTTGTATTTTGGCCTACTTAGGTGTCTTGGGGAACCACAAGGTGTTCAATCCCATCTCCTAAGTAGAACCTTTCTCCTCCATTAGTAATTCACTTTTAGTTGTAAGTGTGTTGAAAGTTCTAAGTGCTTTCTCACCTATTAGTCCGCATAGTTTATATTCAAGTTTTCACGTTGTTTAGTGGCTTAAAATTTTGAGACCAAAGTCTCTACATATTTTTGGCCAATTAGGGGTCCGTCTTTAGTGTTTTATAGATTTCTTTGTTCTTTGTTCTTTGTTGACAACTAGTGTCTAGTGATTGTCATCATTTAGCACTTAGCCATTGTGTGAAATTCTTTCAAACTTGCCCAAGTGTGCCTTGGCTAGGATTGGCTTTGGTTATTAAGTGGTCTTTTTAGACTCACCTCGCCTACCTGGAGGTTCATACTTTGTCTCAAGTGCTAGATCGTGTCAATCATGAGCACTAGAAGGGCTACACGTGCACGGGTGCAAACCCAACAAAATTCACCACAACCCACACAACATAACATTAGTGTGGATGATGAGGGTGATGTTTTCCCCTCGTATGCTTCACAAACTCACCAAAGAGGTGAGTGACATCAAGGCTCAAATGGCTGCCATGCTAGCCAATTTGCACTTCATATCTGAGCAATTAAGGAATCCTCCACACACTCACCGTGCTTCTCCTAGATCTTCTCGCCCCCCATCAAGACAACATCATGATCTTAGTGGCGAGGAGGAGGATTTACAACGCCCCTTTCCAAGGCAATCTCCTCACACTAGGAGACAAAGGCGTGTTCCTCCTCACCCCAAAGAAACAAGAATAGATTTGCCTCCTTTCCATGGAAAAGACAATGTTGAGGCATATCTAGATTGGGTGGCAAAAGTTGAACAATTGTTTAACAACCACGTGGTTGAGGAATAGAGACATGTCTCTCTTGCTGTCCTCAGCTTCCAAGGTGATGCCTTAAATTGGTGGACAACCCTTGTCCTCTAAAAGCGAAAGAAAGGCCTTCCCGAGATTGAATATTGGTTTGATCTCAAAGAGGCCCTCCATGCTCGTAATGTTCCTTCATACTACAAAAGAGAGCTTATGGATAAACTCCAAAGGCTCCAACAAAGAACCATGTCTGTGGAGGAATATAGGCAAAAGATGGAGTTATACATCTTGAGGGCTGGGATAGATGAGGAAGAAGATCTAACCATTGCTAGGTTCTTGAGTGGTCTAAACTACAACATAAGAGATAGAGTTGAGTTGCTCCTATATCAAAATTTAAATGAACTTGTTCAAATGTGCATCAAAGTGGAGCAACAACTCTTAAGGAAACCTATTCGCAAGGATTCTTCACTCTCTTTTTCAAAATCTGATTTTCAAAAGAAAGATTTTTCTCATATCAAGGAGACCGCTCATAGACACCCAGCAAAAGGTCAAAATAAGGGTGAGACCTCCAAGTGAGGTAGTGAGATCAAGTGTTTTAAGTGTTTAGGTAGAGGTCATGTGGCATCACAGTGTCCTACCAAGCGTACCATTGTGCTAAAGGGCCAAGACCTCTACAGTAGTCAAGAGGAGTCTTCTGAGGAATCTTCCTCTTCTAGTTACTCCCACAATGACAAGTCCTCAAAGATAAACATCATTCTTACCCTCAAGAAGGGTCTCTCTTAATGATTAAGAGGCTTCTCAGTAACCAACCAACCCTTCCTCTCAATGATCAAAGAGAAAACATTTTTCACACTCATTGTGACATTTTGAACAATACTTGTTCTTTGATCATTGATAGTGGGTCTTGTTGCAACTGTTGTAGCACAAGAATGGTTGAGAAGTTGAACTTGACTTTGTTACCCCATCCCAAACCTTACAAACTTCATTAGCTTAATGAAGATGGGGATCTCGAAGTCAAGCATCAAGTGTTGGTTAAGTTCTCTATTGGAAAGTACAAAGACAAAGTTTTATGTGATGTAATTCCAATGGCCATGGCAATTTGACCGCAAAACCACCCACCATGGCCATACCAATGAGATCACCCTCCAACATCATTCCAAAACTTTTGTGTTACATCCCCTCACTCCTACTCAAGTTGCTAGTGACCAAGCTCAAATGAAAGCTATGAGGGAGGAAGAGAGTTCCACCAACTCTACTAAATTATCCAAGGCTTCTAAGAAAAAGGTAGAGGAAGTCTCTCCCTCTAAGGATGTTCATCATGAAGTGCTTCTCACTCATAAAACTCTTTTACAAACTCTTCATGTTGAACACCCTTCCTACCTTTTGCTGTGTCATGTTGTCCTTACATATCTCCAACATCCTTCACTTAAGGATCTACCTCCTTCTGTCCGTGCTCTTCTCCATGAATTTGCGGATCTTTTCCCTAAGGATGGTCCCCAAGGCCTCCCACCTTTTAGAGGAATAGAGCACAAAATTGATTTTATCCCAGGGGCTAGTCTACCTAATAGACCAGCCTATAGGACAAATCCAATTGAGACTAAAGAGATAGAGACTCAAGTGATCGAGTTGTTAGACAAAGGATGGGTCCAAAAGAGTCTTAGTCCTTGTGTTGTTCCCGTGTTGTTGGTGCCCAAAAAAGATGGCAAATGGCGCATGTGTTGTGATTGTAGGGCCATCAACAACATTACCATAAAGTATAGGCACCCCATCCCTAGACTAGATGATATGTTGGATGAATTGCATGGGGCCAAAATGTTTTCAAAAATAGAACTTAAAAGTGGTTATCACCAAATTCGAATTGCCAAAGGTGATGAGTGGAAAACTGCTTTCAAAACTAAATTTAGTCTATATGAATGGTTAGTCATGCCTTTTAGCCTAACCAATCTCCTAGCACATTCATGCGACTAATGAATCATGTCCTACGGGATTGTTTGGGGAAGTTTGTGGTTGTTTATTTTGATGACATTTTAATTTATAGCCACAGCTCCAAAGTTCATCTGGGACACCTTGGGTAGTCGTGTCTCTCCTTCGAGACCATCAACTCTATGCCAACATAGACAAGTGCATTTTCTGTGTAGAGAGTGTCATCTTTCTTGGGTTTGTGGTCAATAAAAGTGGGGTACATGTTGACCCGACAAAATCAAAGCCATCCAAGAATGGCCTGTGCCAAAGAATGTAGGGGACATCCGTAGCTTTCATGGGCTAGCTAGCTTCTATAGACGGTTTGTACCCCACTTTTCCACAATTGCCTCACCCCTCAATGAACTTTTCAAGAAAGACACACCTTTTGTGTGGGGTGATAAGCAACAACAAACCTTTGAGGATATTAAGGCTAAACTCACCCAAGCACCAGTTATAGCTCTTCCAAACTTTGAGAAAACTTTTGAGCTAGAATCTGATGCTTCTGGGGTTGGAGTAGGTGCGGTTTTATTACAAGAAGGCCATTCAATTGCTTATTTCAGTGAAAAACTCAATGGCCCTTCTCGTAATTACCCCACCTATGACAAAGAGTTGTATGCTCTTGTGCGAGCTCTTCATACTTGGGAACACTATCTTGTGTCTAAAGAGTTTATAATTCACACTGATCATGAAACTCTCAAGTATTTGAAAAGCCAGCACAAGCTCAACAAGAGGCATGCAAAGTGGGTTGAATTTCTAGAACAATTCCATTATATCATCAAATACAAGAAAGGGAAATCCAATGTTGTGGCTGATGCACTTTCTAGAAGATATACTCTTTTAGCCAAACTTGGATCTCAAATTCTTGGATTTGACAATATATGTGAATTGTATAGTCAAGATCCCTTCTTTGCCCCTATTTATTCTAATTGTTTAAATAAGTCCCAAGGCGGCTTCTATGTCTCAAATGGATATCTTTTAAAAGAAGCCCGCCTGTGTGTTCCATGTGGTTCTCATCGTAAACTTTTAATCATTGAGATGCATGAGGGGGGACTTATGGGACATTTTGGGGTCGCCAAAACATTGGCCATGCTTAAAGAAAAATTCTTTTGGCCCCAGATGAAACGTGATATTCAAAAATATTGCGCTAGTTGTTTGACTTGTTTGCATGCTAAGTCTAGCGCAATGCCTGCTGGGATGTATACTCCTTTGCCTGTGGCTTCCACCCCTTCGGAGGATATTAGCATGAACTTTGTCCTAGGGCTTCCAAGGACTTCTAGGGGTGTTGATTCGATTTTTGTGGTTGTGGACCGACTTTCGAAAATGGCACATTTTATTCCATGCCACAAAGTCGATGATGCAAGCCACATTACAAAGTTGTTCTTTAGAGAAGTGGTTCGTCTTCATGGCTTACCCAAAACAATTGTGTCTAATAGGGATACTAAGTTTCTTAGCCACTTTTGGAGGACCTTGTGGTCTAGGCTTGGAACTAAACTTTCTTTTTCTACTTCTTGTCACCCTCAAACTGATGGGCAAACAGAGGTAGTCAATAGATCCCTCTCCACATTGCTTAGGGTTGTGCTTAAGGGGAACCATAAATCTTGGGATGAGTATCTTCCCCACATTGAGTTTGCCCACAATAGAGTGGTCCATAGCACCACCAAACTCTCACCTTTTGAGGTTGTCTATGGCTTTAACCCTCTCACTCCTCTAGACTTGTTACCTCTTCCATCTTCTTTTGACTTTGTTCATAAAGAAGGGGTTTCTAAGTCTTAATTTATCAAAAAATTTTATGAGAAGGTTAAAAGTCAAATTCAAGCTCAAATGGAAAAGATTGCCAACTCTAAAAACAAGGGTAAGAGAGTTCGGTCATTCAATGAGGGTGACTTAGTTTGGCTTCATCTAAGGAAGGAAAGATTTCCTCAATTACGAAAATCCAAACTTAGTCTTCGTAGTGATGGTCCATTCCAAATCATAAAGAAGATCAACAATAATGCTTATCAATTAGATCTTCCAGCTGAATATGGTGTGCATCCTACTTTTAATATCACTGACTTAGTTCCTTTTACAGGTACTGTAGCTGATAAGGATGACAACCAAGATTTGAGGGCAAATCCTCTTCAAGGGGGAGGGGATGATGTGACCCCACCAAGCCCAATTGCACCTTCAAGCCCAAGCCCATTAAAAGGCTCAATTACAAGATCAATGATTAAAAAGATTCAAAAGGGCCTCCCATTAGATGATCACAAAATCAATGGGCTTCTCACATTCTTTACATGGGCCAAATAGATCACAAAGACTTGAAGAAGTGCATGTAAATCTAGTAGTGTAGATTTAAATTGGGCCATTGTTTGGGCTTTGCTTTCCAATAATACATAAGACATGAAAGGAACATAGGATGGGTTAAAATTGGGCTCGGCCCAATTCTCTTCATACATGGCCAAGATTATCAAGACAAGGAGGCTCCTTTGCTTCATGGTTTGACTAAGGGTGGGCGTGAGGATGTCACGCTGTTCAAGTTGTAATCCAGTGCGGAGTTTAATGGAACAGCCATTAGGGAGTTCCAGGGGGATGGTTTCTTCGACCGGCTCGAGGCGGGCATCCCAGCCCACTCTAGGGTCTAGATCATCGCTAGATAAGGCTATCTCGAAGCCGGATGGCCATTCAATATGATTGGTTTGAAGGATGGGAAGCTGTGGGCGTAGGCTGGCCATGTAGCACTCGCGTGCGAGGCGTTGGTCGCCATGAATGCTAAGGATGTCCCCGGTTGGGGATAGGAATTTCATGGCCAGATGTGGTGTGGAGACGACAGTGCCAAGAGTCTTGAGTGAAGGTCGGCCGATGAGGACATTATAAGATGTGGGCGCGTCGACGAAAAGTAATCAGATAGGAATTGTCTTGGTTTGAGCACCATCACGAAAAATGGTATGGAGGTCAATGTAGCCGTGGGTGGAAACCTTTTCCCTGGAGAATCCATATATCGGCTCCTCGTATGGGACCATGGCAGTGTCAGGGAGTTGGAGTTTCTGGTATGTTGCCCAATAGAGGATGTCGACGAAACTGCCTTGGTCAATGAGGACTTTCTTGATGGCATAATTTTCTATCTCAACGGTGATGACCATATGGTCATCTTGTTGGTTATCAAGGCCATGAAAATCGTCATCCGTGAAGGTTATGGGGGGCATGCGACGTCTATGATCAGAATGGGTGATGTGGTTGATGGATTGATATGGCGAAGGTGTCTCTTCATGGATAAGGTGGATTCCCCACTAGCAAAGCCACCAGAGATAGTGTTAATAGTGTCGCGTAGGGGAGGGTCGGTAAGGGTGACATCGGTGTGAGCCCGTCGGGGGTCGTGGTTTACGGGTTGGCTTGGGTGTTTGTCGTGGCGAGAGTCGCGAGGAGGGCGTCGGTGGTCAGAACGAGGATGGTGATTGGATCGGGGAGGGTGGTCGTCTCTACGGACAAAGCGGTGGAAATGGCCAACACGAACCAATTCTTCAATTTTATCTTGGCGTGCTTTACATTCCTCTGTGGTGTGGTCGTGGTTTTGGTGATAGTGACAATATTTAGTCATGTTCGCGTTGGGAGGAATGGTTGTCTTGCGTGGTGGTGGGATGAGGTAAACCTATAAGGCCTCCTCAAGGTGACGAGATCTAGGGACATTTAGAGGGCATATCTGGTGAAGCGGGGTTGTCGGGGTTGTTGGGGTCTCGGGTCAGGTCGGGAAGGTTGTGGAGAAGGGGTTGCTATGGAGGGTGTGTAGTCATTGCAGAATTTTGGATGGAGAGTTTGCATTTCCCTTTTGAGTGGGATCGGCCTCAATCTTTCACCTTAGGCGTGAGTTCTCCTGTCGTAGTGCCTCCATCTCGTCAGCACTACGCTTCTTCAAATCAGCCAGTTCCTGTTGCATCTTGGCTTGACCGTCTAATCCGGGGTGATGTTAGTAGGTCCTGAGGGACCTGCTTAAGCTTGTTTGTTAACTCCTACTATATTGCGAGTAGGAACCATCTTCGAAGAATGCAGGTTGGTGCGTAAGGTATTATCTCGTGCCCCACGGTGGGCGCCAATTGTTCATGTAGAGAACAAATAAGATATGTCACACACAAGCGTTACCTTACTCCAGTCCGCAATCTCCTCAATAGGCTTCCTCCCGACCGATACATGTCGCTTGTGGATATCTCGAGTTGAACTGGTTTGGACCCGATGGGGGTTACCTGCAGAAGAGACTCCGATGCTCAAGTCAGGAAAATCTCTTAGAAAGTCAAATCTCGTAATTAGGAGAGTAATGAATGTGTACCTTTAATTGCTGGGGTCCATGCTTATTTATAGGCTTATTAATTATGTCCTGCAACGTCATGGGTTGGGCTCTTGTTTGGGCCATAGGTGGGCCTGGGTCATGGTCCAGGCTCCTTAATTCGAATATTGTTGACATGTGAAGCCAAGGTGGTTTGCTTCTTGAAGATTTGATGAAGACTTAATGAAGCTCTTTTGAACTATCTTGAAGCCATTACTATTGAAATGAAGCCTACATTGACGAAGGAAAGGAGATTTGATGATATCCATTATGATCAAGGTTGAAACGTGTGCTCTCCATGTAGTTACATTATTAAGAAAGTGTTTTTGTAGTTTGCAATTCATGTTGTAAACCTTAAAGCATTAATTAGATGTAGTTTGGTCTTTATTGTGTTTTTAATCTGTTGAATGGTTTTTCAACATGTTAAAATGACTCTTTTAATATGTTGAATGACTTTTTAACAGGTTAAAAGGTTGGCTGCAGTAGTCTTAAACTGCAACAAATTCAATAAGTTGTTTTAGTTTTTAATCGACTGATTTCACTTAAGTCAAGTGAAATCAACCGATTGATTTGAAAATCAACCTGTTGAATTTCGTAACACTTTGACTATAAAAGCTATGATTTTCGAAAGAGAGTTAAGTTGATAATTTTAGAGCACGATTTTGTTCTGGAAACTTGTGGGAACTCTCTCCTTCGTGACCATAGGTGTTGCAGCAGTTGTAGATTGATCTTGGATAAATTCTTGGAGCTTTTGGCTTGGTTTGAAGCTTGGAGAAAGTGGTTTGTGGTAGGCTAGGATGTGCTACCACTGAGGTTTGATCTTTCTCAAGCTTTGTGTGTGTGCTTGGTGGTTTTCCAGGTCTGTAAGAGGGTTCTTGCTGTGTTTTACAAAGGGTGGATACTTTGTAAAACTTTTGAACTAATGCAAAGTCAAGCTAAGGTTACCTTGACAAACTGGATGTAGTTGAGGTTTGAGTGAACCAATATAAAAATCTCATGGTGTCCTCTTGCATTTTCATTTTAAAGTTTCAAGAACTTATGCATTAATCATCTTTTTCATGTTCTTGCATGTTTTCATGGCATCTGCAGCATTGAGCATGTTTGTATAATCATTTGGAACTGATCTTAAACATTCTTGAGCATTGTTTCTGGTTTAAAATTCAAATTCGCATTTCTGCATTTTTCCTAGTATTTCAGTCGACTGTTTTTCAGTTTCAATCGATTGATTATACCTGAACAAAATTTGTTTAGTAAAATCAATCTGTTAACTCTGTTTTTGATCGATTGAAAGTGTATAGTTCAAGACTATTTGCATCCTAACTTGGTGATCTATTTGATTCAATTAAAGGTGGTTTTTAGCTTGAAAGATAACCTATATTTTTAACTAGCCAATTCACCCCCCCCCCCTTCTTGACTTTTCAACCATTTCAAAACTAACAATTGGTATCTAGAGCAAGGTACTTGAAATTTGATCAAGTAAGGTCCTAAATCTGTTTTAAACTACTTGAAATGGATGAAAACAAGTTACCCTTTGGTGAAAGTGCCTCAATTCATAGACCCCCTATGTTTAGTGGCATTAATTACCAATTTTGGAAAATTAGGATGAAAATCTTTATTGAGTCAATAGATCAAGGGATATGGGATGCAATCATAAATGGACCATATACTTCTAAGCATATTGTTGATGATGTGCAGGTTAATAAGCCATGGACTCAATGGAATGAGGAAGAAAGGAGGAGAGCTCCAATATGATTGCAATGCAAAGAATATCCTCACTTCATCTATCAACATGGATGAGTTTTTTCATGTTTCACAATGCAAGAGTACCAAGGAAATGTGGGAGGTTCTTGAAGTGACTCATGAAAGAACCAATGATGTTAAGAGAGCAAGAAAGCATGCCTTGATTCAAGAATATGAGCTATTCAAGATGAAACAAGAAGAATCCATAATAAATGTGCAAAAGAGATTCACTCACATAGTTAACCATCTCATAGGTTTGGGAAAGGAATTTGACAAGGAAGAGTTAAACATCAAGGTGCTAAAGTGTCTTGATAGATCTTGGCAACCAAAGGTCACCACTATCTCAAAAACAAGAGATCTATCCACTTTGACTACAGCTGCATTGTTTGGTAAGCTTAGGAAGCATGAGATTGAGATGCAAAGGCTTAATGAGCTTGAGTCAAGTGAGAAAAAAGTTAAGAACATAGCCTTGAAGACTAGCAGCAAGAAGAATGAGGAACTCGAGGATGAGGTGGTTGAATCAAGTGAAAGTGAGAACTTGAATCTCCTTGTCAAAAGGTTTGATAAGTATCTCAAAAGGAAAGGTATCAAAGGTAATCCCAAGAGGTATACTTCCAAACACGATGAATCAAACTCTTCTAATTTTACATGTTATAACTGTGGAAAAAAAGGACATATCAAAATTGAATGTCCAAATGCTAACAAAGAAAAGGAGAAAACTGTTGAAAGGAAAAAGGAGAAGAAGCCAAAAGAGAAACGTGCATACATTGCATGGGAGGACAATGATTATTCAACAACAAGTAGCTCATCACAAGATGAGAGTGAAGAAACCAACTTGTGTCTCATGGTTGGTTATGAGTCATCTTCCTCAAGCCAAGTAAGTTCTCTAGACTTAAATGACTATAATCAATTATTGCATGATTTTGAAGAGTTGCTGATGAGTCCATCTTTAAGAGTAAGGAAGCCAAAGAGAAGCCATGCGGAATTGATGAAGCTTCCATGGAGAAGGATGAAGGTGCGGAAGCTAGAAGAGGAGAGGAGAAGTGTGCGGCAATGGTGTTTGGAGAAGCTCTCAAGTGAGGTTGGGCCAACACTCAAGGAAGGGGGCTAGAGGAAACCAAGAAGGAGAACTCTAGCCTAAGTTGATTCACAAAAAGAGAGGAGTCTGGAGTCATCTCAACAGAGTTTCTCTACTATATTCATGAATGAAAATACAAGGGTCCTAAGCTCTCTATTTATAGTAGAAAAGGATAGCCAAGTGGTCTAGAAAAATGGAGGGAAAAAGGATCTAGAATGTGGTATTTGGAGCCAAAAAGAGAGCATGAGGCAAGTGTGACTTGCCACCTAAGCAAGTCACAAGGGACTTGCTTCTAGGCGCATAAGAGAAGCTTGGTGACCAAGCTTGGAGCAAGACGGATCTAGATCCTCTCACAAATGCACTCTCTCTCTTTGTTGGGCCAATTTCAAGCCCAACTCTTCTTTGGTCCAATTCTCTTTAAAGCCCAAAAACCCTCCAAGGCCCAATACATGGCCCAAACAAAAACCCTATTCTACAAAGCCCAAAATACAAGGCCCAAAAATAACCCTATTCTAATATGTACAAACAAAGAGTTTTAGGCTAGGTCTTCACATCTTCCTTGGCCCATGTAAAATTCATCTTGGGCCTTGTATGTGCATTGGAGGCCCATTCCTCTTGTATCCTCCTAGCCATTGCTCTTGTTGTGGGTCCCTTGGTTAAAGGCATCTCATCATCCCCTCCCTCTTGAGAAGGATTTGTCCTTAAATATGAAATTTCTGCCTCATCATCTGTACCACCTGTAAAAGGTATTAAGTCAGCGACATTAAAGGTGGCAAGTACATCATATTCCTCAGGCAACTCTAGCCTATATGCATTATCATTGACTCTTTTCAACACTTTAAAGGGACCATCACCTCGAGGGCTAAGTTTAGACTTCCTTTTTTTAGGAAATCTATCTTCTCTAAGATGTAGCCATACCCAATCCCCTTCTTCAAAAATGATTTCCCTCTTCCCCTTATTGTTGTACTTAGCATACCTCTCAGTTTGTTGCTGGATTTGTCTTTTAATCCTCTCATGCATTTTCTTAACAAAATCAGATTTTGTCACCCCTTCTTTATGAATGAAATCAAAATATGTAGGAAGTGGTAACAAATCCATAGGAGTGAGATGATGAAGGATTATCTTGTTCCTTTTTAAGATTATTGAATATGGTGTGAGTTGATTAAGAAAGCTAAGTGACATCCCCACTAGACATTAAGATAGCAAGCTATCTAGATGTGAAGGTTCATTTCACAAAGCTCAAGAGAAGAAGGTGATGGATTGATTCCAAAAAAAATGGAAATGGAAAGCACATAAACCATAGAAAACCAAGAACAATTAAAGGAAGAAGAAAACATAAAATGGAAAGGGAAGAAATGGTAAAAAATGTGAGAAGCACGCCACTACAAGGCTAGGCTAGAAGCCATGACAACCTTGAAGATGAGTGGATGTGTGCCGCCACTTGCTATGCAAGATAAGGCTTAAAAGTATTCACTCCCAAGGGAGGAAACTCTCATAAATGGTTGAGATTCAAGAGTGTTTTTACTTCAAAATGTTCAACGCTTTTACATGTCTAGGAGCACCCCTTATATAGAAGAGTTTATAGGCCTCTAAGCAAATAAAAGATACCTAAGGATGTCTGTACAAAAACCTAACCTTAGCTTTTAGAAACTAGGTCAAATAAGGTTACAAAAATGAGACACCAAAGAGCTAACTATGGTGTGTGCAAGGCTAATTTCGTTCTAGCACAAAAGGAGACAAAGAATGTGTCTCCTATGTCTCCAAAAAGTGGCCAAAGTGTGCTAAAAACAAAGGAGACCAAAGGTACATAGGTACACTTGCTTTATGCCTTTTACTTTATGCTTTATGCCTTTGCTTTACTCTCTCCTCCACATCATTTATGCTCCCCCAATTACCATGCGCCACATAGCATTGCTTTCTTACTCCTAATTAACCTACAAAGCAAATAAACATAGATTAGCATGTTGGCTTAAGTCAAGTCAACTATAGTCAACAAGTCAAACCTAGTCAAAGGTCAACAAGTCAACTAAAGTTGATTCAACTAAGTCAACTTTGAGAATCAAAAATAACAAACACAAATGAAAGAGATGAAAGATTAGTGAACTTCCTTTCTAAACATGGTTAGTCTTCTTAAGCATGTGCCTCCATCCTTGGTTGGGGTCAATCCTTCATCATCCTCCCCTCCTTGGAGAGAATTTTACCACAAATTCTTTAAGCCTTTGTAGATGGAGCTTGACTTGATTTGGGGGAGGATTTACACCTCCCTTTTATGAGCTCTTGTTCCATCTTTTCTAAGGGTATTACCCCTAGCTTTGGTTAGGCTATCCCTCTTTTCTAGACCACTCTTCCTCTCATGCTTGCGCA
This sequence comes from Vigna unguiculata, assembly GCF_037176805.1. Classification (NCBI taxonomy): domain Eukaryota; kingdom Viridiplantae; phylum Streptophyta; class Magnoliopsida; order Fabales; family Fabaceae; genus Vigna; species Vigna unguiculata. The sequence goes on from NC_140802.1 coordinate 24,628,392, forward strand.
TTAGGTCTTCCTTTTGAGCCTTGGAAGAGAAGGAAGAATGGTGATGTCCATCTTGCTTTGGAAATCTTTTTTTAGAGGCAAGTAACAGTATGGAGGTAACTTGTTCTTTTTCTTTTTCATCTTTTCTCTTATCTTTCACTTTATTTTGGTTCTCTTTTTCTTGATTGGGTGAGAGAGGTAGGAGTGTGAACTTCTTGCCTTGAAAGGAGAAAGTATAGGTGTTAGCATGACCATCATAAAAGACTTCTCTATCAAATTGCCATGGCCTACCTAGCAAAATATGAGTTGCTTCCATAGGCACAACATCACATAACACCTCATCTTTAAAATTTCCAATTGAAAAGTTAATGAGGACTTATTGAGTTACTTTAAGGTCTTCTTCCTTAAGCCATGATAGCTTGTAGGGCTTGGCATGAGGGATAGCTTTCAAGCCAAGCTTGTCCACAACCCTTGTGCTAGCCACATTTACACAACTTCCATTATCTATGATGAGGGGACATAGTTTGTCATTGATATGGCACCTTGAATGAAAAAGGTTTTATCTTTGAGAAGGGTCAAGTTCCTTGGAAACTTGTCTTAGTTGGTGCCTTATCATTAACAATCCACCTTCAAGGGGTTTAATCCTTTCACTTGAAGAAGAAGTGTGGGAAGAAGTGCTTTTGGGGGAAGGGGGAGAAGAATGTTCACTCTCTATTTCTCTTTTAAGGTTTAAGGCCATGGTTCTTTTGGTAGGACAATTTGAAGCTATATGCCCATATCCCAAACACTTAAAACATTTTATAGAACTTGTCCTTGTACCTTGAGAAGAATTAGGAGTTTCATTAGAAGGCCTAGACAAATTAGTTCTAGGAGGTGGGTCTTGGGAACTCTTGGTTGGTGATTTATCATGTTTTCTTTCTTTACCTTTCCAAATACTAGAATAGTAGTCATTGTATGAACCACTCCTCTTGGCCTTTTTTTTCTTTTGCAATTGAGTTTCAACTTTGATGGCCAAATGTAAAACTTTGTCAAGAGAGGAGTACTCATATAACTCTACTAAATCTTGTATGTCCCTCTTTAACCCACTCAAAAGTCTAGCTACCTTTTCCTCTTCACTTTCAAATTGGAGTCCTACTTTTAGAAGCATGGACTCCATTAACTTGTAATATTCATCTACACACATGGACCCTTGTTGAAGCCTTTGGAGCTTCAAAAGAGTCTCCCTCCTATAATAGGAAGGAACAAATCTAGCGCGCATAAGAGTTTTAATGTCAATCCAAGAAGCCGCGGGTGGCCCTTGGTCATAATTCTTACAAACTTTATGCCACCAAGTATTGGCATACTCCAAAAATCCTAAAACAACTAGATCAACTTGTGCTTGATCATTTACATGATTTTCATTGAAAATTTGATCAACTTTAGCTTCCCAATCAAGGAAGATTTTGGGATCACTTCCACCATAGAACTTTGGAATCTTTGGAGTTTGCTTCTCTTGTGTTGGGTTGCGCCTAGAATGCCCTCTTTTCCTAGCCTCTCTTTCTTGCTCTTTAGCTTCAAGCCTTTGAATGTGCTCTTGGATTCTTAGGTCACTTTGCTCCTTGTCTTTTCTCAATTGTTCAAAGGCCTCCTTTAGATAACTCCAAATCCCGAAGCAATCTCACCAATGTATTGTTTTTGTTTGGTGTAGGTGCATTTGATGAACTTGCCATGATTCCTACAAAAAAAACACTCAAATCCGAGACAAAATAAATGGATTAGAGGTTAGACAACATGAAAACCGAGACCAAATCCAACCCAAATTGTAACCCAAGTGTTTAGATCACTCTCCCAAAGTAACAAGGCAAGGCTAGCACTCAAAATCCACCAAAGGAGTGAAGCAAACACTTTTAAAAACTTGTTCAAAACCTTTCAAATGCAAGACAAGTGATTCGGCCACAACATCCCAAGAGTTTCAAGAAAATAAATCTACTAAGACACAACAAAGAACACCTAGTGACAAGCAAGAAAAGCACAAAAACAAGAAAGTTTAACTTCTAAGGAAATTTTGTTTTAAAGACAAAACTTGAACAAGACTAAAGCAATGAAAAACAATTTTAAAGACTCTATGGAAAGCATTTGAACAAGCCAAGATTATACCTCAAATTATGCATACACCAAGAAAGATCATAACCAAGTTAAAGCATGGAACTAATTTGCCAATATCACCCAAAATCCAAGTATAAAATTTGGTAGCATAACACCTAGTAAAAATGGCCAAATGGATTCACCAAGCAACACATTAGCTCTCAGCCAATCTGTTTTTGGTCATGAAAATAATTTTTCTTTTCAAAACTAGGTGCTTAAGATGACGAGAAGGATATTTTAGGGTGTCTTGAACACTTAGTTCCTTAAAAATTAGGTCAAAATCAATTTCAAGGAGCATGCTACAACAAAAGGCATAGATCTCATGCAATAGCTCAAATACTTAGAAACAAGAATAAGAAAACTCAAAGAACCATATGACATATGACTCAAGCAAAAGTTAGACACATTTAAAGACTCAACATGACATACACAAAGACACAAACATGTAGCTATCATGCATTTAAACTCATGGATTTGAGGCTCAAAGACTAAGCATCCATAGACATGTTATCCAACCACATTTAGGAGTAAGAAGAGTAACAAAAACAGTAGCCAAAACTACCCAACATAACCTGGAAAACGTTGATTCACGGTGATCTCGGTAGCTCTGACCTTTGCTCACTATTTCAATCACAACTCTCTCCACAAAACTCCAAATGCATTGGTTCTTTTTTGTTAGAAACTAGACTAACAAAGCTTTCTTTTGACATCAAGAACGTAATTTTTGGATCACTGAGCAGGTGCAGTTTAATCTTTTAAAATCGTGAACAGTTTCTGCCAGCATTGTTTTTGTGTGCAATGGAAGTGGATTTGAACCATACAAAGATAGCTACAACAAGACAAGGTTAGCACATGAAAAACACCATATTCAAATGATGAAGGATTAACTTGTTCCTTTTTAAGATTATTGAATATGGTGTGAGTTGATTAAGAAAGCTAACTGAAATCCCCACTGGACATTAAGATAGCAAGCTATCTAGATGTGAAGGTTCCTTTCACAAAGCTCAAGAGAAGAAGATGATGGATTGATTCCAAACAAAATGGAAATGGAAAGCACATAAACCATAGAAAACCAAGAACAATTAAAGGAAGAAGAAAACATAAAATGGAAAGGGAAAAAAATGGTAAAAAATGTGAGAAGCACGCCACTACAAGGCTAGGCTAGAAGCCATGGCAACCTATGCAAGATAAGGCTTAAAAGTATTCACTCCCAAGGGAGGAAACTCTCACAAATGGTTGAGACACAAGAGTGTTTTTACTTCAAAGTGTTCAACCCTTTTACATGTCTAGGAGCACCCCTTATATAGAAGAGTTTATGGGCCTCTAAGGAAATAAAAGATACCTAAGGATGTCTCTACAAAAACCTAACCCTAGCTTCTAGAAACTAGGTCAAATAAGGTTACAAAAATGAGACACCAAAGAGCTAACTATGGTGTGTGCAAGGCTAATTTCGTTCTAGCACAAAAGGAGACAAAGAATGTGTCTCATATGTCTCCAAAAAGTGGCCAAAGTGTGCTAAACACAAAGGAGACCAAAGGTACATAGGTACACTTGTTTTATGCCTTTTACTTTATGCTTTATGCCTTTGCTTTACTCTCTCCTCCACATCATTTATGCTCCCCCAATCACCATGCGCCACATAGCATTGCTTTCTTACTCCTAATTAACCTATAAAGCAAATAAACATAGATTAGCATGTTGGCTTAAGTCAAGTCAACTATAGTCAACAAGTCAAACCTAGTAAAAGGTCAACAAGTCAACTAAAGTTGATTCAACTAAGTCAACTTTGGGAATAAAAAATAACAAACACAAATGAAAGAGATGAAGGATTAGTGAACTTCCTTTCTAAACATGCTTAGACTTCTTAAGCATGTGCCTCCATCCTTGGTTGGGGTCAATCCTTCATCATGAGAGGATTAAAGCCATAAACAGCTTCAAATGGAGAGATCTTAGTAATCCTATGAACTACTCTATTGTAGGCAAACTCAATATGTGGAAGGTATTCATTCCAAGATTTGTGGTTTCCTTTCAAATTTGCCCTTAGCATAGTAGACAGAGATCTATTAACAACTTCAGTTTGCCCATCAGTTTGTGGGTGACATGAAGTAGAGAAATTAAGTTTAGTTCCTAGCCTTGACCAAAGAGTTTTTCAAAAATGGCTAAGGAACTTAATATCTCTATCAGAAACTATGGTGTGGGGTATACCATGAAGCTTGACCATATCTCTAAAGAAAAGCCGAGCAATGTTGCTAGCATCATCCACTTTGTGGCAGGGTATAAAGTGTGTCATTTTGCTAAAGCGATCTACCACCACAAAAATGAAATCAAAACCCCTTTGTGTTCTTGGGAGTCCTAAGACAAAATCCATACTTATATCTTCCCTAGGGGCTGAAGCAACAGGCAAGGGGGTGTATAATCCATGAGGCATTGTTTTAGACTTAGATTGTAAGCATGAGATACATCTATTACAATGCCTTTGGGCATCCTTCCTCATATAGGGCCAAAAGAATTTCTCTTTTAAAAGACCTAGGGTTTTTTCTACCCCAAAATGACCCATTAATCCCCCTTCATGTGTTTCTTGAACAAGGAGTTTTCTTTGTGAACCTTGGGAAATACAAATTTTTCCTTCTTTAAACCTTGAGGTCTTTCCATACACTCAGCATAAGTAGAGGAAAACTCAGAATCTTGATTATACATTTCTGGAATGTGATCAAATCCAAGAATTTGAGCTCTCAATTTTGAAAACAAAGTGTGGCTTCTAGACAAGGTATCAGCCACCACATTACTTTTGCCCTTCTTATACTTTATCACATAAGGAAATTGTTCCAAGAATTCCATCCACTTAGCATGTCTTTTATTCAGCTTGTGTTGGCCTTCAAATATTTTAGCGACTCATGGTCATTATGAATGACAAACTCTTTGGACACAAGGTAGTGTTCCCAAGTTTGAAGGGCCCTAACTAAGGCATACAATTCCTTATCATAGGTGGGATAGTTGAGGGAGGCACCATGAAGTTTTTCACTGAAATAAGCAATTGGGTGCCCTCCTTGCAACAACACAACACCTATTCCTACACCGGATGCATCACACTCTAGCTCAAAGGTTTTTGAAAAGTTTGGTAAAGCTAGAATGGGTGCATTGGTGAGCTTTTCCTTAAGTTGCTGAAAAGCAGACTCTTGTTTTTCACCCCAATTAAAAGATACATCTTTCTTGACAAATTCATTGAGGGGTGAAGCCAAAGTAGAGAAGTTAGGAACAAACCTCCTATAAAGGCTTGCCAAACCATGGAAGCTCCTAACCTCTCCAACATTTTTAAGAGTAGGCCATTCTTGGATGGCCTTTATTTTTGTAGGGTCAACATGGACCCCATTTTTATTTACTACAAAACCTAAGAAAATAACACTATCCTCAAAAACATGTAAAATAAGAAGAGTTTGATTCATTGTGTTTGGAAGTATACCTCTTGGGATTACCTTTGATACCTTTCCTTTTGAGATACTTACTGATGAGTGCGTATTTTTTCCCTCATTTAATGTTTAATTATGGGTATTTAATTGAATTTGTGTGCTTAAAGATTGATTTAATTGGGATTTCCTATAATTGGTTTATTGAGCTTGAGATACAAAAACATGTTAAAAATAACTTTATAGTTGCATAAATGTTCGTTGGATATTTTGAGGTGTGTTAGTGCAACTGCAGCTAAGTTGAGCTCATGGAGGTGTGGAAATAAATTGATTAAAGCTTCATGACACCTTAAAGATAACTCCAAGAATAAGAAATTATCAAAAGCACAAAAATTCAAGCCAAGCATTGCATGAAGACGACAAGAAAAGCTTGAAAAAGTGAAGAAGTTTGGCTAAACCAAGAAGAGAGGAACAAAAAAATCTGGACCTTGCAGTTTTCTTTATCTTTATGATAGAAGATAATTTGGGAAAAATATATCTTTAGATATTTTATTTGATATTTTTAAATAATTATCTTATTTAATTATATCATAAAATATTAAAAGATAATAACTACCAAATCTTTTTAAATATGACAAGATCTTCTTGAATCTTTTTAGTTCCACAACAAACAAATATATCTTGAAGATATTGGATTATTTAGAAGATAATTTAAGTAGATTGCAAAGGGTTGATTTGGAAAATTAATACAAATACTAATTGGTGATAATTTATCATATATCTTTAATTAATTAATTAATTTAATTATATTAGATATTGATATTATCAACCAATTATATTTGTCAAATAGTTTATATCTCTCTAAATATTTTTAAATATTTATCTTTATCTTTATTTTAAAAGATATTTGAGAGATTTTAGCAACAGAAAAGCCTAGTCCAATTCCTATATAAAGAGACCAAGGGAGAAGCAGAAAGAACAAGCTCAAGACTTCAGAGTTTTGGAACCCTTAAGGGTGCCTAATTTCGTTTCCTTTCTATCTCTTTTCTTCTCTCTATTCTTCTTTTGTATTCCATGGATTGCTAAACTTCTTGGGTTGATTCCATTGTAATTTCATTATGGATTTTGAGGTTAGTATGAATTAATTTCTTTGTTCTTTTTATTATTGTTGAGGTTTTCATTCATCTATGTCTTTTATCTTTAAATCACGTAAGAAGTAATGATTTTAAATCTATATGCATGTTGATCATATGAATCCAAGGGTTTTTAAATTTAATTGAGACTTTACTTTGATTTTATTTAGAAACTTTCATGTGATTAAATGAGTTTTTACCAATAATTGAGACTTTACTTTGGTTAAAGGTATTTACTCTAACTACAATTAATTGAGACTTTACTTTGACTAATTAAGCTTTTTATTTGGTGAGGAGATAAAATAATAGACATGATTAGGCATAGTAAATTTGATTGAGACTGTACTTTGGTTGAATTTACTGTGGATAATCTAAAAGTTCTCACTTTTAATTTAGACTGTACTTTGGTTAAAAGTGAGAACGCCAACAAATTAATTGAGACTTTACATTGATTAATTTGTAAATCTATAACAATAATTAATTGAGCAATAATCTTTAGATAACCGATGATGAATCTATTTTGAAAAGGCAATGGAATCAATCTATTTTCTTTACTATTGTTTCTATCTTATTTTATCTTTTTTATCTTAATCCTCTCCTATATTTTATTCTTTTATTTGACTAACTGTTTTGTATAGATTTTATAAGAACTAACTTGTTAAAAATCAATTCTGTGTTCGTTGGGAGACGACTTTGGGTTACTTTACCCTTTCTATTATGTTGACTACTATCTTAGCAATACTGAAGTTGCTATAGTTTAGTAGTATTAATTTGAACGCGTCAAAGACAGCGTTATCACTTACCAAACCTCTTGACAAAGAGATTCAAGTTCTCACTTTCACTTGATTCAGCCACCTCATCCTCGATTTCCTCCTTCTTCTTGGTGCTAGTCTTCAAGACTATGTTCCTTACCTTTTTCTCACTTGACTCAAGCTCATTAAGCCTTTGCATCTCAATCTCATGCTTCCTAAGCTTGCCTAATAATGCAGTTGTAGTCAAAGTGGATAGATCTCTTGTTTCTGAGATAGTCGTGACCTTTGGTTGCCAAGATCTATCAAGACATTTCAGCACCTTAATGTTTAACTCTCCTTTGTCAAATTCCTTACCCAAACCCATGAGATGGTTGACTATGTGAGTGAATCTCTTTTGCACATCTGCTATAGATTCTCCTTGTTTCATCTTGAATAGCTCATACTCTTGAATCAAGGCATGCTTCATTGCTCTCTTAACATCATTGGTTCATTCATGATTCATTTCAAGAACCTCCTACATTTCCTTAGCACTCTTGCATTGTGAAACACGAAAAAACTCATCCATGTTGAAAGATGAAGTGAGGATATTCTTTGAAATTGTAATCATATTGAGTTGTCCTCCTTTCTTCTTCAGTCCATTGGGTCCATGGCTTATCAACCTGCACATTTTTAATAGTATGCTTAAGAGTATATGGTCCATTTATGATTGCATCCTATATCCCTTGATCTATTGATTCAATAAAGATTTTCATCCTAATTTTCCAAAATTGGTAATTAATGCCACTAAACATAGGGGGTCTATGAATTGAGGCACCTTCAGCAAAGGGTAAGTTGTTTTCAGCCATTTCAAGTAGTTCAAAATAGATTTAGGACCTTACTTGAGCATATTTCAAGTACCTAGCTCTAGATACCAATTGTTAGTTTTGAAATTGTTGAAAAGCCAAGAAGGGGGGGTTGAATTGGCTAGTTAAAAATTTAGGCTATCTTTGCAAGCTAAAAATGACCTTTAATTGAATCAATTAGATCACCAAGTTAGGATGCAAAAGGTGTTGGACAATATACTTTCAGTCGATCAAAAACAAAGTTAAAAGATTGATTTTACTAAACAGATTTTGTTCTGGTATAATCAATCGATTGAAACAGGAAAACAATCGACTGAAATACTAGGAAAAATGCAGAAATACAAATTTGAGTTTTAAACCATGAACAATGCACAAGAATGATCAAGACCAGTTCTAAATGATTATACAAACATGCTCAATATTGTAGATGTCATGAAAACATGCAAGAACATGAAAAAGATTATTAAAGCACAAGTTCTTTAAACTTTAAAATGAAAATGCAAGAGAGAAAGGTTAGAGAAGAGAGGACACCACGAGATTTTTATATTGGTTCACTCAAACCTTAGCTTGACTTTGCACTAGTTCAAAAGTTTTACAAAGTATCCACCCTTACACTTCCAAAATATGCAAAAACACCACATAAGACTCTTGAATCACACAAGAATCACACCAGCACAGGAAGAACCCTCTTGTAGACCTAGAAAACACCAGGCCCGCACACAAAGCTTGAGATAGATCAAACCTCAGTGGTAACATAGTCCAGCCTACCACAAACCACTTTCTCCAAGCTTCAAACCAAGCCAAAAGCTCCAAGAATTGATTCAAGATCAATCTTCAATTGCTGTAAACTGTATGATCACGAAGGAGAGAGTTTCCACAAGTTTCTAGAGTAATTTCACGTTCAAAACTGATCAACTTACCTCTCTTTCGAAAATCATAGCTTTTATAGTCAAACTGTTACGAAATTCAACAGGTTGATTTTCAAATCACTCGGTTGATTTCACTTGACTTAAGTGAAATCAGTAGATTAAAAACTAAATCAATTGATTGAATTTGTTGCAGTTTAAGAGTACTGCAACCAACCTCTTAACCTGTTAAAAAACCATTCAACAGATTAAAAGGCACACCTAATGTAAGGCCCACTTTTTATTTTGCCTTTATTTTAAAGTGTTGCCCAAATAAGTTGGGCCTAAGGCTGGCCCATAAGGAACCAAAGCCCCTAAACCAGCTGAAACACATTCATTCTTCTCACTTTCAGAAAAATAGCCTCCTTTCTCTTAGAACAGTAACGTTCCTCTGCTAGTGTTTGGGGTTCATCCAAGTTCAACCCCTTTCTTCCACTCACGTAAGTTACTTTCGATGCATACTCTTCTCTTTTAGTCTAATCTTCTTGCTTGCCGTTAGGGTTTTTCATAATAATCTCGTGCTTTCTCTGTATTGAGATGTCTAGCTCTTAAATTTGCTCTTGGAGTTGTCTTGATCATTTGCTTCAGTGTTGGGGTCATTTTGCTAGCCCTTTCCAGGTAAGGGAAGCTAGAGCCTTTACTATTTTTAAGGTTCAATGCCTATTATTGGTTTTTTGACTCTTTTCGTGCCTGTGATGATTAATTGATGTTTGGAATGAGATGAGTATTGTATGGTGTGTGTTCGTTCTGGATGAATCTGTATGTCGATCTGCATGAACAATGGAGGGTGCTGGTTTTCTCGCCTAGGTGAGACTGCAACTCGCCCAAGTTGGTTGCGCGAGCTGCCACTTAGGCGACGAGCTCTTGTTTTGAGTGAGAGTGTATCTCGCTCAGGCAAGGAGGTCTCGCCTATGCGGGAGAACGCTCAAGCCACTGTTCCCCACTTTTCGAGCTCTCGCCTAGGCAAAAGGAGCTCGCCTGGGTGAGAAGTCCCTCTCGCCTGAGCGAGACCTTTCTGCCTGAGCGAGAAGTTGGGTGAGACTACGGCATGTTTTGTTGTTTCTCTGTTCTCAAATTTTGGCTATATGTTTGGATTGATCTTGATTATTAAAGTATGAATTGGATGACTATGCATGAGTGAGAAAATCTATAGTTTGTGATGAATGAGCTTAATTAAATTTGGCCATGTCGCATGGATGGGTTGATTCATGGTTTGAATATGACCAGTCAGGTATGCATGGTTGATGATTGACAGTGATATGGGATATAGTGATGAAGAATTGACCCCAACCAAGAATGGAGGAACATGCTTAAGAAGACTAAGCATGTTTAGAAAGGAAGTTCATTAATCCTTCATCCCTTTCATTTGTGTTTGTTATTTTTGATTCCCAAAGTTGACTTAGTTGAATCAACTTTAGTTGACTTATTGACCTTTGACTAGGTTTGACTTGTTGACTATAGTTGACTTAACTTAAGCCAACATGCTAATCTATGTTTATTTGCTTTGTAGGTTAATTAGGAGTAAGAAAGCAATGCTAGGTGGCGCATGGTGATTGGGGAGCATAAATGATCTGGAGGAGAGAGTAAAGCAAAGGCATAAAGCAGAAAGTAAAAGGCATGAAACAAGTGTACATATGTACCTTTGCTCTCCTTTGTTTTCAGCACACTTTGGCCACTTTTTGGAGACATATGAGACACATTCTTTGTCTCCTTTGTGCTAGAATGCAATTAGCCTTGCACACACCATAGTTAGCTCTTTTGTCTCCCATTTTTGTAACCTTATTTGACCTAGTTTCTGGAAGCTAGGGTTAGGTTTTTGTAGAGACATCCTTAGGTATCTTTTATTTTCTTAGAGGCCCTTAAACTCTTCTATATAAGGGGTGCTCCTAGACATGTAAAAGGGTTGATCATTTTATTTCTAAACTATTGTGTTTCAACCATTGATTTTCCGTGAGCTCTCCCTCCTAGAAGTGAACTCACCTTTGCCTTATCTTGCTTGCAAGTGGTGCCACCATCACTCATCTCTAGGGTTTGGTTGGCTTAGATCCCCCGTATGAGTGGCGTGCTTCTTCCATGCTCCATCTTCTATGCTTTCCATTTTTAACGTTTCTTCTTTCAATTTTGTTCTTTAAGTGTTGTTAATGTCGTGTGAGTCTAAGCTTGAATCCAACTCTCTTTTTCCTTTCATGAGCTTGAGAAATGAACCTTCACATCTAGATAGCTTGCTATCTTAATGTCCAATGGAAATTCTCAAAAGGCTTTCTTAAACAACTTCACTATATTCATAACTCTAAAAGAAAACAAGATAATCCTTCATCATATAGTGTGAGAATGAAATGTATTCTGAAATGCATGGAAAAATTTGTGGGTATTAATTTGATTGATGTGTTAGCATGATCTTGGTATGTAAAACAAATGATATGGTTGGTAATCCAAGTGGCATGGTGTCGGTATGAATTACTCTTCTATATTCATGAATTGGAAAGAATGAGATGGTATGGATTCAACACGGAACATGAATGAGGATGGGTTACTGAAGTTGGCATGAGGTTTTAAATGCATGAATAATATTATTTGATTGTTTGAATATATTTGGTATGTGGTTAGTACGTAAATCCATGAGTCTCTAGGCGAGACTTCATGGTTGTGCTTTAGTGGTCCGGACGTAATTCCATGACCCCTTTTAGTGGGAATTCATGGTGGTGCCCCATCTATATAATTTGGTAAGGATTTAAGGTAAGGTTGCATCCTGACACTCTAAAGAGTCAGTTAGTCTCACTTAGAGCGGACTGACTCTTGTGGTGAGAGTAGTAGGAGGCCTGAAACTCATTAAGGGCTAACCTTGTGTGTGGGGGATTGAAACATTGTAACACTTGTAACACTTAGCTCAAGGGTGAGCAGAGATATCCACCACAAGTGCAAGCATCCATTGAATCCGACTAGATTATATGTATCCAGATGAGTCGAGTTTGAGTCTTAGTGTTGCATCTTTTTCAATCACTGTTTCATTAACATAAGTAGGTTCATGTGTTTTGTGGAGTTCCTTAATTGCTATTAGATCATTAGCAATTGTTCTGTAGTGCATATTGATATTGTTCCTGTGTAATTCTGCTAAAATTACTACTGGTTGCGTTGTTCTGTTTTCTGAAATCAATTTGTTGTCCAAATGCATCTATGCTTCATTGTTTCGTATCTTCATGTTATTGATTGAGGTGTATATGTTTGGCCAGTGATGCTTATCGACTAAACCAAATCTGAATGATTCCATATCTGTGATTGATTTGTCTTTGTTTAGATAAATCTAGTGGAAATCAACTGGTTTAGTTGATTCTTAGGTTGATTTTGTTATGATGAAGTTCTTATCTGGTAGTATCATTTAAGTTGACTCAAATTGTTGTTTAAATTCAGTCTCTGCAATTTATATTTCTATGAATCAGTGTTGAAACTGTTTTACACTTGTGCATCAGTGATTCCTGTTTGTTTAACTTACCGTGCTCTTAATTCTAGTACTGCTTATGTATCTGTTATGCAAACATTTTTTCATTACATTTTGTGTTTATTCTAGTTTATCTTTGCAATCTGATTCATAACTGCTGTGACAAATTTCTTGAAACTGTTGGATTGACATACAGTGATTGGCGCATAAGTTCCTTAGCAGTATTCTAGGCGTGTCCGAGCTGCTTTCATTTTCGTTGAGATTCATGTTGATTTATTCAGTTAGTGATCATGATGTTGTTATATTATATGCATCAGTCTGAAAAAAATGCTTTCTCTTGATTCAGTTCTATTGTTTCACTTTTGTTTAGAATTAAGACCATGTCATTGTGTTGCATGATGTTGATTTCTTATTTTAACTTTGGCTGATATTCTAATGCATAGTTTCGGGCCATGCACAGTGATGAGTCATTATTTTATTCCATTCCACTAGCCCTTGTGTACCCATTTGATAGTTGTTCAGTGCTTAATTGTTCATTTTTAGAGTGTTTTTCATCTGTTGGGCTTTATTGGGCCACTGTTCCGAATTTAGGTTAATTTCGCATTATTTGGCCTATTTTCATTTTTAATTATATTTAGATATTTGGGTGAAGCAAATTTTGGAGCTTGGACATTAATATTCAATTGAAGAGAGTCTCCACATCATTGCCACATCATTTCCACGTCATCAGAGTGAATGGGCCAACATTTGAGGCCTAGAGTGGCATTTTTGTAATTCTGCAACTCATAATGACAGTTTTGTAAATAATGAGTGGCAGAGTGATGGGACCACGAGAATTAGGTTTCTCCTTCATGTAAGAGTCGCACACTTCATCTTCTACCTTTCTCCAAACTCCATTTTCGCTCTCCAAGCTTCCATGGAGGTGCTCCTTGCAGTTTTTCACGGTTTTGGCTCATTTTCATCGTATTTATGCACATTTGACAGCACCCATTGAGGGTTTTACGTTTTGAATTCATTTTCTTGCTTGGGCAGTTCGTTTTGTGGGTTTTATAGACTTTGAACAGCACCCATTAATGGGGTTTTCGCATTTATATATGATAGCACCATTTTGCATTCCATTGAAGCTTTGAAATCTCTCTTTTTGCTCTTAAATTGCGTTTTCAGAATTAATAAGTTAGGTTTTTTTTTATTTTTAATGTTCTGGTTCAGATTTGAAGTGCTTGATTCTTCTATTTTGATGTCTAGCTAACTCTATTGCATTGATTCCTTGACGAAATTGAAATGAAACCATGAGATTGTTGGTCATTTTTGGGATTCCATTCGAAATTGCCTCTGTTTCAGGTTGTGGTTAGATGATAAACATGTATTTGATGCATGCTTAATCTCAAATTCGTGTGTGCACATTAATGGCTCGTATTCATGCTTAATGTTTATGAGTTCTGTCACAACTTGCTTAAATATGTGGGTGTTAACTCTCTAAAGTTTGTTGCGCTTAATGACAATGAATCCATGGTAATTTTCGCTTAGTTGATTACTTAGGATTCATGAGAGCAAATTCGAATAGAACAATTAATTTGGTAATTTGTGATTGGTGGAATTTCAATTGAATCAAGGAATCATTGTGTGTTCATAAAACTGTTAAATTTATCTGCAAATTGAAGTTTGTTGTGAACCAGAATCTGCCAAAACCCCCTCCCCCCGTGTTATTGTTGTGTTCATCTGGAAATTGAAGCTTTGAATGAAAATATTGGTCGTTGGGAGACGACTTGGTTCAACTGTCACATACTGCATTTTAAGTGTTTTAATTTGGTGGGGTACGACCTCTATCACACGGTAGTTTCTGTTTTGCTTTCTCTGTGTGCACAATTTTGTTTTGCATTTGATTCCTTCTTGTGATAGTTTCCTAAGTTGAAATTGAATTTCCCTACTGTTTCTGTTTGGTAAACTGTTTAAGTGAAAGTTGAGGCATGACTTTGCTATTTGTTTTGCACTGGCCAAACCTCTTTTGGCTGTTTGTTGTGTCTTTTTAAAAAGGTTTTTTGAGTTGAATCATTTGCTTTCCATAGTCGTATGTATCTAGTTGAGTTGATTTTGATATATTGTTGTGAATTCTTTGCTAAAGAAGTAGTATTCCATGTGACCTTGGATTGAAAAGAAATAGTGAAAAAATTTGCTAGATGCACCAACATCTGAAGAAAAAATAGACATTGATTACTGAATCAACTACTTTGAGTTATAAAAAAGAAGAAGAAAGAATAGTGGCTAATTCACAACATTATTTGTGTCAATTTCCATGCAACCATGTTTACATATGTTATCATTCTTCATTCAACTTATTTTGAGTCTTTGTTTGAGTTTGGTTTTATTCATCTTAGTCTAGCCCCTATTCCTTAGGTTCCTTTTTGTGTGCCTTCTTTTTTTGTGAGCTTTTTTTCTTGCTTATCTTTCTTGGCTATCCTTTGAGTTTGTGTATTAGATCCATCACTTGATGTCGTCCTTGCCTCAATTTGAGCTTTTATTGTGTTTCTGATTTGTACTCTCACGCAGCAGTTTGATTTGCACTTGGTTCTGTTTTGGATTCTTTGCATCTTACTGTTTTTGGCAGCCTTGTAGGTGATAACCTTTCTGAAAGGTGCAGCTGTGGTGAGGAAAAAAAATTTGAGTGGCCACCGAGAGGAAAAAGGAGTGAGTTGGGACCTTCAAGGAGGAGTGCAAACACTTGAGAGATACACTTTGGAGGCTGGACCGAGAGAGACATAGGTTAGCATAGTTCATGTTCTTTTATTGTGCTTTCTGTTTTGTATCACGGATTTTGGGTGTATTTTTAGTTTGCTGTTTCTTTTATTTCATTTGGCTTAGGTGGGAAAATGCTTTAGAGAAATCCCATTCTTAGCAAGGCTTGTAATAGTTTTAACGTGTTTAGTGTGAGGTTCAAGGGGTTCTAAAGGCCACTTGAATTTTCACTTAGGATTTTTGTCTAGTTTATGTTTTCAGTCTTTATGTTTTCAATGTCCATGTTTTGTGTGAATTGCATGATTGTATCTTTGTTTTAGGTGTCCATGGTATCTAAGTGTATTATCAACAAACACTTAGTTGACCTTTCTTTGGTCATAGGTTTTTTTCACACACTTTGGAAGTTGTTTTTCACAATTAAAATCTGTTTTGCTGGAAATTTTTATTGAGAATTTTTGTGAAAGTTGTTTAGAAATCTCTGGCTAGGAAAGGCTTGGTTTCTAAGCTTGTCCAAGAGACTCACCTCCCTTTCCTAGGAGTATTTCTAGACTATTTTCACTCCATTTTCTCTTTAGGAATTCTTAAAATCTCTTTTATGAAAACTTGTTTGGTAAAAGTGTTTTCCAAAATTGTTTAAAAATGAGTTTTTCTTTTTATAATTGTGTGCATGTAGATAGGCATAGTAGTGTGCATTTAGGTAGGCATAATAGTAATGAGTTGCATCATAACATTCATAGTGACATTCCATTCTTTGGGGAAGATATAGGACCAATATTATTTAGAGATTAGATGTGGGATACTGAAAAATTGGTGCAACCATTGTTTAGTAAATATAGTCAAATAGACATTCTTAGGCATGTTACTTCTAGGTTTGTAGGATAACTAGGATAACTAGAGAGCAACAAGCTAGGATAGAAGACTTCATTGACATAGGGGATGCATTCATCCAAAACATTGTTAAGTTTTCTAGACTAGAAAAACATTTTAAGCACAATTTGGACTTGCTTTTGAGTGCACAAAGAAAGAGAGAAAAACATAAGAGAGATCAAGCAAAGCTTGAAAAGGAGAGAGAAAAAGAAGAGCTTGAGAAGCTTTCTATTAAAAGAGAACAAAAGGAAAAGGAGATAAAAGAGTGGAAGAAAAGAGATGAGAAAGAAAAGACAAAAAAGGAATGTCTTAGAAAAGCCAAAAAAGAGAATGAGAGAAAATAATTAGACAAAAGAGAGAAAATAAGACAAGAGAGTGAGCTTGAAAGACAATTTAAAGTGCTAGAGTTAAAAAGCATTTCAAATGAAAAGAGGGAACTCTTGGTTAGGAATTTGGTGTTTCATCCTTCACCAATTCCTTCCATTAAATCCCAATTTCTAAAGGGATTTTTCCCATCTTTAAACTCTTCTCACTTTTTCATTAAATCTTTTGTTTTGTTTCCTTCTCAAAAATTTTGTTCTCCATCTCATTCCCTTATTTTATCCTCTTCAAAATTTGGGCGAAAACACACTTTGACTATAAAACTCTTTTTAAAAATCACTTAAGTCAAAGTGTCATACACTGTGAAGTGGGCTGGATATCACCTTTTTCAATCTTTCAAAACCCATTTTCACACATTTCTTGAGCAATTATACTGCATGGTCATTATGATTTTAATGTCATTTTGTTTGATGACTATTGCAGATTTGTTTTTGATCCTGGTGGCACCATAAATTTGGTTGTTATGAGCTTTCCAACCTTCTTGATCTAAGGACAGATCCTTTTCAAGAGGGAGTGGATGATGTGACCCCATTAAGGCTCACAATTTGGGCCATTGGCTAGGCCCATTCCTTTTAATTTCTGTTATTTTTAATTAAATAAAGGTGTGTCTAATCGGCTTTCTTTTATACTGCAGCCATGTCTTAAATTCTAAATGCAGTTCAATAAACTTTGCATTAGCGCCTAGCTTGGGCTCTACAACCTAAATGCCCCATTTGTTGACGCCACATGCGTGCTCCATCATCAACATCATTAAGGATTTGGGCCCATTTCGATGTATTAGATTTGAAGCCCATTTCTTCTCCTACACCAAACGTGCAGCAAACATGTGCCTCACATTTCACTCTGTCAGCCCAAATTGCTTTCCGCATGTACATCACCAAACACAACAACGTGTTGAAGCAGCTCATTTCTCTCTTCATCCCGCGTTGCAGCCAACATTTGTTTTCCTACGCGCATCACTTTATTGGGCCTGAATCCAATTGCTTCAACGACCCAATGTTTTTCCAATGCAATGAAACAAATCTCACCAACACCTTCATTTTCTTGACGCGCAACCATAGCTGCTTGCTCATTGACGAAAGCCATCTTCTGCTAGAAATTCCACACTTCCACCTTCACATGTTCCCAGCCGCTAGGGTCAGATGAAAGATCTACCCTCCTTTTGCTTATGCTCCTTCCATTCACGTGTTCTAGCCCTAGGGTTCGTTAGGGTTTCCCTTCCTCGCCGTTAGGACATTTTGTTAGACGCCATCCATAGTTTTTCTTTCGTCTATTTTACCAGCTGCCTTCATCTATAAAAGGCAAGCCATTTTTTGTAATGTTTAGCTTTTATGAATGATAAATTCAGTAGAGATCACTCCCTCATTCATCAGCTCACCCTAAACCCTAGATTAGGTTTTAACCTCGTTAGGGTTACCAAATCAGTAAGGAACTAGTGAGATCTGAGTGTTAATCACTAGTCTTAAGCCTTCCGCTGCATTTCCCTTGCCTTCCGCGAGGATCAATCGGTAGAACACCGACGGAGGAGCCTCATCAACTTTTATTAGAGGTGAAAACTTTAACTAAAATTAATTAAGAATGTACTTTGATTAATTAGCTTTTTGCTTGAAGGGTTGGAATAAAAGAAACTAACAAAGAAAAAATGAAAAGGTTTGTGAATAGTCTTAGGAGCGACATACAAGACCAAGTAGAGTTGTATGAGTAGTCCACTCTTGAAATTGTTTTCACACTTGCCCTTAGGATTGAAACTTCTACTGTAATGGCTAGATTGGATGCCACCCCAAAAGGCCGAAATCCCTAAAGCCGCCAACCTAAAAATAACCGCTACATCTAAAGGAACGCCACGAAGTACACAACCAGGTACATCGCGTCATAGCGAGTGACGAAGCGTCGCGCACCATATACGAAGTACACAACCAGGTACATAGCGGCAACATAGGTCAATTATCTGATTCCTTTAATCATAGAAATGATGTATACTATAACCGGCCACAAGCATGAAGAACAAATAAGGGAGTGGTAATAAAGAATAAAAGAATAATGGGTTTGTTGCTTGGGCCAAAGTAAGTCTAGATAGTCCCAATAAGTTGGACCATAATACACATTTCCAAAGCCCAGCCCGTAGTTTGACTTAAAGTAAAACATGATTAATCTCTTATAAATAAGGGTGGACCCTAGCGATTAAAGGTACACATATCATTAGTGATTAAATTGAGATTTGACTT
The DNA here is from genome assembly GCF_037176805.1 of Vigna unguiculata. Taxonomy (NCBI): domain Eukaryota; kingdom Viridiplantae; phylum Streptophyta; class Magnoliopsida; order Fabales; family Fabaceae; genus Vigna; species Vigna unguiculata. The sequence continues at coordinate 24,647,173 of NC_140802.1, forward strand.
TGAGAGCTTTTACTAACTTGATTGTTGGATTTTTTTTTTCTGCAGGTAAGCCCCCCGTAATGAAGAAATAACTAGCAAGACCGTGGAGTACCCATCCGAGAAACTCCAAGATTGTGGTAAGATGATGTTTGAGTCCCATAATAATCTAATATTTTCCATGCAAGAACAAAACTCAATTGAAAAGAAAAAATAGGGCAAGGAAGAGTTACTCAAGCAACCACTACTATAGTCACTCATGGGAGGGAAAAGATAAAGAGAAACAAGATAAATCCCATTTTATGTCTCACCAAGAACCATCAAGTAAAAATAAGTCACCAAGTGGTCACACTCACCATTCCACTTCTCAAAGATCAAGTACCATTAAATGTTTTAAATATTTGGGGTATAAGCACATTGCTTTGAATTGCCTAACTAAGAGGACCATGATCTTAAAGAAGGGTAATGATGTTGAAAATGAACCCTCATCTCCCCCTTCTCTTTCAAAGGAATCTTCTTCCTCTAGTACAACTAAATTTTTTTAGAATGACCTTATATTCATAAGGCGCATGATAGGCCAAGATCAAAATGAGTTTGAGCCAACGCAAAGAGAAAATTTTTTTCAAACAAGATGCCAAATTAACAAATGGGTTTGCTCTTTAATTATTGATGGAGGAAGTAGTACTAATGTATCTAGCATAAGCTTGGTGAAAAAGGTTGGCTTAGAAACCATTCCTCATGCTAAAACCCTACAAACTTGCTTACATAAGTATAGATGGAGAAATAGATTTCAATAAACAAGTCCTAATTAACTTCTCTATAAGAAGCTACAAAGATGAGGTCCTATGTGATGTTCTTCCCATAGAATTCACACATATCTTGCTAGGTAGGCCATGGCAATTTGATAAACAAAATTTACATGTTGGTTATACCAACCAATACATTTTCTTCAGAAATGGGAACAAGATCACTTTACGACCTCTATCATCTCAAGTAGTTAATAAGGATAGAAATTGATTGATGTTGTACTCAACCAAATAGAACAGATAAATCTAATACTCAGTAGTTAAACCAAGGTCATCTCTTAGTGACAAACCTTTCATTCAAAGTTTGTTTTCCAAATGCAATTCAACACAAAAAGGGGGGTTGGCAATTTTAGAAATTCAAAATAAAATTAAAACATAATTGCAAACTGGATTAAATAGTAGCAAAAACGACATTGATTCCTTGCTTCGAATGAAACTTCACCCATCCCAAATTACAAACTAAGTTGGTTCTATCAGCCCTCATGAAACTTGCTATTAACCAACTAAGCGAAGGTTAACCACGACTTCAATATGTAATTAAGCAGTGCACACATTCATTAATCTGTCACAACTCATTAAGCATGAACACAATCAACGAAAACAAATTACCCATTCTAAAAATTAAGCATAAACAGACTGGGTTCTACAATTAAAACATAAACGCAAATCCAAAACGAAGAAATAACAAAACCCAACCGAACAAAACACTAATCTTAAGGTTTCATTTCATTCTCAGCAAGGAATCAATGCATACGAAAATTAGTTGCCCATGGAATTTGAATCAACAATCAAACCCAAACTGAAATGCATCATTATAAGGAAGAAAAGAAGACGGAAAACACAAATTAAAAGAGATAATGTGCAGAAAACATTACTATCAGCTCCAATTTGTGGAAGAATCAAGAGAATACAAAAACCCTTATAATGTGTGCTCTCCAAAACGTTAAACCAGATTAGGGAAGAAGAGAGAGTCTCAAAACCCTTCTAAAACCCTTATAAAACGTGTTCTCCTCAATTATGCCACTTATATTTACAAAAATACCACTCAAGGTTGCAAAATCACAAAAATGCTATTCTAAGCCTAAAATGTTGGCCCAATGACGTGGACATGCTAATTGACATGACGTAGACGTGGTAATGATGTGGAAATTACATGGCAACTCTCTCTTCACCTTATGATTAGCATCTAAGCTCCAAAATTGCTTCACAAAATACCTAAAAATAATTAGAAATAAAAATGAGACCAATTAATGACAAATTAATCAAAATTCAGAATAATGGCCTAATGAAGTCCAATTGATGAAAATGCACTAAAGTTAGACAATTAAGTTCCAAAGATCCATAAAGATGAACACAAAAAGGAAATAAAATGACTCATCACTTACTAGTGCGTCATGATTAATAATGCACCAACATTAAAATGTAAATTGTTTCCCGAGGTATTGTGGCATTAATACACCAACATTAAAACACATGAGTAGTACACAAGAATATCCCACCAATTAAGAGCGACGTAATCCTTAGTTCCAAGACGTAACAACCTCCAAGGTTGGTGTAGTCAAGGCCTAAATTTTAAACTTAGTGGGACCAATCTTTTCCAGCACACCCTGGCTTGGTGACCTTGCAATGATTACAATCCCTACTTTCCCAATAGATCTCAGCTGAAAGAGTCTTGATACGACAAGGCATGCCTCATTCCCAATACGTCTCGGCTCTAGGTGAACCAATACAGCAAGGACAACCATGTTTTCATATATCGAAACCTCCTATGTTCTATTAATCAAGACTCTTCTTTAAACTTCATTCAACTACGAGTTTTGGGGACTAATGTACAGGGTAAGGGGAAACCAACTTGTCCTCAGCCCAGGATGGCTAGACACATATCGACCAAGCCCAATAAGTGGAAGGATAGGAACATCTAACCATAAAAGGAGCCAATACCACATCAATTGCTAGTAGGTCGAGTACGCCTCAGCCATATCTTGGTGTAAAGTTATGGTTGGAATTGTGCAGTTAAGGCTTGCAATAATTAGTATTTAAGACGTTACGAAAGTTATGATAAGATATTTATGAATATTTATGAAAAATATCTAGATTTTACTAAAGGGAGTAAAGGAAAATCAAGTACATAAGGGGGATTAGAGGGCGGGTAAACGGCATCTTAAAGTATTTATCATTCGATATTATCACATACTCATTCCTTGATCACTGACATGAGCGTCAAAGTACTTAAAGGTACCCACCTCACACGTGTTTCAATGGAAGAGCAGTTCTAGAAACAATAGATAAGCTTGTGGAAGAAGGAGAACAAGGTCACCTAGGACTTTTCGGTTCCATGCAGGAATAAATATATGAAACATTTTTTTAATAAATTATAAGTGAATTTTATATTATAAATTATGGTGAAACTTTATTCGTTATATAAAAAATATTTTATGCATAATTTGTTGATTTTAATAAAAAAAAAGAAATATATATATATATATATATATATATATATATATATATATATATATATATATAAAATAGTTTAGGGGTAAAAATCTAATTTTTTAAAATAATTTAAAAACGAAAAAGTATTGATTTTATTTATTTCAATCTTAACGCCCTTTAAACAAGAGATTACATTTTCGCAAACATCGTCGTATTCACTTTACAGTTTACAATGATACCTCCCAATAGTAGTTATTATCATATATATATATATATATATATATATATATATATATATATATATATATATATATATATATATATATATATAATAGTTTAGGGGTAAAAATATAATTTTTAAAAATAATTTAAAAACGAAAAAGTATTGATTTTATTTATTTCAATCTTAACGCCCTTTAAACAAGAGATTACATTTTCGCAAGCATCGTCGTATTCACTTTACAGTTTACAATGATACCTCCCAATAGTAGTTGTTATCATATATATATATATATATATATATATATATATATATATATATATATATATATATATATATATATATATATATATATATATATATATATATGTTTTCTTTTCTTTGAAAATTGATCTTACGTTGTTCCATCCTTCTTTTCCAATATCTTAAGACTTTCTAAAAGGAAAACAATGTTAGTGTTCACTACTTCCTCCATTTTTATCATCTTCCTTGTTTTGGAGCATAGTGGGGTTGATTTTAAAACAACAAATTTCTCTTGTTTTGGAACTTTATCATCCCCATTTTTTTCTGGCTCGTTTAGGTTTCCTGTGTGTGCAAAAGGAGTTAATTCGTATTTCGTTTAAATCTCTTCTTTGCTTTCTGGATCACAGTATGTTTGGATTGCCATATAACGAGTAAACTTGTGAGATTGATATTTCCAACTTTTCAAGAAAAAGCAAACATATTTGCATTAAGTTCAAGAAAGGACATTGAGACATTTATGATGAATAAAAATGAATCTGTATCTAATACAATGGCTTATAAAAATTGTTTCAAATTAACCGATGTTCATTAATAAATTTTATTTTGAAGCAATGGAATTACTTATGTGTAAGGCTCAATTATTTTCTGTTCTTATTTTTAAGGGCTGCCCCTAATCAGTTGGACCTAAAGGCTGGCCCATAGGTGACAAGGCCCCTAAAGCAGCCAAGGTCCCTCATTCTGCACTCACTTGCCAAAATCAATGCTATTGCTCTCCCCTTTTCTCTCCACATAAGCTCTGTTAGGGTTTGGGTCTTACCCTTCTTCGCGTTAACTCAACCCCATTTTTCAATCCATGTGAGTTGATTCTCCACCGTACCTTTTTCATTTCCAGCTTTGTCATCATGATTCTAACTAGGGTTCACCATAGTAACCTATTTTGAATCTATTCCACTATTTTACAGATCGTGAATTTTCTTCGTGGTCGGTAGTACTCACTTACTTAGGTGTCGTGATATTCTGCTAGCTTTTCCTAGGTAAGGGAAGCTAGGGTTTATGTATTTAAAGTTATTTTGCCAATTTTTAGTTTGTTTGTATGGCTGTAATGCTTGAATGAGGTTGTTGGTCGAATAAAAATGTATGGTGTGCGAGTATGTTTGATTGATGTGGCACTACTCTTTTTCTACATTGCACACTTTTCGTAAAATGAAGATTCCTACTGCGTTAACCGTTGGATCGAGCTGAAAGTTTAACAGCTCATTCTTCACAAAAAATTCTTAACTTTGAGCGGTCAGATCTTTAATCAGAGCTCTGTAGTGAGAGTAGTTTGTATCGCAAGGTCACTGTAGTTTGGTTGTTGATAACACTACACCTTTTTCGTAAAATGAAAGTTACTACTTCGTTAACCGTTGGATCGAGTTGATATTTTAACAGTTGATCCTTAACACATAGTTTTTAACTTTGACCGGTCCGATCTTGAATCGGAGCTCTGTAGTGAGAGTAGTTTTTATTGCAAGATCACTATAGTTTGTTGATATCATTGACCTTTGTTGCTTGTTTGGTGTAAAACTTTCTTTATAGTTATTCAATTAAGTTGGTTCTTGTTTCATTTGGTTCTTGATTCAATCATATTTAATTTGAATATAAATACAAAAATTTTCCGAGCTTTCCACAAGCTGCAGTTTTATTTCTAAAATCCCAAAATCGTTTGCATAATGTGATGTTAAGTTGGATTACTATGTTAAAGCATGAGATGAGTGAATATGCATGATCTTGGTATGGAATATACATGAATGGTTGGTTATGTATGTGGTCATGAATTTGGTATGAGCAATAATGTTACATTGATGGTTGGAATCATTGTTTTGGTTGGGTTAGGACGTAATTCCACGATAGTTTCGTAGTGGTGCGTCATTGGTTAGGACGTAATTCCATAAGCCTCTAGGTGAGACCTCATGGTGGTGCCTTAGTTGGTTGGGACGTAATTTCATGACCCTTGTTAGTGGGAGTTCATCATGATTCAAGGTAAGGTTGCATCATGACACTCTAAGGAGTCAGTTAGTCTCACAGAGCGGACTGACTCTTGTGGTGAGAGTAGTAGGAGGCCTGAAACCCATTAAGGGCTAACCTTGTATGTGGGGGTTGAGACATTGTAATACTTAGCTCGGGGGAGAGCAGCTCAGTAGAGTAGGGTAATCCACCACAAGTGCAAGCATCCGCTGAATCCAACTAATTATATATATCCGGATGAGTCGTGTCTGAGTCCTAGTGTTTTGTGTGCAAGTCATAACATGATTGGTTGACCTGAGCATCTTGGACTATGAAATTAAATGTAATTGTATCTTAAAACCATTTTCTGCTCTAGCTTACCCTTTGTTGGTTTAATTGTTATGTGTGTGGTTTTCTCTTTTTACGATGATCATCAATTTATTGATGTGAACAAATGCGAGAACTCCCCCGTGGTCACACTAGTGCAGATTTGACATTTTACTTCGCCTTATAGGCCTCGGTTGCCGCTGCACCGAAGCCTATAAGGAGGCGGTGGCATTTTTGCAATTTTCGTCCAACTTTTGGCCCCGGTTGCAACATAACCGAAGCATATAAAGCAGCGTCAATATTCAAATTTTCAAAAATGTCATCAGCATCAAGCTTTTGGCCTCGGGTCTTTAAGGACCGAAGCAATAAATGGGACTTTTGGCCTCGGTTGCAACAGAACCGAAGCATATAAGGCAGCGTCAGTTTTCAAATTTTCAAAAATGCCATCAGCATCAGGCTTTTGGCCTCGGGTCTTTAAGGACCGAAGCAATAAATGGGACTTTTGGCCTCGGTTGCAATAGAACCGAAGCATATAAGGCAACGTCAGTTTTCAAATTTTCAAAAATGCCATCAGCATCAGGCTTTTGGCCTCGGGTCTTTAAGGACCGAGGCAATAAATGGGCTTTTGGCCTCGTTATTAATTGAACCGAGGCCATAAAGGCTGTTAAAATTCCCAATTCGCGAGCCCTAGCTACTATTCATCGTCTCCCCCAACTCTCTTCTCTATGCGCGAATTTCTTTGTTCTGCCACCACCACCATGCTCTACCTTCTAAACTGCTTGGTTCATCTCATCATTAGTAGCCTTTGATGTGGTATTTACATTGGTATCACCCTTCTCCTCAGATTCTGATGAAGAAACACTTGGTGAATTCGAAACTGGGTGTTGAGCTTACAAAACTTCCGATTATTCTGGATCTAGTATCTGATCTTGTAGAGGAGGGTTTTCTGGCTTAACCTCTCCTTGTTGGATTTTGTGTTGTGTTTCAGTGGGAGCCATGGATGGAGGTGCATTGGATGGTGCAGGAGGACACACAAAGGGTGTGTGAAGTGGAGTACACAGAGGAAGTAGTCCATGGGCAGCCCACCATACAGTTGTGACGACAATGGTGGCTGCTGCAATAGCTGTCACACTCGGAGGAATGCACACGGGATAATCTGCGGAAGTTTCTGCATTTACCATGTGGCTTCGGTTCTTGTGGACCCGAGGTAGAAAAGGAACCTATGGCTCCGGTTCATTTAGAACCGAGGCATAAAAGGGACTCTATGGTTTCGGATAATAACCGAAGCCAAAAGGGGGTACCTTTTGGCCTTACCCCAATATGCCTCGGTTCCAGACCCGAGGTAAAATGAGGAAAATAACCGGGGCAAAAAGCCCTTACTGCACTAGTCTCATCAGGGTGATGGAGGTTCCGCTGCTTAGTCTGTGTTGGGACAGATCCCGCTTTTCAGAGTTTACTTTAGGGCTATGACCCATATATTATATGCTCTCTAAGTATTTATTTTAAACATTGTCGAACTATTTTCTCTGTCTAGTTATTGACATCGTGGTGTGCCCTAGTATTTCATTTTTGTACCGTACTTAGCCAAACTCAACCAAGTAAACAATGTGCATATCGAAACCACCTAGTACCCGGACATCACCAACATAAGCCATCTAGGCAAGTAGCCGGTCGAGACCGACTACTCCAATGAACTTAAACTAACATCGATGCCCCGCGTTCAATGAGTCTCAAGGGCCTGGTTTGGGGGCCCAAGCCCATTCATAGCCCAAAATACAGCCCATGACAAAACCCAGCCCATGAAATGGTCAAACGTCATTAATGCCCTATAAATACACGTGGACCCCATCATTAAAGGTACGCATTCATTAATCACTGATTTGACTCTCTGAGAGCTTTGACTTACTTGAGCTTTGGAGATTCTTCTGCAGCTAACCCCTCTTGGGTCCAAGCTGACATGTATCGACCGGGAAGAGGCCAACTGAAGAGATAGCGGGATACATGGTAAGGTGACGCTTGTGTCTAACCTCTTGTTTGTTCTCTGCAGGAACAATTGGCGCCCACCGTGGGGCACGAGACGAGCACCTTTGGTACCCGTTTTTCTCCGACGATGGTTTCTACCCGTAGCAAAGCTGGAGCTAACAAGCAAGTGGACGCTGGTCCCTCTGGACCTTCCGGCATCGCCCCTGACTTGGCCGCCATCCTAGACGCCAGGTAAATATGCAACAAGAGCTCGCAGACCTGAAGAAGCGCAGCGCTGAGAAAATGGAAGCGCTAAAACAAGAGAACTCCCGCCTCAGGAGAAGGATCGAGGCAGACGCCAACCTGAAGGGAAAAGCCAAAGAAACCTCTGAAGCTGTGAAGTCTCCGGCCTTCCAGCCTACAGAGGAAGAAAGTGAATACAATCCCACCCCCCACACCTTCTGATGAAGGATTATCTTGTTCCTTTTTAAGATTATTGAATATGGTGTGAGTTGATTAAGAAAGCTAAGCGAAATCCCCACTGGACATTAAGATAGCAAGCTATCTAGATGTGAAGGTTCCTTTCACAAAGCTCAAGAGAATAAGATGATGAATTAATTCAAAACAAAAAGGAAATGGAAAGCACATAAACCATAGAAAACCAAGAACAATTAAAGGAAGAAGAAAACATAAAATGGAAAGGAAAGAAATGGTAAAAATGTGAGAAGCACGCCACTACAAGGCTAGGCTAGAAGCCATGGCAACCTTGAAGATGAGTGGATGTGTGCCGCCACTTGCTATGCAAGATAAGGCTTAAAAGTATTCACTCCCAAGGGAGGAAACTCTCACAAATGGTTGAGACACAAGAGTGTTTTTACTTCAAAATGTTCAACCCTTTTACATGTCTAGGAGCACCCCTTATATAGAAGAGTTTAGGGGCCTCTAAGCAAATAAAAGATACCTAAGGATGTCTCTACAAAAACCTAACCCTAGCTTCTAGAAACTAGGTCAAATAAGGTTACAAAAATGAGAGACAAAAGAGCTAACTATGGTGTGTGTAAGGCTAATTTCGTTCTAGCACAAAAGGAGACAAAGAATGTGTCTCATATGTCTCCAAAAAGTGGCCAAAGTGTGCTAAAAACAAAGGAGACCAAAGGTACATAGGTACACTTGTTTTATGCCTTTTACTTTATGCTTTATGCCTTTGCTTTACTCTCTCATCCACATCATTTATGCTCCCCAATCACCATGCGCCACCTAGCATTGCTTTCTTACTCCTAATTAACCTACAAAGCAAATAAACATAGATTAGCATGTTGGCTTAAGTCAAGTCAACTATAGTCAACAAGTCAAACCTAGTCAAAGGTCAACAAGTCAACTAAAGTTGATTCAACTAAGTCAACTTAGGGAATCAAAAATAACAAACACAAATGAAAGGGATGAAGGATTAGTGAACTTCCTTTCTAAACATGTTTAGTCTTCTTAAGCATGTGCCTTCATCCTTGGTTGGGGTCAATCCTTCATCACCTTCACCACCACCCAACAGACACCCCTTACCTCCGCACATCCCCATCACTTTCCATCCGGTCACCCAGGGCTCACAGCACCCTCAACCACCCATGCTCCCCACAACATACCCCCCGCTCTCCACAGCACATACATTCCACCCTACAACCCACAGTATCTTCCCACAACCCACATCCCTCCTCATAACATCACCTCCACCTTTCCTGCTATGATCAACCACCCACCCCCACCCCACATCCCCCCCCTCACCAGCCCAGACGTCGCCACCCATTCACAGATTTTATCGCTAACACCCCTCTACCGGCCCAGTGGGAACCCTTCAACCTTGATCGCTACACTGGCGAAACCGACCTCGACGAACACCTGAAAGTCTACATCACCCACGTTGCCCTATACACATCCCAAGATGCAGTCTTTTGCAAAGCTTTCCCCACCACCCTCAAAGGCCCTGCCCTAGAATGGTTTACCACCCTCCCACCCTACTCAATTGATAGCTTCGACACCCTTTCACACATGTTTTCCACACATTTCGCTGGAAGCCGCCCACATCAAACCACCACCATATCCCTACTGGGTATCATACAGGAACCCAATGAACCACTCAGAACATTCATCGATCGCTTCAGTAAAGCCGCACTTCGTACACCACACCTTAACCAGGAAATGATACTTCAATGTATGACCCTCAGCCTACAACCCGGCCCCTTCGCCAACAACGTCTACCTCCACCCACCCACCTCCATGCACGAACTCAAGCTGCGCGCAGCTGACTACGTTCGCATGGAAGAAATGCAAACTCTTCACACCAAATTCTGTAACGACTACGCCGCCAACACGTCCAACCCCACCTCCAATCCCACCCCACAGCCTCACCCGCGCCCTGACACCCGCCCACGCGAACCCCGCCAACCTCGCTTCACCAAATATGCTCCACTCACGGTAGCCCGCTCCCGCATCCTAGACGAGGCCCTCCAAGCTGACCTCCTCCCCCCACCACGAAAGACAACCACCCCTCCTAACGCCGACATGACCAAGTATTGTCGATACCATCACAACCACGATCATACTACAGAAGAATGCAAAGCGCTCCAGGATAAAATCAAAGAACTGGTACGCGCCGGCCACTTTCGCCACTTCATCCGTAGGGATGACCACTCCTCCTCCTCCGATCCCGCCACCCTCCACGGCATGACCACAGACGACAACCAAGCAACGCCCACCAAAATAGCCACCCCACCCAACCTAACAACCAACAACCAAAACCCGTCCACACCAACATTACCCCTGCCGACCCCCCCTTACGAGGCACCATTAACACCATCTCTGGTGGCTTCGCAAGTGGAGGCTCCACCTCGTCCGCCAGAAAGAAACACCTCCGCCATATACAATCCATCAACCATATCACTCAATCCCATCACAGACGACGTATGCCCCCCATCGTATTAATAGACGACGACTTCCACGGCCTCGACCACCAGCAGGACGACCCCATGGTCATCACCGTTGAAATCGAAAATTATGCCGTTAAGAAAGTCCTTGTGGATCAAGGCAGCTCAGTTGACATCCTCTACTGGGCCACCTACCAAAAGTTACAACTTCTTGACACCGCCATGATACCATATGATGAGCCCATATACGGCTTTTCCGGCGAACAAGTATCCACCCGGGGCTACATAGACCTCCATACCGTCTTTCGGTAAGGAACCCAAACCAAAACCATCCCAATCCGCTTCCTTATAGTCGATGCGCCCACATCCTACAACATACTCCTGGGCCATCCTTCCCTCAATACCCTTGGTGCAGTCGTCTCTACCCCTCACTTGGCCATGAAGTTCCCAGCACCATCCGGCGATATCCTGACCATCCACTGTGACCAACGCCTGGCACGCGAGTGCTACATGGCAAGCTTAAGACCGCAACTCCCAATCCAACAAACAAACCACATCGAACGACCACCTAATTCCCGCATAGCCCTATCCGGCGAGGACCTTGACCCAGAATAGGCCGGGATGCCCGCCTCGAACCAGTCGAGGACACTACTCCCCTGGAACTCCCCAATGGCCATTCCATCAACTTGGGCACCGGTTTGAACTCTGATGAGCGTGCCACAGTCACACCCATCCTCACCAATAACACGGATCTTTTCGCCTGGTCAGCCGCCGACCTCCCTGGAGTAGACCCCAAGGTGGCATCCCACAAGCTCTCGATATACAAAGAAGCCCGCTACGTATCCCAGAAAAAACGCAAACTTGGGGAAGAACGCAGACAAGCAGCCAAGGTAGAGGCCGAGAAGTTACTGAACGCAGGGTTTATAGAAGAAGCACAATACACCACCTGGCTTTCTAACGTTGTCTTGGTAAAGAAAGCCAATGGCAAATGGCGGATGTGCGTGGACTACACAGACCTGAATAAGGCATGCCCTCGCGACGCCTACCCCTTACCCAACATCGACCAACTCGTAGACGGCCCGGCAGGAAACAAAGTGCTTAGCTTTTTAGATGCATATTCAGGTTATAACCAAATACCCATGGCCACAGCAGATATGCACAAGACCGCCTTCATCACCGACGACGCCAACTACTTCTATAGAGTCATGCCCTTTGGCCTCAAAAACGCTGGGGCAACTTACCAGCGGCTAATGGACAAAGTCTTCAGCCATCTGACAGGACACTGTGTCGAAGTCTACGTCGATGGCATGGTCGTCAAGTCCCTAAGCCATCATCAACACGCTAAAGATTTAGAGGCAGTATTCTCCGCCCTGCGCCAGTACAATCTCCGCCTAAATCCCGATAAATGTGTATTCGGCGTCGACCGGGGTAAATTCCTTGGTTTCATGTTAACCCAACGCGGCATAGAAGTTAACCCCGAAAAATGCAGGGCCATCATCGAAATGCGCAGCCCCACCACTGTCAAGGAAGTCCAACGACTAATTGGCCGCCTCACGGCCATCTCTCGCTTCCTACCAAAATTAGCAGAACAAACTCAACCCATAATCCAGCTCCTAAAGAAATTCGCCCGGTTCACGTGGACTGATGATTGTGAACAGATCTTCCTGAAACTCAAAACATCCCTAACCTCACCCCCCATCCTCCGCAAACCCGACATCAGCCAACCCCTGCTAGTATACATCACGGCCACCGATCACACCGTCAGCGCTGCCCTTGTCCAAGAAGCAGAAGGCACGCAACATCCCTTTTATTTCGTAAGCAGGACACTACAAGACCCTGAAACCAGATACCAAATGGTAGAAAAACTAGCCCTATCCTTGGTCCACGCCGCACGCCGCACGCCGCTTACGCCCGTATTTTCAAAACCACACCATAACCGTCAAGACCGATTACCCAATCCAAAAAATACTACAAAAGCCGGATTTAGCCGGACGCATGTCATCATGGGCCGTGGAGCTCTCCGAATTCAACATCCGCTATGAACCCCACGGCCCCATCAAAACCCAGTGTCTCTTAGACTTCGTCAATGACCTACAACAAACACTTGTTGAGGACCAATGGACGCTTCATGTAGATGGCTCCTCGAACCCAAGGGGTGCCGGCGCAGGCATCGTGTTGGAAGGCCCCAACGACATCCTCATTGAGAAGTCTCTTCACTTCGCTTTCAAAACGTCGAATAACCAAGCCGAATACGAAGCTATCCTCGCCGACCTCTCCCTAGCCCGTGAAGTCGGCGTCAAAAAGTTAACATGCAAAACCGACTCCAAACTCACCGTAGGTCATTTGAACGACGAGTTCCAAATCAAAGACCCCATCCTTCAACAATATTACCATCTAGTCCGCGCAATTATTCAATCCGCCTTTGAACAGGTGATGAAGGATTATCTTGTTCCTTTTTAAGATTATTGAATATGGTGTGAGTTGATTAAGAAAACCAAGGAAATCCCCACTGGACATTAAGATAGCAAGCTATCTAGATGTGAAGGTTCCTTTCCAAGGTTCTAGAGAGGAGGAGAATGGATTGATGGGGAGTAAGAAATCAAAAGGAAAAACATATAATAGAAACAATATAAACCAAGAAGAGTAAAGAAACATAAAATGAAAAGCAAGGGAAATGGGAGGAATGGAGGATTCACGCCACTACAAGGCTAGGCTAGAAGAAGCCATGGCAACCTTGAAGATGAGTGGTGTATGCCGCCACTTGCCAAGGCAAGATAAGGCTTGAAAGAACTCCACTCCCTAAGGAGGAATGCTCTCACAAAAGGTTGAAACACAAAGTGTAAAATTTCTCCAAAATGTTCAACCCTTGTACAAGTGTTAGAGGTCCCCTTAAATAGACAAGTCTAGGGGCCCCTTAGCAAAACAACTAAGTTAAAGGATTACAAAAGAAACCTAGCATGTTCTAGAAAGTAGGTCATCCTAGGGTGCACATGGGTGAATTTTCGTCCAAGCCATCTAGGTGGCAAGTCTTCATGGCCAAGGCTCCCAAAGGAAGGTTCTAGAACATTCTAGAAGACTTGGTGTCCAAGGCATGTGGGCCTCCCCTTTCAAGATGCTTCTAGAAAGTCTTATTCCTTCTCTCTCTTCCTTAGGACGCCAAGTGTCTCCTATGTGGTCCTCCTCCTTTTTTATTCCTACAAAAGCAAATTAAGAAATTTATTAGCATGTTGGTTTAAGGTTATGCTAATCTTTTAAGTCAACAAGTCAACCCAAAGTCAAGGTCAACAAGTCAACTTAAAAATAGTCAACCAAGCCAACTTAATGGAATTTTAAACTAAAGAAAATAAAAGTAAAGGAAGGGATCAAGGAACTCCCTTTCTTCTAAGCATGTGCCATGGGCCATCATCCTTGGTAGGGATCAATCCTTTATCATTCTCCCCTTGTTGGAGAGAATTTGACCTCAAATTCTTGAAGTCTTTGTTGATGGAGCTTGACTTGAGTTGATGAGAACTTTCTTCATCTTTAATGATTTGATCCCTAGTCTTGGAGGTGCCCTCTTTCTTTTTAATGCCACTCTCCTTTTCTTGCTTTTGTTTTTGTTCATCTCTCTTTGTTTGGGAAGAAAATGAAGAGTGGTGTTGCACCTCTTGCTTTGAAAAACTCTTTTTGTAGGCAAGTAACTCCTTGGTGAAAGCTTGCTCCTTTTCTTTTTCTTTTTCATCTTTTATTTTATTTTTGTCCTCATTTTCTTGTGGAGGTGGGAGAGGTAGGATTGTGAACTTCTTTCCTAGGGAGGAAAAAACATAAGTGTTTGCATGGCCATCATAAACAACTTTTCTATCAAATTGCCATGGCCTACCTAGCAAAATATGGTTGGCTTCCATAGGCACAATGTCACATAATACCTCATCCTTAAAGTTGCCAATTGAAAAGTTAATGAGGACTTGTTTAGTTACTTTTATTTCTTCTTCCTTAAGCCATGATAGGTTGTAGGGTTTGACATGAGGAATGGTTTTCAAGCCAAACTTGTCCACCACCCTTGGGCTAGCCATATTTACACAACTTCCACTATCTATGATGAAGTGACATATCTTGTCATTGATAAGGCACCCTCCATGAAAAAGGTTTTGTCTTTGAGAAGGATCAAGTTCTTTGGGAACTTGCCCTAGTTGGCGCCTTACCATTAACAATCCACTTTCAAAGGGTTTAGTCCTTTCAATTGAAGAAGAAGTGTGGGAAGAAGTATTTTGGGGGGAAGGGGAAGAAAAATGTTCACTCTCATCATCACTCTTCCTTAAGATCATTGTCCTCTTCATTGGGCAATTCAAAGCAATGTGTTTATACCCCAAACATTTAAAACATTTAATGGAACTTGATCTTTGAGAAGTGGAATGGTGAGTGTGACCACTTGGTAACTTATTTTTACTTGATGGTACTTGGTGAGACTTAGAAGGAAATTTATCATGTTTCTCTTTAGCTTTTCCCTTCCATGAGTGACTATAGTAGTGGTTGGGTGAGTAACTCTTCCTTGCCCTATTCTTTCTTTTCAAATGAGTTTCAATCCTAAGAGCAAGTGTGAAAACATTTTGAAGAGTGGAGTACTCATACAACTCTACTTGATCTTGTATGTCTCTCCTAAGACCATTCACAAACCTTTTCATTTTTTCTTTGTTAGTTTCTCTTATTCCAACCCTAAACATTTGAGACTCTAATTCTTTAAAGTACTCACTCACACACATAGGACCTTGGTGAAGCCTTTGGAGCTTCAAAAGAAGTTCCTTCCTATAGGAGGGAGGAACAAATCTAGCGCGCATAAGAGTTTTAATGTCCATCCAAGAAGCCGCGGGTGGCCCTTGGTCATAATTTTTACAAACTTTATACCACCAAGTTTTGGCATACTCAAAAAATCCTAACACTACTAGATCAACTTGTGTTTGATCCTTTACATGATTTTCATTGAAAATTTGATCAACTTTAGCTTCCCAATCAAGGAAGATTTTGGGATCACTTCCTCCATAGAACTTAGGAATCTTTGGAGTTTGCTTCTCTTGTGATGGGTTGCGCCTAAAATGCCCTCTTTTCCTAGCCCCTCTTTCTTGCTCTTTAGCTTCAAGCCTTTGAATGTGCTCTTGGATTCTTAGGTCACTTTGCTCCTTGTCTTTTCTCAATTGTTCAAAGGCCTCCTTCCTAGACAACTCCAAATCCCAAAGCAATCTCATCAATGTATTGTTTTTGTTTGGTGTAGGTGCATTTGATGAACTTGCCATGATTCCTACAACAAAAACACTCAAATCCGAGACAAAATAAATGAATTAGGGGTTAGACAACATGAAAATCGAGACCAATTCCAACCCAAAATGTGACCCAAGTGTTTACATCACTCTCCCAAAGTAACAAGGCAAGGCTACACTCAAAGCTCCTCCAAGGAGTGAAATGCTTTGAAAGTTTTTGGAAACCTTTTCAAGACAAGTTCAAGTGGCTTGACCACTACACTCAAAAGAAAGCAAAGGAAGAAAACTACTAAGACAAAACAAAGAACCTAAAGACAAGCAATAAAAGTACTTAAAGCCAAGAAAGCTAAACTCTAAGGAAAGGATATCAAGGTGACAAAACTTTAAATCAAAACAAGCAAGAAAAGCACATGAAAAGACTCTATTGGAAAAATACTTGAACTATGCATCACCAAGTCTCAAATCGTGCATACACCAAGAAAGATCATAACCAAGTTTTAAGCATGAAACTAATTAGCCAATATCACCCAACACCCAAATATGAAAACTAGTACCATAACACTTAGTGGAAACACAATTTTGGTTCATCAAAGAGCCATCTTGCTCTTAGTAAGATTGTAAAAGTGTACCAAAATTTTTCTTCTTTCAAAAACTAGTTTCACAAAATGATGAGAAAGGTGTTTTGGGTGGCTTGGACACTTAGTTCCCAAATTTTTAGGCCAAAAATCAAGTTCAAGGAGCATACATCAAACAAGACATAAGGTGAATGCAATATTCAAATACTTAGAATAACAAGAACAAGAAAACTTCAAGCTAACATATGACATATGACTCAAGCAAAAGTTAGGCACATTTAAAGACTCAAACATGTAGCTATCATGCATTTAAACTTTTGGAAATGAAGGTCAATGATTAAGCACACAAAGACATGTTATCCAACAACATTTAGGAGTAAGAAGAGTAACAAAAACAGTAGCCAAAACTGCCCAACATAACCTGAAAAACGTTGATTCGCGGTGATCTCGGCAGCTCTGACCTTTGCTCACTATTTCAATCATAACTCTCTCCACAGAACTCCAAATGCATTGGTTCTTTTTTTGTTAAAAACTAGACTAACAGAGCTTTCTTTGGACATCAAGAACGTAAATTTTGGACCACTGAGCAGGTGCAGTTTAATCTTTTAAAATCGTGAACAGTTTCTGCCAGCATTGTTTTTATGTGGACCATTCAAAGATAGCTACACAAGACAAGGTTAGAACCTGAAAACACCATATTCAAGGACAACCAAAGCTCTAGATACCAAATGATGAAGGATTATCTTGTTCCTTTTTAAGATTATTGAATATGGTGTGAGTTGATTAAGAAAACAAAGGAAATCCCCACTGGACATTAAGATAGCAAGCTATCTAGATGTGAAGGTTCCTTTCCAAGGTTCTAGAGAGGAGGAGAATGGATTGATGGGGAGTAAGAAATCAAAAGGAAAAACATATAATAGAAACAATATAAACCAAGAAGAGTAAAGAAACATAAAATGAAAAGCAAGGGAAATGGGAGGAATGGAGGATTCACGCCACTACAAGGCTAGGCTAGAAGAAGCCATGACAACCTTGAAGATGAGTGGTGTATGCCGCCACTTGCCAAGGCAAGATAAGGCTTGAAAGAACTCCACTCCCTAAGGAGGAATGCTCTCACAAAAGGTTGAAACACAAAGTGTATAATTTCTCCAAAATATTCAACCCTTGTACAAGTGTTAGAGGTCCCCTTAAATAGACAAGTCTAGGGGCCCCTTAGCAAAACAACTAAGTTAAAGGATTACAAAAGAAACCTAGCATGTTCTAGAAAGTAGGTCATCCTAGGGTGCACATGGGTGAATTTTCGTCCAAGCCATCTAGGTGGCAAGTCTTCATGGCCAAGGCTCCCAAAGGAAGGTTCTAGAACATTCTAGAAGACTTGGTGTCCAAGGCATGTGGGCCTCCCCTTTCAAGATGCTTCTAGAAAGTCTTATTCCTTCTCTCTCTTCCTTAGGACGCTAAGTGTCTCCTATGTGGTCCTCCTCCTTTCTTATTCCTACAAAAGCAAATTAAGAAATTTATTAGCATGTTGGTTTAAGGTTAAGCTAATCTTTTAAGTCAACAAGTCAACCCAAAGTCAAGGTCAACAAGTCAACTTAAAAATAGTCAACCAAGCCAACTTAATGGAATTTTAAACTAAAGAAAATAAAAGCAAAGGAAGGGATCAAGGAACTCCCTTTCTTCTAAGCATGTGCCATGGGCCATCATCCTTGGTAGGGATCAATCCTTTATCAACAGGTCCGCGTCGAACACATCCCCAGAACCGACAGTGTCAGAGCCGACATCCTTTCCAAATTAGCCAGTACCAAACTCAAAAACCGTAACCGATCCCTGCTACAGCAAACACTATCCACACCTTCCGTCACACACACTTGCCAAACGTTAACCCACACCTCATCAAACAGCATCACCCCCATTCAAAACCCAAACTGGACCACCCCTTACATTCAGTACCTCAAAACCGGTAACCCCCCCCCCCCCCCCGACGCGGACAAAACTTGGCTGGCCAAGGCCGCCAAGTACACTATGGTAGGCGAAGACCTCTACAAACGAGGATACGGCCAACCCCTACTTAAGTGTGTCACGCCAGAGCAAGCCTAGTATATCATTAAGGAACTACAGGAAGGAATTTGTGGTTATCATTCAGGCGCACGCACCATGGCCACAAGAGTTCTCAGAGCCGGATACTTCTGGCCCACGATAGAGGCGGACTGCCAGGACCACGTCAGGAAATGCAAACCATGCCAAAAACACGACATCCTTATACATCAGAAACAAGAACAACTACACCACATACTGTCCCCCTGGCCATTCGCTAAGTGGGGAATGGACATCCTAGGACCCTTCACACCCGGCAAGGGACAAGTCAAGTTCCTAATCGTAGCCGTTGACTACTTTACCAAATGGATCGAAGCCAAGCCATTGACCACCATCACGGCCCAGCAAGTCCAGCAGTTTGTGTGGAAGGACGTCATATGCAGATATGGTGTACCACATACCATCATAACAGACAATGGCCGACAGTTTATCGACAAGGAGTTAGCAAAATTCTACACCGGCTTAGGCATCAAACACATCACAAGTTCTGTAGAACATCCACAGACCAATGGGCAAGCGGAAGCGGCAAACAAAGTTATTCTCGTAGAGCTACGTAAAAGGTTGGATACCGCTAAAGGTCGATGGCCAGAAGAGTTAATCGAAGTACTATGGGCCTACAGATGCACCCCTCAATCATCAACAAACGAATTCCCATTCAGCCTAGTCTACGGCGCAGACGCCATGATACCAGTAGAAATTGGCGAACCATCCCTACGCCGAGAACTATACGACCCAACTCATAACCACCAAAACATGGCCTTACATCTCGACCTCCTTCCCGAACTCAGAGAAAAAGCCCAAATACGCAATCTAGCCGCCAAACAATGAGCTGCCAGGAAATATAACGCAACCCTACACCCACGATCGTTTGTCGTCGGAGACCTAGTATGGAGAATGGCCAGCAGTGCTAGAAAGAAGGATGGCAAGTTCTCCGCCAATTGGGACGGCCTATACCGCATACGAGAAGACACAGGAGGTGGGGCTTATCGCCTAGAACAATTATTTGGGGAAGAGATCCCCAACACATGGAATGTATCCCACCTCAAGTTCTACTTCAGCTGAACATGTATCATAGGCGAATCAATACTTGTAACCATGGGTGTACTCTTTTTCCTCACTTGGTCTTTTTTCCCTAAGGAGGGTTTTGGCCAAGGAGGTTTTAACGAGGCACCCCCATTCGAATAAATAAAAAGAATGGTTCCCTACTTTATGACTCTATCTCTCTATCTTTGTTCATTCGTTTTAAGTTCCCCACCCTTACCCCAAGTAAGCGGCCTGGGTCGAACACCCTCTAACTTGGTTCATTCGTTTTAAGTTCCCCACCCTTACCCCAAGTAAGCGGCCTTGGTCGAACACCCTCTAACTTGGTTCATTCGTTTTAAGTTCCCCACCCTTACCCCAAGTAAGCGGCCTGGGTCGAACACCCTCTAACTTTGTTCATTCGTTTTAAGTTCCCCACCCTTACCCCAAGTAAGCGGCCTGGGTCGAACACCCTCTAACTTGGTTCATTCGTTTTAAGTTCCCCACCCTTACCCCAAGTAAGCGGCCTGGGTCGAACACCCTCTAACTTGGTTCATTCGTTTTAAGTTCCCCGCCCTTACCCCAAGTAAGCGGCCTGGGTCGAACACCCTCTATCTTTGTTCATTCGTTTTAAGTTCCCCACCCTTACCCCAAGTAAGTGGCCTGGGTCGAACACCCTCTAACATGGTTCATTCGTTTTAAGTTCCCCGCCCTTACCCCAAGTAAGCGGCCTGGGTCGAACACCCTCTATCTTTGTTCATTCGTTTTAAGTTCCCTACCTTTACCTCAAGTAAGCGGCCTGGGTCGAACACCCTCTAACTGGGTTCATTCGTTTTAAGTTCCCCGCCCTTACCCCAAGTAAGCGGCCTGGGTTGAACACCCTCTATCTTTGTTCATTCATTTTAAGTTCCCCACCCTTACCCCAAGTAAGCGGCTTGGGTCGAACACCCTCTAACTTGGTTCATTCATTTTAAGTTCCCCACCCTTAACCCAAGTAAGCAACCTGGGTCGAACACCCTCTATCTTTGTTCATTCGTTTTAAGTTCCCCACCTTTACCTCAAGTAAGCAGCCTGGGTCGAACACCCTCTATCTTGGTTCATTCGTTTTAAGTTCCCCACCCTTACCCCAAGTAAGCGGCCTGGGTCGAACACCCTCTAACTTGGTTCGTTCGTTTTAAGTTCCCCACCTTTACCTCAAGTAAGCGGCCTGGGTCGAACACCCTCTATCTTGGTTCATTCGTTTTAAGTTCCCATAAAACGGTCAAAATCCAACACCCCTTCACAATTATCCATACCGCTAACGCAACACAATCATACATATTAACAACATCTAACATAACATACACAAGGCATTCATCATATTAAAGGCAAAGTAAAATAATGTACGGATTATTACAAACAAAGTTCAAGTTTCAAGATAAAATGAATTAACTACACCCCCTCGTTCTCCTCACCCACCACAACAGCTCCTGAATCCTTCTCCTCCTCTGCCACCTTCTCCCCAACCTCCTCCGCATCCCCCTCATCCTCCCTCACCAACTTCCCATCAACTACATCCTTATCCACGTCAAACCTCGAATCCAAGGCATCCACATCCTGATAGAAGAAGGCCGCCTGCCGCAACCCCTTCTTGAAACCATTTATATGCTCTTGGATAACGCTGTTCTTCAAATCATCCAACTCCCCTATACGCTTGTTTAGTTTTTCCTCAGAGTCCAAACAACGCACTCTCCATGATGCCAGCCTCTTCCTCTCCGCTTCCCACCCTTCTTTCTCTTTCTTTAGAGCCGCCTTCTCCTCCTCAAGCTTGTCCACTTTACCCTGCAACTCCCCCACCTCCTTTACTTCCCTTCTGTAAAGAGACCCTACACGCCGATCCAAGACTAAAGCCTTGCTTCCAAACTCTACCATTGTTCTCACGATATGATCAACCTCCATGTTATCAATAGAGTTAACAACAGTGTCTGGAAGGTTGATCGAGATATCCTTCCTCACGGATATCTCCGGCAACTCGATCAGCCCGGCCTCAGGCAACCTCTCTCCACTAGCCGATCCCGCCCCGCTAGCCGACCCAAGAATAGCCGCCCTTATTTTCTTCACGTCTTTACCCTTCCTAGGTCGAGGCGGGAGCTCAGCTTTCCTTTTCGTTCCGCCGTGTACATGTACCTCCACAACCGATTCCTGCAAGTTGGGAACATCAGCTTTCCCGGCCGCCTTGGCCTTAGCGGCCATCTCCTTCCTCAGTGATTGAAAGAGCGCCAAATTCTTCTTACCAGACTGCGCCATATGCCCTGCAATAACATATCACAACTCGGATCAAAACAACTTAGCATCATTAACACAGCTTAATTAATAAACAAATACCTTCAATATCTATTATCGGATGCACCGAATTATAAACCCTAACTAGGCCCTTAGTGGGCAACTTATCCACAAATCCCAACAACATCCCCACCACCTCCTTGTCACCAGCCGACAACTCCTCTACTCCCATGTCTTTGTAACGAGAAGGATTGTTGGTCCAGCTAAAGGGAAACTTGGTACTCCCATCCGCATTCAAAAAGTGCGATTCACCCCCCCTCCTTCACAACGACCTTGAAGTACCCGTCTTTGAAGTGCTTGAAAGACTGGGAGAAAGCATCTAACCTGCTGATGTTGGGACGACTGATTAAAGAAAGCCAAGTAGCCGGCCTTCGAGGTCTGGTATCATAAAAATACAAGAATGCATAGGGAGTAGGCTCCAAGTACAAAGACTCGCACAGAATGCGGAAGGCCTGCAAGTAGGCCCAGCTATTAGGATGTAGCTGGGTAGGCGCCACATTCAACGCCCGCAGCACACCCATAGTGAAATCGTCAAAGGGTAGTCGTACATAAAGCTGAGAAAAATGGCACATATACATGTAAAAGAATTTCTCGGTAGCCCCCTCCTGCCCGTGGCATACCCGGTCGATGGCACTCACCCTCTCCAGCGAAACAATATCTCCGCTGACACCCCTAGACATAATGGGTGTACAGTTTAGCCAAGAGTTTAACAGACGAGACCACCTAAATAATGATGATTGGTCACAAACATCAGCAGCAACCCATCCATAGCCGCCTTTGGCCGGCCAGTTACTCTCCTCCAACTCCTCAGGAGGATCCTCTCGAACTTCCCTCACCACCTCCATCGGCATCCCGCTTGTAACAACTCCAGAACTTGTACCCTCTCCGCCAAGTCGTCCATCCTTACTCCTATCTGACTCAGTACTTTCACTACTACTAGACGTGGACACGCTACTACTACTGGACATACCTGATTTCGTTTTTTACGGGAAGATGTCGGTCGAAATAGAGGACTAGTCGGACACTTTTACGCGCACAAGGTCTTTAAATTCAGAAATCACAAATGAAACAGGTAATGATGAAGGATTATCTTGTTCCTTTTTAAGATTATTGAATATGCTAAAAATAAAGGAGACCAAAGGTACATAGGTACACTTGCTTCATGCCTTTTACTTTATGCTTTATGCCTTTGCTTTACTCTCTCTTCCACATCATTTATGCTCCCCAATCACCATGTGCCACCTAACATTGCTTTCTTACTCCTAATTAACCTACAAAGCAAATAAACATAGATTAGCATGTTGGCTTAAGTCAAGTCAACTATAGTCAATAAGTCAAACCTAGTCAAAGGTCAACAAGTCAACTAAAGTTGATTCAACTAAGTCAACTTTGGGAATCAAAAATAATAAACACAAATGAAAAGGGATGAAGGATTAGTGAACTTCCTTTCTAAACATGCTTAGTCTTCTTAAGCATGTGCCTTCATCCTTGGTTGGGGTCAATCCTTCATCATCCTCCCCTTCTTGGAGAGAATTTGACCACAAATTCTTGAAGCCTTTGTGGATGGAACTTGACTTGATTTGGGAGAGGATTTGCGCCTCCCTTTTATGAGCTTTTGTTCCATCCTTTCTAAGGGTATTACCCTTAGCTTTGGTTAGGCCATCTTTATTTTCTAGACTACTCTTCCTCTCTTGCTTATGCTTTGGGCCTTCCTTTTTGGCTTGGGAAGAGAAGGAAGAGTGATGCACATCTTGCTTTGGAAGAATTTTTTTGTAGGCAAGTAAAACCTTGGTGAAAGCTTGCCCCTTTTCTTTTTCTTCTTTATCTTTTCTTATTATATTTCTATCCTTATTAACTTCTTGAGGTGATAGAGGTAGTAAAGTTGTCTTTTTCCCATTTTTGAAGAAAATGTATTGGTTGGTATAGCCATCATGTAAAGTTTGTTTATCAAATTGCCATGGCCTACCTAGTAAGATATGTGTGACTTCCATGGGAACAACATCACATAGCACCTCATCTTTGTAGCTTCCTATAGAGAAGTTAATTAGGACTTGTTTATTGACATCTATTTCTCCCTCTTTACTTATCCAAGCAAGCTTGTAGGGTTTAGCATGAGGAATGGTCTCTAAGCTAAGCTTTTCCACCAACCTTGTGCTAGCTACATTGGTACTACTTCCTCTATCAATAATTAGAGAGCAAACCCATTTGTTAATTTTGCACCTAGATTGAAAAATGTTTTCTCTTTGAGTTGGCTCAAGCTCACTTTGATATTGACCTATCATGCACCTTAATAACATAGGGTCTTTCTCAAAAATTTTAGTTTTACCAGAGGAAGAAGATTCTTTTGAAAGAGAATGGAGAGATGAGTGTTCACTTTCAACATCATTACTCTTCTTTAAGATCATGGTCCTTTTGGTTGGGCAATTTAATGCAATGTGATTATAACCCAAACATTTAAAACATTTAATGGAACTTGATCTTTGAGAAGTGGAATGGTGAATGTGATCACTTGGTGACTTACTTTTACTTGGTGGTTCTTGATGAGAGTTAGAAGGGAACTTATCATGTTTCTTTTTATCCTTTCCCTTCCATGAGTGACTAAAGTAGTGGTTGGGTGAGTAACTCTTCCTTTCCCTTCTTTTTCTTTTCAATTGAATTTCAATCCCAAGGGCAAGTGTGAAAACATTTTCAAGAGTGGAGTACTCATACAACTCTACTTGGTCTTGTATGTCTCTCCTAAGACCACTCACAAATCTTTTTATTTTCTCTTTGTTAGTCTCTTTTATTTCAACCCTACGCATTTGAGACTCTAATTCTTTAAAGTACTCACTCACACTCATAGAACCTTGGTGAAGCCTTTGGAGCTTCAAAAGAAGTTCCTTCCTATAGGAGGGAGGAACAAATCTAGCGCGCATAAGAGTTTTAATGTCCATCCAAGAAGCCGCGGGTGGCCCTTGGTCATAATTCTTACAAACTTTATGCCACCAAGTATTGGCATACTCCAAAAATCCTAAAACTACTAGATCAACTTGTGTTTGATTATTTACATGATTTTCATTGAAAATTTGATCAACTTTAGCTTCCCAATCAAGGAAGACTTTGGGATCACTTCCTCCATAGAACTTAGGAATCTTTGGAGTTTCCTTCTCTTGTGATGGGTTGCGCCTAGAATGTCCTCTTTTCCTAGCCTCTCTTTCTTGCTCTTTAGCTTCAAGCCTTTGAATGTGCTCTTGGATTCTTAGGTCACTTTGCTCCTTGTCTTTTCTTAATTGTTCAAAGGCCTCCTTCCTAGACAACTCCAAATCCCGAAGCAATCTCATCAATGTATTGTTTTTGTTTGGTGTAGGTGCATTTGATGAACTTGCCATGATTCCTACAACAAAAACACTCAAATCTGAGACAAAATAAATGGATTAGAGGTTAGACAACATGAAAACCGAGACCAAATCCATCCCAAAATGTAACCCAAGTGTTTAGATCACTCTCCCAAAGTAACAAGGCAAGGCTAGCACTCAAAATCCACCAAAGGAGTGAAGCAAACACTTTTAAAAACTTGTTCAAAACCTTTCAAATGCAAGACAAGAGATTCGGCCACAACATCCCAAGAGTTTCAAGAAAAGAAAACTACTAAGACAAAACAAAGAACACCTAGTGACAAGCAAGAAAAGCACAAAAACAAGGAAAGTTAAACTCTAAAGAAGAAAAGTTTGAGACAAAACTTTTAACAAGACTAAAACAATGAAAAGCACTTTTAAGGACTCTATGGAAAGCATTTGAACAAGCCAAGATTATACCTCAAATCATGCATACACCATGAAAGATCATAACCAAGTCAAAACATGGAACTAATTTGCCAATATCACCCAAAATCCAAGTATAAAATTTGGTAGCATAACACCTAGTAAAAATTGCCAAATGGATTCACCAAGCATTGTAAAAGCTCTCGGCCAAACTGTTTTTGGTCTTGAAAACACTTTTTCTTTTCAAAACTAGGTACTTAAAATGATGAGAATGATGTTTTAGGGTGTCTTGAACACTTAGTTCCTTAAAATTAGGTCAAAATCAATTTCAAGGAGCATACAACAACACAAGGCATAGATCTCATGCAATAGTTCAAAAACTTAGAAACAAGAACAAGAAAATTCAAAGAAGCATATGACAAGAGACTCAAGCAAAAGTTAGACACATTTAAAGACTCAACATGACATACACAAAGACACAAACATGTAGCTATCATGCATTTAAACTCATGGATTTGAGGCTCGAAGACTAAGCATCAAAAGACATGTTATCCAACCACATTTAGGAGTAAGAAGAGTAACAAAAACAGTAGCCAAAACTGCCCAACATAACCTGAAAAACGTTGATTCGCGGTGATCTCGGCAGCTCTGACCTTTGCTCACTATTTCAATCATAACTCTCTCCACAGAACTCCAAATGCATTGGTTCTTTTTTTGTTAAAAACTAGACTCACCGAGCTTTCTTTTGACATCCAGAACCTAATTTTTGGACCACTGAGCAGGTGCAGTTTAATCTTTTAAAATCGTGAACAGTTTCTGCCAACATTGTTTTTATGTGGACCATTCAAAGATAGCTACACAAGACAAGGTTAGAACATGAAAACACCATATTCAAGGACAACCAAAGCTCTAGATACCAAATGATGAAGGATTATCTTTTTCCTTTTTAAGATTATTGAATATGGTGTGAGTTGATTAAGAAAGCTAAGTGAAATCCCCACTGGACATTAAGATAGCAAGCTATCTAGATGTGAAGGTTCCTTTCATAAAGCTCAAGAGAAGAAGATGATGGATTGATTCAAAACAAAAAGGAAATGGAAAGCACATAAACCATAGAAAACCAAGAACAATTAAAGGAAGAAGAAAACATAAAATGGAAAGGAAAGAAATGGTAAAAATGTGAGAAGCACGCCACTACAAGGCTAGGCTAGAAGCCATGACAACCTTGAAGATGAGTGGATGTGTGCCGCCACTTGCTATGCAAGATAAGGCTTAAAAGTTTCACTCCCAAGGGAGGAAACTCTCACAAATGGTTGAGACACAAGAGTGTTTTTACTTCAAAATGTTCAACCCTTTTACATGTCTAGGAGCACCCCTTATATAGAAGAGCTTAGGGGCCTCTAAGTAAATAAAAAATACCTAAGGATGTCTCTACAAAAACCTAACCCTATCTTCTAGAAACTAGGTCAAATAAGGTTACAAAAAATGAGAGACAAAAGAGCTAGCTATGGTGTGTGCAAGGCTAATTTCGTTCTAGCACAAAAGGAGACAAAGAATGTGTCTCATATGTCTCCAAAAAGTGGCCAAAGAGTGCTAAAAATAAAGGAGACCAAAGGTACATAGGTACACTTGCTTCATGCCTTTTACTTTATGCTTTATGCCTTTGCTTTACTCTCTCTTCCACATCATTTATGCTCCCCAATCACCATGTGCCACCTAGCATTGCTTTCTTACTCCTAATTAACCTACAAAGCAAATAAACATAGATTAGCATGTTGGCTTAAGTCAAGTCAACTATAGTCAATAAGTCAAACCTAGTCAAAGGTCAACAAGTCAACTAAAGTTGATTCAACTAAGTCAACTTTGGGAATCAAAAATAATAAACACAAATGAAAAGGGATGAAGGATTAGTGAACTTCCTTTCTAAACATGCTTAGTCTTCTTAAGCATGTGCCTTCATCCTTGGTTGGGGTCAATCCTTCATCAGGTAACCTCTTATCTATTTGCAAACACACATTTATAGCCTGCGATCCTAAACGACGAACCTCTTCCCGCCAAAACCATATCACAGACCAATTGACACCATCAATACGAAAAACCCACTCCAAAATGACGGCGCCAAAACTTTTTCGATGTGACCAACTGACGCCCTTTCACCTACCTTCTGATCTAAGCCTTAACACTATTCACCACACTTAAAGGCTGGGGGACTGGTGTATCACACCTAGCCGGTTCTGCTAGCTTACCAACACATATCATCCTTGACCGACAACCCATATCGGACAAGGCTGGGGGACTGGTGTATCACACCTAGCCGGTTCTGCTAGCTTACCAACACATATCATCCTTGACCGACAACCCATATCGGACAAGGCTGGGGGACTGGTGTACCGTACCTAGCCAAACTCAATCAAGTAAACAGTGTGCATATCGAAACCACCTAGTACCCGGACATCACCAACATAAGCCATCTAGGCAAGTAGCCGGTCGAGACCGACTACTCCAATGAACTTAAACTAACATCGATGCCCCTCGTTCAATAAGTCTCAAGGGCCTGGTTTGGGGGCCCAGGCCCATTCATAGCCCAAAATACAGCCCATGACAAAACCCAGCCCATGAAATGGTCAAACGTCATTAATGCCCTATAAATACACGTGGACCCCATCATTTAAAGGTACGCATTCATTAATCACTGATTTGACTCTCTGAGAGCTTTGACTTACTTGAGCTTCGGAGATTCTTCTGCAAGTAACCCCTCCTGGGTCCAAGCTGACATGTATCGACCGGGAAGAGGCCAACTGAAGAGATAGCGGGATACATGGTAAGGTGACGCTTGTGTCTAACCTCTTGTTTGTTCTTTGCAGGAACAATTTTTAAGTACATAGGATATTTGTAAGGAGTGACTTGATACTCCGCAAATGGGCGCTCTATGTTATCTTGTGTAATATTCCATTTGATTATGTTAATATTTAAATGGGGTGTTACATTATGTAAGTGTGGTTGTTAATGTTTTAAAAAGTTTTTAGCTGTAAACGTAAGATATTAATAATGAAAAAAAAATACTTAAGGTATTAATGAGTAAGATTATTTTAAAATCTAAAAAATATAATCAAAGACTCATGTCATCGATGTTAGTATTTGAGTGAATTTTTGCGTAAGTGTTCAAGGGGTATTCCATTGCATTTTTAAAAACTTCTAAAAATCATGTAAAATTTTAAAGACTTTATAAGACTATAATGAATTTTATAAAAACTTTTATATTTTAGACTTGAAAAGAAATTTGTAAAATGTGAAACATGAGATTTAAAAGGATCTTGTTAGTTTATAAAGTGCATTTTAAAATATTTTATTATAATATTTTAGGACCATTCACTTAAATGTATATTTACCAATTATGTTTACCTATTATTCTATCATGCAAAACCATTTCAACTAAAGTGCATTTTAAAATTGAAGTATTATTAAAAATTAGAGGCCAAGGATACCTTGGCTTACAATAAAGACAACTCAACCTACTCAAAACGCCACAGATACACTATATGAAATCTATAAATTACCGATGGATTATTATCGACAGATTATAAGTCGTGGAATTTATCAACGAATTTAGTGATGAACTTTAAGCGGGAAACTTACCGACAAATATTTCCGTTAGTAATGACATAAGAGATTTATGTCGACAAAATTATTTGTCGGTAATGTGACCAGGAAATTGCCAACGGAGTGCTAACGGATTAATCCATAAGTAAATGCAAGAAATTAAACCTAAAAAATTTTAAATTAAACACAATCCCCCAAATGTTTATCGAGCTCGTGACCTCTTCTCCCTCAAATACCATCATGCATCTCATTGTTGCCACTGTCAGCCACTGCCAACCATTGCCGTTGTCGTGGCACTGCCAATCGCTGCCATGATTGCCTCTTTCTGGTAATGCTGGCTGTAACATCCCGACCGGATATTACGGGTTTACAAAATTATAAAATAAGAAAATAAAATCACATTTATTATAAATCCATTTCCCAAAAACGCAAGAAATTTCAAATAATTTATTTCATAATAAAGATAACTCTAAGTTCAAATTTTCTCAAAATTCAATAAAATACCAAAACAGTCTCATAATAGATTACATCTTTATTCCAAAACCGTAAATGATAAAACTCTATAAAACTGTTCCCATGAGTTTTCCCCGCTCTGCTGCTAAGCCTCACCAAATCCACCTGCAACATCATTTGCTCCTGTGTACCGCATACACGATCATCACCAAACACAAGCAGATAGGGTGAGCTAACAAAATAAACATATATATATATATGGCATAAATATACCAATCACACAATCACACAAAAGGAATTCCATCCTTTGATATCACATCACATGGCCACCACCATGTTATTTGTGTTCTATATCTTCTGGTGAGTATCTCAAGGTGTCTTGTTGCCACACTTATCGGCCACAATCGATAGAACACGTGCGGGAAACCATGCTACGGATCATACATCGTAACGCCAGGTGGAGTTCCCATATACGAACATAATTCATAACATCCCAAGACTACCAAACTCGTCAGTCAACTACTGAGGAAGGCAATCTATCTAGACCCATCTGTACTGGCCACCACCAGCACACTCACACCGGCAACACTCGCCAACCTGAGCTCAACTCAAGGGTTCCTCGTGTTCATCCGCCATCCCGAGCTTAACTCGAGGGATGCCATTTCGAGCTCAACTCGAGGAATGCCACGTGCTTAACCCCTATCCCGAGCTCAACTCGAGGGATACGTTCCGAGCTCAACTCAAGCCGACCTTTAAGATATCTTAGAAGGCTTGTAGATCACACACATCATAGCAAGCATAACACCAATCTGCTACAGCAAAATTGCCTGGCGGGGGACACGTACCGCCAGGCGTTGCTGCTTCCAGATCGCCTGGCGGGGGACTTGTACCGCCAGGCGCTAAGCGCCTTAGTCTTCATTGCCACTGCAACTATCGCTTGGCGGGACTTCCTTTGCTGCCATGCGCCATGTGCCTTAGTATTTAATGAACTGCAGACTCCGCCTGGCGCACCCCTCCTTACCGCCAAGTGCCACCATGATCCAGAACCCCTTGTTTCTACGTTGTCACTTGGCGAGTCGATCACCACCGCCAGGCGCTACACCAGTACTTGAGCAATACTGGTTTTAGTTCATGTTCAAACACACTTCACACCGGTTGCTCCCATTTGCTCTCATTCTATAGTACCCCTAATGAAAAGCATTGCCATCTATAGTTCCAAGCATTATAGCACCTCACATGTGCATTCATCTCCTAGTCATATAGACCATCCGTAGCATGCTCAAACAAAATATAAGCAGCAACACTCTAACAATTTTAAGCACATGATCTTATGCACCAATGCAATTTAATATTGACACCCATGCCTTCACCAACCCAATTCTCCATATGTGACTAAAAAATTGATAGAGACTTACCACATAACCCAATCATGCTTCATTAGAAGGTACTAGGAATTATCAAGAGGTTATTCATGCATTTTAAAGACTCCAAAATCAGCAATATTGAGTAACATATATCTCTAGCTACTGAACTGCAAATTAAATCTCCACGGTTCAAAGTGAAGAACCACATGTTATGGACCACCTTTCAAAAGTTCACCTAAATCAGACGGTTAATGAACCGGGAAATGCAGTTTTAAGAAAACTGCACAAACTAGAAAAATGGTGGCGCCTAGAAGTGAAGAAGGTGGTGCCTGGCTAGACTAAACTACCGCCCGACAATTCCTATTGCGTGAAAGTACGAAAAATGTTGTTTTTCGTGAATTAGAACACCATGCAACTCTGGTATGGCACCTGGCAACCAATTGGGTGATGCCAGGCGGTTCCTGCACTTGTGAACCTTATCCCCTTCGCTACAACTCTGATTTCCATCATTTTATGACTCCATAGGATATGATCCTAGTTATTAGGATTACGGTTCATCCCTAACACTTCCAATTCATGAATTCATTCACATTTTCCCCTTAGATTGTTGCCACTATAAAAATTCCCAAATCATCAACCCTAAGATAATATTCTTATTGTTTCATCCAATTTAGCCATCAATTAAATGAATTTCAATTATGTTTGACATCCAATCACCCCTTAACCATTAAAATTGGCTTTCCCTCCGGTTGGAGTCATCCCACAACACTCAGAACACCAAATTCGAACCAAAATTTGGTTCGCGTTGCCTGACGGTTCAACACCTTCGTCAGGCCCTTCATTAGAGAACCCAGAAATGGGTTACAGGTTTGCGTCGCCTGGCGGTACAGGCTTCACCGCCAGGCGGTTCCTCAAAGGAACCCAGAAATACACCAGTGCTATGAGCCGCTTAGCGGCTATGGATAGCCCGCCAGGCGGTTTCTGGAAATTTTACAGAAATTCGAATTTTAACAAACAACAGAGTGAAAGAAGAAACACAAGAAAAGGGAATTAGAAAATGCTAAACCAAATGGAATTATAGTGACAAGACATAATTGAAATGACAAGAATGGACAAGCAAAAAATTAAAGGCACACAAGGAGGGAAGCACAAGAAAGAGAATCCTAGAAGGGAACTAGAATGGATCTACAAAAACAAAACAGAAACTGCAGTGCTTGTAAGAAGGCCTATAGTCCGTTATTCATTGATGCGAATCATTGATGCGAATGGGAGGGTGTACACCACTCCAAATTGAAGGCATTTGATAGCAATAAAGGAGACACACTTAGGCCAATACATTGATGGACAAAAAGCACTGAAATTAGAGCTGAAAACACACCAAAACGCACAAACAGAGAAAGTTGGAAAAAATACTGCACCAGTAAAAACACTGACAGTTGCCTCAACTTTGAGGATTTATCATATTTTTTGTATTGCACACTTTTTGTCACAATTTTTTTAAAAATTTTCATCCAGATGTTTTTTAAATCAGAAAAATTAGCAAGTGAATTGGTGTAGTGGATCATTCCAGTTAAATCAAACAAAAATAGTGTGCGTCTGGAGAATAAAATGAAAAAAAAGGCACAACAAGCTTGAAAACGCTGATTGTTGGCCAGACTTTGATGAATTATTGCGAATGCATATCTCAATGGTTTTGAGTGATTCCTATTGCAAATATTTCGTTTATGTCTTATCTTTTAGGCACAATGAACAACTAAAATTAACAGGCACTGTATCACTCAAGAGAATTAACAAACAGAAGGTGTGCACTCTGAAAAACAGAGAAATTGGAGCAGATTATGAACTAAAATCATTCATGAATAAAAGATGAACATCTCAAGACCCTAAGGTACCACAACCAACGGTGAAAATAGTTTAATCTTCACAAGAAAATTGACCAACCATCCATACACATAGTGTAAGCATCATTTGCGTAGTTGTGAAATGGTGGAACTATTTCAAGCTTAGTAAAACAGCAAAATGAAAGAAATAAACGGTGGAAATGAAGCAAAAGTGAAGAAGAAGACCATAGACAAAACTTCAACGGTAGAAAAATGAAAAACAAGCAAGATTCACCGATTAAAATGTAAGAAACTCAATAGAATGAAGTAAATGGTGTTGAACTTTAAAGGAAAGCTAGTAAATGATGTGAACCATAGCAAGCATGGAAATCTACAAATAGAGTGTAGAACACTGTTGTAGTCTGATAGTTGCATCGACTCAATGGAGAAACACAATAGAAACACATAAACACAACAAATGAACCGTGAAAGATGAAGAACAATGAAAGAAGAAGAAGAGAAGAGATGAAACAACAAGGAAACAAGGAAAACTAAACAACCTATGGATATAACCCTTACCAAACCAAGACAAGTGACTACTCCACGGTTTGGATGGCTCTAGATACCACTCTGATAGAGCTTGGTGGAGAAATGAAGCTCCAAGTGCAGCGGAAATGATGGAGGAAGCATGGAAGAATGGAAGGCAAGTTTGTAGGCTCTTGCTTGCAATGGATAGGTGAAAGGATGAGTGATTTAGAGGGAGCTCTAGCTTAGGAAGGGGACTAAAGGGAAAGAGAGTAAGCTCTCTAAAGATGATTCTCAAGTGGCAATAGTGAGGAGTGTTCTCAACTCAAAGTGTTTATTGCAGAAAAATTCAAGAGTGAGTACAATGCTGAAAAATTAAGGCTTTTATGAGGAATCTTGACCCTTGGATGAGAAGGAGAAAGCATCTTGGCCTTTGATGCTAGCTTGGAGAAGAAGGCTTGATCTTGGCCATTGGATGATGCCTTGGAAAAGGAGGAAGCATTCCTAACCCTTGGATGCTTTGGATCCATGAGATGTAGGAAGAAGTGTTGACTTCCACTTAGTCCACCTTGGCTCTTTTGATAGCTCATGGCCAAATCTCCTATTAGGCTTAGTCAAGCCCAATTTTATCAATTTAACTACTCATTGTTTGACTTATTATTCTAGAAAGCAAATCTTAAACAATGGGCCAATATTATTGCTATTCTATTACTCTTTGAGACACCTCTTCAAATCTTCACATCTTCTTTGGCCCATGTGAAGAGTATGAGACATCCATGTGGGTTTGGGCCATCTTGAATGAAGCCCAAATTGATATGTTTTAGCATGCCCCTTGTTATTGGGCTTCTTGATGGGCTTGGGCTTGAAGGTGCATGACGGCCATGGATTGGGCCTTGAGCATGATTTGGGCCTAGGCGTTGCCCAAGCTATAAGCCTTGTTGGGATCACATCAAAGTTTGATGGTACTATCGACCCTGATAACCATGTACATGCCTACCTCACTCGTGTTAACTTGTAACCAATGACTTAGTTTCATGCAAAGTGTTCCCCACTTCCTCAAAGGAGCAACCCTTACTTGGTTCATCACGCTTCCTTGTTCTCAATAGATTACTTTGACATTGTGGTCGCTCACTTTGGGACCTAGTTTGCCACAACCTTAGCTAACATATGCCAAGAAAAAGGGTGAGTCATTGCGAGTATTCATGGAATGATTCGATAAGGTATCTCTTAGCATTTGAAACCTAAGTGCAAAAATTGCTCTCCACCACACGGTGACAACCTTACAGCTAGGACCTTTTAATGGAAAATCTATGTAAAAGACCAACAGTAGGTATGGATGAGCTATGATAAAGAGCAACCAAATTCATGCAATAAAAGGTGTTCAATGATTTCAAAAGCAAAGTTAGAACTCAAACCAACATGCTTAAGAGAAAACCAAACAAAGACAACACCCACAAAGTGATACCTCAACCTTCTCTAGCTAAAGCACCAAGATTCATTACGTACACCCTGTTAAACACCTCGAAGTCTCCAGTATTGGAGGAAACCTTCCGTGTCGAGCTTCTCAACGCCCCGAGGAAGGCAAACTCGCCTCCTAACACAGACACTACTCGGCAATGCCAATACCACAGGAACTTTGGTCATAATACTAATGAGTGTGCCGTACTCAGGGATAAGATATAAGAACTTATCCAAGCTAGGAACTTTTATATCTCATGAAGGAAGGGCAAGTCAAAGGGAGCCCAAGTGGTATGAAGAAACTGGAAAAGATTACTGAAGACGCAAGAATGATTGTAGTGATCATAAGTGCCATGATCAACCAACTGAAAAGAGAGATTAGTTGTTTAACCCCAAACCATCTTTGAGTGGGACTATCAACATCGTTATAAAAGAGTTCGTTGGAGGAGGGTACTCTGAATGACCCTGGGGCAAAACGTAGCTTATCCAAGTGAAGTTAGAAAGTGACTAATGTTTTAATGAGAAAATATTTTTTTGTGGTTCTTCAAGGGTGCAAAGTTTCTAGTAAGAGGTCTTGTTAGTGTAGTGATCACATATTCCTATATTAATAGACGTATGAACCTAACCTATTCTTTTCTTTTACTGACCTATGTGCTAAGGGTTAATGCTTGTATTTCTTAACTTATGTGTCTTTAGTGGATATTTTTTGGGTTTTCGTTATACTGTAATGTTGGTTCTGAGAATATATTGAATCGTATGCATGGTGCAATGTCTCAAGATCTTAAGTGAAAGAAAGGGTCATGGATCATAAATACGTTCCTTGGTGGATTGCATGGTGCAATCTTCTTTAATTCCACTAACATAATATATTGCATGGTGTGAGGTAGTGGAAAGAGATGGTTCTGAATAGCCTACTCTCTCGCTTATGCGAGGCAGTAGAGAAAGGAAACATGTTTCGCCCTTAGTTTCGGCTCGTTGCTGAGTATAGTGTCCAGTGTAAAATTCACTAAAGTTGTTACTCGTAAGTCCTTACGAAGCAGGGGCGACAAGTTCGTGCTACGAGGGTAGGACGACTAAAACTATAAGGTTCTATGGAACCAGATCATGTGGTACGCAATAGGTGGTAGGTGAATTGTAGAGTGTGGTTGTGATTATCATGCTTGAGCATATTCCTAGTCTGATGTGATGTTTAATATTACTTGTGATGTCTTGTTTAGTTCAACTGTTATATATATTATTGGTTGTGGTAAGCTCACACCCATGTTCGTTTGTTGTGAATGCGATGATCATATGACTTGTGTGTTATGCTGGAGTAGGTGAAAATACATATGGTTCAGGCATGAAGTAGATTGACGAGAGGACGAGGGAGAACACGAGGTTTTATTTTCTTTCAAATAAATATTAAAGGTAATATAATTTAATTTTTGTTATTATTTGGAATTTCATCGACTTATATTTGTGTTGATTTGCACATTTTAAAATATAAGTAAAAATTAATTTTATGTTTTCTACAATGGCATCAAAGGATTCGTTTTTCATTACACAAGTACAATTTATAACTTTTTGTGACAACCTGAATTGGGGTGTTACATCCTCCACAACCGCTCATAAGAAACATCTAAGGGTGGTGCAATCCGTCAATGTAGTGATAGTATGAGAATGTGTAACACCCCAATTCAGGTTGAGACCTCCTATGCAAGGATTGACCATTCAATCTTCAAATCCTTGTTGAAAACCTCTTCAGCCAAGGTTGACTATCTAATTAATAAGTTCTTTGTTGCGAGCTCATTGGCCAAGATTGACCATGCAACCTTATGATACTTATTGAGAACCTCATCGGCCAAGGTTGACCATCTAATTACTAAGGTCTCTGCTAAGACCTCCTCCATAAAGATTGACCATCAAATCTTATAGTCCTTCCTAAGAACCTCCTCGACCAAGGTTGACTATCTAATTATTATGGACTCTGCCTCCTCGACCAAGATTGGCCATCCAATTTTAAGGTCCCTGTTCAGAACCTTCTCGACCAAGATTAACCATGCAATCTCCTTTGTGAGAACCTCCTTAGGAAGGATTCATATCTAGTTATTAAGGTCTATATCGAGACCGCCTCGACTAAGATAGACCAATAAAATCTTAAGGCTACCCTATGCATTCCACTCAAAAATCACAGAAAATTATGTTAGTCACACCAACTATTCCTAAAGGACCTCCAAAGCTAGACCAAAACTAGACTAACTCTATTTCTATGCTTTTGCACTTAGACTATAACCAAACTGAAATGTTATTACCTAATTATGCATCAATCCTAATTATGCATAAATAGACCTTAATATCTATTTATTCAAATCATTGGTTCATACAAGGTGCACTTCTCCTCATAGCCTAAAAGTGTCCTCCTAAGCCTAGTATACCTCTAAATTGCCCCATGCATAGCACGACACAATATTCACCATCTCCATCCTTTTTCAAAAGAATAAGCTTTGAAGTCCTTTATGACACTTCAAAGGTGTCTCATATGTCTCCAAAAGTGGCCAAAGTGTGCTATAAACAAAGGAGACCAAAGGTACATAGGTGCACTTGTTTTATGCCTTTTATTTTATGCTTTATGCCTTTGCTTTACTCTCTCCTCTATATCATTTATGCTCCCCAATCACCATGCGCCATCTAGCATTGCTTTTTGACTCCTAATTAATCTACAAAGCAAATAAACATGGATTAGCATGTTGGCTTAAGTCAAGTCAACTATAGTCAACAAGTCAAACCTAGTCAAAGGTCAACAAGTCAACTAAAGTTGATTCAACTAAGTCAACTTAAGGAATCAAAAATAACAAACACAAATGAAAGGGATGAAGGATTAGTGAACTTCTTTTCTAAACATGCTTAGTCTTCTTAAGCATGTGCCTCCATCCTTGGTTGGGGTTAATCCTTCATCATCCTCCTTTCCTTGGAGAGAATTTGACCACAAATTCTTTAAGCCTTTGTAGATGGAGCTTCACTTGATTTTGGGGAGGATTTGTGCCTCCCTTTTATGAGCTTTTGTTCCATCCTTTCTAAGGGTATTACCCCTAGCTTTAGTTAGTTCATCTATATTTTCTAGACTACTCTTCCTCTCTTGCTTGTGCTTTGGGCCTTCCTTTTTTGCTTGGGAAGAGGAGGAAGGGTGATGCACATCTTTTTCTTTTTCTTGCCCCTTTTCTTTTTGTTCTTTATCTTTTTCTTATTATATTTATATCCTTATTAACTTCTTGAGGTGATAGAGGTAGTAAAGTGGTATTTTTCCCATTTATGAAGAAAATGTATTGGTTGGTATGGCCATCATGTAAAGTTTGTTTATCAAACTGCCATGGCCTACGTAGTAAGATATGTGTGACTTCCATGGGAACAACATCACATAACATCATTCCTAGAGGAAGAAGATTCTTTTGAAAGAGAAAGGGGAGATGAGTGTTCACTTTCAACATCATTACTCTTCTTTAAGGTCATGGTCCTCTTGGTTAGGCCATTTAAAGCAATGTGATTATAACCCAAACATTTAAAACATTTAATGTAACTTGATCTTGAAGAAGTGGAATGGTGAATGTGATCACTTGGTGACTTACTTTTACTTGGTGGTTCTTGATAAGAGTAAGAAGGGAACTTATCATGTTTCTTTTCATCCTTTCCCTTCCATGAGTGACTAAAGTTGATGAAGGATTATCTTGTTCCTTTTTAAGATTATTGAATATGGTGTGACTTGATTAAGAAAGCTAAGTGAAATCCCCACTGGACATTAAGATAGCAAGCTATCTAGATGTGAAGGTTCCTTTCACAAAGCTCAAGAGAAGAAGATGATGGATTGATTCAAAACAAAAAGGAAATGGAAAGCACATAAACCATAGAAAACCAAGAACAATTAAAGGAAGAAGAAAACATAAAATGAAAAGGAAAGGAATGGTAAAAATGTGAGAAGCACGCCACTACAAGGCTAGGCTAGAAGCCATGGCAACCTTGAAGATGAGTGGATGTGTGCCGCCACTTGCTATGCAAGATAAGGCTTAGAAGTATTCACTCCCAAGGGAGGAAACTCTCACAAATGGTTGAGACACAAGAGTGTTTTTACTTCAAAATGTTCAACCCCTTTTACATGTCTAGGAGCACCCCTTATATAGAAGAGTTTAGGGGTCTCTAAGCAAATAAAAGATACCTAAGGATGTCTCTACAAAAACCTAACCCTAGCTTCTAGAAACTAGGTCAAATAAGGTTACAAAAATGAGAGACAAAAGAGCTAACTTTGGTGTGTGCAAGGCTAATTTCGTTCTAGCACAAAAGGAGACAAAGAATGTGTCTCATATGTCTCCAAAAAGTGGTCAAAATGTGCTAAAAACAAAGGAGACCAAAGGTACATAGGTACACTTGCTTCATGCCTTTTACTTTATGCTTTATGCCTTTGCTTTACTCTCTCCTCCAGATCATTTATGCTCCCCAATCACCATGCGCCACCTAGCATTGATTTCTTACTCCTAATTAACCTACAAAGTAAATAAACATAGATT
Source organism: Vigna unguiculata (assembly GCF_037176805.1). NCBI lineage: Eukaryota > Viridiplantae > Streptophyta > Magnoliopsida > Fabales > Fabaceae > Vigna > Vigna unguiculata. The sequence goes on from NC_140802.1 coordinate 24,686,778, forward strand.
AGCATGTTGGCTTAAGTCAAGCCAACTATAGTCAACAAGTCAAACCTAGTCAAAGGTCAACAAGTCAACTAAAGTTGATTCAACTAAGTCAACTTAGGGAATCAAAAATAACAAACATAAATGAAAGGGATGAAGGATTAGTGAACTTCCTTTCTAAACATGCTTAGTCTTCTTAAGCATGTGCCTTCATCCTTGGTTGGGGTCAATCCTTCATCATCCTCCCCTTCTTGGAGAGAATTTGACCACAAATTCTTTAAGCCTTTGTAGATGGAGCTTGACTTGATTTGGGGGAGGTTTTGCGCCTCCCTTTTATGAGCTCTTGTTCCATCTTTTCTAAGGGTACTACCCCTAGCTTTGGTTAGGCCATCCCTCTTTTCTAGACCACTATTCTTCTCATGCTTGTGCATTGGGTCTTCCTTTTGGGCCTTGCAAGAGAAGAAAGAATGGTGATGTCCATCTTGCTTTGAAAATATTTTTTTAGAGGCAAGTAACACTTTGGAGGTAACTTGCTCTTTTTCTTTTTCATCTTTTCTCTTATCTTTCACTTTATTTTGGTCCTCATTTGCTTGATTGGGTGAGAGAGGTAGGAGTGTGAACTTCTTGCCTTGGAAGGAGAAAGCATAGGTGTTAGCATGACCATCATAAAAGACTTTTCTATCAAATTGCCCTGGCCTACCTAACAAAATATGAGTTTCTTTCATAGGCACAACATCACATAACACCTCATCTTTAAAATTTCCAATTGAAAAGTTAATGAGGACTTGTTGAGTTACTTTAATGTCTTCTTTCTTAAGCCATGATAGCTTGTAGGGCTTGGCATGAGGGATAGTTTTTAAGCCAAGCTTGTCCACAACCCTTGTGCTAGCCACATTTATACAACTTCCATTATCTATGAGGAGGGGACATAGTTTGTCTTTGATATGACACCTTGAATGAAAAAGGTTTTGTCTTTGAGAAGGGTCAAGTTCTTTGGAAACTTGTCTTAGTTGGTGCCTTATCATTAACAATCCACCTTCAAGGGGTTTAATCCTTTCACTTGAAGAAGAAGTGTGGGAAGAAGTACTTTTGGGGGAAGGGGGAAAAGAATGTTCACTCTCTACTTCTTTTTTAAGGTTTAAGGCCATGGTTCTTTTGGTGGGACAATTTGAAGCTATGTGCCCATATCCCAAACACTTAAAACATTTTATAGAACTTGTCCTTGTACCTTGAGAAGAATTAGGAGTTTCATTAGAAGGCCTAGACGAATTAGTCCTAGGAGATGGGTCTTTGGAACTCTTGAGTGGTGATTTATCATGTTTTCTTTCTTTATCTTTCCAAGTACTAGAATAGTAGTCATTATATGAACCACTCCTCTTGGCCTCTTTTTTCTTTTGCAATTGAGTTTCAACTTTGATGGCCAAATGTAAAACTTTGTCAAGAGAGGAGTACTCATATAACTCTACTAAATCTTGTATGTCCCTCCTTAACCCACTCACAAATCTAGCTACATTTTCCTCTTCACTTTCAAATTGGAGTCCTACTTTTAGAAGCATGGACTCCATTAACTTGTAATATTCATCCACACACATGGACCCTTTTGAAGCCTTTGGAGCTTCAAAAGAGTCTCCCTCCTATAGTAGGAAGGAACAAATCTAGCGCGCATCAAATTTTTAAGGTCCCTCCAAGAAGTCGCGAGTGACTCTTGGTTAATATTGTCCATACATAATTGATGCCACCAAGTCATGGCATAATCCTCAAACTCTAAGACTACCAAATCTACTTGCTTTTGATGACTAACTACATGAATGGTAAAAATTTGGTCCACTTTTTGTTCCCACTCAATGTAGATGTTTGGGTCATTTTCTCCTTTGAACTTAGGAATCTTTGGAGTTTGCTTCTCTTGTGATGGTTTGTGCCTAGAATGCCCTCTTTTCCTAGCCTCACTTTCTTGCTCCTTAGCTTCAAGCCTTTGAATGTGCTCTTGGATTCTTAGGTCACTTTGCTCCTTGTCCTTTCTCAATTGTTCAAAGGCCTCCTTCCTAGACAACTCCAAATCCCGAAGCAATCTCATCAATGTATTGTTTTTGTTTGGTGTAGGTGCATTTGATGAACTTGCCATGATTCCTACAACAAAAACACTTAAATCCGAGACAAAATAAATGGATTAGGGGTTAGACAACATGAAAATCGAGACCAAATCCAACCCAAAATGCAACCCAAGTGTTTAGATCACACTCCCAAAGTAACAAGGCAAGGCTAGCACTCAAAATCCACCAAAGGAGTGAAGCAAACACTTTTAAAAACTTGTTCAAAACCTTTCAAATGCAAGACAAGTGATTCAGCCACAACATCCCAAGAGTTTCAAGAAAAGAAAACTACTGTGACACAACAAAGAACGCCTAGTGACAAGCAAGAAAAACACAAAAACAAGAAAGTTTAACTTCTAAGGAAATTTTATTTTAAAGACAAAACTTGAACAAGACTAAAGCAATGAAAAACACTTTTAAAAACTCTATGGAAAGCATTTGAACAAGCCAAGATTATACCTCAAATTATGCATACACCAAGAAAGATCATAACCAAGTTAAAGCATGGAACTAATTTGCCAATATCACCCAAAATCCAAGTATAAAATTTGGTAGCATAACACCTAGTAAAAATGGCCAAATGGATTCACCAAGCAACACATTAGCTCTTGGCCAAACTGTTTTTGGTCATGAAAATAATTTTTCTTTTCAAAACTAGGTACTTAAGATGATGAGAAGGATATTTTAGGGTGTCTTGAACACTTAGTTCCTTAAAAATTAGGTCAAAATCAATTTCAAGGAGCATGCTACAACAAAAGGCATAGATCTCATGCAATAGCTCAAATACTTAGAAACAAGAATAAGAAAACTCAAAGAAGCATATGACATATGACTCAAGCAAAAGTTAGACGCATTTAAAGACTCAACATGACATACACAAAGACATAAACATGTAGCTATCATGCATTTAAACTCATGGATTTGAGGCTCAAAGACTAAGCATCAAAAGACATGTTATCCAACCACATTTAGAAGCAAAAGAGTCACAAAACCGAAGCCAAAATTGCCACAACATAACCTGAAAACGTTGTTTTTCGTATTCTCGGCAGCTCTGACCTTTGCTCACTCATTTGATCATAACTCTCTCCACAGAACTCCAAATGCGTTAATTCTTTTTTTGTTGGAAACTAGACTCACAGAGCTTTCTTTTGATATAAAGAACGTAATTTTTGGATCACTGAGCAGGTGCAGTTTAATCTTTTAAAATCGTGAACAGTTTCTGCCAGCATTGTTTTTGTGTGCAATGGAAATGGATTTGAACCATACAAAGATAGCTACAACAAGACAAGGTTAGCACATGAAAAACACCATATTCAACATAACCTAAGCTCTAGATACCAAATGATGAAGGATTATCTTGTTCCTTTTTAAGATTATTGAATATGGTGTGACTTGATTAAGAAAGCTAAGTGAAATCCCCACTGGACATTAAGATAGCAAGCTATCTAGATGTGAAGGTTCCTTTCACAAAGCTCAAGAGAAGAAGATGATGGATTGATTCAAAACAAAAAGGAAATGAAAAGCACATAAACCATAGAAAACCAAGAACAATTAAAGGAAGAAGAAAACATAAAATGAAAAGGAAAGGAATGGTAAAAATGTGAGAAGCACGCCACTACAAGGCTAGGCTAGAAGCCATGGCAACCTTGAAGATGAGTGGATGTGTGCCGTCACTTGCTATGCAAGATAAGGCTTAGAAGTATTCACTCCCAAGGGAGGAAACTCTCACAAATGGTTGAGACACAAGAGTGTTTTTACTTCAAAATGTTCAACCCCTTTTACATGTCTAGGAGCACCCCTTATATAGAAGAGTTTAGGGGTCCCTAAGCAAATAAAAGATACCTAAGGATGTCTCTACAAAAACCTAACCCTAGCTTCTAGAAACTAGGTCAAATAAGGTTACAAAAATGAGAGACAAAAGAGCTAACTATGGTGTGTGCAAGGCTAATTTCGTTCTAGCACAAAAGGAGACAAAGAATGTGTCTCATATGTCTCCAAAAAGTGGTCAAAATGTGCTAAAAACAAAGGAGACCAAAGGTACATAGGTACACTTGCTTCATGCCTTTTACTTTATGCTTTATGCCTTTGCTTTACTCTCTCCTCCAGATCATTTATGCTCCCCAATCACCATGCGCCACCTAGCATTGATTTCTTACTCCTAATTAACCTACAAAGTAAATAAACATAGATTAGCATGTTGGCTTAAGTCAAGCCAACTATAGTCAACAAGTCAAACCCAGTCAAAGGTCAACAAGTCAACTAAAGTTGATTCAACTAAGTCAACTTAGGGAATCAAAAATAACAAACATAAATGAAAGGGATGAAGGATTAGTGAACTTCCTTTCTAAACATGCTTAGTCTTCTTAAGCATGTGCCTTCATCCTTGGTTGGGGTCAATCCTTCATCAAAAGTAGTGGTTGAGTGAGTAACTCTTTCTTGCCCTTCCTTTTCTTTTCAATTGAATTTCAATCCCAAGGGCAAGTGTGAAAACATTTTCAAGAGTGGAGTACTCATACAACTCTACTTGGTGTTGTTTGTCTCTCCTAAGACCACTCACAAATCTTTTTATTTTCTCTTTGTTAGTTTATTTTATTTCAACCTTACACATTTGAGACTCTAATTCTTTAAAGTACTCACTCACACTCATAGAACCTTGGTGAAGCCTTTGGAGCTTCAAAAGAAGTTCCTTCCTATAAGAGGGAGGAACAAATCTAACGCGCAGAAGAGTTTTAATGTCCATCCAAGAAGCCGCGGGTGGCCCTTGGTCATAATTCTTACAAACTTTTTGCCACCAAGTATTGGCATACTCCAAAAATCCTAAAACTACTAGATCAACTTGTGCTTGATCCTTTACATGATTTTCATTGAAAATTTGATCAACTTTAGCTTCCCAATCATGGAAGATTTTGGGATCACTTCCACCATAGAACTTAGGAACCTTTGGAGTTTGCTTCTCTTGTGATGGGTTGCGCCTAGAATGCCCTTTTTTCCTAGCCTTTCATTCTTGCTCTCTAGCTTCAAGCCTTTGAATGTGCTCTTGGATTCTTAGGTCACTTTGCTCCTTTTCTTTTCTCAATTGTTCAAAGGACTCCTTCGTAGACAACTCCAAATCCCGAAGCAATCTCATCAATGCATTATTTTTGTTTGGAGTAGGTGCATTTGATGAACTTGCCACGATTCCTACAACAAAAAACTCAAAGCCAAGAGAAAATAAATGAATTAGGGGTTAGAGAACATGAAAATCGAGACAAATTCCAACCTAAAATGCAACCCAAGTGTTCAGATCACACAACCAATGTAACAAGGCAAGGCTTGTGTAAGACCCACTAAATTTAAATAATTAAATAAATAATTATTTAATAAATGCGGGTAGGAGGAGCCTTTATGGCATTAAATTTTAACCTTCATGACGTGGGAAAGTACTATTTCAAGTGGTTGAGAGTACTTTGATTGGATGAGAGGGCTTGGGTTCGAGTCCTATGTATGTCAATTATGTGTTATTTATGTGAATTTATATTTTTATATATGTATATATAATCAGGTTGGGGAATGATATAGTAATCAAATTATATTAGTTAGCATGAAACATTAATTGGTTGGTTTGGTTGTGCATTGACTTTGTAATTGAGTGGTTGTGGGTTCAAGCCTTTTGGAACCCAAATTGAACTTCATTTTTTGGCTATTTTGACTTTAGATTGGAATTTGAAGGGGTAAAGGAAAACTCTAATGGACATGGCAGCCAAGGGTGGCTGAAAAACAGAAGTTAATTAGGATATTGAATGGTAATTAACTTAGGATTAAAGCCATTTTCGTTTTCTCACATTAAACCCACTTTAAGACCATTTTAAAAGGGTATTTTGAGGTAGGAGAGAAGGTTTTGGTTGGACTGTAGTTGTGGTTGCAAAAGAGAGCACGAAATTGTGAGTTTTGGTGAGTGTTGAGTGAGGTTTGGGGGGGCTGAGTTGGAAGAAGAGCAAGAAGGCTATTGGTGATCAAGGAGGAAATAGAGAACTTATCAAATTAAGCAAGGAATACAGGTTAGGGGAGTTCCTTCGTTGTTTTAAATTGTGACTATTGCGTAATCATGTAATGTATGGAATTGTTAAAGCCTGCATCTTTGTCAAGGTTGAGTTTTGCTCGCGTTTCTAGATTTTCCAAAAACCGCCTGGCGGTATATCATGTGCCGCCTGTAACACCCCCGGATCCTCTTGGGCTTACCAGGCATCCCACCTGTCCCCCTCAAACCGGTTGTGTTAGGTCTGCAGCCCAATACACCCCAACCCATCACCCTTCTCCGTCTATTCATACTGGGTGGGTTGTTGCCAGTGGGAATCGAACCCCCAACCTGACCTTTAACACCTCTTGCACAACTGGTAGCATCTGCTGGTGTGCCAAAGGTGTTAAAGGTCAGGTTGGGGGTTCGATTTCCACTGGCAACAACCCACCCAGTATGAATGGACAGAGAAGGGTGATGGGTTGGGGTGTATTGGGCTGCAGACCTAACACAACCGGTTTCAGGGTGGCAGGTGGGATGCCTGGTAAGCCCAAGAGGATCCGGGGGTGTTACACCGCCAGGCAGCCTATGTGTTTTACTCTATTTTCTGGGTTCACTTATGAACCGCCTGGCGACTGAGGATGGCCCGCCAGGCGACGCAACGTGCGTCTTCTCATTTTCTCGTTTTGGTTGGTTTGTCCGTGATGCCGTGGTGTTTGGGTTGTATTTCTATTGTACATATTTAATTGGCGGGATGAATTATGGGATTGTAGTTACTAAATTGATTGGACATTGCATGAACTTGAAAATTGCATGAATATCGATTGGTGGGTTGATGAATTGGGGATTTCATAGTCGCATTAGATTAAGTGGTAAGGTTAGTGAAATTTCGTATATGGAGGAGTATTATGAAGGAATAATGAATATAAACATGTGAAGGCAGCCTATTGGATTGTAAATTGAGTGGAATCCGAATTGTAGGGGTTGGAATAAGGTTCGTAGGTGTTGAGGAAATTTATGGGTTCCTGGAACTGCAGGAACTGCCTAGCGGCACCCAATTGGCCGCCAGGCGCCACATCAGAGGTGCGTGGTGTTTTGATTCACGAAAAAGCTGTTTTTCGTACTTTTCATGCAATAGTAACCGTCGGGCGGTGGTTTAGTCCCGCCGGGCGCCTGTTCTTCTGTTTCTGGGCGCTAGGCGCCACCAATTTTTCTGGTTCGCGCAGTTTTCATAAACTGCATTTCCCGATTCGTTAACCGTTCGATTTAGGTTAAATTTTGACAGGTGGTCCCTAACATGTGGTTCTTCACTTTGAACGGTGGAGATTGGAGTTGGAGGTCAGTAGCTAGAGATATACATTACTTAATATTGCTGATTTTGGAGTTTGTAAGATACATGAATAAGCTCTTGATTAGTTCAAGTAACTTTTAATGAAGCATAATTGGGTGCATGTGGTAAGTTAAATTCAGAATGTATGTTAATTGGGTACGAGTGAGATAATTATGTGAGATATGGTATGGATGGTGAAACTTTACCCTAGTCGTGGTTTTGTGCTTGTGAATTTTTATTGAGGTACATATTCAATATTGACAAAAGTGTGGTGTCATGAGTTTATAAAAATAACAGACTGTATGATCCTATGACGGGGTGTATGTGGAATGTATGTGGCATGTTTAAAGGGGTAAGTGAAGGAGAGTATGGGTGCATGACAATACTTGATTTGATGGCATGTTTGAATGGGTGTGGTGTAATCTTATTATAGTGGTATGACTGGAAAACCTGGTTGTGTTGTAAATTGTTGTGTTTTATGATTGGGATCTCTTGGGGATCTGTTTAAGTCCCAAGAAACCCATAGCACTGCGCTACTGGTATGGCGCCTAGCGGTAGGGAGGGTTCCACCAGGCGGAATGGAACAACAGAGGGGCTGGAAGGAGATTAACGCCTGGCGGCGTGAGACGGGTGCGCCAGGCGGTGGTGACGAGTCACGCCTGGCGATAGGGCAGAGTCCGCCAGGCGGTGATGGTGCAGTGATGATTCTGCAGGTGCGTGGTGCCTGGTGGCGTGTGATGCCCGCAAGGCGGTATGGACCCAATGTTTGCTTGGCGACGTGAGATGTGCGCCAAGCGGTTTTGATTCAGTGATGGTGCGCGAGGAAAGGTTTCTACACAGCTTTAGGTGATGTTCATGATGCGAGGCTTTGGCTGGGGGTCTAGTTACGAGTGTAACCCGTATTGGAGTAACACGTGACCACTCTAGGTTGTAGCCTGGTGGTTTAGGAAGTCCAGTGGAGTGTGCGAGTTGTGGCTCGTACGGCGAGGTTCGGGTGATTGCCCTCTTCAGAGTATTCTGATAGAGTTTTGGTAGTCTGGAACAACTACAAACTTTATGTTTGTTTCGGGGAGCTCCACTTGGTGTCACGGTGAGATGCTGTGACAAGGTTATTCCCACGTGTGGACTATCAGGTGGTGGCCTGTAGTCGGAGGGGCGAGTAGACACTTGTGCAGCGAAGATCGATCATTGTTCTCACCTAAAGGGTATAAAAATGATAGACGTCTAAATGTAAGTGCTGGAAGTGGAGAATAAAGGAAAAAGGGAGAAGAATACTAACCCGAGGTTTTAATGTTGCGACGTTGTAATTAATATTATATTTGTTTGGTTTTATTTAAATGAGCTCACCTTATCTGTGTGTATGGCGATGATCATGTAACTTGTTACATGGGAGCAGATGTTAATGCAGGTGAACAGGTGGATATGTAGAGACGGAGTGGGGATCATGATGAGATTATTTATTCAGTTTTATTAAGATTTTCTTTTGTAATTTTTATGGTTTGGTTTTGTAATAATTGAATAGTACGATTTTAATTACTACGGAAGCGATGTTGAACTTTTAATTTTCCCGTGTTTTTGGGAAATTGCGAGAATAAATGCGATGTTTTATAAATCTGATTTCTTATTTATTTTTAAATAGTAATTTCTGGCTAGGACGTTACAACTTGCACTCAAAATCCACCAAAGGAGTGAAGAAAACACTTTTAAAAACTTGTGCAAAACCTTTCAAATGCAAGACAAGTGATTGGGCCACAACACCCCAAGAGTTTCAAGAAAAGAAAATTACTAAGACAAAACAAAGAACACATAGTGACAAGCAAGAAAAGCACAAAAACAAGGAATGCTAAACTCTAAAGAAGAAAAACTTGAGACAACTTTTAACAAGACTAAAACAAGAAAAGCACATTTTAAAGACTCTATGGAAAGTACTTGACAAGCGTCTTCAAGTCTTAAATCATGCACACACCAAGAAAGATCATAACTAAGTTAAAAAGCATGGAACTAATTAGCCAATATCACCCAATTCTCAAATATGAAAACTAGTAGCATAACACCTAGTGAAAAATACACTTTTAGTTCACCAAGGAGCAAGGTTGCTCTCGGTTTTTAGGCAAAAATTGGTGCAAAATTTTTTTCTTTCCACAACTAGTTTTAGAAAATGGAGAGAAAGAATTTTAGGTGGCTTGGACACTTAGTTCCTCAAATTTTAGGCCAAAATCAATTTCATGGAGCATGCATCAAGCAAGACATAAAGTGAATGCAAGATTCAAATACTTGAAAAAAACAAGAACAAGAAAACTTCAAGTTAACATATGACATATGACTCAAGCAAAAGTTAGGTACATTTAAAGACTCAACATGACATACACAAAGACTCAAACATGTAGCTATCATGCATTTAAACTCATGGATTTGAGGATAAAAGACTAAGCATCCAATGACATGTCATCCAACCACATTTAAGAGCTTAAAGAGGTGCGAAAAACATAGCCAAACTGCCACAACAGAACCTGAAAACGCTGATTCACGTATTCTTAGCAAATCTGACCTTTTCTTATTAATTTGATCATAACTTCCTCCATAGAACTCCAAATGCGTTGGTTCTTTTTTTTATGGAAACTAGACGCAAAGAGCTTTCTTTTGACACCAAAAACATAATTTTTGGACGATGGAGCTGGTGCAGTTTAATGTTTTAAAATCATCACGTTATTTGCCAGCATTTTTTTTTGTGTCATGGAAGTGGATTTAAACCATACCAAGATAGCTACAACAAGACAACGTTAGCAAATGAAAAACATCATCAAGATAACCTAGGCTCTAGATACCAAATGAGAATGAGAATGTGGTTTCGAATATTAAAATATTGTGTTTAGTATTACTTACTTTTGCATAAGTGATTTATACTCATACATTGCATCTATCACTGAATGGCAAATGAAAAGGCTAAACCTAAGGCATCTTACGAGTCTAAAAGTTAGACGAGTTCGTGAACAACATGAGCTGTTGTGTTAGACGACCAACAAGTTAGATGACTAAGGTATTAGATAACAAAGGGTTAAAAGACCTAAGATAGCTTAAGTCATTAGACGACCTAAGTGTCAGACGACCTTAAATGCTCAAACCATTAATAGTGTGAAGCAAGTTTTTGATCTCTAATTATTCATGCGAATTAACATATTGATACATGTATTTGAAACAAAGATTTCATGATATGAATTAAAATGGATATTATCATTTTGAAAGAATAAAGATTTTGAGTCAAACGTTCAAATGAAATCAATATTCAGAAATACCATATGAATGGATTGTTTGGTTGAATGAAAGATATTATTTCTCTAACTATTCAAATGCAGAATCAAGTTGCACAAAGTTTCCTTAATAAGAAAATTTGTGAATGTTAAAGAGAGCAAAATTCAAAATCAAAAGTGAGCTTAATTACGAAAGAAAATAAGATATCCTGAAGATCATCAATTGATTCGAAATTGAAGTCTTGAAGAATTACGTTGAAGATTCAAATTGAAGAATCAAATTAAAAGAATTGATCAAGTAGTTCCATATAAAGAAGATTGCAATGAAGAGTTGCAATTCAAAGTCTCAACGACAAGCTGAAGAAACATCTATATAATGAAGACTATGTCATATGAGAAGAATAGAAACTAGAGAAAAGATAAAGAACAAAGTGTTGTAAATTTGTCATGTCAATATTGTGTTAGAGAAATTGGGTTGAGAGCTTGGTTATTGTCATATCCTTTACTGAGTGAAATTGTAACTAGTGACTTGTGTTATACGTATACTTCATCTAAGAAAGTTTCATTTGCTTATTGTTGTAATAGATGTTGGTATCGCGCAGCGGAATGTTTAAGCATTTGGACAAAAACCAAGAGAGGGGTGAATTGGTTTTAAGTAATAAAATTAATACTTTGATATTTTTGCAAAATATATCAATTAAATCAAATATTAATTTCTTTAAACACAATAATAGATGAAATAAAGAGATAGAGAAGAAGATTGAACACAAGTATTTATACTGGTTCAGATCAAAAGACCCTACGTTCAGTTGTTAATCTCTAAAAAATGAGATTAACTAAATCACTAACAAATAACAGATTTACAATGAGATAGTAAAAAAGTAAGGAAAGAAAACACCTCTCTTAAACATAAAAGAGATGAACACCTTTCTCTGAATCACACAGAGAACCTTGACCTTAGCTTTCCTAGCAACAGCAGCAACACTCAATCTCCTAGAACACCTCTCAGGAAAATTATCGCTCTACCCACACTAGGTTTTTCAAACCTTCTTTTGAGAACACTCAGAGAACTCTCTTGCAGTCACAGCACTAGCACTCTAGCTTCTCAAAAAGGTAAGTGAGAAGTAACTCTGATGTTCCTTAAATAGGGGTTCCAAAAATTAGGTCAAAAAGTTGAACAATCGCATCCAACTGACCTGGATAATCGATTATCACTAGTGCTAATCGATTATTCCAGTGTGTCTTATGAAAAATAAATTTTTTAACAGATAATCGATTATCAGAGGTGATAATCGATTATTCTAGTGCTTTCTTGAAAAAATTGGTTCAGCTCAGGATAATCGATTATCCTAAGTGATAATCGATTATCACTTTGATTTTTCGAGAAATACTAGAATTTTCTTGTGCAGTATTGATTCTAACTTTTCTAATTACACTTTACAAGATAGCTTTAAACACAACAACAAATGTTCTTCATATTGACTTCCAGATGGCTTCCAGGCTTCTTTTATCATCATCAAAATCTTGCTTCAGCATTTAGACTTGTATTGCTTTTGCCAACAATAGAGAGTTCTTAATCTCATCTGGAAATTGAGAAGGTGCCTAGAGACATTTGGTATAGTCTAGAGAGGTTTGTACTCATGTACCTAGAGAAGTTGACACTCATGTAACTTGGAGAGAGTGATACTGATGGCAAACCCCTAGCCAAGGGACCCACCACAAGAGCCATGGCAAGAGGGATACAAGAAGACTAGGCTTCAACTAAGCTAAATAGGCCCAAATTGATGTTTACATGGGCTAAGGAAGTCATGAAGACCTAGTCTAGGATTCGTTGTAAATATTTAAATAATATTTGGGCCTTGTATTTTGGGACAAGTAGTATAGGAAATTTCATTTTGGGCTTTGTATAATGAGCCAAAATAGAATAGGAAAATGGGTCAACCAAAGTCAACTTGGGTCACGATCCAAGGTTGACTAAAAGGTAGTGCATAGGATGGTTGACCAAGGGGTCAAGGAATAAGTCTTGAAACTTGATGAGCAAGGCATGAGTGAAGTAGTGATCATGTGTCACTCTCCTAATGGAGAGGATTTTCTAGACGTAGTGGCCATGTGTCATTCCATGAGTGGAGAAGATTCTATCATGTATTGGCCACGTCTAGATTTAAGACAACTTCCTCTTATAAATAGATGTCATTACTTATGTATTTTTCTAGCTTGAATTTGAGAAATGAAATGTTGTCATTTGGTGCACCTCTCTTGTTTGAGCGCACTTTAGAGTGGCATTCTCTCTAAAATCACTTTAGCTTCCTTTCTTAGAGTTGGCCTCACCTCTCTTAGGAAAACCTTCATTAAACACCACACCACACCATCAAACCGAGACATTTTCCCTTCATCCATGGAGCTCCCACATTTCCTTTTCATTGAGTCACTTGAAGGAAGGCCATTAGATACTCTTTACTATCAAGTAGTAAATTCATTTGTAATTGTATATTTTTGCTCTTAGTTTTTTGAATTTGTTTTTCGGGCTCTATTCATCCACCCTTCTAAAGCCATATCACACCAACAATATGTCGTCCCCTTTCTTCTCACGCACCTCATATTCAAACTCTATTATTAGTCATAACAGAACCTAAAGAAACAATACTTTCCCACTTATGTGATCAAAACGAGAAGCAAGAGAAAGGGAAAGAAAAGGAAAAGGAAAACAAGCACCTTTTCGACCAGCCAAGATTTGAGCCTATGACCTTACACACACCAACACATACCACCAACCACTAAGCCACATGCTTTCTCATGATATAATACGCACCACAAATTTGTAAACACATATATTCCATATTATCTATAATATTAATAATTAAAATACATAAAACAATAACCTGAATCACTCAAATAATTATCCCTTATTTTATAATTCAATACAATAATTAAATTAAACAAAACCAACCATCTTAATCAAGCCATTTTTTTCCATGAGTTTCTCTTTATTCTAATTTTTCGAGGGTCTTATAGAATGAGAGCATTTAGAAGGACAAGACCATAAGAGGGGACCACATGGACACTTGGAGGAGAGAGATTGCCTTTATGATTATTTTGTTGTGACTAGGGAATATTCCCCCTCTACCTTATCATTAGGATTTTCTAGAAGATACATTTTGTATTTGTTAGATAGCCGCTCACCTTTGGTTTAGTAGTCTGCCCCATATATGTAGTTTTGGTAGGAGGTCTTTCCTATTTCTCAATTAAGAATGCCCCTTCACCACTTGTAAAAGGTTGATTAATGTTAAATTAAAGACACCATATGTTCATTTATAAGCTTTTCTCTTGATATAATGTTCAACTCTTAGCCTTATCTTGAATTATGGTTCAAGTGGTAGCAACCACCACCTATATGGTGGCCTAGTACCCCATGATAAACCTCTTGTTGCGTAGAGATTTAATCAAAACTCGATTTCCTCACTAATACTAACTATTATAGCATAGTGATCAAACAAGGATCAATTTGAAAGATAGTCAAGAAAAATGAATGATTTATTGAACATGTTTTGTGACATTGGAGGAAATCTAACAAAAATTTAATAGAATTGAAAATGAAATGAACCTAAAATGGTGTAAATAAGTAATAATGCAAAGTGTTTGATGAAATGCCTAAGTGAAACAAAATATACCTAAAGTGTTTCATGAAATGTTAAGATGAATTAAGTGTGTGACTATGCATTGCTATACAATGTGAGTATCCTAAACATAATCTGAACATAGAAGATGCTCCTAAGACATGAATTAAACTGAATTAAACCACTGCAAACAAATTAAAACTCAAATATGTAGAGAACAAAAACCTGACAGAAAGCTATTACTATTCATACGTGTAAGGTGCAGGACAGTATCGAAATTCAACATAGAGTGAATGAAATGAAAAAGTAATGATCTGAAGCGATTAGAAATTACCTTTGTTGAATATAGTAACAAGAATCTATTATTCCCAAATTAAGAACCCTAATTAACAATATTAACAAAGGAATGTGAGAATGGAAAATTGGATGTAATGATTCATGAATTGAGTGTGGAAATGGTTCATAAACATTACGTATAACGTCATAATTACATTACAAACAAGAATCAATAATGAAGGATTATCTTGTTCCTTTTTAAGATTATTGAATATGGTGTGAGTTGATTAAGAAAGCTAAGTGAAATCCCCACTGGACATTGAGTTATCTAGATGTGAAGGTTCATTTCACAAGGCTCAAGAGAAGAAGATGATGGATTGATTCAAAATAAAAAGGAAATGGAAAGCACATAAACCATAGAAAAACAAGAACAATTAAAGGAAGAAGAAAACATAAAATGGAAAGGAAAGGAATGGTAAAAATGTGAGAAGCACGCCACTACAAGGCTAGGCTAGAAGCCATGACAACCTTGAAGATGAGTGGATGTGTGCCGCCACTTGCTATGCAAGATAAGGCTTAAAAGTATTCACTCCCTAGGGAGGAAACTCTCACAAATGGTTGAGACACAAGAGTGTTTTTACTTCGAAATGTTCAACCCTTTTACATGTCTAGGAGCACCCCTTATATAGAAGAGTTTAGGGGCCTCTAAGCAAATAAAAGATACCTAAGGATGTCTCTACAAAAACCTAACCCTAGCTGCTAGAAACTAGGTCAAATAAGGTTACAAAAACGAGAGATAAAAGAGCCAACTATGGTGTGTGCAAGGCTAATTTCGTTCTAGCACAAAAGGAGACAAAGAATGTGTCTCATAAGTCTCCAAAAAGTGGCCAAAGTGTGCTAAAAACAAAGGAGACCAAAGGTACATAGGTACACTTGCTTCATGCCTTTTACTTTATGCTTTATGCCTTTGCTTTACTCTCTCCTCCACATCATTTATGCTCCCCAATCACCATGCGCCACCTAGCATTGCTTTCTTACTCCTAATTAACCTACAAAGCAAATAAACATAGATTAGCATGTTGGCTTAAGTTAAGTCAACTATAGTGAACAAGTCAAACCTAGTCAAAGGTCAACAAGTCAACTAAAGTTGATTCAACTAAGTCAACTTAGGGAATCAAAAATAACAAACACAAATGAAAGGGATGAAGGATTAGTGAACTTCCTTTTTAAACATGTTTAGTCTTCTTAAGCATGTGCCTTCATCCTTGGTTGGGGTCAATCCTTCATCATCCTCCCCTTCTTGGAGAGAATTTGACCACAAATTCTTTAAGCCTTTGTAGATGGTGCTTGACTTGATTTGGGGGAGGTTTTGCGCCTCCCTTTTATGAGCTCTTGTTCCATCTTTTCTAAGGGTACTACCCCTATCTTTGGTTAGGCCATCCCTCTTTTCTAGACCACTCTTCTTCTCATGCTTGCGCATTGGGTCTTCCTTTTGAGCCTTGCAAGAGAAGAAAGAATGGTGATGTCCATTTTGCTTTGAAAATTTTTTTTTAGAGGCAAGTAACACTTTGGAGGTAACTTGCTCTTTTTCTTTTTCATTTTTTTCTCTTATCTTTCGCTTCATTTTGGTCCTCATTTGCTTGATTGGGTGAGAGAGGTAGGAGTGTGAACTTCTTGCCTTGGAAGGAGAAAGCATAGGTGTTAGCATGGCCATCATAAAAGACTTTTCTATCAAATTGCCATGGCCTACCTAACAAAATATGAGTTTCTTCCATAGGCACAACATCACATAACACCTCATCTTTAAAATTTCCAATTGAAAAGTTAATGAGGACTTGTTGAGTTACTTTAATGTCTTCTTTCTTAAGCCATGATAGCTTGTAGGGCTTGGCATGAGGGATAGTTTTCAAGCCAAGCTTGTCCACAACCCTTGTGCTAGCCACATTTACACAACTTCCATTATCTATGAGGAGGGGACATAGTTTGTCTTTGATATGACACCTTGAATGAAAAAGGTTTTGTCTTTGAGAAGGGTCAAGTTCCTTGAAAACTTGTCTTAGTTTGTGCCTTATCATTAACAATCCACCTTCAAGGGGTTTAATCCTTTCACTTGAAGAAGAAGTGTGGGAAGAAGTACTTTTGGGGGAAGGGGGAGAAGAATGTTCACTCTCTACTTCTTTTTTAAGGTTTAAGGCCATGGTTCTTTTGGTGGGACAATTTGAAGCTATGTGCCCATATCCCAAACACTTAAAAAATTTTATAGAACTTGTCCTTGTACCTTGAGAAGAATTAGGAGTTTCATTAGAAGGCCTAGACGAATTAGTCCTAGGAGGTGGGTCTTTGGAACTCTTGAGTGGTGATTTATCATGTTTTCTTTCTTTATCTTTCCAAGTACTAGAATAGTAGTCATTGTATGAACCACTCCTCTTGGCCTCTTTTTTCTTTTGCAATTGAGTTTCAACTTTGATGGCCAAATGTAAAACTTTGTCAAGAGAGGAGTACTCATATAACTCTACTAAATCTTGTATGTCCCTCCTTAACCCACTCACAAATGTAGCTACCTTTTCCTCTTCACTTTCAAATTGGAGTCCTACTTTTAGAAGCATGGACTCCATTAACTTGTAATATTCATCCACACACATGGACCCTTGTTGAAGTCTTTGGAGCTTCAAAAGAGTCTCCCTCCTATAGTAGGAAGGAACAAATCTAGCGCGCATCAAATTTTTAAGGTCCCTCCAAGAAGTCGCGAGTGACTCTTGGTTAATATTGTCCATACATAATTGATGCCACCAAGTCATGGCATAATCCTCAAAGATGACTAACTACATGAATGGTAAAAATTTGGTCCACTTTTTGTTCCCACTCAATGTAAATGTTTGGGTCATTTTTCTCCTTTGAACTTAGGAATCTTTGGAGTTTGCTTCTCTTGTGATGGTTTGCACCTAGAGTGCCCTCTTTTCCTAGCCTCTCTTTCTTGCTCCTTAGCTTCAAGCCTTTGAATGTGCTCTTGGATTCTTAGGTCACTTTGTTCCTTGTCCTTTCTCAATTGTTCAAAGGCCTCCTTCCTAGACAACTCCAAATCCTGAAGCAATCTCATCAATGTATTGTTTTTGTTTGGTGTAGGTGCATTTGATGAACTTGCCATGATTCCTACAACAAAAACACTCAAATCCGAGAAAAAATAAATGGATTAGGGGTTAGACAACATGAAAACCGAGACCAAATCCAACCCAAAATGTAACCCAAGTGTTTAGATCACTCTCCCAAAGTAACAAGGCAAGGGTAGCACTCAAAATCCACCAAAGGAGTGAAGCAAACACTTTTCAAAACTTGTTCAAAACCTTTCAAATGCAATACAAGTGATTCGGCCACAACATCCCAAGAGTTTCAAGAAAAGAAAACTACTAAGACAAAACAAAGAACACCTAGTGACAAGCAAGAAAAGCACAAAAACAAGGAAAGCTAAACTCTAAAGAAGAAAAGTTTGAGACAAAACTTTTAACAAGACTAAAACAATGAAAAGCACTTTTAAGGACTCTATGGAAAGCATTTGAACAAGCCAAGATTATACCTCAAATCATGCATACACCATGAAAGATCATAGCCAAGTCAAAACATGGAACTAATTTGCCAATATCACCCAAAATCCAAGTATAAAAATTTGTAGCATAACACCTAGTAAAAATTGCCAAATGGATTCACCAAGCATTGTAAAAGCTCTCGGCCAAACTGTTTTTGGTCTTGAAAACACTTTTTCTTTTCATAACTAGGTACTTAAAATGATGAGAAGGATGTTTTAGGGTGTCTTGAACACTTAGTTCCTTAAAATTAGGTCAAAATCAATTTCAAGGAGCATACAACAACACAAGGCATAGATGTCATGCAATAGTTCAAAAACTTAGAAACAAGAACAAGAAAATTCAAAGAAGCATATGACAAGAGACTCATGCAAAAGTTAGACACATTTAAAGACTCAACATGACATACACAAAGACACAAGCATGTAGCTATCATGCATTTAAACTCATGGATTTGAGGCTCAAAGACTAAGCATTAAAATACATGTTATCCAACCACATTTAGGAGTAAGAAGAGTAACAAAAACAGTAGCCAAAACGGCCCAACATAACCTGAAAAAGGTTGATTCGCGGTGATCTCGGCAGCTCTGACCTTTGCTCACTATTTCAATCAGAACTCTCTCCACAGAACTCCAAATGCATTGGTTCTTTTTTTGTTCAAATCTAGACTCACAGAGCTTTCTTTTGACATCTAGAAAGTAATTTTTGGACCACTGAGCAGGTGCAGTTTAATCTTTTAAAATCGTGAACAGTTTCTGCCAACATTGTTTTTATGTGGACCATTCAAAGATAGCTACACAAGACAAGGTTATAACATGAAAAACACCATATTCAAGATAACCTAGGCTCTAGATACCAAATGATGAAGGATTATCTTGTTCCTTTTTAAGATTATTGAATATGGTGTGAGTTGATTAAGAAAGCTAAGTGAAATCCCCACTGGACATTAAGATAGCAAGCTATCTAGATGTGAAGGTTCCTTTCACAAAGCTCAAGAGAACAAGATGATGGATTGATTCAAAATAAAAAGGAAATGGAAAGCACATAAACCATAGAAAACCAAGAATAATTAAAGGAGAAGAAAACATAAAATGGAAAGGAAAGAAATGGTAAAAAATGTGAGAAGCACGCCACTACAAGGCTAGGCTAGAAGCCATGACAACCTTGAAGATGAGTGGATGTGTGCCGCCACTTGCTATGCAAGATAAGGCTTAAAAGTATTCACTCCCAAGGGAGGAAACTCTCACAAATGGTTGAGACACAAGAGTGTTTTTACTTCAAAATGTTCAACCCTTTTACATGTCTAGGAGCACCCCTTATATAGAAGAGTTTAGTGGCCTCTAAGCAAATAAAAGATACCTAAGGATGTCTCTACAAAAACCTAACCCTAGCTTCTAGAAACTAGGTCAAATAAGGTTACAAAAATGAGAGACAAAAGAGCTAACTATGGTGTGTGCAAGGCTATTTTCGTTCTAGCACAAAAGGAGACAAAGAATGTGTCTCATATGTCTCCAAAAAGTGGTCAAAGTGTGCTAAAAACTAAGGAGACCAAAGGTACATAGGTACACTTGCTTCATGCCTTTTACTTTATGCTTTATGCCTTTGCTTTACTCTCTCCTCCACATCATTTATGCTCCCCAATCACCATGCGCCACCTAGCATTGCTTTCTTACTCCTAATTAACCTACAAAGCAAATAAATATAGATTAGCATGTTGGCTTAAGTTAAGTCAACTATAGTGAACAAGTCAAACCTAGTCAAAGGTCAACAAGTCAACTAAAGTTGATTCAACTAAGTCAACTTAGGGAATCAAAAATAACAAACACAAATGAAAGGGATGAAGGATTAGTGAACTTCCTTTTTAAACATGCTTAGTCTTCTTAAGCATGTGCCTTCATCCTTGGTTGGGGTCAATCCTTCATCACCTTCACATCTAGATAGCTTGCTATCTTAATGTCCAGTGGGGATTTCACTTAGCTTTCTTAATCAACTCACACCATATTCAATAATCTTAAAAAGAAACAAGATAATCCTTCATCATCACTGATGTGTGGCTTGCTTGTCTGATCTAAATGCTTTACTAGAAGGGTTGCATGATGATGGCATAGTTAATATGTGAGTTTGAGATGGAAATGGTATGTTATTTTATTGGGTATGAATTGGAAAGCATGAGTTGTATGATTTGTTATTTATGCATGATATTAATGCTATGAGAAATTCTTGATTGGTGGGTGGAACATGTATAAAGTATAGGTAGGGCATAATTCTATGACTCTTGTAGTGAGAGGTCTTGGTGGCGCCTCATCTGTTGGACGTAATCCCATGGACCCTCTCAAGGGGAGTTCCTGGCGGTGCCGCAACAAAAGGACGTAATTCCACGGTGAGTCATGGTGGTGCCTTAGGGCCAGGGCATAATTCTATGAAGGCCACGTGGTGGTGTCTCTTGTAAGGGTATAATTCCGCGAAGGCCTTGCGGTGACGCCTCACTGCTGGGACATAATTCCACTGCCACGTGGTGGTACCTCATTATGCGTATCCGGATAGTCAAATCTTGGGAGTTTTAATTGATTTTGGTAATCCATGTGTGAATTTCTATTGTTCATATGTGACTCTGAGATTTCCATGTTGACTGTAGTAATATAAGAGTTCTGTACACTAGCTTACCCTTGTTTGCTTGTTTGGTTGTCTTGTATGTGGTTCTTCTCCTATTGCAATGATCATCGATTCTATTGATGTGAGCAGAGGGGAAGACTCCTAGCAGTGGTAATGGTGATGGAAATGCTACATCTTGATGGATTGGACAGTATTGGGCCCACTATGGGGCCCATCGCTGAAGGATTTTATTAGTTATGATTTTCTTGTCTGAACAAGACCTAGTATAATTATTTATTTTTTTTAGTTTATTTCTGTTTAGGCTGTGTGGGGCCCCTTTTCATGTAATCTGGGTATATCTGACGTATTGTATACCTTTCTACTCTAAACTTCGTACTCTCTGAATAATCATGTATGTGATATTTTATGAATTTGAGGTTATCCAGTTTTTGGGATGTTACAAAAAGTTTCTTTTTACCGAGTTTTATTTACATCATTGGATCAAGTGGCCACTTTATTAACATTTATCTTGAATCTTTTCCAAGTGGATTAATATCCTCTATCAATTCATGAGTCTACCATTTCATTCTCTTTCAAAATTGTGGAATTCATATTGTTCAATCTTCTTCGTGTTTGCTCTTTAAGCTAATTTTAATTAAACTCTTTTGTAAAGACTTTGAAAGAGTAAAAGAGAAGAGACTAACATCTTAATATAAATATAAATTATATTTAACGTTTTTTTCTCATTTTATACTCCGTTCTACTTAATTTTATTTTATTTTTTAGTTTACAATTCAATTATGCGTTAAATATTTCATTCAAAACTATTCTTAATCAGTACTATACGTGATGAAAAATATTAGCTAATTGGAGAGAAAAATTATTTGATAAAATTGTATAATATTTTTTTATAAAATTCGAAAAAATAATTAATTTAATGTTAGAGTACTCCTCTTCTTTTTTTTTTTTCTAAAATACCCAATTTTTGGAAAAGAAATTCAATTAAACTTTTGTTTTATTATTATTTCAATCATAATATAAAATAGATTTAAATATGTTTTTAGTTCATGGAAAATTAGTGTGTTTTAATTCAAATCTTCATAGTCTTTTTTTTTTTCTTTTTTATGTTCATGTTAAAATTTCTTTTACCTCTCCTATTAGTTATACTAGTTAACAACTAATATATTTAACGAAAAGTCAAATATTTATCGTAAGAACACCCCCACAAGAATCTATTACATGCTGTCCTCATATTTGATATCACAGAAACAATATTTACATTCGCAAACCAAAATGCTATTTAACATAAAATACACATATTATAGGAACCAAAAGTAACAGTTTTAGGTTTTGGATAGAATAAAATCAAAGATTCTTTTTGCAGGAATTAAAGCCAAAATAGTGCATGGTCTTCAAAAAAAAAACAATGAAAAACGACAATAATGCGCAATTTGAAACTGAAAAGGGTCAACGAGTGGGCTCCACGCAGCGTGCACGCGTGCGACGACAGGTGGGTCCCAGCTCGTATCCTTTGTAGCTGTAGGGTGCTTTGTTTTCATGAGAGTCAGAGCCCTGAAAGTGACACATTTTTAATATTCCTCCGTCCTAATCATTTGCCCAACCCTACCTACCTTCACACTCCCTTCTCAAACCACACACCACTGAAACTCACAATTCTCATTCAAAATCAGTAACCTAGCATGAAGGGCAACAGTTACCACATACATGGTCACACATACCCATCACACACCCTCTTGAAAAATCCCCGATTCAGATTTGTCACACCGCTGCTTCATTAATTAATTGCATCATTGTTCAATGAGTGGACATGGTTGACAACTGGGGGAGAGTCAAACAACGACATCACATGTGTGCCTATACACTTATGTGACATATAATATGGCAAGTGTTACAATTTTGACTATGGGCGCACTAAGGTTACATTAATCTTTAGATATTTGCTAAAAGCTTTTGTTGACTATAGTACACTTATAACACTCATTAAACTTTTTTGGAACCAATTAATGTTATTGGAGTTCATATTAGAAATTATTGAAAGCATTAATCTATTCATGACATTTTTTAATAGTGAAAACTTTGAATTTTGAATATTTTGTGGACATTTTATTAGCATTTTCAATAATCTTTTCATGTTTCTAATATAATGATATTCAAATATATATATATATATATATATATATGTATATATATATATATATATATATATATATATATGTGTATATGTATATATATACACATATATATGTATATATACATATATATATATATATATAATGTCCCATTAAATAAATACATCTAATTAAATAAAATGTCGCATACTTACACCAGTGCAGGAAGGGCCTTTGGCAGCGGTTGTTTATCATATTCTGCACCGGTTCGGGAACCGAAGCATATTGGGGCGAGGCCAAAAGAGCACAGCTTTTGGCCTCGGTTAAAAACCAAAGCCATAGAGTGCCCTTCTGTCTTGGTTCAGACGAACCCGAGGCCATAGAGCCCCCTTTTGGCCTTAGTTTTCTGTGCCACCCGAGGCCATATGAGCTTCCTTTTTTTTTTTTTTAAATTCGATACCCTTTTGGCCTCGGTTTTGGGTGCACCCGAGGCCATATGGGCTTTTTTTTTTTCTAAATTCGATACCCTTTTTGGCCTCGGTTTTGGTTGCACCCGAGGCCAAAAGTTTGCTTTTTGCTTCGGTTCTGGTATGAACCGAGGCCTAATACGCTGTTTTTTTTTTTTAATGCAGTTTCTGATTTGGTGTTATTCCCACATTTGAACCTGCAAATTTTATTCAGCACCCAGCACAGACCAAATTTTATTCGCCGTGCCATGTCCATATTGTATAACTTTTAAGGAAACCATCACAAATAAGATGTTCCCTAACTTGAGTTGCATTCAATTTTCTTCCATTCAAACAGTTGACACACGGACATCTGAACTTCACCTCATCATCACTTCTCCCCTCATAACGTTGCGCAAATTTTATAAATTCTTCTACTCCATTCTCATACTCAGCGCTAATACGTGGTAAATTAATCCAATCTCGATCCATACTGAAATTGCGTGAACAATTTCAGTAATCTTTGAATCAATGCTCACGTCGTAATCAAGGTGTGACCCTATCCCATTTAAGAAGATTCACTTTCCTTATTTTATTGGTACATATTACTTTTAAAATACATATCTTAAATTTCACGAAATTTTGCCAGCATTTCGCATTGGCCTTCAAGATACACGAAATGAAAGTGATTATAAACCACAATCAAATATGCACCCGAAGATCAATACAAAACACAATTGACAAATATTCATGAATTTTAAGATATGTATTTTAAATATATATGCACTAATAAATTACTAGAAAGTGATTAATCTTCTTAAACTGTCCAATCGGACAATTCAAGATTCAATACATTTAAATTATTAGTATTGTATCCCCTTATATCTAATTTTAAAAAAATGTAATTTTTTCAAAATGAAAACTCGGGGACAATACATAATTTACGTATTGAATCTCAAACGGGAAACTAAGGCTAACTCACATATAAGAAAAACAAACAACATGTTTTCACAAATAATTAATAAAATATATAAAGCAAACAACAGATTGGCATCATAGGAAAATATTAGAATTAGGAACCTGGGAGCGCGTAAAAAGAGCAGATGACACTGGAAGATGATGCAATTCAATGCGTTCCAAAGCTACAAGAGATAACAAAAAACACAAGAGAAAGTCATAAGTAACAAATAAAAGCAAAAACAACAATTTCCTTAACATCATATATTACCTATTTAATTATAGTGTTTTTACAATTCTCTTAAATTAAATTCAGACTTAATGCTCTGCGTCTGAAGACACAATGCTCTTAAATTGAGACTCAATCATTTCACAAAATTAATCAAAACACTCCAAACAATTTCTATCTCAATCCAAATTAACACTCACAATAACTAAAATTTAAAATTAACATACACAAAAACAGAAAATCAAACATACACAAAAACAGAAAATCAAACAAAAACGCGTTGAAAATTTACCTTAAAAAAAAACCGCGGCGCGACAATTGCGGCAAAAAAACCAAAATGTTCGCGTGGTGGTGGAGGGACGCCGGAACACTTGCAGAGAGACAGAGAGAGCGACCACTGCCGAAGCAGCGTGGTCGGAGGCGAGACGACACGGCGGCAGGGGGCTGGCGTCGTTTTCTCGCCGGAAGTCGCGGAGAGAGAAGGAGAGACAACGGCGGCTCGCGTGCTCGCGTGGTCTTCTCGACGGGGGTGGCAGTGGTGGAGGAGCGAAATGGAGGAGGAGCAGCGCGTGGTGGCCGGAATTGCAGAGAGAAATGGAGGAGCTGCGCGCGCGAGGAAGAAAGGGGCTGCAGTTTTGAGCCCTAATTAAACAATATGGCCTCGGTTCAATTTAGAACCGAGGCATATAACCCCTTTTGGCCTCGGGTCCCCACCACCCGAGGCCTAAAACCACTTTTGGCACCGACTATTCTCACAACCGAGGCCTATAAGTCAAAACGCGAATGGCATTTTTGAAATTCTGGGCATCCTTTTTGGCTTCGGGCCTTCTTAACTGAGGCCTAACAGAGCTTTTGGCTTCGGGTTTTTTACAACCGAGGCCTATAACTGATTTTGGCTTCGGGTTGTAGGTGAACCGAGGCATAAACGTTGCCTATAATTGCAAAATTGCCACCGCGCCATTATAGGCTTCGGGTCCTGGTCAACCGAGGCCTATAAGGCGAGGTAGTTATCCAATTCTGCACTAGTGTTAATAATATTTAAAGCGCATGGGATTTAAAGTATAAAAGATTTATAGTCATCCAAGTATACCAATAAGGAAAAACAGAGGCCACACACAATGTCATGACAGAAAATAAAAGTTAAACAGTGATGACACTAGTGCATTTAAGAGTTTTTACATCGTAGTATATGCCTCAGTTCCTGCGCACCCGCTGCATATAAACATGCGGTGGCATTTTTGTAATTAAAGTCAACTTTTATGCCTCAGTTGCTATTCTAACCGAGGCATATAGTGTAAAATTTTTTGACAGTTCCCGCTTTTCCAAAATTTGAAATTTTTTACATCCTTTTATGCCTTAGTTCTTTTATAACCGAGGCAGTAGATAACTTATGCATCGGTCCTCCTGCCAACAGAGGCATATGAGCAAGCCAATATGCCTCGGTTTCGAATTAACCGAGGCAATATCGTTTCTTAGGGTTAAAAAAACCCAAATGTTTTCACACTGCAGCACCACACATTCTGCACTTCTTCTTCTTCTCCGAGCGCCGCACACCTGGTCCACTCTTCCACTACGTGCCAACCCTTTGTGCTGCCTGCACCGTCGCTGCACCATCGAGGAGGTTTCTGGCGCCACCGCATCTTCTTCTTCTTCGAACAACCATCATCGCTGTTCCGTTGGGGCGTTCATTCCACCTGCATCGCTGTTCCATTCAATCCGCCTGCACCGCCGCTGCACCGCACCGTCGAGGAGGTTGTTCCGATGCCACTACCGCTAGCATTGCCTTTGTTTAATCCTGTTCCTTTGTATATTTATTTTTACGTTTTGGGTTGTTTTTGGATTCGCCTTGATTTAATTTTCTGCATTGTTTGTGTGCTCTTGTATTTTCAATCTTGAATTTAAGATTATTAAGATATATGGTAGAAATTGGGTTTGTAATTTGATGGAGATTGACTTTGTAAATAATTTTTTGCTTGTGTACTGTTTAAACGAATTATGCAGGTGTGGGTACTGTGAGAAATGAGTGTGTGTGTGTGTGTGTGTGTGTGTGTGTGTTTTGGGTTTTAGTGAGGTGTGAGTGTTGGGTCGTGGGTGCAGTGAGATGAGAGTGTGAGTGGTGCATTAAAGTGAGTGAAGTGAGGGTTTTGTGTGGGTTAGTGGGGTGTATGGTGCGGGTTCTGTGACAGAGTGTGTGATTGTGAGAGAAGAGGAGTGTGTGATGGGTGGGTTATGTGAATGAGAAAAAGAGATAGAGTGTAATGTGCGTGAATGAGAAAAAGAGAGTGGTGCAGTGAGGCCCTGGAAGAGAGAAGAGAAATAATGTAGAAGTTAATAGTGTGTGCTTTATGAGTGAGGTGAGAGAGTGTTACGTAACAGAAAAAATGTGTGAGGTGTGGGTCCCATGTGTATCAGAGAAAAGAAAGTGAGTGAGGTGTGGGTTTTATAACGATTTTTTTTAATAATTAATATGCCTCGGTTGAATCATAATCGAGGCAGTAACGATTCAAATATGCCTCGGGTTAATAACCGAGGCATAAAGTAGTGTCTTTTTACCTCGGCAGTATATGCCTCGGGTGCCCACCCGAAACTAAAAGTTAAAAATAACCGATGTCGTTTTGCTTTCCTGTACTGGTGTGAAGGCGTGACCACCACCACCTCCTTAGAAGCTCCCTCAAGAAGGATCACTAGAAACATGTCTAGAGGGGAGTCTTATATTCCATCATCTTTATCTTTGTTTTGCATCACTTTAGTTTGAATTCCCTAAGTTGGTTTCTAGTTGACTTATTTTAGTTGACTTGTTGACTTTGACACAAAGTTGACCTTTGACCAAGATTAGATTAACTTAAGCCAACATGCTAAACCAACATGGTAATTAAGAAGAAGTAGAGCATGGCTAGGTGGCACATGGTGATTGGAACACATGAATGATGTGGAAGAGAGATGAAAGCAAAAAGCATAAAGCAAAAACAAAAGTAGACATGTACCTTGTCTCCTTTTGCCTTTTTGGTTTATTCCTTAGAAGGTTACTTGGTCTCCTACCTCTTTTGGCCTAGAATCCTCATGGGAATGCATCCACTAATCATTTCCCTTCACTTGGCCGAGACTTCACTCTAGCATTAGGTTTTTAGGGTTTGCTTGTTAGTCCCTTTCATGTTTTTGTATTTGCTAAAGGACCCCTTATGAACTCCTATTTAAAGGGTGTTCCTTGTCTTGTAAAAGGGTTGATCATTTTGTTTCTAAACTTTTGTGTTTCAACCATCTCTTTACCGTGAACTCTCCTTCCTAGAAGTGAACTGACCTTTGCCTTATCTTGCTTGCAAGTGGCGGCACCATCACTCATCTCTAGGGTTTGGTTGGCTTAGATCCCCCTATGAGTGGCGTGCTTCTTCCATCATTCATCTTCTATGCTTTCCATTTTTAATATTTCTTCTTTCATTTTTGTTATTTAAGTGTTGTTGAATCCGTGTGTTTTATGCTTGAATCCAACTCTCTTCTTCCTTTCATGAGCTTGAGAAATGACTCTTCATATCTAGATAACTTGCTATCTTAATGTCCAGTGGGAATTTTCAAAAAGCTTTCTTAAACAACTTCACCATATTCATAACTCTAAAAGAAAACAAGATAATCCTTCATCATTTGGTATCTAGAGCCTAGGTTATCTTGAATATGGTATTTTTCTTGTGCTAACCTTTGTTTTGGTGGCTTGTTTGGCTTGGACACCTCTCGGCTTTTTGGTGTTCAAGATGGTGTGCACATAAATTTTCCACTTGACTTGAGGTTAAAGTATCTTAAAACCCTATCTCTTGATATATGTTGTTTGGTGAAGTGAAAACATGAAATTTTGGTGCTTATTTTTCCTTTGGCTGAGAGCTTGCTAAGATGTTACCATGCCAAAAATTTTCTTCACATGTTGAAAGTCTTCTTAAAATGTTCCTTGCTACTTTTGAGTCTCTTGTCATATGCTTCTTTGAGTTTTCTTGTTCTTGTTTATAAGTTTTTGAGCTATTGCATGAGATCTATGCCTTGTGTTGTTGTATGCTCCTTGAAATTGATTTTGACCTAATTTTTAAGGAACTAAGTGTTCAAGACACCCCAAAACATCCTTCTCATCTTCTTAAGTACCTAGTTTGAAAAAGAAAAATTATTTTCATGACAAAAAACCACTTGGCCGAGAGCTAAAGTGTTCCTTGGTGAATCCATTTGGCCATTTTTACTAGGTGTTATGCTACCAAATTTTATACTTGGATTTTGGGTGATATTGGCAAATTAGTTCCATGCTTTAACTTTGGCTTGTTCAAATGCTTTCCATAGAGTCTTTAAAAGTGTTTTTCATTGCTTTAGTCTTGTTCAAGTTTTGTCTTTAAAACAAATTTCCTTTCAAGTTAAACTCTATGTAATCTTTGTTTTGTCTTCGTTGTTTTCATTTTCTTATTTTCCTAGAGTGTTGTGGCCGAGCCACTTGTTTGCTTTTGAAATGTTCTCATCTCTTTAAAGGTGTTTTCACTTGTTTGGAAGGAGTTGAGTGCTAGCCTTGCTTGTGTGCTTTGGGAGTGTGATAAAAAACACCTGGGTGCTTGAGAAGACCACACTTGGTCTCGGGTTTGGCATTGTTTTCTAACTAACCTCTTGCTTGTTTCGGTTTTTTGGTGAGTTTTGGTGTAGGAACATGAATATGGATCCAATCCTAGAGGTAGAAGAGGAGGAAGAATCGACCTCACCTTATTCCCCTCCCATGGTGACTTATATGGCCCAAGAAAGTGACCAAATCACCCTTGCCAACATCCTAAGTGAGATGGAAGTGAGTAGAAGAGAAACTTTTGATCAATTAAGGGCGGATAGGAGGCAAAGTGAGATCTTCCTACAAGAGCACATCCAAAGACTTGAGCTTAGAGAAGATGAGAGGAGAAGGAGGAGGTCCTCTTCCGAGGACTCTAGCCATGGTGGAAGAAGGAGAAGGCACGACCATGATGGTGGTGGAAGGCGCACTCAACTCCCACAAAGACAACCTCCACCAATCAAGATTCCAAAGTTCAAAGGGGAGAATGATCCAAACCTTTACATTGAGTGGGAGCAAAAAGTGGACCAAATCTTCAATATTCATTTAATTAGTGATCAAGAACAAGTAGATTTAGTAGTTTTAGAATTTGAAGATTATGCCATGACATGGTGGCATCAATTGTGTATGGACAATATTAACCAAGAGCCACCCGCGGCCTCTTGGATGGACATTAAGACTTTGATGCACGCTAGATTTGTTCCTTCCTACTATAGGAGGGAGACTCATTTGAAGCTCCAAAGGCTTCAACAAGGGTCTTTGTGTGTGAATGAATATTTTAAAATGATGGAGTCCATGCTTCTTAAAGTAGGACTCCAATTTGAAAGTGAAGAAGAAAAGGTAGCTAGATTTGTGAGTGGTCTTAGAAGGGAAGTTCACGATGTAGTTGAGTTGTATGAGTACTCCACTCTTGACAAAATTTTACACTTGGCCTTAAAAGTTGAAAGGCAATTGAAAAAGAAACAAGAGGCCAAGAGGAGTACTCCTTACAATGACTACTACTCTAGGACTTGGAAAGGAAAGGAAAGAAAGGATGAAAAACCTCCTTCCAAAGACCACCCACCTAGGGCCAATTCGTCTAGAACCTCCCATGAAAATGCAAACTCTTCCCAAGGTTCAAGGACTAGTTCCATAAAATGTTTTAAGTGTTTGGGCTATGGTCAGATTGGTTCAAATTGCCCAACAAAAAGGAACATGATCTTGAACCCTAAAGGAGAGGTTGAAAGTGAACATTCTTCTCCCCCCTCCCCAAAAAGTTCTTCCTCCCACACTTCTTCCCAATCTTCAAGTGAGGATGAAATCAAACCTAATGAAGGAGGTTTGTCGGTGGTTAGGCGCATGCTAGGCCAAGTGCCTAGAGAATTTGAAAACCAAAGAGAAAATATTTTTCACTCAAGGTGCCAAATCAACAACAAAACTTGCTCCCTCATAATTGATAGTGGAAGTTATGTTAATGTGGCTAGCACAAGGGTTGTGGACAAGCTTGGCTTGAAAATCATCCCTCATGCCAAGCCCTATAAGCTTTCTTGGCTTAGTCAGGAAGGTGAGATCAAAGTGGACAAACAAGTCCTTATTAACTTCTCCATTGAAAACTACAAGCATGAGGTGTTATGTGACTTAGTGCCTATGGAAGCAACTCACATTTTATTAGGAAGGCCATGAAAATTTGATAGAAAAGCTTTTCATGATGGCCATGCCAACAAGTTTACCTTTAGCTTCGAAGGCAAAAAGATCACATTACTACCTCTTTCACCAAGAGAAGTCAATGAGGACCAAATGCAAATGCTAAAGAAAAGAAAAGAAGAGAAGGCGCAAAGGAAGGCGCAAGGGCATGGCAATGAGTCCAAGAAGAGCATGATCACCCTCAAACGGCTGAAGAAGGTAATGCTTGCCCAAAAACCCATCTTCCTAGCTTATCCTAGTGAATCTTCCCCCTCCTTCCAAAACCCTCACTCTAGATGTCCCTTAGACTTGTCATTGGTCTTAGACGAGTTCAAAGATGTTTTTCAAGAACCTCCAAACGGTCTCCTACCCCTAAGAGGTATAGAACACCAAATTGATTTCATACAAGGCTCATCTTTGCGTAATAGGCCAGCCTATAGGACTAGTCCCGAGGAGGCTAAGGAAATTAAAAAACAAGTGAATGAGTTGTTAGAAAAGGGGTGGATGCAACATAGCATGAGCCCTTGTGCAATGCCCGTGATTCTTATCCCTAAAAAGAATGGAACATGGAGAATGTGCATAGATTGTAGGGCTATCAACAGCATAACCATCAAGTATAGGGATGAGTACGTATTTTTGCCCTCATTTAATGTTTAATTCTGGGTATTTAATTGAATTTGTGTACCTAAAGAGTGATTTAATTGATAATTTTGATAATTTGGTTGTTTGAGCTTGTGTGATAAAAATGTCTTAAAAAGTGATTTTTAGCTGCATAAATTATTTTTGGATATTTTAACGTTTGTTGATGCAGCTGAAGTTAAGTTTTAAGCTCATTTAGAGGTGTGGAAATAAATTGATTAAAGCTTCATGACACCTTAAAGATAAATCAAAGAATAAGAAATTATCAAAAGCACAAAAATTCAGGCCAAGCATTACATGAAGACGGTAAGAAAAGCTTGAAAAAGTGAAGAAGTTTGACTAAACCAAGAAGAGAGGAAAGAAAAATTGGACCTTGCGGTTTTCTTTATCTTTATGATAGAAGATAATTTGGGAAAATATATCTTTAGATATTTTATTTGATATTTTTAAATAATTATCTTATTTAATTATATCAAAATATTAAAAGATATTAACTACCAAATCTTTTTAAATATGACAAGATCTTCTGGAATCTTTTTAGATCCACAACAAACAAATATATCTTGAAGATATTGGATTATTTAAAAGATAATTTGAGGAGATTGCAAAGGGTTGATTTGGAAAATTAATTCAAATATTAATTGGTGATAATTTATCATATATCTTTAAGTAATTAATTAATTTAATTATATTAGATATTGATATTATCAACCAACTATATTTGTCAAATAGTATATATCTCTCTAAATATTTTTAAATATTTATATTTATCTTTATTTTAAAAGATATTTGAGAGATTTTAGCAACAGAAAAGCCCAGTCCAATTCCTATATAAAGAGACCAAGGGAGAAGCAGAAAACAAGCTCGGCACGTCGGAATTTAGGAACCCTTAGGGGGACCTAATTTCTTTCTTCTCTCCATTCTTCTATTTTTATTTTGTATTCCATGGATTGCTAAACTTCTTGGGTTGATTCCATTGTAATTTCATTATGGATTTTGAGGTTAGAATGAAATAATTTCTTTGTTCTTTTTTATTATTGTTGAGGTTTTAATTCATCTATGTCTTTTATCTTTGAATCACGTAAAAAGTAATGATTTTAAATCTATATGCATGTTGATCATATGAGTTCAAGGGTTTTTAAATTTAATTGAAACTTTACTTTGATTTTATTTAAAAACTTTCATGTGATTGAATGAGTTTTTACCAATAATTGAGACTTTACTTTGATTAAAGGTATTTACTCTAACTAAAATTAATTGAGACTTTACTTTGATTAATTAAGCTTTTTATTTGATGAGGAGATAAAAGACTAGACATGATTAGGCATAATAAATTTGATTGAGACTGTACTTTGGTTGAATTTACTGTGGATAATCTAAAAGTTCTCACTTTTAATTGAGACTATACTTTGGTTAAAAGTGAGAACGCCAACAAATTAATTGAGACTTTACATTGATTAATTTGTAAATCTATAATAATAATTAATCGAGCAATAATCTTTAGATAACCGATGATGAATCTATTTTGAAAAAGTGATGGAATCAATCTATTTTCTTTACTATTGTTTATATCTTATTTTATCTTTTTATCTTTATCCCTCCTATTTTTATAATTTTATTTGACTAACACTTGTATAGTTTTATAAGAACTAATTTGTTAAAAATCAATTCCGTGTTCGTTGGGAGACGACTTTGGGTTACTTTACCCTTACTATTTTGTTGACTACTTTCTTAACAATACTGAAGTTGTTATAGATAAGTAGTATTAATTTGATCGCGTCAACGACAGCGTTATCAAATTTGGCGTCGTTGCCGGGGAACACGGTTAGAATTTTTATCATTTTAGTTCTTATTTCTATTTTTATTCTTTTGATTTTATTTTTTATTTTTTATTTTTTTATTTTTTTATTTTTTTGTTTATCACTAACATTTTCTTTTCTCAATTTTTGTTCTAACATTTTTTTTTTCTTTAGTTATTTTATTTTATTTTATTTAGTTATTTTTTTAAGCGTAATTTTTGTTTGAGGAATTTTGTTGGGAAATTTGTGAAACTAGTTGGGAAAAACTTTGGCTAAGGAAAGATAAGGTACTTAAGTTGTCCATTGAGACGCACCTCTCTTTCCTGGAAGTCTACTCAACAAGCTTTCAACTTATCTCTTTTCAGAAAACCTCTTTCAAAAATGCAAAATAATTTTTCATATGAAAATAATCAACTGTGTGATTTTCAAGTGAATTATGATTACTATCCACAGCAACCACGTGATTTTCAGCAACAAATTGTCACACCTACTTCTGCACCTGATATAAGTGGGTTAACTTTACGACAATTTAATGATCTATATCCTAGATCATCTTTTTTGGGATATGAGCAACAACCATATTCTGAGTGTCCACCTCAGCAACCATATGTTCCAAATAGTGTTCAGCAACAATATGTACCACCACAGCAAGTTGAAGCAACCAATGGACCATCCTACAGGGAAGTTATGATATTAATGGGTGAAGTTATAGAGAAATTAGAGTCCATGGATAAAAGGTTGCGAGTTCATCAAAGATGCAGAAACATTGAGCAAGAGTGGTACGAAAATAAGCAAATATTGTCTGATATGTTGAGGGATGCAAGTAAGAACAACTTCATAGAATTACTTGTAACTGTTAATACCACCCCTCAACCCCATCAGATATTTCCTGAAAATCCAGATTTTAACGAACTTCGTCATGAAATCAAAGATGTGCTTCTGAAGTTGGCCATCAGAGCTGAACAAATGTCTGAAGATTTGAGTCAGCTAATGAATGATGCAGTGAGAAAGGTCACTATGGAAGATATGATGAATATGATGACTGAAATTATGAAGATGAATCAAACAGATCAAAAAGAGATGATGAATGCCGCCAAACAAAGCTTGCAGAGTCAGTCTGAAAAACCAATGGTGGAGTCACATCACATTGATATATCTACTGATGGATATAATAATTGTCATAGTAATATGTCTACTGATGGACATATTAAGGATGTTGCTGAAGTTAATAAAGAAATTGAAGATTCTCACACTAACATATCTACTGATGGATATGTTGATAATGCTCAATGTGAATATAAAGTTTTATATGTTGATGATATTTTTGAAAAGCAAAGTTGTGAGGATAATACAATGGAGGAACCAAGTGCAGTTGAAGAGCCAACAATATTCGAAGATGCAGCTGAAGCATCTACTATTGCAACTGACTTGGTTAATGATGAAGCAGCAAATTCAACTACTTCAAGTGCAGATTTTTGCTCACAAGGTGAGATTATGAGGATTACTGATGATCCTGTTAACAATCTGAATGCATTTGATGATGCTCAAATTGAGTTGAAGCCACACACTCCACACATCAAGTTTGTTGATGTGAATGATGCAAATAAATTTTTAGTGGTTATCTTTGTTGACATGGCTGCAGAAAAAGAAGAAAGGTTGCTACAACAGGTAAAAAGCTTAGATTCAAATTCTTTTGAAATCACTGTTGATAGAAAAGTTAATTTGCATGCATGTTTGTTTTTTGTTTCTGTTTTTAATTTTAAAAATATTAAAAAAATTTCAAAAATATGTGTTTTTGTTTTCTTTAATAAAATTGTACAAGATGACTTGTACTTTATAAAGTTAAAGAAAATAAATTTTGACATATGGCCAGATTGAGCCAAAAGTCACAATTTTTTTTTGTTTTCCTCCCCAAAATAAGTCCATCAAGGACATTTTTTTTGAAATAAGTGTGGGGGAAACAAACTGTAGGTAGGATTTTTCTTTTTTGTGTTTTTCAATTTTTTGTTTTTGTTTTCATTTAAAAAGAAAAAAAATTGTGATTTCTTTTTGAGAAAATTGTGAAAGTTAACTTTTTACTAAGTGAAACTTTTAAACAATATGTCTCATAAGAAATCCACCAAAAATATTTCCCTGCTTTGAATAAAACATATTGACATTGGATTTTTAGGATTTGATTCAGTAATTGGGATGATCATAATTCTTGAAAAATAAAAGTCATGTTGATATGAGTGGACTGTTTCTATGATTTGCTAAT
This sequence comes from Vigna unguiculata, assembly GCF_037176805.1. Lineage (NCBI taxonomy): Eukaryota > Viridiplantae > Streptophyta > Magnoliopsida > Fabales > Fabaceae > Vigna > Vigna unguiculata. The sequence continues at coordinate 24,722,149 of NC_140802.1, forward strand.
TGAGTTGATTTGAGAATTTCTTGATTAAATCTTTTGTGAAAGAATTTGACCTTGTGAGTCTTGAGCCTTAATGTAAAGGATGAACTGCCATATGTCATTCCTATTTTTTTCTTGAGTGACTTGCTCATGTTTGTTTATACTCAAATGTTTAGCTTGAGTCTTTTGTTTTGCATCTTAGGTGAATATGCATGATTTGATATGACTGAGGCATTTCTTATTTTTAGCTACTTGGCCAAATAAGCCCACCTTGATATTAATCCATTGGTAGCCCCTTTGAGCTTTAAACCTTTTTTTCTTGTTTTAAGCCTATTGCATAACCTTGAAAAGAAAAAGACCATATTCTACCTTAGGAAGAAAGAAGGAGCTAATGGATTATGTTCAGGAATGGTTGAGGAATAAAGTGTGTGGGTGAGTACCTCACCCACAAATTAATAAAAATGGCAAAAGGAAAAATTGTTGATGAAAAAGTGTTGAAATAATTGCTTTCTAAAAAAAGAGAGAGCAACAAAGCAATAAAAGAAAAAGAGTTGTTTTTGAAATTATGCTCCATTATTCTTTCTATATTTTAATTTCAAAAACCCAAAAATCTTAAAATTTTTCCTACCTTTGCCTTAGCCCCATTATAACCTGTGAAAAGTCCTCATGATCTTTGAATGCATATTTTCTGAAAGTTTGTGAATATTAGAGTCTTGTTAAGTATTATGAGAGTTTACTTACATGAGTATTTTGAGTGAAAACACAAGCCAAAACACTTGAGAGAATTTTGGTGAGAAAATACACATTTAACTTGAGTGCTTTCTTTCATAATTGATTGTCTTGTGAATTCAAAAGATTAACTTATGTGTGAAAAATAGAACATTTCTGTTTGCATATACATGATAATTTGATCTCTAGAGTATTGATTTGCCTCCAGTGATGTTCATTCCTTTGATCCAATGTTGATGTGAAATAAAATACCTCATATTAAGTTTTGAAATTGTTTGATTTTGCCCAGGAGTGCAAAAGGATAAGTGTGTGGGTATGATGAGTACGTATTTTTGCCCTCATTTAATGTTTAATTCTGGGTATTTAATTGAATTTGTGTACCTAAAGAGTGATTTAATTGATAATTTTGATAATTAGGTTGTTTGAGCTTGTGTGATAAAAATGTCTTAAAAAGTGATTTTTAGCTGCATAAATTATTTTTGGATATTTTAACGTTTGTTGATGCAGCTGAAGTTAAGTTTTAAGCTCATTTAGAGGTGTGGAAATAAATTGATTAAAGCTTCATGACACCTTAAAGATAAATCAAAGAATAAGAAATTATCAAAAGCACAAAAATTCAGGCCAAGCATTACATGAAGACGGCAAGAAAAGCTTGAAAAAGTGAAGAAGTTTGACTAAACCAAGAAGAGAGGAAAGAAAAATTGGACCTTGCGGTTTTCTTTATCTTTATGATAGAAGATAATTTGGGAAAATATATCTTTAGATATTTTATTTGATATTTTTAAATAATTATCTTATTTAATTATATCAAAATATTAAAAGATATTAACTACCAAATCTTTTTAAATATGACAAGATCTTCTGGAATCTTTTTAGATCCACAACAAACAAATATATCTTGAAGATATTGGATTATTTAAAAGATAATTTGAGGAGATTGCAAAGGGTTGATTTGGAAAATTAATTCAAATATTAATTGGTGATAATTTATCATATATCTTTAAGTAATTAATTAATTTAATTATATTAGATATTGATATTATCAACCAACTATATTTGTCAAATAGTATATATCTCTCTAAATATTTTTAAATATTTATATTTATCTTTATTTTAAAAGATATTTGAGAGATTTTAGCAACAGAAAAGCCCAGTCCAATTCCTATATAAAGAGACCAAGGGAGAAGCAGAAAACAAGCTCGGCACGTCGGAATTTAGGAACCCTTAGGGGGACCTAATTTCTTTCTTCTCTCCATTCTTCTATTTTTATTTTGTATTCCATGGATTGCTAAACTTCTTGGGTTGATTCCATTGTAATTTCATTATGGATTTTGAGGTTAGAATGAAATAATTTCTTTGTTCTTTTTTATTATTGTTGAGGTTTTAATTCATCTATGTCTTTTATCTTTGAATCACGTAAAAAGTAATGATTTTAAATCTATATGCATGTTGATCATATGAGTTCAAGGGTTTTTAAATTTAATTGAAACTTTACTTTGATTTTATTTAAAAACTTTCATGTGATTGAATGAGTTTTTACCAATAATTGAGACTTTACTTTGATTAAAGGTATTTACTCTAACTAAAATTAATTGAGACTTTACTTTGATTAATTAAGCTTTTTATTTGATGAGGAGATAAAAGACTAGACATGATTAGGCATAGTAAATTTGATTGAGACTGTACTTTGGTTGAATTTACTGTGGATAATCTAAAAGTTCTCACTTTTAATTGAGACTATACTTTGGTTAAAAGTGAGAACGCCAACAAATTAATTGAGACTTTACATTGATTAATTTGTAAATCTATAATAATAATTAATCGAGCAATAATCTTTAGATAACCGATGATGAATCTATTTTGAAAAAGTGATGGAATCAATCTATTTTCTTTACTATTGTTTATATCTTATTTTATCTTTTTATCTTTATCCCTCCTATTTTTATAATTTTATTTGACTAACACTTGTATAGTTTTATAAGAACTAATTTGTTAAAAATCAATTCCGTGTTCGTTGGGAGACGACTTTGGGTTACTTTACCCTTACTATTTTGTTGACTACTTTCTTAACAATACTGAAGTTGTTATAGATAAGTAGTATTAATTTGATCGCGTCAACGACAGCGTTATCAGCATCCCATTCCTAGGTTAGATGATTTGATTGATGAATTACATGGTGCAACCATATTTTCCAAAATAGACTTGAAGAGTGTATACAATCAAATTAGAATCAAAGAAGGTGATAAATGGAAAACCTCTTTCAAGACTAAGTTTGGATTATATGAGTGGTTAGTCATGCCTTTTGGCTTGACCAATGCACCGAGTACATTCACGAGACTTATGCACCATGTTCTTAGAGAGTTCTTAGGGAAGTTTGTTGTGGTGTACTTTGATGACATTCTCATTTAAAGTATGTCTCAAGATGACCACTTGCATCATTTAAGGAGTGTGTTAGAAACCTTGAGGAAGGCATCCTTGTATGCTAACATGGAGAAATGTGTGTTTGGGATAGATCATGTGATCTTCGTAGGTTTCAAAATAAATCAACATGGGGTCCATGTGGACTAAGAAAAGGTGATGGCCATCAAGAATTGGCCTCCCCAAACAATGTGAGTGAGCATAGGTCCTTCCATGGGTTGGCTAGTTTTTATAGGAGATTTGTGCCAAACTTCAGAACCATAGTTGTCCCTCTTAATGAATTGGTCGAGAAAGGTGTGGTTTATAAGTGGGGCAAAGATCAAGAAAAGGCTTTTGAAACTTTAAAACAAAAATTGATCAATGCACCACTCCTAGCCCTCCCTAACTTCTCCAAAACCTTTGAAATTGAGTGTGATGCATCCAATGTAGGCACGTGCTTCTCCACGAAGGACACCCCATAGCCTATTTTAGTGAGAAACTCAAGGGGGGTCACATCAACTACTCCACCTATGACAAAGAGCTTTATGCTCTTGTGAGGACTTTGCAAACTTGGCAACACTATCTTCTTTCAAAGGAGTTTGTGATATATAGTGACCATGAGTCACTCAAATTTTTGAAAAGCCAAGGCAAGTTAAACAAGAGACATGCTAGGTGGGTAGAGTTCTTAGAGCAATTCCCATATGTGATCAAAAATAAGCAAGGAAAGGCTAATATTGTGGCGGATGCACTTTCAAGAAGGCATTCCCTCCTTTCCATTCTTGAAACTAAATTTCTTAGTTTTGATCATATTAAGGAATTGTATCCAAAGGATGTTGATTTCTCCCCATTCTTAGTTCTCAATCAATATCTTTTCAAAAGGCACATGAGGGAGGATTAATGGGGCATTTTGGGCCAAACAAGACTTTGGAAGTCTTAAAGGAACACTTCTATTGGCCTCACATGAGGAAGCATGTAGATAGACATTGCAAGAGTTGCATAGCATGCATGAAAGCATGTTGACATGAGAAGCCAAGGTGGTTTGCTTCTTGAAGATTTGATGAAGATTGAATGAAGCTCTTTTGAACTATCTTGAAGCCATAACCATTGGAATGAAGCCTACATTGATAAAGGAAAGGAGATTTGGTGATATCCATGGTGATCAAGGCTGGAATGTGTGCTCTCCATGTAGTTACATCATTAAGAAAGTGTACTTGTAGTTTGTAATTCATGTTGTAGACCTTAAAGCATTAATTAGATGTAGTTTGGTCTTTGTTGTGTTTTTAATCTGTTGAATGGTTTTTGAACAGGTTAAAATGTCTCTTTTAATCTGTTGAATGGCTTTTTAACAGGTTAAAAGGTTGGCTGCAGTAGTCTTAAACTGCAAAAAATTCAATCAGTTGATTTAGTTTTAATCGATTGATTTCACTTAAGTCAAGTGAAATCAACCTGTTGAATTTCGTAACAGTTTGACTATAAAAGCTATGATTTTCGAAAGAGAGATTTGTTGATCATTTTAGAGCACGATTTGGTTTTGGAAACTCTCTCCTTCGTGATCATAGGTGTTGCAGCTGTTGAAGATTGATCTTTTTCAATTCTTGAAGCTTTTGGCTTGGTTTGAAGCTTGGAGAAAGTGGTTTGTGGTAGGAAAGGTTATGCTACCACTAAGGTTTGATCTTTCTCAAGCTTTGTGTGTGTGCCTGGTGGTTTTCCAGGTCTGCAAGAGGGTTATTGTTGTGCTGGTGTGATTCTTGTGTGATTCAAGAGTCTTTTGTGGTGTTTTTGCATATTTTGGAAGTTTAAGGGTGGATACTTTGTAAAACTTTTGAAATAGTGCAAAGTCAAGCTAAGGTTGCCTTCACAAACTGGATGTAGCTCAGGTTTGAGTGAACCAGTATAAAAATTCGTGGTGTCTTCTCTTCTCTAACCTTTCTCTCTTGCATTTTCATTTTAAAGTTTCAAGAACTTGTGCTTTAATCATCTTTTTCATTTCTTGCATGTTTTCATAGCATCTGAAGCATTGAGCATGTTTGGATAATCATTTGGAATTGGTGTTGATCATTCTTGAGCATTGTTTCTGGTTTAAAACTCAAATTTGCATTTCTGCATTTTTCCCAGTATTTCAGTCGACTGTTTTTCAGTTTCAATCGATTGATTAAACCAGAACAAAATCTATTTAGTAAAATCAATCTGTTAACTTTGTTTTTGATCGATTGAAAGTGTATAGTTCAGTACTGTTTGCATCCTAACTTGGTGATCTATTTAATTCAAATTAAAGGTGATTTTTAGCTTGTAAAGATAGCCTAAATTTTTAACTAGCCAATTCAACCCCCCTTCTTAGCTTTTCAACAATTTCAAAACTAACAAAGCCAAGTCTAGAGTCCAACCCCATGGTCTTTATACTCCCTTGCCCATCCCTTCCAAACCTTGGGTTGAAATTTCTATGGATTTTGTCTTAGGCCTCCCAAGGACAAAAAAAGGTAAGGATTCCATTTTTGTAGTGGTGGATAGGTTCTCTAAGATGGCCCATTTCATTCCTTGCCATAAGATTGATGATGCAACTTATATTGCAAATTTTTTCTCCAAGGAAGTGGTGAGACTACATGGCCTACCTAGGTCCATTGTGAGTGACAGGGACTCCAAGTTCCTAAGCCATTTTTGGAGAACTTTGTGGGGTAAACTTGGCACCAAGTTTCTTTTCTCCACCACTTGCCATCCCCAAAGTGATGGCCAAACCGAGGTGGTTAATAGAACCCTAGGGCAAATGTTTAGATGTATGATAGTGAAAAACATTAGAGAGTGGGAGGAACTTCTTCCCCACATAGAGTTTGCCTACAATAGGGTTGTGCATTCCACTACTTCTCATTCCCCTTTTGAGGTTGTGTATGGGTTCAATCCCCTAACTCCCTTAGACCTCCTTCCCCTACCCACTCGTGAGGCATGAACTTGCCAAGATGGTGAGGCCAAAGCTAAGTACATCCAAGACTTGCATTCACAAGTCAAGGAAACCATTGAAAGGAGAGTTAAGAGCAACAAGAGGATGGTAATACGGGAAGAAAGGATGTCATCTTCCAAGAGGGAGATTGGGTTTGGCTTCACTTGAGAAAGGAGAGATTCCCTACTCAAAGGAAGTCTAAACTCCTCCCTAGAGGGGATGGCCCCTTTAAAGTCATTAGGAGAATTAACAACAATGCTTATGAGTTAGACTTACCCCCAAGAGGGGATGGCCCCTTTCTAGTTGACTTATTTTAGTTGACTTGTTGACTTTGACCCAAAGTTGACCTTTGACCAAGATTAGATGAACTTAAACCAACATGCTAATCCTTGTTTGTCTTGTTTTGTAGGTAATTAAGAAGAAGTAGAGCATGGCTAGGTGGCTGTTCTTATGGGACCGAGGTCTGTAGTCCACAAATCTGCTAAGGGTCTTGCGCGTCTTCTCGGGGTCGATCTTCTCTTGTCCAAAAGGGGGGGGAGCTTGAGGGCGGCGCAGGAGACCTGCAAAAAACACTCCGATGCCTAAGTCAGCACTAGTGATGTCAGGGTTTCAGAGAATAATTAATGCGTAATGAATGCATGGGACAATGTGCTATTTATACCTTTTTACCTGTGGGTCCTACCTGGGATGGGCTTTCTGGCCCAATATTCCCTTTTTGGCTATTCTTGGATCCAGTGTAAAAGGGAGGAATTTACCAAGGGGTCCTTTGGGTGTTGGCAGTCTCTGGTACTCAACCATGAGATGCGTCGAAGGTGGCTTTCCTTTAGGAAGGTGCCTTTCGCGTGGTAACCGGCCATCGGGTTTTGGTTGTGGGCCGTGTTCTCCATGTGGAGGTGTTCTTGCGTGGTAGGCGGCTATTGTGCCCTCTGGGGGCCGTCTGGTTCTGTGCGAAGGCGTCTCTGCATGGTAGGCGGCTATTGTGCTCTCTAGGTGCCGTCTGGTTTTGTGCGAAGGCGTCTCTGCGTGGTAGGCGGCCATTGTGCTCTCTGGGGGCCGTGTACTTGGGTATGGTTGGGACATTAGCCTCGCAGTCTAGAGGCAAGAAGTGACATGTAGACTATTTTGCAAATTTCATTTGTGGTCTTTGGTCGTGTACCATGTGAGCATACCAGCCTCCCAGTCTAGAGGCAAGAAGTGACGTGTAGACTATTTTGCAAATTTCATTTGTGGTCTTTGGCCGTGTACCATGTGAGCATACCAGCCTCCCAGTCTAGAGGCAAGAAGTAACGTGTAGACTATTTGAATGGGGTAACATGCCGCTGAAGATGTTGCTGCCGAGGAAGCCGCTAGCGAAGTTTTTGGTCTTCAGCAGGCCGTGTATAATGAGCACGTTAACGGTTTTCAGAAGGCTTTGAGGCAAGCTGAGTTCTTGTACCGGGAAGTGTCTGTGACGGACTGCCGCTTTAATGTAAATCTGGATGTGTATGACAATCGCATGTTGGATGTTGCGGAGATTAGCCAACTCAAGGCTGAGAAGGAGGCGGCCACAATTGCAAATAAAGATACCATGGTGACTACTCCAGCAGCCACCACGGTTGATGGGGTGGTGGGGGAGGTGGAGGTTGCCGACGAGGAAGCCGAGGGGGCAGAAGAGGACGCGGCGGGTGAGGAGGTGGATGAAGCTGAAGAGTAATATTAGTGTAGATATTGGGGGCGAGGACGCCGAAACTTATTTTATTTGTTTTTTGTTCGTTCATGGGGACGGATTATGGTTTTAGTTTTGTCGGCATGTTGCCGGTTTGTTTTTAGGGCGAATGTGCCTGCATGGAACTTTTAGGGACCGGAATGTTACCATTGTAATGTATATTTTTCGAAATTTATGGAAATGGCAGTGTTTTCCTTCTTGTTATTTTTATTTGTTTTAGCTCATGTTTTTATGTTTTGGAATCTGGTTGTGCTAGTTAGGTATGGGAAATTTAATTTCAGAGTGTGGTGGTGTGTGCTTTTTTGATTTATTGACGTTTGTTCGCTAAATGAGCCGGTGCTTGCGTTAGCGGCCGACAATGGTTGCGGTTATCGACCGACGGTACTTTGGACTGGCGGGTAGGATTGTTTACTTGTTTGTTTCGCGGCATAGGACTTGGAGTACTGGCTAGGAACAGTTGTTGAGTTCGACCAGCGACACTTAGAGTAGTGGCTAGGAGTTAATTTGTTCGACCAACGGCACTTAGAGTAGTGGCTGGGAGTTAATTTGTTCGACCAACGACACTTAGAGTAGTGGCTGGGAGTTAATTTGTTCGACCAGCGGCACTTAGAGTAGTGGCTGGGAGTTATTTCGTTCGACCAGCGGCACTTAGAGTAGTGGCTGGGAGTTAATTCGTTCGACCAGTGACACTTAGAGTAGTGGCTGGGAGTTATTTCGTTCGACCAGCGGCACTTAGAGTAGTGGCTGGGAGTTAATTCGTTCGACCAGCGACACTTAGAGTAGTGGCTGGGAGTTAATTCGTTCGACCAGCGGCACTTAGAGTAGTGGCTGGGAGTTAATTCGTTCGACCAGTGGCACTTAGAGTAGTGGCTGGGAGTTAGTGTAAATAAGATGCATAAACTTGTATTTCATTGATGGGTGATGCCTCATTAAAACCTTCCCGGCCAAAACCCTCCTTAGGGAAAAAATGCCGTGGTAGGAAAGAGTGCATCGGATTACCAGCGTGGTTTAACTAAAATAGAATTTGAGGTGGGAGATGTTCCAAGTGTTGGGAAGCGGCTCTCCGGATAGTTTTTCCAATCGATAGGCTCCATTGCCGACTTCTTTAAGTACTCGGAAAGGTCCCTCCCAGTTGGGTGAGAACTTGCCTTCGTGCTTGTGGGCTTTGCTAGCCATTCTCCAGACGAGGTCCCCTTTGTGAAAAGAACGCGGTTTCAGCTTGGGGTTGTATCTTCTTGCTGCCCTCAATTTGGTCGCTAAGTCCCTGATTCGTGCCTTTTCTCTTGTTTTGTAAAGAAGATCGAGGTGTGTAGCCATGCGTCGGCGTTTAACTGTGTCGTGGTGTTGTTGTCGTACTGAGGGTTCCCCGATCTCTACCGGAATGACAGCGTCAGTTCCGTATACTAGAGTATACGGTGCTTCGTGGGTCGAAGATTGGGGGGTGCACCTATATGCCCATAGTACTTCGAGCAATTCATCCGGCCATTTGCCTTTGGCTCCATCTAAGGGTTTCTTTAATTGTCAGAGGATGATCATTTTGGCGGCCTCAGCTTGGCCGTTGGTTTGAGGGTGTTCGACGGAGCTGGTTATGTGGGTAATGTTCAAATTGCGGTAGAAGTCAGCGAGGCCCTTGTCTATGAACTGGCCACCATTATCGGTTATGATTGTGTGGGGGATCCCGTAGCGGCAGATGATGTTTTTCCAAACGAAGCGCTGGACTTGGTTGGCCGTGATGGTGGCTAATGGTTCTTCTTCGATCCACTTGGAGAAGTAGTCGACTGCGACAAGAAGGAACTTGACCTGGCCTTTCCCTGGCGCAAAAGGGCCGATTATGTCCATGCCCTATTTTGAGAATGGCCATGGTGAAGAGATGTGGTGCAGCTCTTCCTGGTGCATGTGTGTTATCGGTCCGTGTTTTTGGCATTGAACGCATTTTTGGACGTATGTGGTGCAGTCTTCTTCTATTGTGGGCCAGTAATAACCGGCGCGTAATATCCTGGCGGCCATGGTTTTGGGTCCTGAGTGGTAGCCGCAGATGCCTTGGTGTATTTCTTGTATGACATAGTCGGCCTTTTCTTTGGTTATGCACTTGAGCAAAGGCTTGCTGAAGCCTCTTCTGAATAGTTCGCCCCCAATTAGGGTGTATCATGCCGCTTTCCGGATCCATCCTCTTTCCTCGTTTGGCGGGGTGACTCCTGCTTCTAAGTATTTGATGAAAGGTTCCATCCAGGTGTTGGTGGTAGTGATGTTTAAGCATTGGTTTTGTTGCTCAATGGAGGGTGTGGCTAGGGTGTGTTGGAGGAGTGACTTGTAACGGCCTTTCTTTTTGGTGCTAGCGAGCTTCGAGAGAATGTCTGCTCGGGTGTTGTCGCTTCGTGGGACGTGTTGAATCTGGAAAGTGTCGAAGTGCTCGGTTAAGGGTACTACCATGTGGTAGTATTGCGTGAGGGTGGGGTCTTTGATTTGGTAGTCACCATTGAGATGGCCTACGGTGAGCTTTGAGTCTGTCTTGCACAGGAGTTTATGCGCGCCGACGTCTCGCGCTAAGTGAGGCCGACGATAATGGCCTCGTACTCAACTTGATTGTTGGATGTTTTGAAGGTGAAACGCAGGGATTGTTCTATGAGGACGTTGTCGGGTCCTTCTAGTACTATTCCGGAGCCGGATCCCAGCGGGTTTGAGGAGCCGTCTACGTGCATGGTCCACCAGGTGTCATGGGGGGCGTGCTCTTGAAGGTCGTTGGCAAAGTCTGCTAGGCACTGTGCTCGGATGGGTCCATGCGGCTCGTAGCGAATAGTAAATTCTGACAGTTCGATGGCACAAGAGGATAGCCGACCTGCTAAATCGGGTTTTTGCAGGATTTTTTGTATGGGATGGTCCGTTCGGATGATGATCGTGTGTGACTGGAAGTATGGTCGTAGACGACGTGCTGCTGTGATGATTGCAAGGGCTACCTTTTCCACCATTTGGTATCGTGTTTCTGGGTCTTGGAGGATGCGGCTTGTAAAGTATATTGGTTGTTGGGTGTTGTCCCTTTCTTGGACGAGTGCGGAGCTGACGGCGTTTGTTGATGCGGCTATGTACACTATAAGGGGGAGGGAAAGGTCTGGTTTGGTCAGGACCGGGGGAGTGGTGAGGAGTTGCTTAAAAGTGTTGAAATTTTGTTCGCAGGTGTCCTCCCAAGTGAACTTGGTCGACATTTTCAGGAGTTGGATCATTGGTTTGGTTTTGTCCGCCAACTTCGGGAGGAAGCGCGAGATGGCGGTTAGTCTGCCCACTAGTAGATGTACCTCTTTGATATTCGCGGGGCTTCTCATGTCGATGATGGTTTGACATTTTTCAGGGTTGGGCTCGATCCCTTGCTGCGTGAGCATGAAGCCTAGAAATTTCTTGCCATCTACTCCGAATGTGCATTTTTCAGGGTTGAGTCTGATGTTGTATGTGCGCAGGGCTTTGAAGACTTGTGTTAGGTCTGCGGAGTGCTGTTGCGCGTTGGGGGACTTGACGATGATGTCGTCGACGTAGACCTCTACCGACCTGCCCAAGAGTGGCTGGAAGACCCTATCCATCAAGCGTTGGTATGTAGCGCCAGCGTTTTTGAGGCCAAAGGGCATGACTCTGTAGTAAAGGTTGGCCTCCTCGGTTATGAATGCGGTTTTGATTTTGTCTTCCTCAGCCATGGGTATCTGGTTGTAGCCGGAGTAAGCGTCTAAGAAACTCAGTATGGCATGTCCCGCGGCCCCATCGACGATCCTGTCTATGTTGGGTAATGGGTAGGCATCCCGTGGGCAGGCCTTGTTCAGGTTCGTGTAATCTACACACATGCGCCATTTCCCTTTGGGTTTCTTGACTAGCACCACATTGGCGAGCCAGGTCGTGTATTGGGCTTCACCGACAAAACCGGCCTGTTTTAGTTTATTGGCCTCTGCTATAGCTGCTTGCCTTCTACTTTCTCCAAGCTTCCTCTTTTTTTGGGAGACGGGTTTCGCGTTTGGGAAGACAAATAGCCGGTGGGCGACGATCTTGGGGTGAACACCGGGGAGATCGGCTGCCGACCAAGCGAAGAGGTCGGCGTTCTGCCTGAGCACTTGCTCGATGTGGCGCTCCTCTCCCCCAGGAAGGGAAGTTCCAACCTGGAGGAAGTGGCCTTGTTGCTCGAGTGGGAGTTGCCTTGTTTCCCCCACGGGTTCGAGGCGTGCTTCGGAGTTTATTCTGGGGTCTAAGTCATCGCCGGCCAGGGTGGTGTGGGCTTGGGATTGTTCAATGTTGTGGGTTGTCAGAGGTGGGTGTGGTAGTTTCAGGCTTGCCATGTAGCATTCTCTGGCTACGCGTTGGTCGCCATGTACTGTGATGATGTCGCCTTCCGGGGACGGAAACTTCATTGCAAGGTGCGGGGTGGATACGATGGCACCCAGCGCGTTGATGGATGGGCGGCCAAGGAGGATGTTGTAGTACGTGTGGGCGTCGACGACCAAGTAACGAATGGGAATGGTGGGGACTCTCTCACCTGAGAATCCGTATATGGGCTCATTGTGAGGGGTTAGGTCAGCGAGGGGTATTTGCATCTTGTTGAATGTTTTCCAATATAAGATATCTACGGAGCTCCCCTGATCGATGAGAACCTTCTTTACTACGAAGTTCTCGACTTCCACAGTTATGACCATGGGGTCGTCTTGGTTGGGGCTGGTGCCCTGGAAATCGGAATCTGAGAAGGTGATGGGTGGCATTCTTCTTTGTGTTCGGCTGGATACTATGTGTATTTGCTGGACGGTTCTTAGGTGTCTCTTTCTCGATGAGGAGGACCTCCCTGCTCCTGCGAATCCCCCTGATATTGTATTGATTGTTCCGCGTAGGGGGGGGTCTATCATCTGCCCGCCGCGGTTGCGGCTGCGGTGGTTCCCTTTGTTCTGCGTTCTATGTTCTGGCTGGCTCTCTCCTTGGTTCTCTGCGCTCGACTCTTCGGTCATTGCGTCGCTCGTTTCGCCTACTATCGTTCCTGTCATAACGGGGTCGGGGGGGACATTCGCCTACTTCTCTTATATAGTGCCTTAGATGTTCGGCTCAGATGAGTTCTTCTATTTTATCTCGCAGAGTGTCGCATTCATCGGTGGTGTGGCCATTGTTGCGATGGTAGTGACAATACTTGCTCAAATCTGCATTGGGCGGGTTTTGATATTTCCTAGGTGGGGGGAGGAGTTCTGCTTGCAGAACTTCATCGAGTATGCGGGACCGAGGCGCGTTTAGGGGGGCATAATTCGAGAATTTTGCTGCTCTGCATTCTGAGGGACGGTTATGGTCTCGTGGGATGGGCTCTTTGCTGGTCCTCTTGATTTCTGTTCGCGCTGGGGTGGTTTGGGCGTTGTTCTGGTAACGTCTCATGTCCTCGACCCTTATAAACATGACCGCTCTCTTGCGAAGTTCCTGCATACTTAGGGGGGGCGCATGGCCAGCTCGTCGGCGAAAGGTCCTGGCCTGAGAGAGGTCATCATATACATCAAGATGAGATTAGGGGTGAGGTCCTTGATCTTCATGGCGATGGCCCCGAACCTATCAATGAAAACTCGAAGGGGTTCTCCCTCTTCTTGCCTGAGGTTGAGGAGGGCGATTGTGGTTAGATCATGTCGTCTGCTTGTATCAAATTGGGTGGTGAAGGTAGTGGTGAGCGTGGTGAAGGAGTCAATAGTGTAGGGGGAGGCTCATAAACCATTCCAGAGCTGACCCCCTGAGGGCTACTGAGAATGATTTGCATAGCACCGCGTCATCAGTGGAGTAGAGGCTTACTTGGTTGGTGTAAATGGACACAAATTCGTCTCGGTCCGTGGTTCCGTCGTAGGTAACTGTTGGTGCCTTCCATTTATGGGGTAAAGGGGTCTCTGTTATCCCGTCCATGAAGGGGTGGCGACGATTTCTTCTGGAGGCAAAGGAGCTATAGTTGCCGCCCAAGGTTGGAGCGGTGGGCCTATATTCACTCTCGTCCTCAGTAGGATGGACGTCGAGTCTTGAATGGGGAGGGGGGTCATTCCTCGACTGAGGAGGGGCCTCCATCCTCGAATGGGGGTGGTATGGCTCCCTAGCCGCCTTGTCTGCCTCAATTTTTTGCCTAAGGCGGGAGTTTTCTTCCCTTAGCGCTTCCATCTCATCTGTATTCCTTTTCTTGTATTCCGCGAACTCCTGCTGCATCCTGGCTTGAGCTTCCAGGATGTGTGATATCTCCGAGGCGGGGCCGGGGTCGCCAACTTCCACAGTCGGCACCAAGGGGGGGACATCTGCTGTTCTGCTTCGCGTGGATACCATCTTGCTTCTGGGGTTCACCTTGGACCTGTGAAATACTCTTCGGGCCCCACGGTGGGCGCCAATTGTTCTTATGGGACCGAGGAAGGTGGCTTTCCTTTAGGAAGGTGCCTTTCGCGTGGTAACAGGCCATCAGGTTTTGGTTGTGGGCCGTGTTCTCCATGTGGAGGTGTTCTTGCGTGGTAGGCGGCTATTATGCTCTTTGGGGGCCGTCTGGTTCTGTGCGAAGGCGTCTCTGCATGGTAGGCGGCTATTGTGCTCTCTGGGGGCCGTCTGGTTTTGTGCGAAGGCGTCTCTGCGTGGTAGGCGGCCATTGAGCTCTCTGGGGGCCGTGTACTTGGGTATGGTTGGGACAATGGCACATGGTGATTGGAGCACATGAATGATGTGGGAAGAGAGATGAAAGCAAAAAGCATAAAGCAAAAGCAAAAGTAGACATGTACCTTGTCTCCTTTTGCCTTTTTGGTCTCCTACCTGTTTTGGCCTAGAATCCTCATGGGAATGCATTAACCAATCATATTCCTTCCCTTGGCCGAGACTTCACTCTAGCATTAGGTTTTTAGGGTTTGCTTGTTAGTCCCTTTCATGTTTTTGTGTTTGCTAAAGGACCCCTATGAACTCCTATTTAAAGGGTGCTCCTTGTCTTGTAAAAGGCTTGATCATTTTGTTTCTAAACTTTTGTGTTTCAACCATCTCTTTGCCGTGAGCTCTCCTTCCTAGAAGTAAAATCGCCTTTGCCTTATCTTGCTTGCGAGTGGCGGCACCATCACTCATCTCTAGGGTTTGGTTGGCTTAGATCCCCCCTATGAGTGGCGTGCTTCTTCCATCATTCATCTTCTATGCTTTCCATTTTTGATGTTTCTTATTTCATTTTTGTTATTTAAGTGTTGTTGAATCCTTGTGTGTTTAAGCTTTAATCCAACTTTCTTCTTCCTTTCTTGAGCTTGAGAAATGAACCTTCACATCTAGATAGCTTGCTATCTTAATGTCTAGCGGGAATTTTCAAAAAGCTTTCTTAAACAACTTCACCAAATTCATAACTCTAAAAGAAAACAAGATAATCCTTCATCAAACAATTATTTAAAAGGACTTGCTCATAGAGCAAGAGATTACAATAAAATATGGTACTTCAAATATGGTTCCAATATCAACAAATGACCATTTAAGCTACAACATCCCCATTGTCACTATGATCACCAGGGATTTTCATATCTTCTCACACCAAAGAATTGGTGATCATTGCAAAAAGGAAAAACTACATAAGAATACAAACACAAGCAAGAAGGGTAAGCTAGAGTAAACGATCTTTATCATACAATTTAGCATGCAATTTAAAAGCGAGTATACATTAGTCATTCAAGCATGTGATATCAAACAAGCAAGACTCTAAGACTCAATTTATCCAAATACATATAATTGGTCAGATTCACTAGATGCATGTACTTGTGGTGGCCTCTACTGCTCTACAGAGCCATTGCTATGGGTTTCACCCTACCACGCACAAGGTTAGCCTTCAAACATCTAAGGTCATTATCGTGTCAAAGACTAGGGCCTCCTACTACTCTCACCACTTGAGTCAGTCCGCTCTACATGAGACTAACTAACTCTTTAGAGATTCAGGATGCAATCCTTACTTGAATCCTTACCTAATTATATACACTACGGCACCACCATGAAACCTTACCGAAGAGGTTCATGGAATTACGTCCATCAAATATGACACCACCATGAGATCTCACCAAGAGGCTCATGGAATTACGTCTATCACATCCAACACCACCATGAAATCTCACCAAGAGTTTCATGGAATTACATTAATCTCATACCATAGCCATATCTCACCAACCAACTATAGATTTATCAAGCATAACAATCTCATGCCAATATCCAACCAATCAACCAATTATGATTCATGCACTTATTCATACCAAGCTCATCAATTCCAGTTCATAAATCAAATAATACATGCATATTCTCACAATTCATGCTTTAAATAAGGTAACCCAATCAATCATGTAACCAACAACCAAAAACATAGAAGAAAACAACACTAGAGCACGTCCCGACACAAATCTCGCTCTGGCTGGAAGCACACGCTTAAGCGAGCCCTTTTCGCCTAGGCGAGAGCTCAAGTAGTGGAACTGATGAGGCTCCTCCGTCGCGGTGTTCGCCGGAAAAGCTCTCCCAATCGGTGTTCCACCGATTGAATCTCACAAAGAGCGAGGGAAACGCAGCGGAATGAAGATGAGGCTCGGTTAGCTCCGGTTTCTCATTGGTTTGGGGCAACCCAAGTAGGTAAGACCTAACCTAGGGTTTCTGGTGAGCTGATGAATGGCGGGAGTGTTCTCTACCGAATATCTCATTCATCCAAAAGCTAAGCTATTACATGAGATTGGCTTGCCTTTATATAGGTGAAGAGGCAACCGGAAAACCAACAAATAAACGCCGTCTAACATGGACCTAACGACGAGAGGAAGGGAAAATGATTTTGGAAAAAGGTTCCTAGCATCTAAAGGATGAGACGCCGTGAAGATGGAAGACAGGGATGCTTCGCGTGAGGGAACCCTAAGCGAGGTTAGCTTTCAAAAGGAAAGAGAAGCATGCTATCCAGAACCCTAGCCGCCGTGAAGGTTTGCGTGACAAGAGAAGTGATTCCACGCATGAATAAACCCTAGTTGAGCTGCAGATGATATGGTGTGCTGGACGCGTGAAATGGGCTACATTTCTTTGAACCAGAATGGTCTGGCGTTAAAGGAAATCTCGGGTTGCAGCTGTTTTAGCCCACACACGTGGTTTTCTAAGGACTTTACAGAAGGATGAAATACGTGGTACAAACTGATGGAAATGTTTGCCGCAGATGGATGACCACGTGGTGTGCAGAAAGCAAACTTAGAGAGTTGGGCCGTGTTGTGTTGGCTGCAGCAAGGATGTGGTGCTGGAAGGAACAATTGAAGAAGCGTGGAAGAATTTGGCCTGAAGGAAAAAGGTGTGCTCTCCTCCTTGGTGCGTATGGGCTCGGGCCCAATAAAGAGATCACGTTGGCTGCGAAAGAAACAATTTGAAGAAGCGTGATTGTTGGTGTAAAGGAGAGTTGGGCCGCAGGCCCAATGCCAATTCTTCAATAATTGGCAGCTTTAGAAAATAGGCTGCATTTAGCAAACAAACCCAATTAGACACATTTATTTAATTAAAATCAAAGAAAATTAAAAGAAATTAAAATGAATAGGCCTAGGCGTTGGCCCAATGCTATAAGCCTTATTGGGATCACATCAGGAACAATGAGGTTTTTGCGTTTTCTCGCTTAGACGGTACCTCCTCGCCTGGGTGAGATGACTTCTTGCTCAAAACTGGGGCTCGTCGCTTGAGCGACAACTCGAGCAAAAGTCTGGGAGGGTTTCTAATACTCTCGCTTGGGTGAGACTCGGTTGCCTGGGCGAAAATACTATATTCTCTCCACTGTTCACGCATGAAAAATAGAAGTTTACCCAGAACAATGCACAATGTATTTTCATACCATCACAAGCACCACGAAATCATAAAAAACACGAAACAAAAATGAAAACAAGCAAGATAAATTAAAAACATGACACCTTAGCTTCCCTTACCTGAATAGGGGCTAGCAAGTAACACCAGCACCTAACAGACGAACACCACAAAAACAAGAACAAACTCGTGAGTTGGAAAATGCATACAAGAACGAAGATAGGGTTATAAGGATAAACCCTATACAGTACAGACGCACTCACGATGAAAAAGGAAGAATAAGGGTGTTCGACTTACTTGAAGAGGGCTTTTGACTGGCCTATACAGGAAATTGGCTCAAACCCTAGCAGAGCTCTGAAAAGAGAGAAGAGAGTGTGAGGAAAGCAGTTGTCTTACAAAATGGAGGCAGAATGAAAGGGTTAGGGCTGGAAGAGGGGTTTTAGGGCCCGCATGAAATGGCCTTAGGCCCAACAGTTAAGGCTAGGCTCTTAAAGATTTAGGACAGGAAAAAGTGGACCTTACAAAAAAAAAGAATATATATATATATATATATATATATATATATTCATATCACACCCTCTTTATTAATTTCTTTTTGTCTTTGTGAATTGAGACTCAAATGTATTCACCAAAACTATTAAGAAAACAATTAAAAAGCTTTTAATATACATTAATTAATCCTTGTGAAGTTTGAAACTCAAACGATGCAATTGGTTCACATATATAAAATATATAGATATTCACATTTGAGTTATATATATATATATATATATATATATATATATATATATATATATATATATATATGAATATTGTCTACATTAGTGGTTAAAGAAAATATTAGTATATTTTGGGATGTTTGGTTCTTATTTTGTTAGTTTATACTATATAATAAAATGTGGAGATTTTTTTACGCCAGTGGCACGATTTCCTTTTTTAATAACTCACATAGCATATTGTTGATTATAATTTATTCTAGCCTATAAATTGCCAATCAGAATTCGGTTATCGGGGACTCGAATTCTGAACAAGTTTTTTTTTTAATTTTTAAATTAGGCATTTTTAAATTTAAAAAAAAAAACAACTTTAGGTGTTATCTTTTTTATTTTATTCTTTTGAAAAAAATGGTTGGAATTATATTTTAAAAACATGAATTTTTTAAAAAAAATTGTTTAGTTAAAAAAAGTTAAAAATAGATTATTTATTGTATGTTAAGATATTATATGTGTAATTTGGAAATATATTAAAGTTAATGTAATTTACTTATTTTTGAAATTGTTTAGTTTATTTATTTTTTTAAATGATTTAGTATTGCGTATTAAGTTATTTTAGGTATTATTTGGAAAAATATCAAAATAAATGTAATTAAATTATATTTTGAATTTCTCGAGTTAAAAAAACAATTTAAAAATAGATTTAGTATTGTGTATTAAGTTATTTTAGTTGTAATTTGGAAATATAAAAGTAAATATAAAAATTGTATATTAAAAGGTTACAATTCATTTGTATACTTAGTTTTTTTATATGGTTTAAATTTTTGTTGTAGTAATTTGTAATGTAGCAAATAAATTGCAAAATATAGATTGTAAAAAATTGTAAACAATATTTTTTTTAAAATAAAAGAAATTACTAAAATGATTTATGTGCAAGAAGTAAAAAAATAACATTTGAAATTTATTAAAAATAATTTAAAAATGAAGGAAATTACAAAAAACCTGTGGCCCTTGGTATGGCCAATATTCTTCATGTCTTAACTCACCAAACAAATAGTCATATATTTTCATGACGACTTCCAACATATAATACAAACTTATGTACATGCTGAAGTTGTGATGTGCATGTTTGCAAGCTGCAATAACATGTGAACATAGTAGATGGATTTTTTGAAACTTTCCACAATCGCACCACCTTTCATCTAATCTGACTACAAATTTTTCTGTAGGACGTACTTCTCTAGGTTTCACCATCTCCTCCACTATGAATCTTGTGGTATTTCTATTAAATTTAAGACGTGGTGCGTGTTTGACTTGGAGTCTGCATCTTGTAGGAAGTTAGTTGCATATTCATTGTACACATGACCAACACTCAACATTGCAGTTCTTTGCTTGCCTCTTTTCGTGAAGTAGGTGTTGCACCTGGTGTACATGGTCAATACTATGGAAGAAATTGGCAAATTCCTTGTCTTCTTTAGGACAAAATTTATTGCTTTAACTAGATTTGTTGTTTCGTGACCCCACCTTTTTCCTTGGTGATATCGCTGTCGCTAGGCGATCAAATTACCACTACTTTAGCAACTTCAGTATTGCCAGTTAGTAGTGAACAAAATAGTTAGGGTTAAGATAACCCTGAGTCGTCTCACAACGAATACGGAATTGATCTCAAATATTTGATTCTTAAAAATGCAATTAAAACTAGCAATTATAAAAATAGGGGGTTTTGATATGCAAAGAAAATGACACGGAAGATTGTAAACACAGTAATAGTAAATAGGTCAATTCCACTGCTTTTTCTAAATAAGATTCTTCATTGGTTATCTAGAGATTATTGTTAAATTAATTATTGTTGTTGATTTACAAATAAATCAATGTAAAGACTCAATTCATTTGTTGGCATCCTCACTTTTAATCAAAGTAAAGTCTCAATTAAAAGTGAGAATTATTAGATTGTCCATAGTAAATTTAATCAAAGTACAGTCTCAATTAATTTTACTATGCCTAATCATGTCTATTCCTTTGTTTCTTTACCAAATAGAAAACTTAATTAATCAAAGTAAAGTCTTGACTAATTTTAG
Organism: Vigna unguiculata; assembly: GCF_037176805.1. Taxonomy (NCBI): domain Eukaryota; kingdom Viridiplantae; phylum Streptophyta; class Magnoliopsida; order Fabales; family Fabaceae; genus Vigna; species Vigna unguiculata. The sequence continues at coordinate 24,742,453 of NC_140802.1, forward strand.
TTAAAGTAATTACCTCTAATCAAATTAAAGTCTCAATTATTGGCAAAAACTTATTTAATCAAATGAAAGTTTCTAAACAAAATCAAAGTAAAGTCTCAATTTAATTTAAAAGCCTTTTAACTCATATAATTAGCATGCATGTAGATTTAAAACCATTATTTTCTATTCAATTAAGAAGCAAAGGACATAGATAAACAAAAACCACAACAATAATCAAAATAACAAAACATATAAATTCATCTAACCTCAGAATCCAGTTAAGAAATTACAGTGGAATCAACCCTAAAAGCTTAGCCCTTCATGGCTTTGATGGAATACATGATGATATGAAGGAAAGAAAATAAAAGAAAGAATGAGAGATGTGGTGGAGACGGTATCTGCCAAAACCAGAGAGTTCTAAGTGTTAAAGCTGTAAGTTGTAAATTGTAAGTTTGTAAGTTCCCCCCGCTTCTGCTCCCTTAAGTCTCTTTATATAGGCTTCCACTGGACTTTGGGCTTTATCTGTCAGTTGCTAAAATCATTTATTTTTATTTAATTAATTAGCAACTTAATTCCTGTCCAATTTCCAATTCTGCCCCTCTTATTTAACCATATTTACAGTTTTGACCAGAGTTGACTGCTGACTTTGACCAGTTGACCAGAGTTGACCAGTTGACCAGAGTTGACCAGTTTGACTGTCCTATCAGATGCTGACACGTGGCAGTGCAGATTCTCTCTCCAGAATTAGGGTTTCTGCAGATGCAATGGAGATGGAGATGGCAATGACGGCTGACGGCGTGGCTGCTGCCGCTTTTCGGCGAGGTGGTCGGACGTGACTTGTGCGTCTCCAGCAATGGTGTTTTTGCGGTGGTGATGGCACGCAAGATGGTGGTGCAATGGCTGGAGATGAACTCACGGTGGTGCGGAAGAATGGACGAGAATGAGGGTGGCTCGCGGTGGTGGTGTTCGCTGCTGCAGCGGTTGCGGCAACGCTCGCGGTGGTTGCTGATTCCGACGTGGTAGTGCGTGGAACAAGCTTCGCGGAGGCGTGGTGGTCTTGCGGATCTGATGTGAAGATAGAAAACGATGGTGGCGCTGCCATAGAGTGCGCGAGGTGCAGAGATGGTAGAGGTTGGATGCATGACGGAACTGCGCAGGTCGCGCTGGCGGTGTGCTCGCGGTGGTTGCAGGTCTGCGCGGTGCGACGTGATGGCCGGAAGAGGTGGAGGAGTAAGCTGGGAATGGAGTGCGACGCGGTGGTGTTGCGGAGGCGCTGTGGCGTGGTTGCGGACGAAGATGGTCGGAAAGAAAGCTTCCACGGTGGCTGACGGAGATGGCGGCGGCGGCTGCCGTGGAGGGTGCAAGGGAAATTAGGGTTAGGGTTTCATGTGTGAGATGGAGGAGATGATGACGTGGCAAGATCTGAGTGGTCAATTTGGTGAGTGGAGGATTATGACACGTGGCAGCTTATGGTTGGCTAATTTTAAAAGGTGGGGATTGCCACATGGCATGATCTGGTTGAGTGGAGTTTAAATGGTAGGAGGGGTGCAACTTAGTGAAAACTGGGGGTGCAGAACAGGTTTTTGGTGGTCCACTTTAAAAGGAGTGTGCAAGTAAAAACTGGGGGTGCATTTAGCTCCTGATTTATTCTTTTTCAGAATTTCTTGATTTTGGACTTATTTTGTAACTTTGAATATTTTAAAATCACACTATTAATTGACCAAAAATAAATTCCAGCTGCATTAACAAATGTTAGAATATCCAATAATATTTTATGCAACTAAAATCAATTTTTACGCCACTTTTACCAAACTTACTCAATAAATCCAATAATCACAAATCCTAATTAAATCAATCTTTAAGCACAGAAAATTCAATTAAATCCCCAAATTTAAATATTAAATGAGGGCAAAAATTTGAACTCATCACACACCCACACTTATCCTTTTGCACTCCTGGGCAAAATTGAACAATTTCGAAACTTTATTCTGAGGTCTTTTATTCCATATTTTCAGTGGATTAAAGAAATGAATACCAATGGAAACAGATCAATCTTCTAGAAATCATGTTGTCATGCACAAACAAATGGATAAAATTCTGTTTTTCACACATGAGTTAATCTTTTGAGTTTACAAGATAATCAAATATGAAAGAGAAACACTCAAGTCAAATGTATATTTTCTCACCAAAATTCGCTCAAGTGTTTTGGCTTGTGTTTTCACTCAAAATACTCATGCAAGTAAAATTCTCAATGCTTAGCAAGACTCTAATATTCGCAGCTTTCGGAAAACATTCATTCAAAAATCATGAGGACTTTTCACAGGTTATAATGAGGCCAAGGCAAAGGTAGGAAAAACTTTAGGATTTGTGTGTTTTTGAAATAGTAGGGAAGAAAGAGTTATGGAGCATAGTTTCAAAAACAATCCTTACTTCTCTTTTTTTTTCTTTTATCCTTTGTTGCTCTTTTTCAGACAGCAATCATTTTTCATTTCAACATTCTGTCATCAACAATTATTTTCCTTTTTGCCATTTTTACAACTTTGTGGGGGAAATACACACCCCCACACTTTATTCCTCAACCAATCTCAACATAATTCACTAGCTCCTTCTTTCTCCCTAAGGACAAACATGGTCTTTTTCTTTTTAAGGTTTAGTAATATGCTCAAAACAAGAAAAAGAGGTTTAAGCTCAAGGGGCTACCAATGGATCAATGTCATGGTTAGCTTATTTTGCCAAGTAGCTAAAAACAAGAAATGCCTCAGTCATATCAAATCATGCATGTTCACCTAAGATGCAAAACAACAGAATCAAGCTAAACATTTGAGTATCAACAAGACATGAACAAATCACACAAGAAAAATAGGAATGACACACAGTAGTTCATCCTTACAATAAAGCTCAAAACTCACAAGGTCAAAAACTCTTTCACAAAAGATTTATTCCAGAAATTCTCAAATCAACTCAATCAGTAAATCACAGAAACAATCCATTCATAGCACATGACTCTTATTTTCCCAGAATTATGATCGTTCCAATTAGTAAATCAAATCCCAAAATCCAATGTTAATATGTTTTATTGAAAGCAGAAACTTTTTTTTTATAATAAAAACAAACAAAAAACAAAATTTAGAAAAGGAAAAAACAAAAATAGAAAACAAAATCAGAAAAGGGGGAAATCTCCCCACACCCCCACACTTTATCCATGCATTGTCCTCAATGTATTCAATATGTATAAAATGCAAAGAAAAAGTATGAAGTGTACTTACCTCCTCAAGGTGGAAGGTATGAGGGAGAAGTCAAGTTCATCCCATCCATCGTCTTATTCAGCATATCTTGATTTTCATTGAATATCCGAAGACGATGCCCATTAACTTTAAAAGTTCTTGCTGAAGATTCTTCCTTGATCTCCACTGCTCCATAAGGGAAGACTTTTGTAACAATGTATGGTCCTTCCCAAGTAGAATGCAACTTACCACTCATGTGACCAAGCTTGGATTTGTATAGTAACACCTTCTGGCCTACCTTGAAATCCTTTCTAGCCACAAGCTTTTGGTCATGGAACTTATTGATTTTCTCTTTGTAGAACTTTGAATTTTCATAGGCTGCAAGCCTAATATCCTCTAGTTCTTGCAACTGAAGTTCTCGCTCATTTCCTACTTCTTCCAAATCCAAGTTGCATGCTTTCATGGCCCAATAGGCCCGATGTTCAATCTCCACAGGTAGATGACAAGCCTTTCCAAAAACCACCCTGAAAGGTGACATACCTATAGGTGTTTTGTAGGCTGTCCTGTGTGCCCAAAGTGCTTCATCCAATCTTGTGGCCCAATCCTTTCGACTAGGCTTCACTACTTTCTCTAGTATCTTTTTAATCTCTCTGTTAGAGATCTCTGCTTGTCCATTGGTTTGGGGGTGATATGGTGTAGCAATGCGATGTGTCACCCCATACTTCTTCAACATGTTCTCAAGTAGCCTATTACAGAAATGAGTCCCCTGGTCACTGATGATGGCTCGTGGTATCCCAAATTTGCAAAAAATGTTAGACCTGACAAAACTCATAGCAACTCGAGAATCATTAGTCCTTGTAGCTATGGCTTCCACCCATTTGGAGACATAGTCTACAACAAGCAAAATATAAGAAAACCCAAAAGAAGGAGGAAAAGGACCCATAAAATCAATACCCCAAATATCAAATACCTCACAGTATAGCATGGGTTGTTGAGGCATTTCATCCCTTCTTGTAATGGATCTGGCTGCCCTTTGGCACTGCTCACAATTTTCATATACCCTCTGTGCATCTTCAAAAATAGTAGGCCAATATAATCCACAATCCAACACCTTCCTACCTTTCACAGCAGTCAATGCTAGGAGGACTTCATCAGGAAAGTCATCCTTAATAGGAATGTTATCTTCTCCATTTTCAATCCTGCTAAGATGATCAGCTACCAAGTTATGTGCTCCACTTTTGTCTAGAATCTCAATGTCAAACTCTTGGAGCAGTAGCATCCATCTGATCAACCTTGGTTTTGAATCTGCTTTCTTTAGAAGGAATTTTAATGCTGCATGATCAGTATAAACAATTACCTTGGAACCAAGTATATATGGTCTGAATTTGTCCAAGGCAAACACAACAGCCAATAATTCCTTCTCAGTCGTGGTGTAGTTAGCCTGCGCTGTGTCCAACGTTCTGGAAGCATAATATATCACATGTGATAGCTTCCCATCTTTTTGTGCAAGCACCGCTCCTACTGCAAAGTTTGATGCATCACACATCAGCTCGAATGGTAATGTCCAGTCAGGTGGCTGGATGATAGGAGTGGTGGTAAACGCCTTTTTCAATGTATCAAACGCATCTTTGCACCTCTCTCCAAAGTCAAATACTACATCCTTTTGCAACAAGTTGGAGAGAGGGTTGGCTATCTTGCTGAAGTCCTTGATAAACCTCCTGTAAAATCCTGCATGTCCAAGAAAAGATCGAACCTCTTTCACAAAAGAGGGGTAAGGCAATTGTGAAATAATATCAATTTTAGCAGGATCTACAGATATACCATTCTTGGAAACAACGTGACCTAAAACTATACCTTGTTCCACCATAAAATGCCATTTTTCAAAATTTAGAACAAGGTTAGTTTCTTCACATCTTTCCAAGACTCTAGCAAGATTAGACAAGCAGTGATCAAAAGATGAACCATATACACTAAAATCATCCATAAAAACCTCAATACAATGCTCCAACAAGTCTGTAAAAATACTCATCATACATCGTTGAAATGTTCTAGGAGCATTGCAAAGGCCAAATGGCATTTTTCTATAAGCATATGTACCGAATGGACAAGTAAAAGTAGTCTTATGTTGATCCTCTAGGGCAATACAGATCTGAAAATACCCAGAGAATCCATCAAGAAAACAGTAATGAGACTTACCTGCCAATCGATCTAACATCTGGTCCATGAATGGTAAAGGAAAGTGGTCCTTCCTGGTTGCTTGGTTTAGTCTTCTATAATCAATACAGACCCTCCAGCTATTCTGAATACGAGTAGGAATCAACTCGTTCTTCTCATTCTTGACCATGGTGATCCCAGATTTCTTGGGGACCACATGTACAAGACTCACCCAAGTGCTGTCAGAAATGGGATATATAATACCTGCTTGTAGCAACTTGGTGACTTCTTTCTTCACTACCTCCATCAGTTGAGGATTCAGTCTCCTCTGAGGTTGCCTCACTGGCTTAGCATCCTCCTCCAAGAGTATTCTGTGCATGCAGAAAGAAGGACTAATACCAGGAATATCTGCCAAAGTCCAGCCTATTGCTCGCTTGTAATCTTTGATAACCTGCAATAGCTTTTGTTCCTGCTCGTTAGTAAGCAAGGCAGATATAATAACAGGGAGTTTCCCATCCCTCTCAAGATAAACATATTTCAAATGAGATGGTAAAGGTTTCAACTCCAAAGTGGGTGGCTGTTCCACAGATGGCAACATTTTACTGCCTAAGGTAATTTCAGCCACCTCAGCATCACACTTGGACGCCACAGAAGTATCAAATAGTGACACCGCGTCCTCAACATCACTTGTTTTACAATTTTCTCTTTCGTCTAAAATTGAGCCCGAAATATTCGAAAAAGAAAAATCCAAAGAAGAAGAAAAACCAGATAAAACGTCCAAAAGTCCAAAAGCATAATTGTTCACTACATTACTCAATAAATCAATGCAAAACAAAGAATGGTCTTCAATTGGGTGCTTCATGGCTTCTAGCACATTGAACTGCACCTTCTCATCTCCTATCTCCATAGTCAAAGATCCTGCATGCACGTCTATCTTGGTACGTGCTGTCATCATGAATGGTCTTCCCAAGATAATTGTGGTTGAACTCATTCCTTCATCATCCTTCATGTCCAAGATATAGAAATCTGCAGGAAAAATTAATTTGTCCACACGGACAAGCACATCTTCTAGCACACCTGCAGGGTTAACTGTGCTACGGTTGGCCAATTGAATGACCACACCAGTAGACTTAAGAGGTCCAAGATGAAGTGAAGTAAAAACAAATAAAGTGAAGTAAAAACAGATAAAGGCATTACATTAATGGAAGCTCCTAAATCTAACATAGCATTGTCAAACTTAGTACTTCCTATAATCCAGGGAACAAAAAACATACCTGGATCCTTACACTTTTGCGGCATTCTGACTGCAGGCTTCTTAATTAAGCTAGAGACGTTTCTTCCCATGTTCACTACCTCTTTGTCCATAATACGCCTTTTATGTGTACATAATTCTTTGAGAAACTTCGCGTATTTAGGAATTTGTCTCACAGCATCCAACAAAGGAATGTTTATCTCCACTTTCTTGAAAGTATTCAGGATTTCTTTGTCTAACTCCTCCATCTTTTTAGTTTTTGGTTTCAAATGGTTTGGATAGGGAGGAGGAGGAGAATAAGGAGAAGAATTTTCAGAGGAAGTATTAGGGGATACCAACCTGGAGTTATCATTGAGTGCAGGTATTTCAGATGTTGCTTGTGTTGCTTCATCTGATCTTCCTCTTTCATCATTAGGTACAACTTCATTGTCCTTATCTTCATCTTCTTGGGCATCCCCAAGACCTTGTATTTGCTTACCCGATCTTAAAGTAATAGCACTTACATTTCTCGGGTTGATTACAGTTTGTGCAGGCAAATTGCTTGAGCCTTGTTGAGACTTCATCTGATTTAACTCATTTTCCATTTGTCCAATCTGATTTTGCAAATTTTGATTGGTTGCTTCCATTGTCTGTTTCAACTCATTGATTTGTCCCTTCATCATGTCAGCCATCATTTTCATCATTGCTTCCATGTTTGAATCACCAGAGGTTGCAGTTGGTTGTGGTTGTTGCCTCTGTTGAGGTGGAACATAGACTTGTTGGTGTTGAGGCTGTTGATTTCCCCATTTCTGGCTGGGATATTCCTTCCAATCTGGGTTGTACTTGTTGGAGGACAAATCATGGTTGTATTGCTGCCGAGGTGGTCTATTATTGCCATAGATGTTTGCAGTATATGCTTGAGGTTGTTCATTGTCTAACGTCCCTGTCTCTTTTAACATAGAACAAGCCTCTGTAGGATGATTAGTAGAAGCACAAATTCCACATAAAGTAGAAGGGATAGGCTTTTTCTGTAAGTCTGTCAAGGTCCTTACCATGGCTGCTAAGTCATCCAACTTCCCTTCTAATTTCTTGTGATCTGCAACATATGAAGCTTCTACTCCATGGGTTCCCTTCAATGGAGTTATAGAATTACTCCTTGTGGAAAATTGTTGATGGTTTGACGCCATAGTTTCAATCAATTGTCTTGCATTTGTTGGCGTTTTGTCCACCAATGACCCTCCACTTGCAGCATCTATCATTTGTCTGTCCATGATACTCAATCCCTCATAAAAGTACTGAATGAGGAGATGCTCGTTTATTTGGTGATGAGGATAGGAAGCACATAACTTTTTGAATCTTTCCCAATACTCGTGAAGACTTTCTCTTTCTTGTTGCCTTATCCCATAAATATCTTTGCGAATAGCAGCAACTCTAGATGCTGGAAAAAACTTTTCCAGAAATAATCTTTTCAGAGTCTCCCAAGTATTGATGGATCCTGGCGGAAGGCAGTATAACCAATTCTTAGCGGCATCTTGCAATGAGAATGGAAAAGCCTTAAGCTTGATATGTTCCTTTGTCACTGTTGTAGGTCTCATGGATGAACAAACAACATGAAATTCCTTCAAATGATGGTACGGGTCTTCTCCTGCTAATCCATGGAATTTGGGTAAAAGATGGATTAACCCAGGCTTAAGCTCGCATTCTCCATCTGGATATTGGATGCACATGTTTTGTGTAATTGCTGCATCCGGTGAAGCCAACTCTCTTATTGTTCTTTCTTCCATTCTATCTTCTTGAATTTCGGGTTCAGGTGATGGATCAGAAGATATGTTAATCACCGGAGGTGATTCTAGCGGTACACTTTCAGTGGTAGGTTCTGATGATGATGGTGCTCCTTCAGTAGAACACCTGAGTTCAAGTCTCCTACGTGATTTACGTAAGTTCCTTTCAAGTTCTGAATCAAGTTGATAAAATTGACCTGGATTGGCCCGAGTCATGCACTATGCAAGTCCACCTGAAAGTGTTTTCCTGTGTGTTTTTTTTTTCTTCCTATTCTTGTTTTGGAGAAAGATTTCAAGAAAGAAATGAGTTAAGATGTCGTTGGGTCTACTCCCAGGAAAGAGAGGTGCGTCACAGTGGACAACTTAAATACCAAGTCTTTCCTAGACAGAGTTTTCCAAACTAGTCTCAAAAAATTTCTTAAAAGAAATTCTTAATCAAAACAAAAATAGAACTTTGCTTGAAATATATTAACAGAAAACTAGATACTACAAAATAACAAACTATATCAAACGTATATGCGTAAAATAAATAAAAAAATAAAAAATAAAAAAAATAAATAAATAAAAAAAAATAAAAAAAAAAAATAAATAAAAACAGAATCAAAATAAAAGAAATACTAACCGTACTCCCCGACAACGACGCCAAATTTGATATCGCTGTCGCTAGGCGATCAAATTACCACTACTTTAGCAACTTCAGTATTGCCAGTTAGTAGTGAACAAAATAGTTAGGGTTAAGATAACCCTGAGTCGTCTCACAACGAATACGGAATTGATCTCAAATATTTGATTCTTAAAAATGCAATTAAAACTAGCAATTATAAAAATAGGGGGTTTTGATATGCAAAGAAAATGACACGGAAGATTGTAAACACAGTAATAGTAAATAGGTCAATTCCACTGCTTTTTCTAAATAAGATTCTTCATTGGTTATCTAGAGATTATTGTTAAATTAATTATTGTTGTTGATTTACAAATAAATCAATGTAAAGACTCAATTCATTTGTTGGCATCCTCACTTTTAATCAAAGTAAAGTCTCAATTAAAAGTGAGAATTGTTAGATTGTCCATAATAAATTTAATCAAAGTACAGTCTCAATTAATTTTACTATGCCTAATCATGTTAATTCCTTTGTTTCTTTACCAAATAGAAAACTTAATTAATCAAAGTAAAGTCTTGACTAATTTTAGTTAAAGTAATTACCTCTAATCAAATTAAAGTCTCAATTATTGGCAAAAACTTATTTAATCAAATGAAAGTTTCTAAACAAAATCAAAGTAAAGTCTCAATTTAATTTAAAAGCCTTTTAACTCATATGATTAGCATGCATGTAGATTTAAAATCATTATTTTCTATTCAATTAAGAAGCAAAGGACATAGATAAACAAAAACCACAACAATAATCAAAATAACAAAACATATAAATTCATCTAACCTCAGAATCCAGTTAAGAAATTACAGTGGAATCAACCCTAAAAGCTTAGCCCTCCATGGCTTTGATGGAATACATGATGATATGAAGGAAAGAAAATAAAAGAAAGAATGAGAGATGTGGTGGAGACGGTATCTGCCAAAACCAGAGAGTTCTAAGTGTTAAAGTTGTAAGTTGTAAATTGTAAGTTTGTAAGTTCCCCCCGCTTCTGCTCCCTTAAGTCTCTTTATATAGGCTTCCACTGGACTTTGGGCTTTATCTGTCAGTTGCTAAAATCATTTATTTTTATTTAATTAATTAGCAACTTAATTCCTGTCCAATTTCCAATTCTGCCCCTCTTATTTAACCATATTTGTAGTTTTGACCAGAGTTGACTGTTGACTTTGACCAGTTGACCAGAGTTGACCAGTTTGACTGTCCTATCAGATGTTGACACGTGGCAGTGCAGATTCTCTCTCCAGAATTAGGGTTTCTGTAGATGCAATAGAGATGGAGATGGCAATGACGGTTGACGACGCGGCTGCTGCCGCTTTCCGGCGAGGTGGTCGGACGTGACTTGTGCGTCTCCAGCAATGGTGTTTTTGCGGTGGTGATGGCACGCAAGATGGTGGTGCAATGGCTGGAGATGAACTCACGGTGGTGCGGAAGAATGGACGAGAATGAAGGTGGCTCGCGGTGGTGGTGTTCGCTGCTGCAATGGTTGCGGCAAAGCTCGCGGTGGTTGCTGATTCCGACGTGGTGGTGCGCGGAACAAGCTTCGCGGAGGCGTGGTGGTCTTGCGGATCTGCTGTGAAGATAGAAAACGATGGTGGTGCTGCCATAGAGTGCGCGAGGTGCAGAGATGGTAGAGGTTGGATGCGTGACGGAACTGCGCAGGTCGCGCTGGCGGTGTGCTCGCGGTGGTTGCAGGTCTGCGCGGCGCGACGTGATGGCCGGAAGAGGTGGAGGAGTAAGCTGGGAATGGAGTGCGACGCGGTGGTGTTGCGGAGGCGTTGTGGCGTGGTTTCGGACGAAGATGGTCAGAAAGAAAGCTTCCATGGTGGCTGACGGAGATGGCGGCGGCGGCTGCCGTGGAGGGTGGAAGGGAAATTAGGGTTAGGGTTTCATGTGTGAGATGGAGGAGATGATGACGTGGCAAGATCTGAGTGGTCAATTTGGTGAGTGGAGGATTATGACACGTGGCAGCTTATGGTTGGCTAATTTTAAAAGGTGGGGATTGCCACATGGCATGATCTGGTTGAGTGGAGTTTAAATGGTAGGACGGGTGCAACTTAGTGAAAACTGGGGGTGCAGAACAGGTTTTTGGTGGTCCACTTTAAAAGGAGTGTGCAAGTAAAAACTGGGGGTGCATTTAGCTCCTGATTTATTCTTTTTCAGAATTTCTTGATTTTGGACTTATTTTGTAACTTTGAATATTTTAAAATCACACTATTAATTGACCAAAAATAAATTCCAGCTGCATTAACAAACGTTAGAATATCCAATAATATTTTATGCAACTAAAATCAATTTTTACGCCACTTTTACCAAACTTACTCAATAAATCCAATAATCACAAATCCTAATTAAATCAATCTTTAAGCACAGAAAATTCAATTAAATCCCCAAATTTAAATATTAAATGAGGGCAAAAATTTGAACTCATCACTTGGTCGTATGCAAGACATCATTGCTCCCTTGGAATTTGGTCTACCCAAGTTGTTGCTTGTGGGTTGTCTTCTCTAATGATGTTGTAGTAGTAGTTGCAGCGTGGCTCAGTTAGTGCGTACGGTACAAATATAAACTTAAGAACAAATTATTCTCTAATAATGTGGGTGAATAATAAACAAGCAAAAAATGAAAAAGAAATTTTTTTACATGTAATAACTTACCCATGTTGACGATGTCCTTTTTCAGAGTTGTATTCTTGAATCTTTTTGTAAAATTTTGTGCAATGTGTCAAATACAAAACACTTGCACGCATTTCCCTTCAGTCAAACCACTATTGGGTCTGTTGAATGTTGCACTGATTGAGTTGTGGCGGTCTGACATTAAGCATAAATTTTGTTGAGGTGTAACGTGCCTCCTCAAGTTTTTAAGGAAAAAAAAAACAAGTGTCGGTCGTTTCACACTCTACTATAGCAAATGCAATGGGGAAAATGTTATTTCTCCCATCTTGTGCAACAGTTACGAGAAGGGTGCCCCTATATCAACTCATCTCACCTTTGGTGTTTGGCTCTCTCCTCTTACTAGGTGGGTTCTCTCTTTGTGTCAAACTATGAACTCAATTTGCAATGCATCTTGAAACTTCAAGCATTGGGACTTACCATTTTTCCTGATTTTTCAACTCTCCAAGTCTTTTAATGTTCAAAAAGGTTTTTCTCCCAATTCTTGTTTCAACCAAAAGTCAAGAAGAATTTTTTATGTGCATTTCTCAAAAGATATCTACTACCCAAAACATAAATTAAAGACATAAATTTAAATGTGCAAGAGTTAAAAAGAAATTGATTAGCTAGCTTCAATATCGGCAATTTGTCTTTTTGGTTCAAATCCTTGACTTGTTTAGCCAACTTTAGCACTGGCTAGTTCTGTCTTTTAAGTAATAGTCAAGGATTCAAAGCTCTTTATTTTAGTTCCCTTCATTGCGCAAAACGTTCATTGAATGTTTCAAGGATCCTCACTATTTTTTCCTAAAATAGATGTGAATAATAAGGTTAAGAAATGCATGTTTAGCTTCTACTCCTCTTATAGCAGGTGGAATGACAGATCTTGAAACATTTTTAAGTTTCATGTGCATGGCACAATCTCCTTAAAGCTCAGGGTCCACCTCAAAAATCTCAAATGATGATTTTGCCATCTCCTTTATCTGTTTGATCAGTAATCTCACTTGTTCAATAAGAGTTTTCTTTTGATCTTTCTTAACCTTGTTCTTACTTCAGCTTTTAATTTGTTCAAATATCATATTATCTGTAGAGTAAAACAAAATAAAATATTTTTTTTAAAGTTTGAAACGTTTCAAATAAGTGGGGATCAGATATAACAAGAATTCACAGCCCCTGCATATTTTACACTCAACACCAAAATTAACACTCAATGTTAAGACCCTTGAAGATTTTTGGAATTGATTTTTCAGGTGATGCTCAACTGCATAGGTGGTGCTCAACCACAAAGCCGAAACCAAAATTGTTTTGCAACTTTTTAGAGGATTGATGACTTCTCCTATACTTGATCTCTTTCCAGTAGCCTAAAACACAAGATTTCAAACAAGAAAAAGGGATATGAGTGAATCATGGTGTTTTAGGTTACCCAAACTAGATTAATGTAGTCCAAAACAATATCTCATGCATTCACGGTGTTTTCAATGTCTTTTTATGAGTGAATCAATCAGTTCAAATAATGTGAGCTGCATGCACACTGGAATTGTACACTAAACATGCTTTTTGGTCAAACAAATCAGTAAAAGCAACACATGGCTCATGAAATAGGAGTTAAAAGCATATAGTACCTGACAAAAAGATGCCTTCTTTGACTGGGTCAGCTTTACAATTCAATTCATGAGTAAATACACAGTTTAAGTAAAATCAACACGTTGAAAAGTAGAATCAGTCGATTAAAACAACATTAGAGCATCAAAGATTAAAACCAGAATCTGGTTAAGTGAAATCAGCTGACTGATTTTGAAAATCAATCAACTGAAAATCGTAAAATTGAACTTCATTTTTCCTAATTCAGTTTTAATGAAATCAACATACTGAATCATGAAAATAGCAGATTAAAAATCATAGCAAATCAAATTTTCATCATTCAGTGGTAGTTTAAGTGAAATAAACATGTTGAAAAACATAATCAACAGGTTAACAGATCATGTTTTTGCAAACAGAGGCAAATTTAAGTGAAATCAACACGTTGAAATGAAAAATCAACAGGTTGAATATGACAGTTTTCAATTTTTGCATACAACAGCTTATTTTTATGAAACCAATGCATGAATATGTAAGATTAACATGCTAAAACACATTAGACCACATTCTTGATGTCTAATATGCATAGTTCAGTTCTTATCTTGTTAACCTATCTCTTGCCAATGGTGTAAACAAATCCGCCAATTGATTTTCGGTTTTAACAAATTTGATTTCACAATCTCCCTTTTGAACATGATCACGAATGAAATGATGCCTAATCTCTATATGCTTGGTTTTAGAATGTTGTATTGGATTCTTGGTTAAGTTGATGGCACTAGTATTATCACAATACAAAGGTACCTTGCTTAGCCTTACATCATAGTCCAAAAGTTTATGCTTCAACCATATGATTTGTGCACAACCATGTCCAACAGCAATATACTCAGCTTCAGCAGTGGAGAGTGCCACACATGCTTGATTTTTGCTATTCCATGAGATTAGACTTGATCCAAGTAAATGGCAAGTACCACTTGTGCTATTCCTATCCAATTTGCACCGGACATAGTTCAAATCTGAAAAGCCACTAAGAGTTATGTTAGAATCATATGGATACCATAAACTAACATTGATTGTTCTTTTAAGGTACTTTGGAATCCTTTTTGCAACTTTAAAGTGTGATTCCTTTGGATTTTCTTGGAACCTAGCACATAAGCATACTCCAAATTGAAGATCTGGCCCACTTGTTGGCCAGCCTCATTTGCATCCATAAGGCAATTTGTTGCAATTGGAGTGGCAGCTTCCTTGCAATCCTCCATTTTGAACTTTTTCAACAAGTCAAAACAATATTTGGATTGGTTTAAAAATGTTCCATGCTTGAGTTGCTTGACTTGCAGCCCTCGAAAATAGGTAAGCTCACCCATCATGGACATCTCAAATTCTCCCTACATAGCTGCAACAAACTTTTCACACAATATGTTTTTATTTGAACCGAAGATGATATCAATAACATAAACTGAAACAAGTATAATGTAATGTCCTAGCCGAAAATTAAGATAATATGTGAATGACCTCATTCATTAACAAATTCTTTTCCCTAAAACGTGGGAAATTTAAAAAAAAAAAACAAAGTCAACGCACCAATAATAACTAAAAATTGTGGCGTTCAATTAATACAAACATAATCTTTTCTCAAAACCATTACAAGAAAATAGTTCATGAATAAAAAACTAGTAGTACTGCAACACCATCATCGCCTAGCGGACTCAACCTTGCCGCTAGGTGCCACGCATAGACAGTGGCCACTGCCACTGCTTTAGAACTCTACCGCCTGGCAGCTCGTCCCACGCCACCAGGCGCCATACTAGTAGCACAATGCTACTGGTTTTTGGCATTTTCTTCGGGTCTTAAGGGACCCCAATCATACAATACATCAATCACAGCAAAAATCACCATATTCCATACATCATGCTTATGACTAGCACACAATACACACATATAACTCATGCACAAATCAATTATCATCATGTTCCCAATTAACCATTTCCTAATCAGTTGAATCCATAACAAGTAGTGCCTTATATACAAACCATATTAGGTTTCATAATTCAAGTTGTGCTTATACTGAGATATGATGCAAGAAATCATGACTACATTATCTTACCAATTACTACCTCATGAAGGATTGACTCCAACCAAGGATGGAGGCAAATGCTTAAGAAGACTTAGCATGTTTAGAAAGGAAGTTCACTAATCCTTCATCCCTTTCATTTGTGTTTGCTATTTTTTATTCCCTAAGTTGACTTAGTTGAATCAACTTTAGTTGACTTGTTGACCTTTGACTAGGTTTGACTTATTGACTATAGTTGACTTGACTTAAGCCAACATGCTAATCTATGTTTATTTGCTTTGTAGGTTAATTATGAGTAAGAAAGCAATGCTAGGTGACGCATGGTGATTGGGGAGCATAAATGATGTGGATGAGAGAGTAAAGCAAAGACATAAAGCATAAAGTAAAAGGCATAAAACAAGTGTACCTATGTACCTTTGTTTTTAGCACACTTTGGCCACTTTTTGGAGACATATGAGACACATTCTTTGTCTCCTTTTGTGCTAGAACGAAATTAACCTTGCACACACCATAGTTAGGTCTTTTGTCTCTCATTTTTGTAACCTTATTTGACCTAGTTTCTAGAAGCTAGGGTTAGGTTTTTGTAGAGACATCCTTAGGTATCTTTTATTTGCTTAGAGGCCCCTAAACTCTCCTATATAAGGGGTGCTCCTAGACATGTAAAAGGGTTGAACATTTTGAAGTAAAAACACTCTTGTGTCTCAACCATTTGTGAGAGTTTCCTCCCTTGGGAGTGAATACTTCTAAGCCTTATCTTGCATAGCAAGTAGCGGCACACATCCACTCATCTTCAAGGTTGCCATGGCTTCTAGCCTAGCCTTGTAGTGGTGTGCTTCTCACATTTTTACCATTCCTTTCCTTTCCATTTTATTGTTTCTTCTTCCTTTAATTGTTCTTGGTTTTCTATGGTTTATGTGCTTTCCATTTCCTTTTTATTTGGAATCAATCCATCATCTTCTTCTCTTGAGCTTTGTGAAAGGAACCTTCACATCTAGATAGCTTGCTATCTTAATGTCTAGTGGGGATTTCACTTAGCTTTCTTAATCAACTCACACCATATTCAATAATCATAAAAAGGAACAAGATAATCCTTCATCACTACCTATTATTTCCATTATAACTCAACATTCCAACGAACACATAATTACCATCCAAAGCATACAATTCATCACACAACTTCTATTATCAAATAACTCACCCAGTCAGAATCCGATGACTAGAGCCTAGTTCTTACATCCAATTACCAACATTTCATAACTAAAATATTCATTTTCTCAATTTCTTACGTAGTCACCCTAAACATGTTCTTTTACAAAGGAATGCCTACTTCACTAAAATTTGTGATAACACTGTCGTTGACGCGATCAAATTAATACTACTAAATTATAGCAACTTCAGTATTGCTAAGATAGTAGTCAAGAAAATAGAAAGGGTAAAGTAACCCAAAGTCGTCTCCCAACGAACACGGAATTAATTTTTAACAAGTTAGTTCTTATAAAATCTATACAAAATGGTTAGTCAAATAAAATAATAAAAATATAGGAGGATTAAGATAAAAAGATAAAATAAGATAGAAACAATAGTAAAAAAAATAGACTGATTCCATTGCTTTTTCAAAATAGATTCATCATCGGTTATCTAAAGATTATTGCTCAATTAATTATTGTTGTAGATTTACAAATTAATCAATGTAAAGTCTCAATTAATTTGTTAGCGTTCTCACTTTTAACCAAAGTACAGTCTCAATTAAAAGTGAGAACTTTTAGATTATCCACAGTAAATTCAATCAAAGTACAGTCTCAATCAAATTTTACTATGCCTAATGATATCTATTATTTTATCTCCTCACCAAATAAAATGCTTAATTAATCAAAGTAAAGTCTCGATTAATTTTCGTTAGAGTAAATACATTTAACCAAAGTAAAGTCTCAATTATTTGTAAAAACTCATTTAATCACATGAAAGTTTCAAAATAAAATCAAAGTAAAGTCTCAATTAAATTTAAAAACCCTTGGACTCATGATCAACATACATATAGATTTAAAATCATTACTTTTTACGTGATTCAAAGATAAAAGACATAGATGAATTAAAACCTCAACAATAAAAAAGAAACAAAGAAATTATTTCATTCTAACCTCAGAATCCATAATGAAATTACAATGGAATAAACCCAAGAAGTTTAGTAATGCATAGAATGCAAAATAAAGATAATAGAAGAATGGAGAGAGAAAAAGGAAACGAAATTAGGCCCCCCTAAGGGTTCCAAAACTCTGAAGTCTCGAGCTTGTCTTCTCTACTTCCCCCTTGGTCTCTTTATATAGGACTTGGACTGGGCTTTTCGGTTGCTAAAATCTCTCAAATATCTTTTAAAATAAAAATAAAGATAAATATTCAAAGATATTTGGAGAGATCTAGACTATTTGACAAGTATAGTTTGGTTAATAATTTATGATATAATTAAATAAATAAATTATTTAAAAATATCTGATAAATTATTAACAAATAATATTTACATTAATTTTCTTAATAAGCCATTTTTAATCCTGTAGTCCAAATTTGCAGAGACATCCAAAAATATTAATATTTTTAGTTAAACCCCTCTTCTTTGACCAGTCTTTGACTAGATTTGAATATTTGACCAGATTTGACCACTTTGACTAGCTTTGACCATTTCAGTGTCCATTGAAAGGATGACACGTGGCAGCTCCTTCTCTCTCCCAAATTAGGGTTTCTTCCTCCTTCCTCCCTTGCTGCTTCAAAAACTACAAGTGTTGTTGTCGTTGTCAATGGCTGAACTCGCATCTCTAGTGTGCTGTTTGCGTGATGCTTCTCCGTTGTTATAGGTCTGATATGGTGTGGACTGTTAGGAATCCAAGTGTGAGTCTAAGTCCCACATTGACCAGAATTGAGAAAGTAGAGCACCATATAAGGATCAAGGCCCATAAACCCATTGCCTTAAGGTTTTGGGTTGAGAGTGGTGTCAGTATCTTATGTGGTTAGGCTCAGATCTCATTGGTGTTGTTCTCCCTAGTGAAACCCCCCTCTGTAAAACTTGACAAGTGGTATCAGAGCCGATGGTTGAAACCGGCTCAGACGAGTACAGTATGGTCCCTGTATCGAAAGTCTTCCTGGCAAGGGTTCCAGGTAAGCGTGTCCCGTTAAGATGAACGGCGGTACGAAAGTCTTCCTGGCAAGGGTTCCAGGTAAGCGTGTCCCGTTAAGATGAACGGCGGTACGAGAAGGGGTACTCGTGGTTGGGAATCCTTCCGCTGGAGGGGGAGTGTACCAATGTGGTTGAAGGGACTCACCCTTGAGGGGGAGAATGTTAGGAATCCAAGTGTGAGTCTAAGTCCCACATTGACCAGAATTGAGAAAGTAGAGCACCATATAAGGATCAAGGCCCATAAACCCATTGCCTTAAGGTTTTGGGTTGAGAGTGGTGTCAGTATCTTATGTGGTTAGGCTCAGATCTCATTGGTGTTGTTCTCCCCAGTGAAAACCCCCTCTGTAAAACCTGACACTTTTGTACTCTTGTTGATCATAGTAGAGCTATTTCTTTGGTCTGGATAACTCGTGGTTTTTACCCTTGATTTGAGGGGTTTTCCACGTTAAAAATCTTGGTGCCTTTATTTGTGCTTTTGGTGATTTATTATTGCTGCTCTTTGATTATTGCTCCTCATAGATTCTTGCAAGTTAGGGGAAATTATATCCGCTGCATTCTCTGGTATATTGTTTGTTGTTGTTTTCCCATCATGGACGAACCTTGTGAAAACTGCTGCGATGTGTGCGTGATGATGGAAGTTCGCAACAGTGGCGAAGATGGTGGAGAGGCGTTGTTGATCTGTTCATTGCGCATTGCAGCAATTTCCGTTAACGATGACGACATAATGACTGCCGACGGTGGGCGGTTTCAAGGAGAAGAAGCTAGGGTTAAAGATGATGACGTGGCAGCCTTCTATTAGTTAGGTTTTGTTTGATAGGATGGTGAGACATGGCAACATATGGTTAGACAAATTTAAAACTTGAGGATTGCCACATGGCAGTATCTAAATGAATTGAGTTTAAGTGACAAAAGGGGTGTAACTTAGTAGAAACATGGGTGCAGAACAGGTTTTTAAGTGGTCCACTTGAAATAGGGGAGTGTGTAAAATAAAAAATGGGGTGCAGAAGTGATTTTTCTAGAACTTGCTAATTTCAGCCTTATTTAAAGGTGGTTTGTAACTTCAATCAATTTATTTTCCACCTTTAAATGAGCTTAAAACTTAACTTCAACTACATCAACAAACATTAAAATATCCAAAAATAATTGATGTAGCTAAAAATCACTTTTTAAGACATTTTTATCACACAAGATCAAACAGCTTAATTATTAGAACGATTAATTAAATCACTCTTTAAGCACACAAATTCAATTAAATACTCAGAATTAAACATTGAATGAGGGCAAAAATACACACTTATCAATTTGCCACCAACATTCGCAATAGGCATCGTATAATAGTAACAACCGACAATTAAACCACCTCACAACTAAGGCAAAACGTGACTTTTACGTACTTAAAATTCCAATTTCTAACACCTCATCCCCCTCATCAATTATCTTACCCTTTTCATACATCATGCTCATTTAATTAGTTAAAATCATAATTTTGATCAAGTAAAAATACATGCAACCCCTCAACTCTGAGGTGTCGCCTGGTGACAACTACTGTACCGCCAGGCGGTTCATGTAGATTCTAGGTTTTTCCCCAGATTTTCCAACGCTTATGATCACCCTAAATTCCCCCACCTCCCAAAATAAACAAGCGTTTTGACATATTTTTAGTAGCAAGCAATTTATTTAGTTCAATCTTAATAAACTTCGCATTCTTTGCATACCACAAAGCACCAATCAAAGATATATATTACATATCACATCATCTTTCATCCCAACATGATCTCTCATACCCAATCACACAAAGGTTCATGCAATCTTTCCCAATTAAACAATTATAACTAACAGTTTATCATGCCAATTGTTCATGTACAATAGAAATCCAATCCAAACATCTCTCATACAGTATGTGTCGCCTGGCGGATCACCCTCTGCCACCAGGCGATTCATAGGGAAAACCTAGAATTAGGGTTATATAGCATGTGTCGCCTAGTAGATTTCCCCGACGCTGCTAGGCGGTTTCTAGAATTTTCCAAAAACACGACGAAATTCAACAAATTGTAGAGAGAGACACACCCCATTCATCAAGTTTAGCACGGAATCATATATTTGGCATACAAAACACAGAAAAGAACTCCCCTGATGATGAAGGATTGACCCCAACCAAGGATGGAGGAACATGCTTAAGAAGACTAAGCATGTTTAGAAAGAAAGTTCACTAATCCTTCATCCTTTTCATTTGTGTTCCTTATTTTTGATTCCTTAAGTTGACTTAGTTGAATAAACTTTAGTTGACTTATTGACCTTTGACTAGGTTTGACTCGTTGACTATAGTTGACTTGACTTAAGCCAACATGTTAATCTATGTTTATTTGTAATGTAGGTTAATTAGGAGTAAGAAAGCAATATTAGGTGGTGCATGGTGATTGGGGAGCATAAATGATGTGGAGGAGAGAGTAAAGCAAAAGCATAAAGCATAAAGTAAAAGGCATATTGATTGAGAAGGTAAAAGTCTTTGTAAGCCCCTTGGTGGCACTCACTAAGAATGGGGGAGAAATCAACATCCTTTGGATACAATTCCTTAATATGATCAAAACTAAGAAATTTAGTTTCAAGAATGGAAAGGAGGGAATGCCTTCTTGAAAGTGCATCCGCCACAATGTTAGCCTTTCCTTCGCTTTTCAAAAACTTGAGTGACTCATGGTCACTATGTATCACAAACTCCTTTGAAAGAAGATAGTGTTGCCAAGTTTGCAAAGTTCTCACAAGAGCATAAAGCTCTTTGTCATAGGTGGAGTAGTTGATGTGACTCCCCTTGAGTTTCTCACTAAAATAGGCTATGGGGTGCCCTTCTTGGAGAAGCACGACCCCAATGCCTACATTGGATGCATCACACTCAATTTCAAAAGTTTTGGAGAAGTTAGGGAGGGCTAAAAGTGGTGCATTGATCAATTTTTGTTTTAAAGTTTCAAAAGCCTTTTCTTGATGTTTACCCCACTTATAGACCATACATTTCTTGACCAATTCATTGAGAGGGTGGCTATGGTACTAAAGTTTGGCACAAATCTCCTATAAAATCTAGCCCACCTATAGAGCTCACTTACATTCTTTGGGGGAGGCCAATCCTTGATGGCCATCACCTTTTCTTGGTCCACATGGACCTCATGTTGATTTATTTTGAAACCTAGGAAGATCACGTGATCCATCCCAAACACACATTTCTCCATGTTAACATACAAGGATGCCTTCCTCAAGGTCTCTAACACACTCCTTAAATGATGCAAGTGGTCATCTTGATACATACTATAAATGAGAATGTCATCAAAGTACACCACAACAAACTTCCCTAAGAACTCTCTAAGAACATGGTGCAAGAGTCTCATGAATGTACGAGGTGCATTGGTCAAGCCAAAAGGCATGACTAACCACTCAAATAATCCAAACTTAGTCTTGAAAGAGGTTTTCCATTCATCACCTTCTTTGATTCTAATTTAATTGTACCCACTCTTTAAGTATATTTTGGAAAATATGGTTGCACCATGTAACTCATCAATCAAATCATCTAACCTAGGAATGGGATGCCTATACTTGATGATTATGTTATTGATAGCCCTACAATCTATGCACATTCTCCATGTTCCATCCTTTTTGGGGACTAGAATCACGGGCATTGCACAAGAACTCATGCTATGTTGCACCACCCCTTCTCTAACAACTCATTCACTTGTTTTTGAATTTCCTTAGCCTCATTGGGACTAGTCCTATAGGCTGGCCTATTAGGCAAAGATGAGCCTTGTATAAAATCAATTTGGTGTTCTATACCTCTTAGGGGTGGAAGGCCCTTTGGAGGTTCTTGAAAAACATCTTTGAACTTATCTAAGACTAATGACAAGTTTAGGGGACATATCGAGTGAGGATTTTGGAAGGAGGGGGAAGATTCACTAGGATAAGCTAATGAGATAGGTTTTTGGGCAAGCATTACCTTTTTCACCCCTTTGAGAGTGATCATGCTCTTCTTGGACTCATTGCCATGCCCTTGCGCCTTCCTTTGCGCCTTCTCTTCTTTTCTTTTCTTTAACATTTGAATTTGGTCCTCATTGACTTCTCTTGGTGAAAGAGGTAGTAATGTAATCTTTTTGCCTTGGAAGCTAAAGGAAAACTTGTTGGCATGGCCATCATGAAAAGCTTTTCTATCAAATGGTCATGGCCTTCCTAGTAAAATGTGAGTTTCTTGCATAGGCACCAAGTCACATAACACCTCATCTTTGTAGTTTCCAATGGAGAAGTTAATAAGGACTTGTTTGTCCACTTTGATCTCACCTTCCTCCCTAAGCCAAGAGAGCTTATAGGGCTTGGCATGAGGGATGGTTTTCAAGCCAAACTTGTCCACAACCCTTGTGCTAGCCACATTGACACAACTTCTACTATCAATTATGAGGGAGCAAGTTTTGTTGTTGATTTGGCACCTTGAGTGAAACATATTCTCTCTTTGGTTTTCAAATTCTTTAGGCACTTGGCCTAGCATGCGCCTAACCACCAACAAACCTCCTTCATTAGGTTTGATTTCATCCTCACTTGAAGATTGGGAAGAAGTGTGGAAGGAAGAACTTTTTGGGGAGGGGGGAGAAGAATGTTCACTTTCAACCTCTCCTTTAGGGTTCAAGATCACGCTCCTTTTTATTGGAAAATTTGAAGCAATGTGACCATAGCCCAAACACTTAAAACATTTGATGGAACTAGTTCTTGAACCTTGGGAAGAGTTTGCACTTTCATGGGAGGTTCTAGACGAATTGGTCCTAGGTGGGTGGTCTTTGGAAGGAGGTTTCTCATCTTTTCTTTCTTTTCTTTTCCAAGTCCTAGAGTAGTATTCATTGTAAGGAGTACTCCTATGGGCCTCTTGTTTCTTTTTCAATTGACTTTCAACTTTTAAGGCCAAGTGTAAAATTTTGTCAAGAGTAGAGTACTCATACAACTCAACTACATCTTGAACTTCTCTTCTAAGACCACTCACAAATCTAGCTACCTTTTCTTCTTCACTTTCAAATTGGAGTCCTACTTTGAGAAGCATGGACTCCATCATTTTAAAATACTCATTCACACACATGGACCAAATTGGAGTCCTACTTTGAGAAGCATGGACTCCATCATTTTAAAATACTCATTCACACTCATTCACACATCATTTTAAAATATGCCTTTGGAGCTTCAAAAGAGTCTCCCTCCTATAGTAGGAAGGAACAAATCTAGCGCGCATCAAAGTTTTAATGTCCATCCAAGAGGCCGCGAGTGGCTCTTGGTTAATATTTTTCATACACAATTGATGCCACCATGTGATGGCATAATCCTCAAATTTTAAAACTACTAAGTCTACTTGCTCTTGATCACTAACTAAATGAATATTAAATATTGGGTCCACTTTTAGCTCCCATTCAGTGTAGAGGTTTGGATTATTCTCCCCCTTGAACTTTGGAATCTTGATTGGTGGAGATTGTCTTTGTGGGAGTTGATTGCGCCTTCCACCACCATCATGGTCGTGCCTTCTTCTTCTTCCACCATGGCTAGAGTCCTCGGAAGAGGACCACCTCCTTCTCCTCTCATCCTCTCTGAACTCAAGTCTTTGGATGTGCTCTTGTAGGAAGATCTCACTTTGTCTCCTATCCGCACTCAATTGATCAAAATTTTCCCTTCTACTCACTTCCATCTCACGTAGGATGTTGGCAAGGGTGATTTAGTCACTTTCTTGGGCCATAGGAGTCACCATGGGAGGGGAATAAGGTGAAGCCGATTCTTCCTCCTCTTCTACCTCCAAGATTGGATCCATATTCATGTTCCTACACCAAAACTCACCAAAATCCGTGACAAGCAAGATTTTAGATAATAAAACAAGCCAAACCCGAGACCAAGTGTGGTCTTCACAACCACCCAAGTTTTTTTTATCACACTCCCAAAGCACACAAGCAAGGCTAGCACTCAAAAATCCTTCGGAACAAGTGAAAACACCTTAAAAAAGATGAAAACCTCTCAAAAGCAAAGCAAGTGGCTCGACCACAACACTCTAGGAAAACAAGGAAATGAAAACAACTAAGACAAAACAAGGATTACCTATAGACAAGCAAGCAAAGCTCCAAAACAAGAAAGTTTAACTTCTAAGGAAATTTTGTTTTAAATACAAAACTTGAACAAGACTAAAGCAATGAAAAACATTTTTAAAGACTCTATGGAAAGCATTTGAACAAGCCAAGATTATACCTCAAATTATGCATACACCAAGAAAGATCATAACCAAGTTAAAGCATGGAACTAATTTGAAAATATCACCCAAAATCCAAGTATAAAAATTGGTAGCATAACACCTAGGAAAAATGGCCAAATGGATTCACCAAGCAACACATTAGCTTTCGGCCAAACTGTTTTTGGTCATGAAAATAATTTTTCCTTTCAATACTAGGTACTTAAGATGATGAGAAGGATATTTTAGGGTGTCTTGAACACTTAGTTCCTAAAAAACATTAGGTCAAAATCAATTTCAAGGAGCATACAACAACAAAAGGCATAGATCTCATGCAATAGCTCAAATACTTAGAAACAAGAACAAGAAAACTCAAAGAAGCATATGACATATGACTCAAGCAAAAGTTAGGCACATTTAAAGACTCAACATGACATACACAAAGACACAAACATGTAGCTATCATGCATTTAAACTCATGGATTTGAGGCTCAAAGACTAAGCATCCAAAAACATGTTATCCAACCACATTGAAGAGTTTAAAGAGGTGCAAAAACCGTAGCCAAACTGCTACAACATAACCTGAAAACGCTGATTCCCGTATTCATGGCAGATCTCACCTTTGCTCACTAATTTGATCATAACTTTCTCCACAAAACTCCAAATGCATTGGTTCTTTTTTTTTCTGGAAACTAGACTCAAAGAGCTGGTGTAGTTTAATGTTTTAAAATTGTAACGTTTACTGCCAGCAATGTTTTTGTGTGTCATGGAAGTGGATTTGAACCATAACAAGATAGCTACAACAAGACAAGGTTAGCACATGAAAAACACCATATTCAAGATAACCTAGGCTCTAGATACCAAATGATGAAGGATTATCTTGTTTCCTTTTAGAGTTAAGAATATAGTGAAGTTGTTTAAGACAGCTTTTTGAAAATTCCCACTAGACATTAAGATAGCATGCTATCTAGATGTGAAGGTTCATTTCTCAAGCTCATGAAAGGAAGAAGAAAGTTGGATTCAAGCTTAAACACACACGACAATAACAACACTTAAATAACAACCTATAGGAGGGAGGAACAAATCTAGCGTGCATAAGAGTTTTAATGTCTATCCAAGAAGCCGCGGGTGGCCCTTGGTCATAATTCTTACAAACTTTATGCCACCAAGTATTGGCATACTCAAAAAATCCTAAAACTACTAGATCAACTTGTGCTTGATCCTCTACATGATTTTCATTGAAAATTTGATCAACTTTAGCTTCCCAATCAAGGAAGATTTTGTGATCACTTCCTCCATAGAACTTAGGAATCTTTGGAGTTTGCTTCTCTTGTGATGAGTTGCGCCTAGAATGCCCTCTTTTCCTAGCCTTTCTTTCTTGCTCTTTAGCTTCAAGCCTTTGAATGTGCTCTTGGATTCTTAGGTTACTTTCCTCCTTTTCTTTTTTCAATTGTTCAAAGGAATCCTTCCTAGACAACTCCAAATCCCAAAGAAATCTCATCAATGTATTGTTTTTGTTTGGAAAAGGTGCATTTGATGAACTTGCCATGATTCCTACAACAAAACACTCAAAGCCAAGACAAAATAAATGAATTAGGGATAGACAACATGAAAACCGAGACCAATTCCAACCCAAAATACAACCCAAGTGTTTAGATCACACTCCTAAAGTAACAACGCAAGGCTAGCATTCTAAATCCACCAAAGGATTGAAGAAAACACTTTTAAAAACTTGTGCAAAACCTTTCAAATGCAAGACAAGTGATTCGGTCACAACACCCCAAGAGTTTCAAGAAAAGAAAACTAGTAAGACAAAACAAAGAACACCTAGTGACAAGCAAGAAAAGCACAAAAACAAGGAAAGCTAAACTCTAAAGAAGAAAAGTTTGAGACAACTTTTAACAAGAGTAAAACAAGAAAAACACATTTTAAAGACTCTATGGAAAGTACTTGACAAGCATCTTCAAGTCTTAAATCATGCATACACCAAGAAAGATCATAACCAAGTTAAAATATGGAACTAATTAGCCAATATCACCCAATTCTCAAGTATGAAAACTAGTAGCATAACACCTAGTGGAGAACACACTTTTAGTTCACCAAGGAGCAAGGTTGCTCTCAATTTTTAGGCAAAAATTGGTGTAAAAATTTTCTTCTTTTCACAACAAGCTTCATAAAATGATGAGAAAGAGTTTTAGGTGGCTTGGACACTTAGTTCCTCAAGTTTTAGGCCAAAATCAATTTCATGGAGCATACATCAAGCAAGACATAAAGTGAAAGAAAGATTCAAATACTTGGAAAAACAAGAATAAGAAAACTTCAAGTTAACATATGACATATGACTCAAGCAAAAGTTAGACACATTTAAAGACTCAACATGACATACACAAAGATACAAACATGTAGCTATCACGAATTTAAACTCATGGATTTGAGGCTCAAAGACTAAGCATTCAAAGACATGTTATCCAACCACATTTAGGAGCTTAAAGAGGTGCAAAAACCGTAGCCAAACTGCCATAAAAGAACCTGAAAACACTGATTCATGTATTCTTGGCAGATCTGACCTTTGCTCACTAATTTGATCATAACTTTCTCCACAGAACTCCTAATGCGTTGGTTCTTTTTTTTCTGAAAACTAGACTCAAAGAGATTTCTTTGGACACCAAAAACGTAATTTTTGAAATGTAATTTCTGCCAGTACTATTTTTGTGTGTCATGGAAGTGGATTTGAACCATACCAAGATAACTACAAGAAGACAAGTTTAACACATGAAAAACACCATATTCAAGATAACCTAGGCTCACGATACTAAATGATGAAGGATTATCTTGTTTTCTTTTAAAATTATTGAAGATGGTGTGAGTTGTTAAGAAAGCTAAGTGAAATCCCTACCGGACATTAAGATATCATGATATCTAGATGTGAACGTTCCTTTCACAGAGCTCAAGAGAAGAAGATGATGAATTGCATAAAAAAAAGGAAATGGAAAGCACATAAACCATAGAAAACCAAGAAAATTTAAAGGAAAGTAAAGGAATGGTAAAAATGTAAGAAGCACGCCACTACAAGGCTAGGCTAGACGCCATGGCCACCTTGAAGATAAGTGGATGTCTGCCGCCACTTGCTATGCAAGATAAGGCTTAAAAGTATTCACTCCCTAGGAAGGAAACTCTCACAAATGGTTGAGACATAAAAGTGTTTTTACTTCAAAATGTTCAACCCTTTTACATGTCTAGGAGTACCCCTTATATAGAAGAGTTTATGGTCCTCTATGCAAATAAAACATACTTAAAGATGTCTCTACAAAAACCTAACCCTAGCTTCTAGAAACTAGGTCAAATAAGGTTACATAAATGAGAGACAAAAGAGCTAACTATGGTGTGTGCAAGGCTAATTTCGTTCTAGCACATAAGTAACTCATTTAATGTTTGTGACCTTTCTCCTTTTGATGTAGGATTTAAGAATTCGTGGTCGAATTCTCTCCAAGAAGGGGAGGATGATGAAGGCATGACCACCTCCTTAGAAGCTCCATCAAGAAGGATCACTAGAAGCATGTCTAGAGGGGAGTCTTCTATTCCATCACCTTTATCTTTGTTTTGCATTACTTTAGTTTGAATTCCCTATGTTGGTTTCTAGTTGATTTATTTTGGTTGACTTGTTGACTTTGATCCAAAGTTGACCTTTGACCAAGATTAGATTAACTTAATCCAACATGCTAATCCTTGTTTGTCTTGTTTTATAGGTAATTAAGAGAAAGTAGAGCATGGCTAGGTGGCACTTGGTGATTGGAGCACTTGGATGAAGTGGAAGAGAGAGGAAAGCAAAAAGCATAAAGCAAAAGCAAAAGTAGACATGTACCTTGTCTCCTTTTGCCTTTGTGGTTTATGCCTTAGAAGGTCACTTGGTCTCCTTCCTCTTTTGGCCTAGAATCTTCATGGGAATGCCTCCACCAATCATCTTCCTTCACTTGGCCAAGACTCACTCTCACATTAGGTTTAGGGTTTGCTAGTTAATCCTTTTTCATGTTTTTGTATTTGCTAAAGGACCCCTATGAACTCCTATTTAAAGGGTGCTCCTTGTCTTGTAAAAGGGTTGATCATTTTGTTTCTAAACTATTGTGTTTCAACCTTTAAATTTTCGTGAGCTCTCCTTCCTAGAAGTGAACTCACCTTTGCCTTATCTTGCTTGCAAGTGGCGGCACCATCACTCATCTCTAGGGCTTGGTTGGCTTAGATCCCCCCTATGAGTGGCGTGCTTCTTCCATGCTTCATCTTCTATGCTTTCCATTTTTAATGTTTCTTCTTTCATTTTGGTTCTTTAAGTGTTGTTAATGTTGTGTGAGTTTAAGCTTGAATCCAACTCTCTTCTTCCTTTCATGAGCTTGAGAAATGAACCTTCACATCTAGATAGCTTGCTATCTTAATGTCCAGTGGGAATTTTCAAAAAGCTTTCTTAAATAACTTCAGCATATTCATAACTCTAAAAGGAAACAAGATAATCCTTCATCATTTGGTATCAGAGCCTGGTTGTCCTTGAATATGGTGTTTTCATGTTCTAACCTTGTCTTGTGTAGCTATCTTGAGTGGTCCACATAAAAAACAGTGCTGGCAGCAACGTGTGCGTTTTTGAAAAAAATACTGCAGCTAGCTCAGTGGTCCAAAAGTAATGTTCCAACAAAAAAAGAATTAACGCATTTGGAGTTCTGTGGAGAGAGTTATGATCAAATGAGTGAGCAAAGGTCAGAGCTGTCAAGAATACGAAAAACAACGTTTTCAGGTTATGTTGTGGCAATTTTGGCTTCGGTTTTGTGACTCTTTTGCTCCTAAATGTGGTTGGATAACATGTCTTTTGATACTTACTCTTTGAGCCTCAAATCCATGAGTTTAAATGCATGATAGCTACATGTTTGTGTCTTTGTGTATGTCATGTTGAGTCTCTAAATGTGTCTAACTTTTGCTTGAGTCTCTTGTCATATGCTTCTTTGAGTTTTCTTGTTCTTGTTTCTAAGTTTTTGAACTATTGCATGAGATCTATGCCTTGTGTTGTTGTATGCTCCTTGAAATTGATTTTGACCTAATTTTAAGGAACTAAGTGTTCAAGACACCCTAAAACATCCTTCTCATCATTTGAAGTACCTAGTTTTGAAAAGAAAAAGTGTTTTCAAGACCAAAAACAGTTTGGCCGAGAGCTTTTACAATGCTTGGTGAATCCATTTGGCCATTTTTACTAGGTGTTATGCTACCAAAATTTATACTTGGATTTTGGGTGATATTGGCAAATTAGTTCCATGCTTTGACTTGGTTATGATCTTTCATGGTGTATGCATAATTTGAGGTATAATCTTGGCTTGTTCAAATGCTTTCCATAGAGTCCTTAAAAGTGTTTTTCATTGTTTTAGTCTTGTTCAAGTTTTGTCTTTAAAAACAAGTTTCCTTAGAAGTTAAACTTTCTTGTTTTTTTTAGCTTTGCTTGCTTGTCTTTAGGTAATCTTTGTTTTGTCTTAGTAGTTTTCTTTTCCTTGTCTTCCTAGAGTGTTGTGGCCGAGCCACTTGTTTGAGCTTTGAAAAGGTTTTCATCTCTTTAAAGGTGTTTTCACTTGTTTGGAAGGTTTTTGAGTGCTAGCCTTGCTTGTGTGCTTTGGGAGTGTGATCAAAAACACTTGGGTGCTTGAGAAGACCACACTTGGTCTCGGGTTTGGAATTATTTGTTAGCTAACCTCTTCCTTGTCTCGGTTTTTGGTGAGTTTTTGGTGTAGGAACATGAATATGGATCCAATCTTGGAGGTAGAAGAAGAGGAGGAGTCGGCCTCACCTTATTCCCCTCCCATGGTGACTCCTATGGCCCAAGAAAGTGGACAAATAACCCTTGCCAACATCTTACGTGAGATGGAAGTGAGTAGGAGAGAAACTTTTGACCAATTGAGGGCGGATAGGAGGCAAAGTGAGATCTTCCTACAAGAGCACATCCAAAGACTTGAGCTTAGGGAAGATGAGAGGAGAAGGAGGAGGTCCTCTTCCGAGGACTCTAGCCATGGTGGAAGAAGAAGAAGATACGGCTATGATGGTGGTGGAAGGCGCAATCAACTCCCACAAAGACAACCTCCACCAATCAAGATTCCAAAGTTCAAGGGGGAGAATGATCCAAACCTCTACATAGAGTGGGAGCAAAAAGTGGACCAAATCTTCAATATTCATTTAGTTAGTAATCAAGAACAAGTAGATTTAGTAGTTTTAGAATTTGAAGATTATGCCATGACATGGTGGCATCAATTGTGTATGGACAATATTAACCAAGAGCCACCCGCGGCCTCTTGGATGGACATTAAAACTTTGATGCGCGCTAGATTTGTTCCTTCCTACTATAGGAGGGAGACTCTTTTGAAGCTCCAAAGGCTTCAACAAGGGTCTATGTGTGTGAATGAATATTTTAAAATGATGGAGTCAATGCTTCTCAAAGTAGGACTCCAATTTGAAAGTGAAGAAGAAAAGGTAGCTAGATTTGTGAGTGGTCTTAGAAGAGAAGTTCAAGATGTAGTTGAGTTGTATGAGTATTCCACTCTTGACAAAATTTTACACTTGGCCTTAAAAGTTGAAAGTCAATTGAAAAAGAAACAAGAGGCCAAGAGGAATACTTCATACAATGAATACTACTCTAGAACTTGGAAAGGAAAAGAAAGAAAGGATGAGAAACCTCCTTCCAAAGACCACCCACCTAGGACCAATTCGTCTAGAACCTCCCATGAAAATGCAAACTCTTCTCAAAGTTCAAGAACTAGTTCCATCAAATGTTTTAAGTGTTTGGGCTATGGTCACATTGCTTCAAATTGCCCAACAAAAAGGAACATGATCTTGAACCCTAAAGGAGAGGTTGAAAGTGAATATTCTTCTCCCCCCTCCCCTAAAAGTTCTTCCTCCCACACTTCTTCCCAATCTTCAAGTGAGGATGAAATCAAACCTAATGAAGGAGGTTTGTTGGTGGTTAGGCGCATGCTAGGCCAAGTGCCTAAAGAATTTGAAAACCAAAGAGAAAATATTTTTCACTCAAGGTGCCAAATCAACAACAAAACTTGCTCCCTCATAATTGATAGTGGAAGTTGTGTTAATGTGGCTAGCACAAGGGTTGTGGATAAGCTTGGCTTGAAAACCATCCCTCATGCCAAGCCCTATAAGCTTTCTTGGCTTAGTGAGGAAGGTGAAATTAAAGTGGACAAACAAGTCCTTATTAACTTCTCCATTGGAAACTACAAGGATGAGGTATTACGTGACTTAGTGCCCATGGAAGCAACTCACATTTTATTAGGAAGGCCATGGCAATTTGATATAAAAGCTTTTCATGATGGCCATGCTAACAAGTTTACCTTTAGCTTCCAAGGCAAAAAGATCACATTACTACCTCTTTCACCAAGAGAAGTCAATGAGGACCAATTGCAAATGATTAAGAAAAGAAAAGAAGAGAAGGTGCAAAAGAAGGCGCAAGGGCATGAGTCCAAGAAGAGCATGATCACTCTCAAGGGGGTGAAGAAGGTAATGCTTGCCCAAAAACCCATCTTCCTAGCTTATCCTAGTGAATCTTCCCCCTCCTTCCAAAACCCTCACTCTAGATGTCCCTTAGACTTGTCATTAGTCTTAGATGAGTTCAAAGATGTTTTTCAAGAACCTCCAAAGGGTCTCCCACCCCTAAGAGGTATAGAACACCAAATTGATTTCATACAAGGCTCATCTTTGCCTAATAGGCCAGCCTATAGGACTAGTCCCGAGGAGGCTAAAGAAATTCAAAAACAAGTGAATGAGTTGTTAGAAAAGGGGTGGGTGCAACATAGCATGAGTCCTTGTGCAATGCCCGTGATCCTAGTCCCCAAAAAGGATGGAACATGGAGAATGTGCATAGATTGTAGGGCTATCAACAACATAACCATCAAGTATAGGCATCCCATTCCTAGGTTAGATGATTTGATTGATGAGTTACATGGTGCAACCATATTTTCCAAAATAGACTTGAAAAGTGGGTACAATCAAATTAGAATCAAAGAAGGTGATGAATGGAAAACCTCTTTCAAGACTAAGTTTGGATTATATGAGTGGTTAGTCATGCCTTTTGGCTTGACCAATGCACCTAGTACATTCATGAGACTCATGCACCATGTTCTTAGAGAGTTCTTAGGGAAGTTTGTTGTGGTATACTTTGATGACATTCTCATTTATAGTATGTCTCAAGATGACCACTTGCATCATTTAAGGAGTGTGTTAGAAACCTTAAGGAAGGCATCCTTGTATGCTAACATGGAGAAATGTGTGTTTGGGATGGATCATGTGATCTTCCTAGGTTTCAAAATAAATCAACATGGGGTCCATGTGGACCAAGAAAAAGTGATGGCAATCAAGGATTGGCCTCCCCCAAAGAATGTAAGTGAGCTTAGGTCTTTCCATGGGTTAGCTAGTTTCTATAGGAGGTTTGTGCCAAACTTTAGCACCATAGCTGCCCCTCTCAATGAATTGGTCAAGAAAGGTGTGACCTATAAGTGGGGCAAAGATCAAGAAAAGGCTTTTGAAACTTTAAAACAAAAATTGATCAATGCACCACTCTTAGCCCTCCCTAACTTCTCCAAAACTTTTGAAATTGAGTGTGATGCATCCAATGTAGGCATTGGGGTCGTGCTTCTCCAAGAAGGGCACCCCATAGCTTATTTTAGTGAGAAACTCAAGGGGAGTCACATCAACTACTCCACCTATGACAAAGAGCTTTATGCTCTTGTGAGAACTTTGCAAACTTGGCAACACTATCTTCTTTCAAAGGAGTTTGTGATACATAGTGACCATGAGTCACTCAAATTTTTGAAAAGTCAAGGCAAGTTAAACAAGAGACATGCTAGGTGGGTAGAGTTCTTAGAACAATTCCCATATGTGATCAAACATAAGCAAGGAAAGGCTAACATTGTGGCGGATGCACTTTCAAGAAGGCATTCCCACCTTTCCATTCTTGAAACTAAATTTCTTAGTTTTGATCATATTAAGGAATTGTATCCAAAGGATGTTGATTTCTCCCCCATTCTTAGTGAGTGCCACCAAGGGGCTTACAAAGACTTTTACCTTCTCAATCAATATCTTTTCAAAGGTAAGAGACTTTGCATTCCCCAAGGTTCCTTAAGAGCCTCACTCATTAGAGAGGCACATGAGGGAGGATTAATGGGGCATTTTGGGCCAAACAAGACTTTGGAAGTCTTGAAAGAACACTTCTATTGGCCTCACATGAGGAAGCATGTAGATAGGCATTGCAAAGGTTGCATAGCATGCATGAAAGCCAAGTCTAGAGTCCAACCCCATGGTCTTTACACCCCCTTGCCTATCCCTTCCAAGCCTTGGGTTGACATTTCTATGGATTTTGTCTTAGGTCTCCCAAGGACCAAAAAAGGTAGGGATTCCATTTTTGTAGTGGTGGATAGGTTCTCTAAGATGGCCCATTTCATTCCTTGCCATAAGATTGATGATGCAACTTATATTGCAAATCTTTTCTTCAAGGAAGTAGTAAGACTACATGGCCTACCTAGGTCCATTGTAAGTGATAGGGACTCCAAGTTTCTAAGCCATTTTTGGAGAACCTTGTGGGGTAAACTTGGCACCAAGCTTCTTTTCTCCACCACTTGTCATCCCCAAAGTGATGGCCAAACCGAGGTGGTTAATAGAACCCTAGGGCAAATGCTAAGATGTATGATAGTGCAAAACATTAGAGAGTGGGAGGAACTTCTTCCCCACATAGAGTTTGCCTACAATAGGGTTGTGCATTCCACTACTTCTCATTCCCCTTTTGAGGTTGTGTATGGGTTCAATCCCCTAACTCCCTTAGACCTCCTTCCCCTACCCACTCATGAGGCATGGACTTGCCAAGATGGTGAGACCAAAGCCAAGTACATCCAAGACTTGCATTCACAAGTTAAGGAAACCATTGAGAGGAGAGTTAAGAAACAACAAGAGGATGGTAATAAGGGAAGAAAGGAAGTCATCTTCCAAGAGGGAGATTGGGTTTGGCTTCACTTGAGAAAGGAGAGATTCCCTACTCAAAGGAAGTCTAAGCTCCTCCCTATAGGGGATGGCCCCTTTCAAGTCATTAGGAGAATTAACAACAATGCTTATGAGTTAGACTTACCCCCAAGCTACAACATAAGTAACTCATTTAATGTTTGTGACCTTTCTCCTTTTGATGTAGGGTTTAAGAATTCGTGGTCGAATTCTCTCCAAGAAGGGGAGGATGATGAAGGCATGACCACCTCCTTAGAAGCTCCATCAAGAAGGATCACTAGAAGCATGTCTAGAGGGGAGTCTTCTATTCCATCACCTTTATCTTTGTTTTGCATTACTTTAGTTTGAATTCCCTAAGTTGGTTTCTAGTTGATTTATTTTGGTTGACTTGTTGACTTTGATCCAAAGTTGACCTTTGACCAAGATTAGATTAACTTAATCCAACATGCTAATCCTTGTTTGTCTTGTTTTATAGGTAATTAAGAGAAAGTAGAGCATGGCTAGGTGGCACTTGGTGATTGGAGCACTTGGATGAAGTGGAAGAGAGAGGAAAGCAAAAAGCATAAAGCAAAAGCAAAAGTAGACATGTACCTTGTCTCCTTTTGCCTTTGTGGTTTATGCCTTAGAAGGTCACTTGGTCTCCTTCCTCTTTTGGCCTAGAATCTTCATGGGAATGCCTCCACCAATCATCTTCCTTCACTTGGCCAAGACTCACTCTCACATTAGGTTTAGGGTTTGCTAGTTAATCCTTTTTCATGTTTTTGTATTTGCTAAAGGACCCCTATGAACTCCTATTTAAAGGGTGCTCCTTGTCTTGTAAAAGGGTTGATCATTTTGTTTCTAAACTATTGTGTTTCAACCTTTAAATTTTCGTGAGCTCTCCTTCCTAGAAGTGAACTCACCTTTGCCTTATCTTGCTTGCAAGTGGCGGCATCATCACTCATCTCTAGGGCTTGGTTGGCTTAGATCCCCCCCTATGAGTGGCGTGCTTCTTCCATGCTTCATCTTCTATGCTTTCCATTTTTAATGTTTCTTCTTTCATTTTGGTTCTTTAAGTGTTGTTAATGTTGTGTGAGTTTAAGCTTGAATCCAACTCTCTTCTTCCTTTCATGAGCTTGAGAAATGAACCTTCACATCTAGATAGCTTGCTATCTTAATGTCCAGTGGGAATTTTCAAAAAGCTTTCTTAAATAACTTCACCATATTCATAACTCTAAAAGGAAACAAGATAATCCTTCATCACCAAAGGTACATAGGTACACTTGCTTTATGCCTTTTTCTTTATGCTTTATGCCTTTGCTTTACTCTCTCCTCCACATCATTTATGCTCCCCAATCACCATGCGCCACCTAGCATTGCTTTCTTACTCCTAATTAACCTACAAAGCAAATAAACATAGATTACCATGTTGACTTAAGTCAAGTGAACTATAGTCAACAAGTCAAACCTAGTCAAAGGTCAACAAGTCAACTAAAGTTGATTCAACTAAGTCAACTTTGGGAATCAAATATAAAAAACAAAAATGAAAGGGATGAAGGATTAATGAACTTTCTTTCTAAACATGCTTAGTCTTCTTAAGCATGTGCCTCCATCCTTGGTTTGGGCCAATCCTTCATCACACCATGAACACAATATCGCGCGAATTTGCAAGAGAAAAAGGGGGGGGGGGGGGACATTGGCTAGAAAACGCCACCTGAAAAGTGTACAATTAGTAAACTTCATAACAAGTGAGTTCAAGTATCGAATAATGCCACCAATCACATTCACAAATGCTGACTTCCAAGATGTTGATTCTGACCAAGACGACGACCTCATGGTCATCACCGTAAAAATCAAGAACTGTGCAGTGATGAAGGTGCTTGTTGACCAAGGGAGTACATTAGACATCCTCTATTGGAAAACATACTAGATGCTGCAGCTACCAACGGAAGCTATGATCCTATATATGGGTTCTCAGGGGAGAGGGTAGGCACCAAGGGATACATCAACCTACACATAGTGTTCCGCAAAGGGAACCAAACAAAAATTTTACTTGTGCGATTCCTAGTTGTTTAAGCACACACTTCTTAAAATATCTTGTTAGGACGACCATCCCTGAATACCTTGGAAATGGTAGTGGTGAAAAGAAATAAGTTGAAACCTTGTTGAGTAGACTTCCAAGAAAGAGAGGTGCGTCTCAATGGACAACTTAAGTACCTTATCATTCCTTAGCCAAAGTGTTTCCCAACTAGTTTCACAAATTTCCCAACAAAATTCCTCAAACAAAAATTATGCTTTAAAAACTAACTAAAAATATAAAATAAAAATAACTAAAGAAAATAAAATAAATGAGAAAAAAAAATCAAGAAAACGAAATGTTAGTGATAAACAAAAAAATCAAATCAAAAGAATAAAAAAAATAAGAACTAAAATGATAAAAATTCTAACCGTGTTCCCCAACAATGGCGCCAAATTTGATAATGCAATCATTGACGCGATCAAATTAATACTACTTATCTATAAAAACTTCAGTATTGTTAAGAAAGTAACAAAATAGACAGGGTAAAGAAATTCTAAGTCGTCTCCCAACAAACATGAAATTTCTTTTTAACAAATTAGTACTTATAAAAACTATACAAAAGAGTTAGTCAAATATAATAATAAAATATGAGAGATAAAGATAGAAAAGATAAATTAAAATAAAAACAATAGTAAAGAAAAATAGGTCGATTCCACCGCTCTTTCAAAATAGGATTCTGTATTGCACCTACGCGGACTAATGACACCACTCACACTTCTCATCCTTTGCCGCTATGCCTCCACCGACAAAGGTTGGGGGACTGGTGTACTGCACCAAGGCGGACTGATAAATTTGAACGACTAAGTCCGCCTACATATAGCCCCGCAAGTAGTTATCAAATGAATAACCAAATAAGCGTAAGCGGCCTAGGCCGCCTACTTCAGAGGAAAAGATGACATTTGTTGACCATTCCAGACTTAGAATATTACAAACAAGGTCCCCAGTACCAACAATCATTAACTAACGGCCTAGGCCAGGCCCAGGCCCATTTACGACCTAAGCAATGGCCCATCCCACGAGAAGGCCAGATATTATTAATAACTCTATAAATACACGTGGACCCTAGTAATTAAAGGTACACATTCATTAATCCCTTAATCAAGAGATTTGTCTTTTTGAGAATCTTTTGGATGACTTGATCGTTGGAGCCCTCTGCGTAGGTAACCCCTCTTGGGTCCAAACCGTGCACACCAATAGATGGCATACGCAAGCCGAGGAGGAGCCAACTTGAGAGATTGAGGATTGAGGGAAGGTGTTAATTGTGTCTAAGTTCTCTTATTTGTCTCCGCAGGAACAATTGGCGCCCATCGTGGGGAAAAAAGTAACACCTTACCTTGCATCTGCATACTGTCGACAATAGTTTCTACTCGAAGCAAAGGTGGAGTCACGAAGCAACCTGAAGCAGGTCCTACTGCGCCTGCCAACATCACCCCGGACTTGGCCGCCATCCTTGAAGGCCAAGCCAAGATGCAACAAGAGCTCGCTGACCTAAGAAAGCGCAATGCTGCCAAGATGGAGGCACACAGGCAAGAAAACTCACGGCTGAGAAGGAAGATCGAGGCTGACTCTACCTAGAAGGGGAATGCCAAGGAATCGTCAGAAGCCCCCAAGTCTTCGGCTTACCAGCCCAGTGAGAAAGAAAACGAGTATAACCCTACCCCACACACCTTCACCACCACTCAACAAACACTCATCATCTCTACCCATCACACAAACATTCATCCCCTCACCCCCAGGCACACCGTAGCACCCACCCCCGTTGCCACCCTTCCTATTACCCATATCCCACCTCACAACTTCACCACTACTTTCCCTACCATCGTCCACCATCCCATTCCACTACACTAGTTGCCACCCCAACCACCCAAACGTTGCCACCCTTTAATTGATGCCATGACCCACACACCTCTCCTTGTCCAGTGGGAACCCTTCACACTGGACCGCTATACTGGAGAAACCGACCTCGACGAACACCTCAAGATATACATTGATGTGACCCCAACAAGCCCAACCTCAAATGCATCAACAAGCCCAAGCCCACATTAAGGCCCAATCACTAGAAGCATGATGAGAAAGATTCACATGGGCCTCTCACAAGATGATCAAGTCAATCATGGGCTTTTTACATTATTCACATGGGCTAAAGAAATCTCTAAAATATGGGATGATGCATGAAGGAAGTAGTCTAGATTTAAATTGGGCCATTGTTTAGGCTTTGCTTTCAATTAAAGCTAGAAAACTTTTTGGGATCAATTAGGCCGAGCCCAATTTGCTACCTTTGGCCAAGAATTACTTGAGTGACTCTCCATTTGAATTCAAGCAAAGCATGAACTAAGCAAGGAGAATGTGATGGAAGCATGGTGCGTGTGACTTCGGCAAGGAGAGTGTGATATGCCACTTGGCATCATTAAGACTCATCTACTACATCACATGGTCTACAATCAAGCTTCTTCTCTAAGCTACATTTGCATTTCATCTTTGTTGCATTTTCTCTTCATTTGGCCTGCCATGTGCCTATAAATAGAGCCACTCAAATATTGTAATGGTTACTCTTGAATTGCTAATAGATGCTAATGTTTGTGATCATTCCACACTTCTATTAATTTGAAAGCATACATGGCTAACCTTCTCCTTCATTTCCTCTAGCCACCTTCCATACTATAGCTCCACTTCTACTCTTCATCTTCACCAAATTCTCCATTTCCGAGAGCTACTTTCATCTATTTCTCCAAATTTCGCTGCACTCGATCTCCTTCTCATCATTCTCCATGGATTTCCTTCCTCTCCTACACCAGGGACGTCCATCAATTGGTATCTAGAGCCATCCAAGCCTTTGGTGCATCCATCCTCTTGGTTTGGGTAAGGTTCTTGGTCCATACTTGTCTCCTCTTTCGATTTCTGTTTTGTCTCTCTTCTCCACTGTTTTCTTTACTTTTGTTGTTGTTTTTTTTAATGTTTTTGTTGCTCTCCACCATTTTACATTGAGGCTACATGAATCTCCATTGATTCATCTTGTAGTACTCCTTGCTTCATTGGTGCAAATCTATTTTAGGTTCCATTTTCGTTTTCCAACACTTGTTCTTTGGTTCTTGAGTTTTCTGCATTTTTATTCAGTGAATTCAGTCCTTCTTTGCATTTTATCATTCCAGTTATGTTTAAGTCATCTTCTATGCTTTGTTTGTGCTTTAATTCTTCTTTTCCACCGTTTAATTTCATTGCTTACTGATTTGGTTGAGTTTCCGAGCCATATCTCACAACCAAAACACTATGATGCATCAAGGAAGTGTGTAGATGTTTAAGGCCTGAATCCTCACTATTTTTCATCCATTTCACCGATTGGATTGTGCTTTTGTGTGTCTAAGATGTTCTTCTATGATTTATGCTTGATTTCAGTTCATAATCAAGTTCTTTAGCTATGCTTTCCATAGAACATCTCCAATTTCAGAGAGCAAATCTGCTCCAGTTTTCTTCTGTTTTCTACCAAATCATTGCACGCACAGTCTCTATTTTTGATTTTTTGTGACTAACTCAGTGCACCAAAATTCAATCTGATTTTTGCCTCATTTAGTTAACATCTAGACAAAAAATACAAAAAAAAGAATCATTCAAAAATGTTAAGTACAAAAAAAAATGAAAAATCATGCAAGTTGAGGCTCATATTTCCGATTTTTGGCACTGCAGTTTCCAAAAATTCACTTTTCCATTGTTGTTTTGTGCGTGTTTGTGTGCTTTTAGTGCTTGTTTTCACATGAATTTTGGCTTGAGTTTGTACTCTATATTGCTTCATTATTGATATGCTTTGGAAGTCAATTCATCACTTCATTTGCTACTGCTTTGCAATGAGTACTTCAGCCATATGATTGAGCACTTTTGTTTTGCTGTTTTTGCTGTTTTCATCTATTCTAGTGCCTTTCTAGGTTCCTTTTATGGTGCTTATTTTTATTTTCCAGCCTTTAATTTTTTTCTTGTCACTTCTTGAACCTCCTTCTAGTCATGTTTCATTTCAATTCTCGTTTGGTTTAGCATTTCTAATTAGCTTTTCATGCTTTCTCCTTTGTTTGGGTTCATCTACTTGTCTCTCGGTTTTGGTTGATTAATGATGCTATGGAGTTTAGAATGGTTTGTATGATATGGTAGCATCTTAGGTGGTGGATATTGAAGTAGAATTTTAGCTTGTGTGCTTATCTTTTTCTTCACCTATTGAGAGTTTTAGACCTATTCATTTGAGAGTGTGTGCTAACTCCATTGCTTAGTATAGTTTTCTTGCTATTTTGTTTTTTGGTGCAGGTTTGGTGGTTGTTTTGGCCTTAAAACCAAGGCTATTGTTGTTGTTTTGCACTTCATTTTGGTGGCTTAAGGTGCTTACAACTGCCTTACTTGGTGGTGGTCTTTGTTCAAATCAAAAGGAGGCTACAAGCCAAGCTCTTGGCTCTAGATTTTGTGCAAATTGGCAGCACTTTGGCAGCACATTTGGAGTTGCATTGTTTCTTATTTTTGGCTTTATTTCTTTGTACTTTGTACTTCTTTTTGCCACATCTTATTTGGTACCATTTTGAAGCCTACTTGATTGTGAAATTGCATCTTTTGAGCATCAAAATTTGAGATATTAAGTGCCTTGAGGTTGCTTCATTTTGAGTACCAAATTAGTGAACCAAAAATGCTTTCAAATTCTCATTTGTATCCATGGCCTACTTAGGTGTCTTGGGGAACCAAAGGTGTTCAATACCATCTCATAAGTAGACCCTTTTTCATATTATAGTGCAACGTTTTAGTAAGTGAGTGTGTTGAAAGTTCTAAGTGCTTTCTCACCTTGCTTTTAGGTCGCATAGTTAGACACTTAGTGGTTTAAATTTGTGAGACCAAAGTCTCTAAAATTTTTGCCATTTAGGGGTCCATTTTTAGTGTTAGTCTTTTCTTTTCTTTGAGTCTTGTTTGTGTTTGTTTGTGCTTAGTGTCTCAAGTGATTCTATTTACTTAGCCTTAAACATTTGTGTGATCTTTGAAACCTTTTGCAAGTACATCTTGGCAAGGATTGGCCTTGGTACTTAAGAAGTCTTTTAGACTCACCTCGCCTAACCTGGAGGTCTACTTGTGCTTGGTTCCTTCTTTCACCATTTTGTTAAAGTTCTAAGTTCTTTCAATCACCATGAGCACT
The DNA here is from genome assembly GCF_037176805.1 of Vigna unguiculata. Taxonomy (NCBI): domain Eukaryota; kingdom Viridiplantae; phylum Streptophyta; class Magnoliopsida; order Fabales; family Fabaceae; genus Vigna; species Vigna unguiculata. The sequence continues at coordinate 24,784,380 of NC_140802.1, forward strand.
AGAAGGGATACTCATGCTAGTACCCATTATCAACAACATGATGAAAATAACCTCCACACAAGTGGTGATGAAGAGGTTGAGGTTGATCCTAGAGTCCTAAATAATCTCTCTCAAGAGGTTAGGGACCTTAAAATTCAAATGGCTTCCATGCAGGCCAATCTTCAATTAATTGCCAATCAACTAACCCCTCCCAACCATAATACTCGTGCCTCTCCTAGGCCTTCTCGTGCCCCTTCAAGGCATGTGTATGATTTTGAAGAGGAGGAAGATGAGCGCATTAACCTTAGACAATTGCCTCATGTAAGAAGGCAAAGGCGCATACCTCCTCACCCAAAGGAAGTCAAAATTGATTTGCCTCATTTCTATGGAAAGGATAATGTTGAGGTTTTTCTTGATTGGGTTGCCAAAGTTGAACAATTGTTTGAGAGTCATGTTGTGGAGGAAGAGAGGCGTGTGTCTTTAGCTACTCTTAGCTTTCAAGGGCATGCTCTTAATTGGTGGACTTCCTTAGTCCTCCAAAGAAGGAGAAAAGGGCTACATGATATTGAGTATTGGAATGATCTTAAGGAAGCCCTTTATGCCCGCCATGTTCCCTCCTACTACAAAAGAGAGCTCTTGGACAAACTCCAAAGGTTCCAACAAAGATCTATGTCTATAGAAGAGAATAGACAAAAGATGGAGCTCTACATCATGAGAACCGGAATTGAAGAAGAAGAGGAACTTACCATTGCTAGGTTCTTAAGTGGACTCAATTACAATATAAGAGATAAAGTTGAGTTGCTTCCCTACCGCAATTTTCATAATCTTGTTCAAATGAACATCAAGGTGGAGCAACAACTTTTGAGACGTCCTTCTCACAAGGATTCTCCCTCCTTTTCTTAAAGTGATTTTCAAAAGAAAAAGAGTCCACTCATAAGAGCCTTACAAAGGTAAGTGACAAGGGTGAATCCTCCACCAACAAAAGAGGTAGTGACATCAAATGTTTCAAGTGTCTAGGTAGAGGTCATGTGGTCGCTCAATGCCCTACCAAACGCACCATTGTGCTTAAGGGCAAAGACCTCTACACTAGCCAAGAGGAGTCATCTTCAAGTGACTCTGACATTTCTCATTCTAGTGATTCTCAAGAACATTCATATCCAAATGAAGGGAAACTTTTGATGATTAGGAGGCTTCTCAATAACTAACCTAGCATTCCTCTCAATGATCAAAGAGAAAATATTTTCCACACAAGATGTGAGGTTTTGAAAAACACTTGTTCTTTGATCATTGATAGTGTGTCTTGTTGCAATTGTTGTAGCACAAGATTGGTTGAGAAGTTGAATTTGACTTTGTTACCCCATCCCAAACCTTATTGTACCACACCTAGCCAAAATCGATCAAATAAGTAAACAATACATATACCAAGGCAGTCAAGTATTCAGCCTAGGCCGAGTTAGCTTAAGTTTTACCAGTTCTAACCTAAACATCTAGAGGAACAACCTGCACCTCATATAATCAACATAAGCCGTCAAGATAAGTAGCCGGCCTAGACCGACTACTCCAGCAGATTCAATAAGATTAAAGCCTAGGTCGACTACTCCAATATACTTAGTAAAATTGAGGCCCCCCGTGTTCAACAAGTCCTAAGGGCCTGGGCTAGGGCCCAGGCCCACTTACAGCCCAAACTAAAGCCCAAGCCATGGCCCGGCCCATGGCACAACCAAATATAATTAATGCTCTATAAATACACGTGGACCCCAGTAATTAAAGGTATGCATTCATTAATCACTGATTTGACCTTCTAAGAGCTTTGACTTACTTGAGCTTCAGAGACTCTTCTTCAGGTAACCCCTCCTGGGTTCAAGCTGACATGTACCAACCGGGAAGAGACCAAATGAGGAGATAACAGACTACATGGTAAGGTGACGCTTGTGTTTGACTCATCTTATTTGTTCTTTGCAGGAACACTTACAAACTTCATTGGCTTGATGAAGATGGGGATCTCAAAGTTGAACATCAAGTAAAAGTCAAGTTCTCCATTGGGAAATTTCAAGATAAAGTTTTATGTGATGTAATCCCAATGGAAGCTTGCCATATTCTCTTGGGGAGGCCTTGGCAATTTGATCATAAAACCTTACACAATGGCCACACCAATGAGATCACCTCCAACATCATTCGAAAACTTTTGTGTTGCATCCCCTCACTCCTAGCCAAGTTGCTAGTGATCAAGTTCAAATGCGAGCTAGGAGAGAGGAAGAGAGTTCCAAGAACTCTAATGCTTCTAAAGATTCTAAGGACAAGACAAAGGTAGAGGAAGTTTCTTCTTCTAAGGATGTTGCTCATGAAGTTCTTTTAACTCATAAAACTCTTTTGCACACTTTTCATAATGAGCAACCTCCCTTCCTCTTACTTTGTCAAGCAATCCTTACTTGTCTTGAACATCCTTCTCTTAAGGATCTACATCCTTCCATTCGTGCTCTCCTTCATGAATTTCAAGATATTTTTCTAAAGGATGGCCCTCATGGTCTCCCACCTTTTAGAGGGATTGAGCACCAAATTGATTTTGTCTCAGGGGCAAGTCTTCCTAATAGACCCGCCTATAGGACAAACTCAATTGAGACCAAGGAGATAGAAACTCAAGTGAATGAGTTGCTAGACAAGGGATACGTTAAAAAAAAGTTTAAGTCCTTGTGCTATGCCTGTGTTGTTGGTGCCCAAGAAAGATGGAAAGTGGCGTATGTGTTGTGATTGTAGGGCTATCAACAACATCACCATAAAATATAGGCACCCAATCCCAAGACTAGATGATATGCTGGATGAATTACATGGAGCACAAATATTTTCAAAAATAGACCTCAAAAGTGGTTATCACCAAATTCGTATTCAAAAAGGTGATGAGTGGAAAATTGTTTTCAAAACAAAATTTGGTCTATATGAATGGTTAGTCATGCCCTTTGGTCTAACCAATGCTCCTAGTACATTCATGCGCCTAATGAATCATGTCTTGCAAGATTGTATAGCCAAGTTTGTTGTTGTCTATTTTTATGACATCTTGGTGTATAGTACAAGTTCTAAGCTTCATGTAGGTCATCTTAGAGTTGTGTTATCTCTTCTCCGAGACCACCAACTCTATGCTAACATTGACAAGTGCATTTTCTGTGTAGAAAGTGCCATCTTTTTGGGATTTGTGGTCAATAAGAGTGAGGTGCATGTTGACCCTGCAAAAATCAAGGCCATCCAAGAATGGCCTGTGCTAAAGAATGTTGGGGACATTAGAAGTTTTCATGGATTAACAAGTTTTTATAGAAGATTTGTCCCCAACTTCTCCACCATTGCTTCACCCCTCAATGAACTTGTTAAGAAAGACATATCTTTTGAGTGGGGTGAAAGACAACAAAAGGATTTTGATGATATCAAGACTAGGGTCACCCAAGCTCGCATTCTTGCTCTTTCAAACTTTGAGAAAACTTTTGAGCTAGAATGTGATGCTTCTGGGGTGGGAATAGGTGCGGTTTTGTTATAAGAAGGCCATCCAATTGCCTATTTTAGTGAAAAACTAAATGGTCCTTCTCGTAACTATCCCACCTATGACAAAGAGCTATATGCTCTTGTGCGAGCTCTTCATACTTGGGAACATTATCTCGTGACAAAAGAGTTTATTATCCATAATAATCATGAAACTCTCAAGTATTTGAAGAGCCAACACAAATTGAATAAAAGGCATGCAAAGTGGGTTGAGTACTTGGAACAATTCCCTTATGTTATCAAGTACAAGAAAGGGAAAGCTAATGTGGTAGGTGATGCACTATCATGGAGATATACTCTCTTAGCCAAGCTTGGGTCCCAAATTCTTGGATTTGACAACATATGTGAATTGTATATTCATGATCCCTTCTTTGCTACCATTTATCATGATTGTCTCACTATGTCCCAAGGCGGATTTTATCTCTCAAATGGATATCTTCTCAAAGAAGGTCGCCTATGTATTCCTCTAGGTTCTCATAGAAAACTTTTGATCAAAGAAATGCATGAGGGGGGACTTATGGGTCACTTTGGGGTCGCCAAAACTTTGGTCATGCTTAAAGATAAATTCTTTTGGCCCCATATGAAAAGGGAAATACAAAACCATTGCGCTAGTTGTTTGAATTGTTTGCATGCTAAGTCTAGCGCAATGCCTGCATGGATGTATACTCCTTTGCCTGTTGCTTCCACCCCTTGGGAGGATATAAGTATGGATTTTGTCCTAGGGCTTCCAAGGACTTCTGGGGGTGTTGACTCTATATTTGTGGTAGTGGACCATTTTTCTAAAATGGCACATTTTATACCATGCCACAAAGTAGATGATGCTAGCAACATAACAAGGTTGTTCTTTAGAGAAGTGGTTCGCCTCCATGGTTTACCCAAAACAATTGTGTTTGATAAGGATGCTAAATTCCTAAGCCATTTTTGGAGGACCTTGTGGTCTAGGCTAGGAACAAAACTTTCTTTCTCTACCTCTTGTCACCCACAAACTGATAGGCAAATCGACATTGCTTAGGGTTTTGCTTAAGGGGAATCATAAATTTTGGGATGAGTATCTTCCCCACATTGAATTTGCTTACAATAGAGTGGTCCATAACACCACCAAACTCTCACCCTTTGAGGTAGTTTATGGTTTTAACCCTCTCACACCATTGGACTTATTACCTCTTCCAACTTCTTTTGATTTTGTTCATAAAGAAGGGGTTTCTAAGTCCAAGTTCATAAAAGATTTTCATGAGAAGGTTAAACACCAAATTCAAGCCCAAGTTGAAAAGATTGCTCATTCTAAAAACAAGGGCAAGAGAGTTCGGTCTTTTAATGAAGGAGATTTAGTTTGGTTGCACTTAAGAAAGGAAAGATTTCCTAATATAAGAAAATCCAAACTTAGTCCTCGAGGTGATGGTCCATTCCAAATCATCAAGAAGATCAATAATAATGCTTATCAATTGGATCTTCCTCCGGAATATGGTGTGCATCCTACTTTCAACATTACTTATTTGGTTCCTTTTGTAGGTATTTTTGATGAAGAGGGTGACCACCAAGATTTGAGGGCAAATCCTCTTCAAGGGGGAGGGGATGATGTGACCCCAACAAGCCCAACCTCAAATGCATCAACAAGCCCAAGCCCGCATCAAGGCCCAATCACTAGAAGCATGATGAGAAAGATTCACATAGGCCTCTCACAAGATGATCAAGTCAATCATGGGATTTTTACATTATTCACATGGGCTAAAGAAATCTCTAAAATATGAGATGATGCATGAAGGAAGTAGTCTAGATTTAAATTGGGCCATTGTTTAGGCTTTGCTTTCAATAAAAGCTAGAACACTTTTTGGGATCAATTAGGCCGAGCCCAATTTGCTACCTTTGGCCAAGAATTACTTGAGTGACTCTCCATTTGGATGCAAGCAAAGCATGAACTAAGCAAGGAGAATGTTACTTGGGCAAGGAGAGTGTGATATGCCACTTGGCATCATCAAGACTCATCTTCTACATCACATGGTCTACAATCAAGCTTCTTCTCCAAGCTACATTTGCATTTCATCTTTGTTGCATTTTCTCTTCATTTGGCCGGTCATGTGCCTATAAATAGAGCCACTCAAATATTGTAATGGTTACTCTTGAACTGCTAATAGATGTTAGTGTTTGAGATCACTCCACACTTCTATTAATTTGAGAGCATACATGGCTAACCTTCTCCTTCATCTCCTCTAGCCACCTTCCATACCATAGCTTCACTTCTACTCTTCATCTTCACCAAATTCTCCATTTATGGGAGCTACTTTGATCTATTTCTCCAAATTCCGTTGCACTCCATCTCCTCCTCATCATTTTCCGTGGACTTCCTTCCTCTCCTACACCAAGGACGTCCATCATACATAACCCATGTCGCGCTCTATACATCCCACGATGTTGTCTTATGTAAAGCTTTTCCCACCACCCACAAAGGTCCTACACTTGAATGGTTCACTACCCTCCCACCATACTCCATCGACTATTTTGACACCCTCTCCCACATGTTTACCTGATGGAGGCGTGGTTCGGGATCGTCACATGGTTTTCAGAGCAGTTGATGGGATCATGCCCAAGACCTTTAAAGAGATCTCGGATTAGCTTTAGATCATAGAATAGGAACTCTTATAATTCTTGTAATGTTTTTGTTTGGGCTTTACCGGACCTTTAGTTATGTTGGGCCTTTTTGGTGTTTCGGCCCATAGTATATAAGCCATTGTGAGACACATTTGTATTCAGATTTGAGTTTTATGAAAATTTGAGTTTTCTCTCAAGTCTCGAGGTTCTCCTCAGAACCACCGATCCTTATCTTTGAATCTCCGATTCAAAGTGGCGGATCTTCCTCACTTATCTTGGAATCTCCTCCAAGTGGCGTGATTTCCTTCCGTTCCGCAAAAACCCCCAATCGACGTCCTCCATTTTCCCCCTTTTCGTTTTAGGGTTCATACCCATTTTTGTTCTAGATGAATTCCTCCCCAAATCCGAGACGATCCTTCATCATCCTCCCCTCCTTGGAGAGAATTTGACCACAAATTCTTTAAGCCTTTGTAGATGGAGCTTGACTTGATTTGGGGGAGGATTTGTGCCTCCCTTTTTTGAGCTCTAGTTCCATCCTTTCTAAGGATATTGCCCTTAGCTTTGGTTAGGCCATCTTTATTTTCTAGAGTACTCTTCCTCTCTTGCTTGTGCTTTGGGCCTTGCTTTTTGGCTTGGGAAGAGAAGGAAGAGTGATGCACATCTTTCTTTGGAAGAATTTTTTTGTAGGCAAGTAACACCTTAGTGAAAGCTTGCCCCTTTTCTTTTTCTTCTTTATCTTTTCTTATTATATTTCTATCCTTATTAACTTCTTGAGGTGATAGAGGTTGTAAAGTGGTCTTTTTCCCATTTATGAAGAAAATGTATTGGTTGGTATGACCATCATGTAAAGTTTGTTTATCAAATTGCCATGGCCTACCTAGTAAGATATGTGTGACTTCCATGGGAACAATATCACATAGCACCTCATCTTTGTAGCTTCCTATAGAGAACTTAATTAGGACTTGTTTATTGACATCTATTTCTCCCTCTTTACTTATCCAAGCAAGCTTGTAGGGCTTAGCATGAGGAATGGTCTCTAAGCTAAGCTTTTCCACCAACCTTGTGCTAGCTACATTGGTACTACTTCCTCCATCAATAATTAGAGAGCAAACCCATTTGTTAATTTTGCACCTAGATTGAAAAATGTTTTCTCTTTGAGTTGGCTCAAGCTCACTTTGATCTTGACCTATCATGCGCCTTAATAACATAGGGTCTTTCTCAAAAATTTTAGTTTTACTAGAGGAAGAAGATTCTTTTGAAAGAGAATGGGGAGATGAGTGTTCACTTTCAACATCATTACTCTTCTTTAAGATCATGGTCCTTTTGGTTGGGCAATTTAAAGCAATGTGATTATAACCCAAACATTTAAAACATTTAATGGAACTTGATCTTTGAGAAGTGGAATGGTGAATGTGATCACTTGGTGACTTACTTTTACTTGGTGGTTCTTGATGAGAGTTAGAAGGGAACTTATCATGTTTCTTTTTATCCTTTCCCTTCCATGAATGACTAAAGTAGTGGTTGGGTGAGTAACTCTTCCTTGCCCTTCTTTTTCTTTTCAATTGAATTTCAATCCCAATGGCAAGTGTGAAAACATTTTCAAGAGTGGAGTACTCATACAACTCTACTTGGTCTTGTATGTCTCTCCTAAGACCACTCACAAATCTTTTTATTTTCTCTTTGTTAGTCTCTTTTATTTCAACCCTACGCATTTGAGACTCTAATTCTTTAAAGTACTCACTCACACTCATAGAACCTTGGTGAAGCCTTTGGAGCTTCAAAAGAAGTTCCTTCCTATAGGAGGGAGGAACAAATCTAGCGCGCATAAGAGTTTTAATGTCCATCCAAGAAGCCACGGGTGGCCCTTGGTCATAATTCTTACAAACTTTATGCCACCAAGTATTGGCATACTCCAAAAATCCTAAAACTACTATATCAACTTGTGTTTGATTCTTTACATGATTTTCATTGAAAATTTGATCAACTTTAGCTTCCCAATCAAGGAAGACTTTGGGATTACTTCCTCCATAGAACTTAGGAATCTTTGGAGTTTGTTTCTCTTGTGATGGGTTGCGCCTAGAATGCCCTCTTTTCTTAGCCTCTCTTTCTTGCTGTTTAGCTTCAAGCCTTTGAATGTGCTCTTGGATTCTTAGGTCACTTTGCTCCTTGTCTTTTCTTAATTGTTCAAAGGCCTCCTTCCTAGACAACTCCAAATCCCGAAGCAATCTCATCAATGTATTGTTTTTGTTTGGTGTAGGTGCATTTGATGAACTTGCCATGATTCCTACAACAAAAACACTCAAATCCGAGACAAAATAAATGGATTAGAGGTTAGACAACATGAAAACCGAGACCAAATCCAACCCAAAATGTAACCCAAGTGTTTAGATCACTCTTCCAAAGTAACAAGGCAAGGCTAGCACTCAAAATCCACCAAAGGAGTGAAGCAAACACTTTTAAAAACTTGTTCAAAACCTTTCAAATGCAAGACAAGTGATTCGGCCACAACATCCCAAGAGTTTCAAGAAAAGAAAACTACTAAGACAAAACAAAGAACACCTAGTGACAAGCAAGAAAAGCACAAAAACAAGGAAAGCTAAACTCTAAAGAAGAAAAGTTTGAGACAAAACTTTTAACAAGACTAAAACAAGAAAAACACATTTTAAAGACTCTATGGAAAGCACTTGACAAGCATCTTCAAGTCTTAAATCATGCATACACCAAGAAAGATCATAACCAAGTTAAAGCATGGAACTAATTAGCCAATATCACCTAATTCTCAAGTATGAAAACTAGTAGCATAACACCTAGTGGAAAGCACACTTTTAGTTCACCAAAGAGCAAGGTTGCTCTCGGTTTTTAGACAAAAATTGGTGCAAAATTTTCTTCTTTCACAACTAGTTTCATAAAATGGTGAGAAAGAGTTTTAGGTGGCTTGGACACTTAGTTCTTCAAGTTTTAGGCCAAAATCAATTTCATGGAGCATACATCAAGCAAGACATAAAGTGAAAGAAAGATTCAAATACTTGGAAAAACAAGAATAAGAAAACTTCAAGTTAACATATGGCATATGACTCAAGCAAAAGTTAGGCACATTTAAAGACTCAACATGACATACACAAAGACACAAACATGTAGCTATCATGCATTTAAACTCATGGATATGAAGGTCAAAGACTAAGCATCCAAAGACATGTTATCCAACCACATTTAGGAGCTTAAAGAGGTGCAAAAACCGTAGCCAAACTGCCACACAAGAACCTGAAAACGCTGATTCACGTATTCTTGGCAGATCTGACCTTTCCTCACTAATTTGATCATAACTTTCTCCACAGAACTCCAAATACGTTGGATCTTTTTTTTCTGGAAACTAGACTCAGAGAGCTTTCTTTTGATACCAAAAATGTAATTTTTGGACCGCTGAACTGGTACAGTTTAATGTTTTAAAATCGTCACGTTTTCTGCCAGCACCGTTTTTGTGTGTAATGGAAGTGGATTTGAACCATACAAAGATAGCTACAATAAGACAAGGTTAGCACATGAAAAACACCATATTCAAGATAACCTAGGCTCTAGATACCAAATGATGAAGGATCGTCTCGGATTTGGGGAGGAATTCATCTAGAACAAAAATGGGTATGAACCCTAAAACGAAAAGGGGGAAAATGGAGGACGTCGATTGGGGGTTTTTGCGGAACGGAAGGAAATCACGCCACTTGGAGGAGATTCCAAGATAAGTGAGGAAGATCCGCCACTTTGAATCGGAGATTCAAAGATAAGGATCGGTGGTTCTGAGGAGAATCTTGAGACTTGAGAGAAAACTCAAATTTTCATAAAACTCAAATCTGAATACAAATGTGTCTCACAATGGCTTATATACTATGGGCCGAAACACCAAAAAGGCCCAACATAACTAAAGGTCCGGTAAAGCCCAAACAAAAACATTACAAGAATTATAAGAGTTCCTATTCTATGATCTAAAGCTAATCCGAGATCTCTTTAAAGGTCTTGGGCATGATCCCATCAACTGCTCTGAAAACCATGTGACGATCCCGAACCACGCCTCCATCATTACCACCCACTTCGTTGGCAGCTGCCCATGTAACATCGCTAAGGAATATTACTGATATTAAATAAATAAAATTCGAAATACAATAAATACCGCATTGAATATAAACTATTTCCCAAAACAAGGGAAATTTAAAACTTTAATATATAATAAGCTATAAAACCAGGAGTCCATAATTTCATAAAACTGAAATAAAAGTCAATGGCTCCCGCCAGGTTTACATGATATTCTCAAAGCTAAAATGATAAAACATAGAGTATATGTATATACAAAAATATCCCCTGCTAGCCCTTGCTCCGAGTCTAAGCATCTCCTGGCCCACCTGTCACATCATCTGCTCCCGGATAACAAGTTATTCGATCATCGCCAAACACACACACAGAAAGGGTGAGCTATGAACAATATATGTAAACAAACATGAATATAAATATGTTTCCCAACCCAAAATAACATAACTAAATTCTTATACTTTTCAAATCATCCCACCATGACCTCATAGTCCTTCATGAGTCATATGCATGAACTAGATCTTGGGACTTCATTGTGCTTCCACGAAACTAACTCATTCGTGGTCCAACCCTATGAGCCTATCCCTCTCATAGTCCTACCCTACAGACTCCTCGTCTAAAGTAAATCATCCAAGTCTTCTCACTTGGACCCTAGCACGCACGCAATCACCATTCTATGGACTCCTCGCCCAATAGTAGCCGACGGGAACATAATAGTTCCTTGCCCATCGTGCGCCCGACACATGCAATCACCATACTAAGGACTCCTTGCCCATTAGTAGCCGACGGGAACACAACCAGTTCCATGCCCATCATGTGTCCAACCACCAAGCACATCCCAGACCCTTATTGGACTTAGTCCTTCAAGCCCCCACACACCATACCACATGCATATACAACCTAACCTTAGTATAAACAGCCAAAACACACTCACAAGCACATAGAAACATAGTAATTCGCATAAACTGGCTTAAGCTAGGGACTTCTCGCCCGAGCTAAGTCCTCAGCCTCGCCTAGGCTAACCCACCTCGCCTGAGCGAGCTTAAAACAGTGACCACACCACGTTATCTCGCTTAGGCGAGATCCTCTCGCCTAGACGAGATTATCTCTCGCCCAAACACCCATTTCAAACTCGTGTGGGCTAAAAGGCAAACAAAACATCACACATGACCACGACATCTCGCTTAGGCGAGGCCTCGCCTAAGCGAGACCCTGATTCACCCAAAACCCACAAAACCCTCGCCTGGACGAGAAGTCGCGCTCAACACGCGCAACTTCATCACTATCTCGCTTAGGCGAACCTCACTCGCCTGAGCGAGTGTCTGTGTCGCCCAAACTCAATACTCTTCGCCTAAGCGAGAACCGCCAGAATTGTGATACGTGGAAAACATTGTGCAGGTTTGTCAAGTGAGGTGGTAATGCAATCTCGTACGCCACCGGTCCAATTCGCCTCGTAATCTGATATGGACCGATGAATCGAGGAGTCAGCTTCCTCGACTTCAATGCTCTCCCAATACCTGCCGTAGATGTAACCCTGAGGAACACATGATCACCAGCCTCAAACTCGAGTGGCCTTCTCCTCTTATCTGCGTAGGATTTCTACCGACTCTGAGTTGCATGCATCCGATCATGTATTACCCTTACCTTCTCAGTAGTTTGTTGTAAGAACTTTGGACCAAGTACCACAAACTCTCCATCTTGTTGGCAACACAAAGGTGTCCGACATCTCCTGCCATACAAGGCCTCGTAAGGCGCCATCCCAATGCTAGAATGGTAGCTATTATTATAAGTAAACTCCACCAGCGGTAGCACATGTCACGAGGTGATCCAGGACACATGTTCTCAATAAGTCCTCCAGAGACTGTATGGTCCTCTCAGACTGGCCATCAGTCTGAGGATGATATGCCGAGCTCATTCTCAATTGCGTGCCCAAAGTGTTCTGCAACGACTGCTAGAACCTCGAGGTAAATCTCGGATCTCTATCTGATATGATACTCGCAGGAACACCATGCAATCTGACTATTTCCTTGACATACAACTCTACTAGTTTATCTAGAGACATCTTCTAGTTAATGGGTAAAAAGCGTGTGCACTTTGACAACCTATCCACTATTACCCATATGGAATCATGCCCCCTCACAGACCTCGTTAGATGTGTAACAAAGTCCATGGAAATGCTGTCCCATTTCCACTTAGGAATCTCAAGAGGCTCCAACGTACCCCCGGCCTCTGATGCTCGATCTTCACTTTTTGGCACACTAAACAAGATGCTATATAATCTGCCACATCAGTTTTCATGCTAGTCCACCAGAAAGTCGCCTTTAAGTCCTTGTACATCTTAGTCATACCTGGATTTATGCTAAGACGATTCTTATGCCCTTCATCCAAGAGCATCTTCGTCAACACCGGGCTGCTAGGTACACACACCCTCTCTCTGAATCACAGGATACCATCTCTACCCATCCTGAAATCTTTTCTCTTCCCTGTGCCCAACTCACTAATAATATGTTGCAATTCCTGATCCTTACCCTATTCCACCCGAACCTCATCCAGGAACTCATTAGTGATCTTCAACATGCTGCACCATATGTGACATGCCTCTATATCCAACCCCAGATTCATATCTCGCAGCTTCTCAATCAGGTCTAACTCCTTAATCATCATAGCCGACACAAGAGCTTTCTTCCTGCTTAGAGCGTCTGCTACGACATTAGCCTTACTAGGGTGGTATAACAACTCAAAGTCATAGTCCTTCAGATATTCCATCTAGCGCCTCTGCCTCATATTCAATTCCTTCTGATCAAACGCGTATTTTAAACTCTTGTGATCACTGAATACCTGAAATTGTGCCCCATACAAGTAGTGCCTCCAAGTTTTGAGAGCAAAAACCATCGCCGCCAATTCCAAGTCGTGTGTAGGATAGTTTTTCTCATGCACCTTCAGCTGACGAGATGCATAAGCAATAGGCCATTTCTCCTGCATCAACACACAACCTAGACCCTGGTATGAAGCATCACAGTACATCTCAAACGTCTTGGTGGTGTCAGGAATAGCTGATATTGGTGCAGTGGTTAATCTCTTCTTCATATCCTCAAAACAGACCTCACACTCGTTTGTCCAAGAGAAAGGCTGGTCCTTTCTAGTGAATTGAGTGAAGGGACTCACCATCTTGGACAACCCCTCCACAAACCGCATACTCCTCCACTACCGGAATCACACTGATATTCTCGGCGGTACTATTCTTCTTTGCATGCGCCACAATCATAAAGCAGGTGGCTCCGACTTCTACTTCCTTTATCGCCCGCTGAGCCGAAATTAGCTCCAATCCCTCATGTTCTGGGAATGCCGAATTGCACCTCAACAATCAATTATGATGTGATTGTTAGACAGCCAGTCCATCCCCAAGATTACATCCAGTCCCTCCAAAGGCAAGCACACCAAGTTCACCTTGAATGTGCGACCTGCCACTTCCATTGAACACCCAACGTAGACGGAACTGGTAGCCACTTGACTTGAGGAGGGAGTTGATACAAGCAACTCACATTCTAAATCACGTGTCACCAAATTCAATCTCCCCACACACACATTAGAAATAAAGGAATGGGTTGCCCCAGAATCACACAACACTAGTACTACTTTACCAAACAACACACAAGGTTCAAGAATAAGATTACCCGACTGTGTAGCCTCGGTGATGGATAGGGCAAAGACTCTGCCTGCTGCCCTAGCTCGCTCTGCTGGCGATGGTGTTGGATTCTTTGTGCCAAGACTCTTCTTTTCTGGGCAATTATAGGCGAAGTGTCCCGGTTTGTCACATATAAAACATTTGCGGCGGTCACCTGACCCTCCTACTCCGCTTGCCAACTGAGGACAGTTCCTCTTAAGATGGGGTCCACCACACTGGTAGCAAGAGGGACCCTGGGATGTCTGTGGTCTGCTAGAAGGCTTTTTCATCTGCCTAGCCTCAACAACATTTTTCTGATGTCGTCTCACAACTGGACTAGGGCCCTTCTCAAGGTGCTCCGCACTCTTGGCCTGTTCCACCAAGATAGGAAATCTCCTCTCTCTCAAAGGTGTTACCACCCTCTTCAGCTCAAGTCTGAGTCCTCGCTCAAACTTTAAACACTTCCACTCTTCCGTGATGTTCTGTGAGGAATACCTCGCCAAGTGCTCAAATTTATTCACATATTCCTGCACTGTCATGTCTCCCTGCTGCAATGCGAGGAATTCAGCCACCCTGTCCTGTCTCGCCGTATCTGGAAAGTACTTCAACTGTTAAAAATCAGTCGCTTAGTCAAACAAAACCACACACTTTTCACATTTAACACGCAACATGCCACAAACAAACACATCGATAAGCGCATTCCCCACTAGCCCCAATAGTAGCCGACGGGAACATAACAGTTCCTGGCCCATCGTGAACCCATGACCTTCCACTCACAAGAACAAAGCATAACCACTATGCCAAATCACATTTGGTGATGACCATTATAATCTTATGATTATACTATCACTCACCATTCACAATTCCATTACCAAAACAAAATAATAAATAAACCATACAACACATAATTGGCATACATAGGACTCGAACCCAAGTCCTCTCACACAATCAAAGTACTCTCAACCATTTGAGCTAGTACTTTTCCATGTCACACCAAACAACAATTAATGTCATAAAGGCTCTTTCTACTCGCATTTATTAATTAATTAATTATTTAATTAACTAATTTCACGAGTCTTACAACCCACATCAAACCACAACCCTATCCCTTCTCAGCGTCAGACAAGAACAAGACGACATGCTACGTGCTTTCATCGACTGCTTCAGCAAAGCTGCCCTCCGCAAACCCCACCTCAACCAAGAAATGATTCTGCAATGTATGGCTCTCACCCTCAAACCAGGACCATTCGCTAATAACGTCTACCTCTACCCCTGCCTCCATACACGAACTCAAGCTTTGTCCCGCGGACAGCGTCCCCATGGAAGAGATGCAAAACCTTCACACCAAGTTCTACAATGATTACACTCCCTCAACCGCTGCCCGCGATAAATCACCCTCACGTCCTGACTCTCGGCCCAAAGAGCCTAGACAAACATGTTTCACCAGATATACGCTGCTATGTGTCCCCAGATTCCGCCTTCTAGACGAAGCCCTCCACGACGACCTCATCCCACCACCTTACAAAACATCCAACCCCCCAATGTAGACATGACCAAATAGTGGCGCTACCATAGAAACAATGGCAACACTACAGATGAATGCAAAGCGCTCCAAGATAAAATAGTAGAATTGGTTAGCGCTGGCCATTTCTGTCGCTTTCTCCGTAGACACGAACACCCACATCCATTGCGATTCGACAACCGATATCGCCCTCACAATACTCGCCACAATCAACGCTCCAATCAACCAACCAGCCAAGACCCACAAGCTGCCGGCACTGACGTCACCTTGGTTGATCCCCCACTACGTGGCAAAATTAACACCATCTCTAGAGGCTTTGCCAACGGCGGATCCACCTCCTCAGCAAGAAAGAAACACCTCCGCCAACTCCAATCCATTAACCTCATAACCCACTGATGAGTTCAAATTTTTGCCCTCATTTAATATTTAAATTTGGGGATTTAATTGAATTTTCTGTGCTTAAAGATTGATTTAATTAGGATTTGTGATTATTGGATTTATTGAGTATCTTTGGTAAAAATGGCGTAAAAATTGATTTTAGTTGCATAAAATATTATTGGATATTCTAACGTTTGTTAATGCAAGTGAAATTTATTTTTGGTCATTAAAAGTGTGGATTTGAAATATTCAAAGTTACAAAATAAGTCAAAAATTAGTAAATTCTGGAAAAGAATAAATCAGGAGCTAAATGCACCCCCTATTTTTATTTCCACACTCCTTCTAAAGTGGACCACCAAAAAACTTGTTCTGCACCCCAGTTTTCACTAAGTTGCACCCCTCCTACCACTTACACTACACTCAACCAGATTATGCCATGTGGCAATCCCCACCTTTCAAATCAGGCTAACCATAAGGTGACACGCATCATAATCCTCCACTCACCAAATTGACCAATCAAATCTTGCCACGTCACCATCCACCAATCTCGTCGTCAAACCTCCGGCCACCACAGTTCCATCATCTTCCTTCCCACCGGCCACCATTCACGCTCCAACACCTTCATTGCGCTCCACCATGCCAGAAATCGCGCACCATTGGCGCATCCAACCTGCACCAATGATGCCTTCCGTCTCCACACGAGCTACTGTAGCAGCGCACCACTAGCTTCGCATCAGTCAACCTCGCTCCATCCTTCTGCGAACACCATAACAACACCACCTTCATTGTAGATCTGCATCTGCGAACCACCGCTGCCACCACCATTAACACGAGCATAACCATACCAGAACAACGCATCACCATCCCTGGCAGCAGCACACACTAGCAGATTCTCACGAAACGCGTGCCATACCAGAAAAGCGAACCAGAGAAGCTTCCTCGCGCACCTGCAGTGAACGTCCCTCCATCACCACCGTGCCTGAAGCATCCTTGACACCAGAAAACGCTGTACCACACCACACACACAGATCCATGGTAGCGGAAAACCCAGCAGCTTCACACGCATCTGCATCTCGCCGGAGTTCGCGCAGCACCACGGCAGCAGAACGTCGCTGGAGAAGGAGGAGCGGCCAGCCGTCATTTCACGTCAGTCGCGCAGCCAAGGGAGGGAGAGTGTGCGAGAGCAAACCCTAATTCTGGAGAGAGAACACTCTACCACGTGTCAGGCTGCTATTGGACAGTCAAACTGGTCAACTGGTCAACATTGGTCAACTGGTCAAAGCCAACAATCAACTCTGGGCAAAACTGCAAAAATGGTTAAATAAGAGGGGCATAATTGGAAATTGGACAAAAATTAAGTTGCTAATTAATTAAATAAAAATAAAAGATTTTAGCAACCGACAGATAAAGCACAAAGTCGAGTTGAAGCCTATATAAAGAGACTTAAAGGAGCAGAAGGGAAACAACTTACACAACTTAGAACTCTCTGGTTTTGGCAGATACCATCTCCACCACATCTCTCATTCTCCATTTTCTTTTATTTTCTTTCCTTCATCATATTATCATGTATTCCATCAAAGCCATGGAGGGCTAAGCTTTAAGGGTTGATTCCACTGTAATTTCTTAACTGGATTCTTAGGTTAGTTGAATTTATTATGTCCTTTGTTTCTTAATTGAATAGAAAATAATGATTTTTAAATCTACACGCATGCTAATCATGAGTTAAAAGGTTTTTAAATTCAATTGAGACTTTACTTTGATTTTATTTAGAAACTTTCATTTGATTAAATAAGTTTTTGCCAATAATTGAGACTGTACTTTGATTAACGATAATCACTTTAACTAAAATTAGTCAAGACTTTACTTTGATTAATTAAGTTTTCTATTTAGTAAAGAAACAAAGGAATAGACATGATTAGGCATAGTAAAATTTAATTGAGACTATACTTTGGTTGAATTTACTATGGATAATCTATAATTCTCACTTTTAATTGAGACTTTACTTTGATTAAAAGTGAGGATACCAACAAATGAATTGAGACTATACATTGATTGATTTGTAAATCAACAACAATAATTAATTTAACAATAATCTCTAGATAACTGATGAAGAATCCTATTTTGAAAAAGCAGTGGAATTGACCTATTTTATATTACTTGTTTACAATCTTTTATTTTCGTGTCATTATTTTAGCATATCCAAACCCCCTATTTTTATAGTTGCTAGTTTTAATTGCATTTTTTATAAGAATCAAATATTGAGATTGATTTTGTATTCGTTGTGAGACGACTCATGGTTATCTTAACCCTAACTATTCTGTTCACTACTAATTTGGCAATATTGAAGTTGCTAAAGTTAAGTAGTGATAATTTGATCACTTAACGACAACGATATCACCCACTCTCACCCACTAATTTGGCATTACCTTTATGGAGGATGATTTCTACGGCGTCGACCACCAGTAGGATGATCCCATGGTCATCACTATAGAACTCGAGAACTACGCGGTAAAAAGGGTCCTTATTGACCAAGACAACCTTTGAGAAACTCCAACTCCCACCCAATGATGAACCTATCTACGGATTCTCCGGAGAGAAGGTCTCCACCCGTGGGTACGCAGACCTACACACTGTTTTCCGGGAAGGAAATCAAACCAAAACCATCCCATCCGGTTCCTTATCGTCGACGCACCCACCTCATACAATGTCCTCCTTGGCCGACCATCCCTCAACACTTTAGGCGTTGTCGTCTCTACACCCCACCTAGCCATGAAATTCCGCTCCCCATCTGGTGATATCCTTACCATCCACGAGGACCAATGGCTCGCACGAGAATGCTATATTGCTAGCGTATGTCCTCAACTACCAATCCTGCAAACAAACAACATTGAATGCCCACTCGGCTCTGACATAGCCTTATCTGGTGATGACTTTGACCCAAGAGTAGGAGGCGACGCACGTCTCGAGTCAGTTGATGACACTATAAGCTTGGAGCTCCCTAATGGCCGCACTCTCAAACTCGGTACCGGCCTCTAACAAGAACAACGTGATATCTTGACACCCACCCTTATCACCAACACCGACCTCTTTGCCTGGTCAACCGCAAACTTACTTGGCATCGACCCTCAGGTCACAATCGACAAGCTCTCCATCTTTAAAGAAGTCAGATATGTCTCCTAGAAGAAGCGCAAGCTTGGAGAAGAACGTCGACTAGCAGTGAAAGTATAAGCCGAAATATTACTTAACGCTGGCTTTATCAAAGAAGGCCACTACACCACCTGGCTATCCAACATGGTTTTGGTCAAAAAAGCAAATGGCAAATAGTGAATTTGTGTTGACTATACAGATCTCAATAAGGCCTGCCCTAGAGACGCGTATCCCTTACCCAACATTGACCGGCTAGTTAACAGTGCAGCCAACAACAAAGTCCTCAATTTCTTAGACATATACTCCGGGTACAACCAGATTCCAATGGCCACAATCGATATGAACATGACCGCTTTCGGCCTAAAAAATGCAGGAGCAGCTTACCAAAGATTGATGGACAAAGTATTCAACCACCTGATGGGCAAGTATGTCGAAGTGTACGTCGACGACATGGTTGTCAAATCTCCAAGCCACCAACACATTATTCTCCGCATTACGACAATACAACCTCAGACTCAACCTTGAAAAGTGCGTCTTCGACATCGATCGTGGCAAATTCCTAGGCTTCATGCTAACACATGGTGGCATCGAAGCAAACCCTGAAAAATGTACTGCTATCATCGAAATGCAAAGCCCCAACAATATCATAGAAGTACAGCGCCTGATTGGCTGCTTAACCGCCATCTCCAGATTCCTACCAAAACTAGCCGAACAAACTCAACCCATCATCCAACTACTTAAGAAATCCGCAAAGTTCTCTTGGAACGATGAATATGAGCAAGTTTTCCAAAACCATAAAACCACCCTTACATCTCCACCAACCCCTCCTTGTCTACATCACCGTAACAAATCACACTGTAAGCGCAATGTTGGTCCAAGAAATCATTGGTATCCAACACTCTGTATACTTCGTTAGTCAAACTTTGCAAGATCCGGAAAGCAGGTACCAAATGGTGGAAAATCTAGCATTGTCCTTAGTACACACAGCAAGACGCCTACGCCCTTAGTTCCAAAACCACAACATCATCGTCAACACCGACTACCCCATCCAAAAAATACTCCGAAAGCCTGACCTTGCTGGCCAAATGTTGTCATGGGCCGTGGAACTCTCTGAATTCAATATTCGTTACGAACCACACGACCCGATCAAAGCCAAGTGCCTGCTCGACTTCGTCAACGACCTTCAACACATACCTGAGGAGGACCAATGGACACTTTATGTAGACAGTTTCTCACATCCAAAAGGTACAGGCACCGACATCGTCTTAGGAGGCCACAACGATATTGTTCTTGTAGAGAAAAAATAAGATAAGTTAGGCACAAGTGTCACCTTACCCATATAGTCGCTATTTCTTCAAGAGAGTCTTCCCTCACCTCAGTCACTCTCTCCATCACAATTTTGCCTACCACAGCCACCGGACTAATACTCCCTTCCTCAACATACCTACCTACACCCCTCTCAGACTCCATATTCTCACTACTAGAAAAAGACAACGACACAATATCACTACTACTAGACATACCTTTTCTGAAAAGATGTCGGCGGAAACAAGGAACTAGTCTGACATATATAACACACGCAAGTCTCTGATTACAAAATTCTCGCAAATGAACTAACAAACGCAAACCCTTCGCGAAAACCATATTTATAAGCATGAATTCCAAACGATACAACTTTTTCCCGCCAAAAGTCACAACCCATACCAATCGACATAAAGCACACCAAAGGTCATGAGCATCAAGAATGACGACGCAAAACCCTTTTTCATTAGACCCTTGACACCCCCTTACCTGCTACAAACCTTTTTCTGTCTTCAGCCTTAACATTGTACATCACATCTAAAGGCTGGGGGACTGGTGTGCCGCACATAGTCGGCCTAGAAGAAAGACAGCGGACGCTTATCACCCTTTACCGACATCACTATGTCGGCGAAGGCTGGGGGACTGGTGTACCACACCTGGTCGGCCTAAGCCAAATAATAGTAAGCACCATGTACATGCTATGGAACCCAGACTAAAACCACTAAGAAGCGACATTGATTTAAGAAACCGAAAACAAACTATAGCGATCTAAGTCGTCAAGAAGTAACCGGCTCAGGACGCCAACTCTATACAAGACTATTGAGGACTTAGTAAAAAATAGAACACCCTTATACAAGTCACCAGTCTTCAAACAATCAAACTAAGGGCCTGGGCCAAGGCCCTGGCCCACCTATGGCGCAAGCAAAGGCCCAGCCCATGACGTAGTAAGAAATAATTAATGATCTATAAATATGCATGGACCCCACGAATTAAAGGTACGCATTCATTACTTCCTTAATCACTTGATTTGACATTTGAGAGCTTTCGCTGACTTGAGCTTCGAAGTCCCTTCTGCAGGTAACCCCTCCCGGGTCCAAGCCGACATATGCCAACCGGGAAGAGGCCTACTGAGGAGATAGTGAACTATATGGGTAAGGTGACACTTGTACCTAACTTATCTTATTTGTTCTCTGCAGGAACAATTGGTGCCCACCGTGGTGCACGAGACGGTACTTTACTACCCGCTTTCTCTGAAGATGGTTTCTACCCGTAGTAGAGCAGAAGTTAACAAGCAAGTTGAAGTTGGCCCCTTAGGACCTGCTTGTATCACTCTAGATCTGGCCGCCATCCTAGACAGTCAAGCCAAGATGCAACAAGAGCTGGCTGACCTGAAGAAGCACAACACTGATGAAGTGGAAGCACTGGGACAGGAAAACTCTCGCCTAAGGCGAAAGATCGAAGCCGATCCCACTCAAAAGGGAAAGGCCAAGGAAGCATCTAAAGTTGCAAGGTCCTCGACTTTCCAGCCTACTGAAGAGGAAAGCGAGTACAATCCTACCCTGCACACCTTCACCACCACCCAACAAACTCACATCCTCTCAACCCATCCTACTCACTTCCACTCCACCCTCCCAGGGCACACAGCGGCTTCCACCCCCGCCGCCACCCTCCCCACCACTCATGTCCCCTACAACATGCCCACCACCCTACATACTACTCATATCCCACCTTATAACCCTCACCACCCCCCCACTACCCACATCCCTCCTCACAACTTCACCTCCACTTTTCCCACCCTTGTCTGCTATCCCATACCTTCTCACCCGCTCCCATCCCAGCAACCACACCATTCCAGACGCCGTCACCCTTTCACTGACTTCATCGCCAACACCCGCTTCCCCATCCAGTGGGAACACTTCACATTGGAGCATTACACTGGGGAAACTGACCCCGATGAACACCTTAAAGTCTACATCACCCATGTCGCCCTTTACACTTCACATGACGCAGTCTTTTGCAAAGCCTTTCCCACCACGCTCCAAGGCCCCACACTCGAATGATTCACCACCCTCCCACCGTACTCTATCGACAGCTTCGACACCCTCTCACACATGTTTACCACTCACTTCGCTGGCGGCTGCCCACACCAAACCACTACAATATCACTCCTCGGCGGTAGGCAAGAACAAGGCGAGACGCTCCGGGCATTTATCGATCGCTTCAGCAAGGCTGCCCTTCACACGCCCCACCTAAATCAAGAGATGATACTCTAGTGCATGGTCTTCACCCTTCAACCCGGACCCTTCGCTAACAACGTTTACCTCCACCCACCTGCCTCTATGCACGAGTTGAAGTTGTGTGCCACCAATTATGTCCGTATGGAGGAAATACAAACCCTCCATACAAAATTTTGCAGTGATTACCCACCCTCTACCGCCAACCCCACCCCATAACCCCCCGTCTTGAGCCGCGACCACGGGAACCCTGACAACCCCGCTTCACCAGATACGCTCCCCTAAATATCCCTAGATCCCGCCTCCTTGATGAGGCATTTCAGGCTGACGGAAGACGACATGACCAAATACTGCCGCTATCACCGCAACCATGGACATACTAAAGAAGACTGTAAAGCACTCTAGGATAAAATTGAAGAACTAGTGCATGCTAGCCACTTTCACCGCTTTGTTCTCAGAGAAGACTACCCCTCTCGATCCCATCATCATCCTCCTCGTCCCGACCACTAACGCCCTCCGCATGACTCTCGCCACGATAAACGCTTGGACCAACCCGCAAATCAAGACCCCTAACCGGCTCACACCGACGTCACCCCCGCTGATCCTCCCCTACGCGACACTATCAACACCATCTCCGGTGGTTTCGCTAGTGGAGGCTTTACCTCTCCTGCCAGAAAAAGACACCTCCGCCATATCTAATCAATCAACCACATTACCCATTCCCATCACAGACGCTGCATGCCACCCATAACCTTCACGGACAACGACTTCCACGGCCTCGACCACCAACAAGACGACCCTATAGTCATTACCGTTGAAATAAAGAATTACGCAGTCAAAAAAGTATTTGTCGACCAAGGCAGTTCCGTCGACATCCTTTACTGGGCAACATACCAGAAACTCCAAATTCCCGACACCGCCATGGTCCCATACGATGAACCAATTTATGGCTTTTCTGGAGAAAAAGTTTCCACCCGCGGCTACATTGACGGAGTCCAAATCATCGAGGCACCCACATCTTATAATGTCCTCCTCGGCCGGCCCTCGCTCAACACCCTTGGCGCCGTCGTCCCTACCCCTCATCGGGCCATGAAGTTTCCCTCCCCATCTGGCGACATCCTCACAATTCATTGTGATCAACGCCTTGCACGCGAATGCTACATGGCCAGCCTACGCCCACAACTCCCCATCCAGCAAACCAATCACATCGAGCAGCCACCCAGCTCCGGGATCGCTTTGTTGGGCGATGACCTAGACCTAGAGTAGGCCGGGATGTTCGCCTCGAACCTGTTAACGAGACCACCCCTTGGAGCTCCCAAATGGCCATTTCATCAAGCTTGGCACTGGGTTAGAATCTGAAGAGCGTGACGTCATGACACCCATCCTAGTCGGTAACATAGACCTATTTGCTTGGTCAGCTGCCGACTTACTTGGAGTTGACCCTCAAGTAGCATCTCACAAGTTATCTATCTACAAAGAGGCTCGATATATTTCCCAGAAAAAACGCAAACTAGGCGAGGAGCGACGGCTAGCGGCCAAGGGCGAGGCTGATAAATTAATGAGCGCAGGGTTCATCGAAAAATCTCACTACACCACTTGGCTATCCAACGTGGTCCTGGTTAAGAAAGCCACCGGATGTGTGTTGACTACACGGATCTTAATAAAGCCTGTCCCAGAAATGCCTACCCCTTACCCAATATTGACCGACTTGTTGACGGCGCGGCCGACAATAAGGTTCTCAGCTTTCCTTATGTATACTCTAGCTACAATCAAATCCCCATGGCCGCATCCGACATGAACAAAACCGCTTTCATCACAAACGACGCCAATTACTTCTACAGGGTCATGCAATTTGACCTTAAAAACGCTGGAGCAACTTACCAACGATTGATGGACAAAGTCTTCAGTCATCTAATGGGCAAGTGCGTTGAAGTTTACATCGATGACATGGTTGTCAAATCCCCAAGCCATCACCAGCATGCTTAGGACCTATCAGCAATTTTCTCCGCATTACGGTAGTACAACCTTCGCCTCAACCCTGACAAGTGCGTATTCGGTGTCGACCATGGTAAATTCCTTGGATTCATGTTAACCCAGCGCGGTATAGAGGCCAACCCTGTAAAGTGCAATGTGATCATCGAAATGCAAAGCCCCACAAGCATCAAAGAGGTACAATGCCTCATAGGCCGCCTCACAGCCATTTCCCGCTTCCTTCCCAAACTAGCCGAACAAACCCAACCCATCATACAACTGCTCAAAAAATCCGCCAAGTTCACGTGGAATGGTGATTGTGAACAAATATTCCAGAAGCTTAAAACCACCCTCACCTCACCACCTATACTTCATAAACCGGATACTCATCAACTCTTATTGGTTTATATAACCGCCATCGATCACACTGTCAACGCAGCGCTGGTCCAAGATGTCGGCGGAAACCAACACCCTGTTTACTTCGTTAGTAGAACTCTACAAGACCCCAAAACCAGATATCAAATCGTGGAAAAATTGGTCCTATCCCTGGTACATGCAGCCTACCGCCTACGCCTATACTTCCAAAATCATAACATAATCGTCAAAACCGACTACCCAATTCAGAACATATTGCGGAAACCAGACCTTGCAGACCTGACATCGTACTAGAAGGCCCCAACGACATCCTCATCGAAAAATCCCTACACTTTGCCATCAAGACCTCTAACAACCAAGTCGAATACGAAGCCATCCTTGTCGGCCTATTCCTGGCCCACAAAGTTGGTATCAAGTTCCTGACGTGCAAAACCGACTTCAAGCTCACTGTGGGACATTTAAATGACGAGTTCCAGATCAAAGACCCTACCCTCCTACAATATTACCATCTAGTCCGGAAAGTCGTCTAGTCCGCCTTCGAACAAGTCCGCATACAACACATCCCCACATCCGAAAACGTAAGAGATGACATATAATCTAAACTAGCCATCACCAAGTCAAAAAGCCGGTACCTATCCCTGTTACAGCAAACACTACCCGCCCCTACATCCAGTATCTCAAAACGGGTGAACCTCGACCTAACGCCGACAAAGTTTGGATAACTAAAGTCGCTAGGTATACGATGATAGGCGACGACCTCTACAAATGCGGATACGGCCAGCCACTTCTCAAATGCGTCACGGTTGAACAAGCTCAGTACATAATTAAAGAATTACATGAGGGCATATGCGACTACCATTCCGGCGCGTGCACCATGACTACCCGAATCCTTTGCGCCGGTTACTTCTAGCCAACCATGGAGGCTGAGTACCAAGACTTCGTCAGGAAATGCATACCATGCCAGAAGCATGGCAACCTCATTCACCAGAAACAAGAGCAACTTCATCCCATACTATCCCCCTGGCCCTTCGCAAAGTGGGGATTGGATATCCTTGGCCCTTTCTCCCCTGGCAAAGGCCAAGTAAAATTCCTGATAGTAGCCGTCGACTACTTCACCAAATGGATAGAAGCCAAGCCACTTGCCACCATTACAGCCCAGCTGTAAGACCCGGGAAAATTAATTAATTAAATAATTAACTAATTAATAAATGCGGGTAGAAGGCGCCTTTATGGCATTAATTGTTGTTTAATGTGACGTGGAAAAGTACTAGCTCAAGTGGTGGAGAGTACTTTGGTTGTGTGAGAGGACTTGAGTTTGAGTCCTATGTATGCCCATTTTGTGTTGTTGTTTTATGATGTATTTTAATAATATGTAAGAGTGTGGAATTTGAAATGTAAGCTTATGTTGATTGTGTATATCATCAAATGTGATTTGGTATAGTGGTTGTGCTTTGGCCTTGTGAGTGGAAGGTCACGGGTTTAACCCTTGGTAGGCAGAACTTAACCTTTATTTTTATTAAATTTGGTTTAGAGTGAATGTGGAAAGGTAGAGAACTTATCAGAATGGGGGCAGCCAAGAGGGTTGGAAAACTATTAAATAATTAACATTAAGAGGAATTAAAACCCACCTAAGCCCAAGTTCGTCTTATTTTTAATACCCATCTTAGAGGCACCTATAAAAGCCAAAAATTAGGTAAATGGAAGGGTTTTGGCAGTGCTGAGAATTGGCTTTTGAGAGGAGCACGAGGTTGAGAGGGTGAACTGAGTTTTGAGGTGCAAGGGTTGAAGCAAGAAAGGATTTTGAATCAAGGAGGTCTTGTCTTCACAATTGTTGAGCACTCAATCCAGGTTAGGGGAGCTGGATTGAAATTGTATGCTTTTGGTCAAATTGTATGCTTGGGATGTTGTTTTGCCATGAAATTTTAAGTTCTTTATGAGGGAAATTAGGGGATTTGTATTTGGTACTGTTGGATTAGGAATTTCATGTGAATTGGTGCTCATGATGACTATTTTGTGTTGTGTATGTTTTTTATGGTATGAAATGTGAGAATGGGAGTCTGTATGGCAATTGTATCTTGTTGTTCTAAGAGTGTAATGTTGACAATTGAATTGGTGGGATTTGGGAGCGTTTTGGGTCGCTGATGCAGTGCTTGTGTACGTAAAATAGTGTAGAACCTCTAATTCTCGCTCAGGCGGGTGGGACTCGCCTAGGCGAGACATGCAGGGACTCATGTTCTTACCTCACTCGAGGTTCTCGCTCAGGCGATGAACATTGGTTTTAAGCGACTCATACACTCGCTCAGGCGAGTGAGGTTCGCCTAAGCGAGATAGTGATGAAATGTGCCCGTGTTGAGTGCGACTTCTCGTCCAGGCGAGGGGTTTTGGGGTTTGGGCGACGAACTCTCTCGCCTAGGCGAGAGTGGCTTACCTAAGCGAGATGTCTTGGTCATGTTTTGGTGCTTTGCGTGTATTTCAGGCCAGGCGAGTTTGAAATGTATTTTTGGGCGAGAGATGATCTCGCCTAAGCGAGATAACTTGATGTTGTTGTTGTTCTAAGCTCGCTCAGGCGAGGTGAGTTAGCCTAAGCAAGGCTAAGGGCTTAGCTTGGGCGAGAGGTCCCTAGCTTAAGCGAATTTATGCGAGTTACTATATTTCATGTGTTTGTGAGTGTGTGTTTTGGTTGTTTATCATAAGGATGGACTGTATATGCATGTGGTGTGATGTTTGGGCTTGAAGGACTAAGTCCAATAGGGGTCTAGGATGTGCTCGGTGGTTGGACACATGTTGGGCATGGAACTGGTTGAGTTCCCGTCGGCTACTAATGGGCGAGGAGTCCTTAGTATGGTGATTGCTTGTGTCGGGCGCACGATGGGCAAGGAACTGTTATGTTCCCGTCGGCTACTATTGGGCGAGGAGTCCATAGTATGGTGATTACGTGCGTGCCAGGGTCCAAGTGTGAGACTTGGATGTTTTACTACAAACGAGGAGTCTGTAGGGCAGGACTATGAGCGGGATAGGCTCATAGGTTTGGACCACGAATGAGTTAGTTTTGTAGGAGCATAGGGAAGTCCCAAGACTTAGTTCATGCATATGACTCATGAAGGACTATGAGGTCATGGTTGGGTGATTTGAAAAGTCTAAGGATTTTAATTATGTATTTTTGGGATTCGGGAAAACATATTTAATTCATGTATATTTTTATATTGTTATTGTGCATAGCTCACCCTATCTGTGTGTGTATGGCTATGATCAGATAATTTGTTATCCGGGAGCAGATGATGTGACAAGTGAGCTAGGAGCTACTTAGAGACAGAGAGCAGGGTCTACCTGGGGCTTTTGAAAGGATTTTCATTTAAAGGATTTTGATCTAATTTATGATTATGTTGAACTTTGGTATATTTTGTATTCAAGTAATTGCGAATATTTGAGTTATGCTGCAATTAAAGTTTTTAAATTTCCCGCATTTTTGGGAAATAGTTATAATCAATGTGGTATTTATTTTAATTGGAAATTTTATTTATTTAATATCAGTAATATTCCTTAGGGATGTTACACCAGCAAGTACAACAATTTGTTTGGAAGGATATCATATGCCGATATGGCGTCCCACACACCATCATTACCGACAACGACCGACAATTTATAGATAAAGAACTCGCTAAGTTCTACACCGATTTGGGCATCAAACACATAACCAGCTTTGTTGAGCACCCACAGACCAACGGACAGGCCGAGGCGACAAACAAGGTTATACTAGTGGTGCTACGCAAGCGGTTAGACAACACAAAAGGCCGATGGCCAGAAGAACTAGTAGAGGTGTGTTGGGCCTACAGGTGTACCCCTCAATCAAAAACAAACGTGTCTCCATTCAGCCTGGTATACGGCGCTGACGCCATGATACCCGTTAAAATTGGTGAACCATCCTTGCGCGGAGAACTATATGACTCAGCCCAAAACAATCAAAACATGGCCACCCACCTTGACCTCCTACCCGAACTAAGAGAAAAAACTCAACTACGCAACGTAGCTGCTAAACAAAGAGTCGCCAGGAAATATAACGCCAACTTATGCCCGAGATCGTTCGCAAAAGGAGACCTAGTTTAGAGAATAGCCAACAATGCAAGAAAGAAGGATGGCAACTTCTCCGTAAATTGGGACGACCCATACTGAATACGTGAAGACGCTGGGGGAGGAGCATATCAACTAGAGCAGTTGTCTTGGGAAGAAATACCCAATACGTGGAATGTATCCCATTTAAAGTTTTACTTTAGTTAAGGACATGTTTTGTACCAAACACTTGTAACACTGGGCGTACTCTTTTTCCTCACCTAGTGTTTTTGCCCTAAGTAGGGTTTTGGCAGGGGAGGTTTTAACGAGGCACCCTAGATTTCATGAATAAACAAAAGGGTTCCCAACTTCACGGTTGTTCTCCACTTCACTACTCGCATTTGTTTAAGTTCCCCACCCTTACCACAAGTAAGCGGCCTGGGTCGAACACCCTTAACTTGATGATTAATTCGTTTAAGTTCCCCACCCTTACCACAAGTAAGCGACCTGGGTCGAACACCCTTAACTTGATGATTAATTCGTTTAAGTTCCCCACCCTTACCACCAGTAAGCGGCCTGGGTCGAACACCCTTAACTTGATGATTAATTCGTTTAAGTTCCCCAACCCTTACCACAAGTAGGCGGCCTGGGTCGAATACCCTCAATAAAAAATCGAGTTCGCAAAACATCGCATACATCAAAACACCCACTCACAATCATACCATACCACTAACGCAACACTATCACACAAGTTATCAACATCCAATAAACAACGTAGCATACACAAAGCATTCATCATATTAAAAGTAAAGTAAAATAGTGTACGGAATATTACACGCATAGCATTCATAACCAAGTTTCAAATTATAAAAAACAAAGCTCCTACGTCGCCTTGTTATCATCACCCTCCACGGTAGCTTCCGCATCCTTCTCCTCCTCTGCCGCTTCCTTCTCTACCTCCTCCTTTAGGCTACTCTAAGCCTCGTTCACAAGCTGGCCATCCACCACATCTTTGTTAACATCAAACCTAGTATCAGCTGCATCTACATCTTGACAAAAGAAGGCCGCTTGCCTTAATCCTTTTTGGAACTCGTTGATGTGCTCTTGGATAATACAACCCTTCAAGTCATCAAGCTCCACTTCGGCACCCTCATATTTTTCCTTCAGTTCGTCATAATCCGCTTTCTGGTCCGCTATCCTTCTATTAAGTTTACTCTCCGCATCCAGATAGCGAACCTTCCATGTTCCCAACCTTTTCTTCTCTTCCTCTCAACTTCCTTTTCCTTCTTCCATGCAGCCCTCTACTCCGCAAACTTATCAACCTTCTCCTGCAACTCCTTCACTTTTTCCCGATTCCCCTCCTTTACCACCCGGCGATACAAGGAGCCAACCTGGCGACTCAAAATCAATGCCGTGCTTCCAAATTCCACCATAGTCTTCACCAAATGATCTGACTCCATATTGTCAATAGAATTGATCACTGTCTCCGGCAGATTGATATGAATGTCCTTCCTAATGGACGTTTCTGGCAACTCTATCAAGCCGGCTTCTGGTCCCTTGGTCCAACTCGATGACCCCAGCCCGAGCAAAGCCGCCCTCACCTTCTTCACGTCCTTGCCCTTACCGGGCCGAGCTGGTAACTCAGCTTTCCTCTTGGTGCCGCCATATACGTGCACCTCAAGCAACGACTCTTGTAAATTTGGAACCTCAGTGTTCCCAGCCGTTTTGGCCTTCACGGCCTTCTCCTTCCTCAATGCTTGAAAAAGCGTCAAATTCTTTTTCCCAGCCTGAGCCATGTGTCCTACACAAATACACCAAGTTTCGGTTAGTTTAACTTAGAAACATCAAGACAATTTAAGTCATAAATAGATACCTTCAATATCAATAATCGGATGAACCGAATTATAAACCCTAACTAAGGCCTTAGTGGGCAGTTTATCAGAAAACTTCATCAGGACCTCCACCACCTCCTTATCCGCCGCCGACAACTCGTCGGTACCCATATCCTTGTATCGAGAGGGGCTACCCGTTCGACTAAACGGGAATTTTGTACTCCCATCTGCATTAAGGAAATGAGACATGCCCCCCTCCTTCACCACAACCTTAAAATACCCATCCTTGAAATGCTTGAAGGACTGTGAAAACGTGTCCAGTCTGCTAATGCTGTGACGGCTCACCAGGGATAACCAAGTAGTCGGTTGTCGGGGCCTTGTGTCATAAAAATAAAGAAATGCATAAGGAGAAGGTCGTAGATACAATGACTGACAAGACACAGAAGGCTGACAAGTACGCCCAACTGTTCGAATGTAACTTGGTAGGCGCCACGTTGCGCTCACGGAGTACCCTCATGGTGAAGTCATCTAGCGGCAATCTCACATGTAGTTGGGAGAAATGACACATATACATATAAAAGAACTTCTCGGTAGCCCCCTCTTGGTCGTGACAGACGCGCTCAATAGCACTCACCCGTTCTAGTGAAACGATACTGCGGTCCACGCCTTTCGCGATAATAAGGGTACAGTTCAACCAAGAATTCAGCAGCCGGGACCACCGGAACAAGGAACACTGGTTATGCACATCAGCCGCTACCCATTCATAACTGGCCTTGGCCGGCCAGCTACTCTCTGCTATTTCTTTAGGAGGGTCTTCCCTCACCTCAGTCACTCTCTCCATCGAAATTCTGCCTACCACAGCCACCAGACTAATACTCCCCTCCTCAACACGCCTACCTACACCCCTCCCGGACTCCATACTCTCACTACTGGAAGAAAACAACGACACAGTATCACTACTTCTCGACATACCTTTTCTGAAAAGATGTCGGCAGAAACAAGGAACTAGTCAGATAGATATAACGCACGCAAGTCTCTGATTACAAAATTCTCGCAAATGAACTAACAAACACAAACCGTTTGCGAAAACCATATTTATAAGCATGAATTCCAAACGATACAACTTCTTCCTGCTAAAAGTCACAACCCATACCAATCGACATAAAGCAAACCAAAGGTCATGAGCATCAAGAACGATGGTGCAAAACCCTTTTTGAGTAGACCCCTGACACCCCCTTACCTGCTACAAACCTTTTTCTGTCTTCAGCCTTAACATTGTATATCATATCTAAAGGTTGGGGGACTGGTGTACCGCACCTAGTCGACCTAGAAGAAAGACAGCGGACGCTTATCACCCTTTACCGACATCACTATGTCGGCGAAGGCTGGGGACTGGTGTACCGCACCTGGTCAGCCTATGCTAAATAATAGTAAGCACCATGTACATGTTATGGCACACGGACTAAAACCACTAAGAAGCGACGTTGATTCAACAAACCGAAAACAAACTATAGCGGTCTAAGCCGTCAAGAAGTAACCAACTCAGGCTGACAACTCTATAAAAGACAATCGAGGACTTGCTAAAAAACAAAACACCCCTATACAAGTTACCAGTCTTCAAACAATCGAACAAAGGGCCTGGGCCACCTATGGCCCAAGCAAAGGCCCAGCCTATGACGTAGTAAGACATAATTAATGATCTATAAATATGCATGGACCCAACGAATTAAAGGTACACATTCATTACTTCCTTAATCACTTGATGTGACTTTTTAGAGCTTTCGCTGACTTGAGCTTCGGAGTCCCTTCTACAGGTAACCCCTCCCGGGTCCAAGCAGATATATGCCAACCGGGAAGAAGCCTACTGAGGAGATAGCGGACTATATGGATAAGGTGACACTTGTGCCTAACTTATCTTCTTTGTTCTCTGTAGGAACAAATATCCTTATTGAAAAATGTGTCCACTTCGCCTTCAAAACTTCCAATAATCAAGCTATACGAAGCCATCCTAGCCGGCTTATCTCTCGCACGGGAAGTCGGCGTCAAAACCCTCACATGCAAGACTGGTTCGAAGCTCACTGTGGGCCATCCCAACGACGAATTCCAAATCAAAGACCCCAGTCTCCTACAATACTATCATCTGGTCCGTAATGTCATAAAATCTACTTTCGACCGTGTATGCGTCCAACACATCCCCAAAAGTGAAAATGTCAAGGCCGACATCCTATCTAAATTAGCAAGCACTAAGCTAAAGAGCAGGCATAGATCCCTCTTATAATAGACATTATTCGCACCATCTATAACAAACATCTGCCTAAACGTGGACCACGCTGAAAACTAGACAACTTTGTACATCCATTACCTTAAAACCGGTAACCTCCACCCAATGCTGACAAGGAGTGGCTGGCTAAAGCCGCAAGGTATACGATGATATGGCCAGCCACTACTTAAATGCGTTACAACAAAACAAGCCCAATACGTAATAAGAGAGTTACACGAAGGCATATGCAGATATTACTCCGGTGTACAAACCATGACCACCAGAATACTCAAAGTCAGCTACTTCTGGCCAACTATGAATGCAAATTGCCACACCTTTGTCAAAAAATGCATACCATGTTAAAAGCATGGTAACCTCATCCATCAAAAATAAGAACCACTTCCCGCCATACTTTCCCCATGGCCTTTTGCAAAATAGGGAATGGACATCCTCGACCCTTTACCCCAGGAAAAAGGCAAGTGAAGTTCCTCATCGTAGCCATTGACTACTTCACGAAATGGATAGAATCTAAACCTTTAGCCACCATCACAACTCAATAGGTCCAGTAGTTCGTTTGGAAGGATATTATATGCCGCTATGGCGTACCACACACAATCATAACCGACAATCGCCGACAATTCATAGACAAGGAGCTGTCTAAATTCTATACTGACCTCGGCATCAAACATATCACCAACTCTGTAGAACATCCGCAGACCAATGGCCAAGCTGAAGCGGCCAACAAAGTCATACTAGTAGAATTGCGAAAACGACTGGATAACACCAAGGGTCGATGGTCGGAAGACTTATTGGAAGTATTATGGGGCTACAGATGCACCCCCTAGTCTCCTACGAACGAAGGCCCCTTCGACTTAGTATACGACGCAGAAGCCATGATACCGGTTTAGATTGGCGAACCATCTTTATACCGATAACTATACAATTCAGAACAAAACCACCAAAATATGTGTACCCACCTCAACCTATTACCCGAAGTAAGAGACAAAGCACAAATCCGTAACATGGCAATCAAGCAAAAAGCAGCCAAGAGATATAACACAAACCTATGCCCGCGATCATTTGTAAAAAGAAACCTAGTTTGGAGAATGGCCAGTAGTGCAAGAAAGAAGGATGGCAAATTCTCCGCCAATTGGGATGAACCATACCGAATACATGATGATACAGGAGGAGGCACCTACTATAAGACCCGAGAAAAATTAAATAGTTAATTAAATAATTATTTAATAAATTCGGGTAAAAGGAGCCTTTAAGGCATTTAATGCGGAGTGCTATGACGTGGAAAAGTACTAGCTCAAATGGTTGAGAGTACTTTGATTGTGTGAGAGGACTTGGATTCAAGTTCTATGTGTGCCAATTATGTGTTATTTTAATCTATGCATTATTTTGTTGATATATTTGAATGTGAGAAGTGATAATGAAATCCTAAAATTATAAGAATTATCACAATTGTGAATTGGTTGAATTGATTGTGCATTTGACTTGCTAATTGATGGGTTGTGGGTTCAAACCTTGCTAAGAACAAATTTACTCTCTTTTTGCCAAATTTTCTTTGGCATGAACTTGAAAGGGTTTAGGAACCCTAGCAGCCAGGAGTGGCAACCCAGAGGGCTGAAAACATTCAGTTAATGGGTAATGAATAAGCTTTAAGCCCCATTTTTAATTTAATTTTCGTGTGAAGTGGTAAAGGGTAATTAAGAGTGAATTAAATCTGGAGAGAGGGAGAGTAATTAGAAAGGGAGAGACCTGGAATTGTGGTGTGAACGTTGGGCAGCGAGGTTCTGGCATTTGGCACGTACTACAGAGAGGAATTGGAGTGGAAAACCAGTCTTAGGGGTGCAAACAAGAGACAAGAGAGTTTTTGGGGTTGGAGACACATCAAACTCGTGTTTTAGCAAGGAATCCAGGTAAGGGGAGTTGCTTTCATGTATTTCTATTATGGATAATATACACTGCATTGAGTGATCCCTATTATGGATTTCCGCTCAGAAACCGCCTAGCGGGTAGGTATATACTATCAGGCGACACATCAAATACAACCCAGAATATGGGTTCTGTCACGAGCTGCTTGGCAGTAAGGGGGAAACGCCAAGCGATGTATGATGTTTGTGGCTGGTTCGTTATGTTTTGGGAATTTTATGATACATTGATATTGTTGTATTAATTGTATGCCTATTTGATCGTGTTATGCTACGACATTCCTAGGATTGGGTGTTTGTGATTATGGGTTGAAAGGTGACCATGGGGAGTTCATGCTAGAATTAATAACTCAGTGGAAGTGATGGATTCAATGTTTTGTCGATATTTAATTGTAAGCATATGATATTAGTAGGTCTGAAATCGTACAAAATTTGAATTGAAAGTTTGTGTATTCCAATTGGTGAGACAACCAAACTGTGAGAAGTGGGAAGGGATCCTCGCGGGTGCGGAAAAACCTGGGTCTGTACCCAAGAACAGATGTGCCGCTTGGCGGAATCGTAACGGCCGCTTAGTGATAGCGTGCAACCAATCTTGTTTTGGATATGGGTCAGTTGAGTATAAGAGAGATGGGTCACGTATAGGGTTAGATTAAAATTGGTGTGAACAATGAAAAGAAAATAGAGGTGTAAGGGTTGTTAAAGATAGAGGGAATGTAGTAATGGTGGGGTACACGAGAAACATTTATACTAAATAGATAGAGGACTCCTAGTCGTGAATATTCATCTAATATAATGGAAATCAGTGAGGGAAGAGAATAATTAAATGTTATGGTGGATTAGGTGATTATTGGTTTTGGCATGTGAATCGATAATAATTGAATAAGGAGAGTGTATAGTAAGCAGGATAAGTACGAAGGTGAAAGTGTAGATCATAATGCAAGGAGATATGATGGATGTTAATTGAGAGTGGACTTCTGGAAAGAGGTTTAGTTACTTAGGCATGTGCTGTAATGGTAGAAAATAATACGAAGTAGTGGTTAGAGATATGAATTTCGTGATGTTGTATATGTGAATTAAGGTAAAGTGAGAGGGAGGTGCAGGTATGCGCACGAGTGTGTCAGAAGTATGTGTGTGATGATGATAACCAAGCATAGAGTGTAAAGTGTATGAGCCACTTATGTCATAGAGAATTGGTAAGAATATTGATAAAGCACACATCGCAAAATGGGGAAATGATGAGTATATATTGTAAGTAATTGAGTTGTTGTGATATGATGATTAGACTTGAGGTCCATTAAGCGAGGGTGCAACGATAACTTAAAACACTTTAGGGTCTAAGCCAAATGGTATTGAGTGCATAAACCAGCAAGTTTTCTCTACTGTCATGGCGCCTGGCGACTCGAGTAGGTGCACCAGGCGATAGGAACAATAGGAGAGGTCCCTGCCTTGCGTGGCGCCTGGCGGCAAGGTGTGCTTCGCCAGGCGGTAACTGTAAAATAGTGGGTCTAGGAGAGCGTTGGCGCCTGACGGTGGGGATGTACCGCCAGGCGGTCTGGACTTGTTTCGCCTGGCGGCGCTTGGGGCTGTACCAGGCGGAAATCTCGCAGACTATGATTCTTGTATGTGTTGCGTTTTAAGCAATGATGCTATACTTGGCTCAGGAGATGTTGTGCCATGAGCGGGTAGGTTCATGGATGGTGGCTAACATGTGATGATATGAGCGGGGAGGTTCATATCCAGTTACTCTCGTGTGGGGATACGAGCGAGGTAGGTTCGTATATTCCGTGCTCATACTTGAGAGATGCTGCGTGCAAGGAGGTACGTGGCTGGTGGATCACATGTGTTGGACTACAGGCGGGCAGGTCCGTTGTAAGACCCGAGAAAATTAAATAGTTAATTAAATAATTATTTAATAAATGCACGTAATAGAAGCCTTTAAGGCATTTAATGCAGAGAGCTATGACGTGGAAAAGTACTAGCTCAAGTGGTTGTGAGTACATAATTGTGTGAGAGGACTTTGGTTCAAGTCCTATGTATGCCGATTGTGTGTTATTTTTATTTGTGCATTATTTATTGATATATTTGAATGTTAGATGTGATGATATAATCCTAGAATTATAGGAATTATCACAAATATGGATTGGTTGAATTGGTTGTGCATTTGACTTGGTAATTTATGGGATGTGGGTTCAAACCCTTAGTAAGAACCAAAAGTAAACTCTCTTTTTGGCCTAATTTTTATTTTTGCATGGAATTTGAAAAGAGCAGCGTAACCTAGTTGCCTAAGGGGTTGAGAAATATTAGGTTATTATTCATTGAAGAGCAATTAAACATATTTTATGGCAATTTGCATTTTGAGAGGAGTAAAGGGGTAATTAGTGTGAGTTAACATAAAGATAGTAGAGGAATAGAGGAGGAAAAGCGCTGCATTTTCGTGTTTAGCATTGGGTAAAGGATTTCCAGAAGATTTGGGTTGTCTTGGAAAGAAGAAGTGGACTGCAAACTATTACTGGAGTGGACAAAAAGGTTAGGAGAGTCTTGGTTGAAGGATACCCACTCCAAACCCGAATTGAGCAAGGATTCCAGGTAAAGGGAGTTGTTTATGCGTGTTTTTATTCGTAATCACAATGTTGTGCCTTGTATGATCATAATTGCATGAATTCCACTCTGTTTTGCACTATTTTATTGGGGTTTCTGGATTTTTTCCAGAAACCGCCTAGCGGCCCAACCCTTGCCGCCAGGCGGCACATAAGAGGTGTGTTTTGTTCTTGCTTCTGGCATGAACCGCTTGGCAGCAATGAGCATCTGCTAGGCGACACGACAGGGCTCGCGTTTTCTTTAGGTTATGTTTTGAGCAGGGGTCCTTGGGCCTTCTGATTGTGATCTTGTGTATGATGTTATGTGTTAATAGTATGAAACTGTTATAATTGGGGCTGATGGTGCTTTGGGAATACTCTTTATGATTTATCATGGATGAAGTGGAGTGTGGAATGGGTTTAATCCGAATTTGAAGTATTATGGTTCATAGTATGTGCGAATTAGAGGAAATAATGTCATAGGAAGTGGGGTTAGGGAATCATGTGTGAATTATATTGTGGTATTGAATTTGGAGTCTGAATTGAGTTCTTGATATGTTGGGCATATCGCGGGTACAACAACTTGGGTTTTTTCTGGGTTCTAATGTACTGCCTGGCGGCTCTCAACTTGCCGCTAGGTGATGACGAGGACAGTGGTATAATGTGGTGTTGATTTTGGGTTGGACGTGAGGGAAGAGGTTTGAATGGTAGTTGAAACTAATAGCGGACGCGGGAAGGAACAATAAACCATAGGAAATTGTTTATGTGTTTGGTAATAGGTGGGAGATTATAGATATATTGTGATATGTTGGAAGCAATGTTAATGCAAGAAAGGGAGAGTGTTAATTTTAATTAAAAGTTTCAGGTTTGGAAAGCATAGTTCGGTTTGGGATGGTTTAGTTAGGATATGAGATGGTGTATGTTAATGAGTTGAGGTATTAGCCATGACTTGTGTAAGAAGGATTGAATGCTAAGTGAGTAGAAGTCGTATTACTGTTGTAGTGCGATTTAGGTAGATAATGTGCTATAAGGTACTATGTGGGTGGTCTTAGTTTGAGTTGGAATGAGTCATTGGGTAATGATAGAGGAACTTGGAAAATCCTATGTATTGTTGTGAGATTGGGGAGAGAAAATTATAGGTAATGGGTTCACCTGTGGAGTGCCAAGGAGCCAAGAATAAGAATTTAATGGATGAGAGTGCATTACTGCCTTGGAGGAGTGAAGAGAAGGTGAGATAATCTGATTGGAGGTGCGAAAACAACAAACTGGTATAAAGCTGATACGGCGCCTAGCGGAAGGAGCGAGCACGCCAGGCGGTAAAAGTTCCAGGAAGGGGTTGCAACGATTGGCGCCTGGGGGTAGCATGGGATCCGCTTGGCGGACGCAGAGCAGAAGGTGTTCTGTTGTGGACCTGACGCCTGGTGGTGTGGCTTGAACCGCCAAGCGGCCTGCACTGATTTCGCTTGGCAGCGCTTGGGGTTGCGCCAGGCGATAGTGATGCAGATTATTACTTGTGTGCGTTGCTTTTAAGTGACAATGATGCTATGCTTGGATCGGGAGATGCTGTGCCATGAGCGGGTAGGTTCATGGATGGTGGTTAACATGTGATATTACGAGCGAGATAGGTTCGTATGTTCCGTGCTCACGCTTGAGAGATGTTGCGTGCGGGGAGGTACGTGGCTGGTGGATCACATGTGTTGGACTACGGGCGGGTAGGTCCGTAGAGCAGGACTACCAGCGAGGAGGTTCGTAGAGTAAGATTACGAGCAGGGAGGTTCGTAGAGGCAGGACCACGAACGGGCAGGTTCGTGTGAGCATCATATTCCCGAGTCCGAGGCTAACTATATGTGTGGTTTGAAGGCTGAAAAGTCTTGGGGTTATGTTCTTGGCCAAGAACTAAATAGATTAATTAAAATGGGTGTCTTATTTATAATAGTGGTTATATATGTTACTTATATTTTTATCAGCTCACCCTTTCTGTTTGTGTATGGCGATGATCGTGTGATTCATTACACGGGAGCAGATGTTGATATAGGTGATGCTGAGGATGCTCAGGCGATGGAGTGAGGGCTAGCTGGGATTAAAGCTAGGGATTTTTTATTGTTATCATTTATATTTTGGACTTTGGAATTTGTAAAGTTTTGATACTACGATTTTAATAATTTTGTCACGATGTTTAAACATTTTAAATTTTCCCGCGTTTTAGGAATAATAACATCTTGACGTTTTAATTTCTTTTCTTTAAATATTTATTTATTTAAGTAATATTCCTTAGGGATGTTACATCCGTAGAGTAGGACTACGAGCGGGGAGGTTCGTAGAGCAGGACTACGAGCGGGGAGGTTCGTACCACGAGCGGACAAATTCGTGTGAGCATCATACCCGAGTCCAAGGCTAACCATTTGTGTGATTTGAAGGCTGAAAAGCCTTTGGGTTAAGGTCTTGGCCAAGAACTAATTAGATTGAATAAGATAGGTGTCTTACTGATATTCTTGTGATGTTATATGTTAATTGTATTTTTATCAGCTCACCCTTTCTGTTTGTGTATGGCGATGATCGTGTGACTCGTTACACGGGAGCAGATGATGACACAGGTGATGCTGAGGATGCTCAGGCAACAGAGTGAGGGCTAGCTGGGATTAAAGCTAGGGATTTTTATTATGTTTTCATTTATGATTTTGGACTTTGGAAATTGTAAAGCTTTAATACTACTATTTTAATAATTTTGGCGCGCGGTTTAAATATTTTAAATTTTCCCACGTTTTTGAAATAATAATATATTGACGTTTTAATTTCTTTTATTAATTATTTTTTTAATTAAGTAATATTCCTTAGGAATGTTACAGCTACAAGCTTGAGCAACTTACAAGAGAAGAGATATCGAACACTTATAATCCTGGGTGTACTCTTTTTCCTCACCTAGCATTTTTTCCCTAAGGAGGGTTTTGGCCTGGGAGATTTTAACGAGGCACCCCAAAATTCATGAATAAAACAGAGGGTTTCTCCACCATATACCTACCCGTTATCTAATCCTAATCGTTTAAGTTCCCCCCTTTTACCACAAGTAAGCGGCCTGGGTCGAACACCCGTTATCTAATCCTAATCGTTTAAGCTCCCCCCCCCCTTTACCACAAGTAAGCGGCCTGGGTCGAACACCCGTTATCTAATCCTAATCATTTAAGTTCCCCACCCTTACCAGAAGTAAGCGACCTAGGTCGAACACCCGTTATCTGATCCTAATCGTTTAAGTTCCCCACCCTTACCACAAATAAGTGGCCTGGGTCGAACACCCGTTGCCTAAGTCTAATTGTTTAAATTCCCCACCTTTACCACAAGTAAGCGGCCTAGGTCGAACACCCGTTGTTTAAATCACATTCACAATACTACAATAGTTACATTCTATCATACAAATACCATCATCATTCAAGTAAACACGCTCCTACAATAGAAACAATCAGAATCAACACAACAACAAACATACCAAGCACGTTAAACTATATTAAACAAGAACATGTAACAATGTATGAAGTATGAACATATACGAAAATGCATCAACGAGAAATAATGTATGAATTATTACGGACTTAGGATTCAAAATCAAATAGGAAATATAAAACCCTAATCCTAATCTGCTTCTTCATCAACAACTGCCACGACCTCTTCCTCATTCTTATTGTCCTCAGTCGCCACCTTCTCTGACTCTTCCTCTGGGCTGCTCTCCACCTGACTTATCAGCTGACCATCAACTACATCCTTGTTCACATCGAACCTAGAATCTGACACATCCACATCTTTGCAAAAGAAAGCCGAAAGCCTTTCTGAAAACCGTTAATATGTTCTTGGATGATACAACCCTTTAGGTCTTCCAGCTCAATCTCTAGGCCCTCATGTTTTTCTTTTAACTCGTCGTAGTCGGCCTCCAGATCAGCAATCTTTCCTTTCAACTTCACTTATTGAATCCAAACATCGAACTTTCCAGGTCCCAAGCCTCTTCTTCTCCTCTAGTCATTCTTCTCTCTCCCTTTCCTAAGGCGCCTTCTCTTTGGCATGTTTATCAACTTCACTCTACAGTTCCTCTATCTTAGACCGATCCCCCTCCCTTAATTCCCTGTAGTACAAAGACCCCACTCTACGTCCCAATATCAACGCCTTACTACTAAACTCCACTATAGCCTTAACCAATGCGTTCGATTCCATGTTGTCAATCGAGTTGACCATAGTTTCTGACAAATTGATTTCAATGTCACGCAGGACGACAGTCTTTGGCAACTCGATGAGTCTAGCCTTCGGTCCCTTCCCACAAGATGAAGATCCTAGCCCCCGCAAAGTGGCCCGAACCTTCTTCACATCCTTCCCCCTACCAGGCCTGGCCGGCAACTCAGCCTTCCTTTTCGAGACCCCATGTACATGGACTTCCACAAGAGGTTCCTGCAAGTTGGGAACTTCAATGCTCCTTGCAGCCTTCGCTCTTGTCGCCTTCTCTTTACGAAGAGTTTGAAAAAGACTCAAATTCTTCTTCCCCATCTGTGCCATATGACCTATAAACAACAACGAATGCCGATTAGTTAACTCAATCACACTATAACACTCAAAAATACAAAAAGATACCTTCTATATAAATAATCGGATGAACTGAATTATATACCCTAATTAAGCCCTTAGTGGGCATTTTATCGTTAAATTGCATCACGACATCCATCACCTCCTTGTCTGCCATCGACAACTCCTCCCTTGTCATACCCTTATATCGCCAAGGATTGTCGGTCCAGTAAAAAGGAAACTTAGTGCTCCCGTCATCAGTATAAAAGTATGAACGCCCTGCTTGCTTCAACACTACCTTGAATAACCCATCCTTAAAGTTTTTAAAGGACTGGGTAAACGCCTCCAATCTATTTATCCCTGGTCGACTTCTGAGCGATAACCAGGTTGTTGGACTCCTCGATCGAGTATCGAAGAAATAAAGGAACGATTGTGGAGAGGGACATAAATACAATGCTTTACACAACACCCGGAACGCCTGCAAGTATGCCCAACTATTCAGATGCAGTTAAGTAGGGGCGACATTCAGCAATCGCAGCACCCCCATAGTGAAGTCGTCGAACGACAGCCTAATAATGTACAACTGTGAAAAGTGACACATGTACACTTAGAAGAACTCCTCAGTAGCTCTTTCTCGACCGTGACATACACAGTCAACGACACTGACCCTTTCCAATGCCACAATATCCTTTCGAGCACCCCTCTCAAATATGGGAATGCAATTTAGCCACGACTTCAGCAACCGCGACAACCAAAACAAGGAGTATTGTGTTCGCACATCCTTCGCCACCCACCTGTTGCTCTCTGCCAACTTCGGGTGTCGTCTCTATAGGAATTATCCCCTCACCTCCTAGCTAACCCCTTTCACCACTCGTTGATAACAACTGTCGTTGACACGTTCAAATTAATACTACTAAACTATAGCAACTTCAGTATTACTAAGATAGTAGTCAACAAAATAGAAAGGGTAAAGTAACCCTAAGTCGTCTCCCAACGAACACGTAATTGATTTTTAACAAATTAGTTATTATCAAACTATACAAATGAGTTAGTCAAATAAAATAAAAAATATAGGGGATTAAGATAAACAAAGATAGAAATAAAATTTAAAAGATAAAAAAAATAAAAATAATAGTAAAAAAAATAGATTGATTCCATTGCTTTTTCAATATAGATTCATCATCGGTTATCTAAAGATTATTGCTCAATTAATTATTGTTGTAGATTTACAAATTAATCAATGTAAAGTCTCAATTAATTTGTTGGCGTTCTCACTTTTAACCAAAGTACAGTCTTAATTAAAAGTGAGAACTTTTAGATTATCCACAGTAAATTCAACCAAAGTACAGTCTCAATCAAATTTACTA
Organism: Vigna unguiculata; assembly: GCF_037176805.1. Taxonomy (NCBI): domain Eukaryota; kingdom Viridiplantae; phylum Streptophyta; class Magnoliopsida; order Fabales; family Fabaceae; genus Vigna; species Vigna unguiculata. The sequence continues at coordinate 24,827,698 of NC_140802.1, forward strand.
TGCCTAATCATGTCTATTCTTTTATCTCCTCACCAAATAAAAAGCTTAATTAATCAAAGTAAAGTCTCAATTAATTGTAGTTAGAGTAAATACCTTTAACCAAAGTAAAGTCTCAATTATTGGTAAAAACTCATTTCATCATATGAAAGTTTCTAAATAAAATCAAAGTAAAGTCTCAATTAAATTTAAAAACCCTTGAACTCATATGATCAACATGCATATAGATTTAAAATCATTACTTTTTACGTGATTTAAAGATAAAAGACATAGATGAATGAAAACCTCAACAATAATAAAAAGAACAAAGAAATTAATTGATCTAACCTTAGAATCCAATTAAGAAATTACAATGGACTCAACCCAAGAAGTTTAGCAATCCATGGAATACAAAATAAAAATAAAAGAAGAATAGAGAGAAGAAAAGAGAGAGAGAAAGAAATTTGGCCCCCTCTAAGGGTTCCTAAATTCTGACGTGCCGAGCTTGTCCCCTTCTGCTTCTCCCTTGGTCTCTTTATATAGGATTTGAACTGGGCTTTTCGGTTGATAAAACCTCTCAAATATCTTTTAAAATAAAGATAAAGATAAATATTCAAAGATATTTAGAGAGATCTAAACTATTTGACAAATATAGTTTGGTTAATAATTTATGATATAATTAAATAAATAAATTATTTAAAGATATCTAATAAATTATTAACAAATAATATTTGCATTAATTTTCTCAATAAGTCATTTTCAATCCTGTAGTCCAAATTTGCAGAGACATCCAAATTTTCAATTAAACCCCTCTCCTTTGACCAGTCATTGACCAGAGTTGACTATTTGACAAGCTTTGACTAGTTTGACTGTGCAATAGCAACTGACACATGGCAGCTCCTTCTCTCTCCAGAATTAGGGTTTCACTCTCACACTTTTCTCCAACACGTGATGATGGTTGCGGCTGCCGTTTTCTGGCAACGAAGGTTCGCTGCTGTTGCGGTGTGCGTGATTCATGGCTTGCGCACGGTGGTGGATGATGCAATGGCGAAATCGTGGCTGTCGTGAAGGTGGTGCACTAGTGGTTGAAGCTTTCCACTGCTGCGAACGTGGACGAAGATGGAGGTGCTGCGTGAATATCTAGTGCGTTGCAGATGTAGTATGGTTGCTCGCGGTGGCTTCGCTCCAGCAGCGTTTTCTGGCGTGGCTGCTTTGACGGTGAATGGCGGCGGGTGCCGTGGAGGGTGGTCATGGTGGCTGAAATTAGGATTAGGGTTTCATGTGTGAGATGGAGGAGATGATGATGTGGCAGTATCTAATTGGTGCATTTGTGTTTGCAAGGATTAATGCCACATGTCAGCATATGGTTGGCCTAATTTGAAAGGTGAGGATTGCCACATGGCAGCATCTGGTTGAAATGGGTTTAAGTGGTAGGAGGGGTGCAACTTAGTAAAAACTAGGGGTGCAGAACAGGTTTTTGTGGTGCATTTGGAAATAGGAGAGTGTTTAAGTAATGTATGGGGTGCAAAAGTGATTTTTTCAGAACTTGCTGACTTTAGCCTTATTCAAAGGTGTTTGTAACTTTAATTAATTTATTTTCCCACCTTGAATGAGCTTAATCTTAACTTCAGCTGCATCAACAAACGTTAAAATATCCGAAAATAATTTATGCAACTAAAAATCACTTTTTAACACATTTTTATCACACGAGCTCAAATAGCCTAATTGTTAGAATTATCAATTAAATCACTCTTTAAGCACAAAAATTCAATTAAATACCCAGAATTAAACACTGAATGAGGGCAAAAATACGTACTCATCACTCGTCGAATGACTACTTCCATCCCCCCTGAGCGATCACTCCCACTACCCGGACTCGACAAAGAAACACTAAAACTAGACATACCTTTTCTTTTTAAACAACAAGTCGACGATAGATACAAGGAAGGTATCGAACAAGATCTCACGCAAGCAAATAGCTCCCCCCAATTTCTCAAAAATGAACCATAGTAAATTTTTTTCTACCCCGTATTTGTATTTATAACCAACGTCTCAAACGTTTCAATTTTTCCTGCCAGAAGTAATGATTAGACGAAGCATCACAACGAAATGCGAAATGTCACAACACTCCAAATGGCGGCACCCCATGATTAGACCTCTGACATTTGCCACCCTTTCACCTACTAGCACCTCTTAAGACGTTAGTCTTAACATTGTTCATCACACTTAAAGATTGGGGGACTGGTGTACTACACCTAGGCGGACTAATGATACCACTCATACTTCTCATCCTTTGTCGCTATGCCTCCTCCGCCAAAGGCTGGGGGACTCGTGTACTGCACCTAGGCAGACTGATAAAACTGCACGGCTATGCCTGCCTACATATAGCCCCGCAAGCAGTTAGCAAATGAATAACCGGACAAGGGTAAGTGGCCTAGGCCGACTACTTCAGAGTACATAACGACATTTGTTGACCATTCCAAACTTAGAATATTATAGACAAGGTCCATAGTACCAACAATCATTAACTAAGGGCCTGGGCCAGGCCCAGTCCCATCTACTACCCAAGCAATGGCCCAGCCCACGAGAAGGCCAAACATCATTAATAACTCTACAAATACACGTGGACCCTAGTAATTAAAGGTACGCATTCATTAATCCCTTAATCAAGAGATTTTACTTTCTGAGAATCTTTTGGCTGACTTGATTGTAGGAGCCCTCTCCGTAGGTAACCCCTCATGGGTCCAAACTGTGCACACCAATAAATGGCATAGGCAAGCCGAGGAGGAGCTAAGTTGAGAGATTGAGGATTAAGGTAAGGTGATATTTGTGTCTAACTTATCTTATTTGTCTCTGCTTGAACAGATTCATCATTAGTTTCCAAAAGATTATTGTTATTGATTTCGTGTTTAAGACTTCAAATTAATCAATGTAACTTCTCAATTAATTTGTTGGCATCCTTACTTTCAACTAAAGTAACTTCTCAATCAAAAATAAGAACTTTGTAGATTAATCTTAGTAAATTGAACCAAAGTAACTTCTCAATTAAATATTACTAATCCTAATCATGTATATTCTTTTACCTCTTATATCTAGTAAAAAGCTAATTAACCAAAGTAACTTCTTGATTAATTCTAATATAAGTTTCAACCTTTAATCAAAGTAACTTCTCAATTATTAGTGAAAGGTCATTTAATCATATAAAAGTTTCTAAATTTAACTAAAGTAACTTCTCAATTAAAATTTAAAAACCCTTGGACTCAATGATTCTTATGTGATGTAGATTTAACACTGTGCTAACCTGCTACAATACAATGTAAAAATCATTACTTTTACTAAATTAGGAACCAAAAGACATAGATGAAAATAAATCTCAACAAGAATCAAAAGAGCAAACAAATTAATTGATCTGACCTCAGAATCCATTTAAGAAATTACAATGGAACCAACCCAAGAAGTTTAGCACTCCATGGAATGCAAAATAAAATAAAAATAATAGAAGAATGGAGAGAGAGAGAATGGAATTAGGTCCCCATAAGGGTTCCTAAACTTCGAAGTGTCGAGCTTATTCTTTCTGCTTCCCCTTTGGTCTCCTTATATAGGCCTTGATTGGACTTGGACTTGATCTGTTCTATTGCTGAAATCTTTTATCTTTTGATATAATATATCTCAAATAATTAATAGGTTTTATCATTTTATAAAATATTTAGAAGATTTTCTCTGTTGATAATTTGAGATATATAAAAGATAATTAATTAAAAACTTTTAATTAATTATTTAGCAACCTAATTTCTTTCCAATTTCTAATTTTGCCCCTCTTGTTTGACCATTTGACCATAATCTACCCAAGAGTTGACTGCTTTGACTAGTCTTTGAATGTTTGACCAGATTTTACCATTTCAATGTCCATTGAGAGACTGACACGTGGTAAATCTTCTCTCTCCAGAATTAGGGTTTCTTCTCCTGCCTCCGTTAAGGTTTCTTCTCCTGCCTCCATTAGGGTTTCGTCCTGCAATCCTCCACCATGTTTTCCAAGTTTCCGGCGACAGTTGTTGCTGCGTCACAGGGGCTGCAATGGTGGCCGATCAAACTACCACAGGTGAGCGGAGTTGCTCGCGAATAGTGGTTGTACTTTCTCTAGCGTGGTGAGGAACGAAAGTGCAGGGAGAAAACCAAGGCTTCAGCCGCTGCTAGTGATGGTTGACAACATTATTGTAGATGCTTGAAGATGATGCCCTTCGAGTTGCAAGTGTTGTTACGCGAAGATGCAGACCCGTGAGTGCAGAAACAGAGCTTTACTTTTTCAGCGAAGCTGTAATGGTAAGTGGTGTTTGCGTGTTGCAATAGTTTCCGTTGACGATGATGGTGCAGTGGCTATGGGCGACGAGCATGATGGAGGCTAGGGTTTCTGGTTTGTGAGTGAGATTGAAGATGATGAGGTGGTAGTGTAGGGTTGGTTAGTTTAGTGAGTGGAGGATCATGACATGTGTCATCATGTGGTTGAACAGATTTGAAAGTTAGGGATTGCTACATGGCATGATTTGGTTGAGTGGAGTTTAAGTGGTAGGAGGGGTGCAACTTAGTAAAAACTAGGGGCGTAGAACAGATTTTTGGTGGTCCATCTGGAATGAGAAAAGTGTACAATAAAAACTTGGTGTGCAAAAGTGACTTTTCCAGAAATTGCTGATTTTAGCCTTATTTGTAGGTGTTTTGTAACTTTAATCATTTTATTTTCACACCTTAAATGAACTTATTCTTAATTTCAGTTTCATCAACAAACATTAGAATATCAAAGAATAATTTATGCAACTAAAAATCACTTTTTAAGACATTTTTATCACACAAGCTCAAACAACCTAATTATCATAATTTTATTAAATCACTCTTTAAGCACACAAATTCACGTAAATACCCAAAATTAAATATTAAGTGAGGGAAAACGTACTGACTCATCAAGAAGTCCAGCTGGAAGTGGAGGATGTGCGTCGACTACACTAACTTGAACAAAGCATGTTCCAAGGATGCATACCTCATACCCAACATAGATAGGTTGGTTGACGATGCAGTAGGGAAATGCATACTTAGCTTCCTAAATGCTTATTATGGGTACAACAAGATCCCAATGGCATCAGCAAACATGATCAAGAACGCCTTCATAGGAGAAGAAGCAAACTACTACTACTACAAGGTAATGCCCTTTGGCCTAAAAAATGCCGAAGAAACTTATCAAAGGTTGATAGATAAAGTCTTCATCCATCGAATAGGGAAAATGTCGAGGTATATGTGGACCATATGGTGGTAAAATCACCAAACTTCATGCAGCACTCAACGAATTTGGCCGATGTGTTTGTGGCTCTAAGGAGATTCAACTATGGCTAAACTCGGAAAAATGCGTTTTCGGAGTGGATAGCATCAAATTCTTGGCCTTTATACTCACACAAGGGGGATAAAAGCTAACCCAGAAAAGTGCAAGGCGATCATTGACATAAGGAACCCTAGTAGTGTCAGGGAAATCTAGGGCCTGTGTTCAAATTTGATAACGTTGTCATTGATACTATCTGATGAAGGATTGACCCCAACCAAGGATGAAGGCACATGCTTAAGAAGACTAAGCATGTTTAGAAAGGAAGTTCACTAATCCTTCATCCCTTTTCATTTGTGTCTATTATTTTTGATTCCCAAAGTTGACTTAGTTGAATCAACTTTAGTTGACTTGTTGACCTTTGACTAGGTTTGACTTATTGACTATAGTTGACTTGACTTAAGCCAACATGCTAATCTATGTTTATTTGCTTTGTAGGTTAATTAGGAGTAAGAAAGCAATGCTAGGTGGCGCATGGTGATTGGGGAGCATAAATGATGTGGAAGAGAGAGTAAAGCAAAGGCATAAAGCATAAAGTAAAAGACATGAACACGGAATGGGTAAAGTTAACCATAAGTCGTCCCCCAACGAACACGGAATTGATTTTTAACAAGTTAGTTCTTATAAAATCTATACAAAACGGTTAGTCAAATAAAATAATAAAAATATGGGAGGATTCAGATAAACAAGAAAGAAATAGAAAAGATAAAAAAGAGATAAAAATAATTGTAAAGAAAATAGATTGACTCCATTGCTTTTTCAAAATATATTCATCATCGGTTATCTAAATATTATTGTTCAATTAATTATTGTTGTAGATTTACAAATTAATCAATGTAAAGTCTCAATTAATTTGTTGGCGTTCTCACTTTTAACCAAAGTACAACCTCAATTAAAAGTGAGAGAACTTTTAGATTATCCACAGTAAATTCAACTAAAGAACAGTCTCAATAAAATGTTACTATGCCTAATCATGTATATTATTTTATCTCCTCACCAAATAAAAAGCTTAATTAATCAAAGTAAAGTCTCGATTAATTTTCGTTAGAGTAAATAACTTTAACCAAAGTAAAGTCTCAATTATTGGTAAAAACTCATTCAATCATATGAAAGTTTCTAAATAAAATCAAAGTAAACTCTCAATTAAATTTAAAAACCCTTGGACTCATATGACCAACATGCATATCAACACTGGATCAGAGGAATGAACCTTACTTGAGACAAATCAATATTTTAGAAATCAAGTTACCATGCATAAACAAACAGAAAGATTCTATTTTTCACACATGAGTTAATCTTTTGAATTCACAAGACAATCAATTATGAAAGAAAGCACTCAAGTTAAATGTGTATTTTCTCACCAAAATTCGCTCAAGTGTTTTGGCTTGTGTTTTCACGCAAAATACTCATGCAATTAAACACTCATAATACTTAACAAGAATCTAATATTCACAAACTTTCAGAAAACATGCATTCAAAGATCTTGAGGACTTTTTACATATTATAATGGGGTCAAGGCAAAGGTAGGAAATATCTTAGGATTTTTGGGTTTTTGGAATAATAATGTAAGAAGAATAATGGAGCATAATTTCAAAAAGAACTATTTTTCGTTTATTGCTCTTTTTGACAAAAGAATCATTTTTTCTACATCTTGTTTTCAAAACTCTTTCATCTTTTCTTTTTCTTCCTTTTTGCCATTTTTATTAATTTGTGGGTGAGGTACTCACCCACACACTTTATTCCTCAACCAACCCTAACATAATCCACTAGCTCCTTTCTTTCTTCCTAAGGTAAGGAAAAACATGGTCTTTTTTCTTTTAAAGGGTTTACAATGGGCTTAAAACAAGAAAAAAGAGGTTTAAAGATCAAAGGGGGGCTACCAATGGATTAATATCAAGGTAGGCTTATTTGGCCAAGTAGCTAGAAACAAGAAATGCCTCAGTCATATCAAATCATGCATATTCACCTAAGTTGCAAAACAAAAGAATCAAGCTAAATATTTGAGTATAAACAAGCATGAGTAAATCACTCAAGAAAATAAGAATGGCACATGGTGGTCCATCCTTTACATTAAGGCTCAAGACTCACAAGGTCAAAACTCTTTCACAAAAGATCTAATCATGAAATTCTCAAATCAACTCAATTAGCAAATCACAGAAATCATCCACTCATATCAACATGACTTTTATTTTCCCAGAATTATGATCATCGCAGATTCTGAATCAAACCCCAAAATCCAATGTCAATATGTTTTATTGAAAGTAGTGAAATATTTTTGGTGGATTTCTTAAGAGACATATTGTTTAAAAGTTTCACTAAGTAAAAAGTTAATACTTTCATAATTTTCTCAAAAAGAAATCACATTTTTTTTATTTTTTTAAATGAAAACAAAAATTGAAAACAAAAACAGAAAGAAAGAAGAAAATAAATAAAATAAAAAATCCTATCTACAGTTTGTCTCCCCCACACTTATTTCAAAAAAAATGTCCTTGATGGACTTATTTTAGGGAGAAGATGAAAAATCTATGACTTCTAGCTCAATTTGGCCATAACTCAAAATTAATTTTCTTTAATTTTATAAAGTACAAGTCAGCTTGTACAATTTTATTAAAGAAGAGAAAACACATATTTTTCAATCTTTTTTAATATTTTTAAACTTAAAAACAAAAACAAAAAACAAATATGCATGCATTTTTAATTTTTGATCAACAATGTTTTCAAAAGAATATGAGTCTAACCTTTTTTCCTTTTAAAGCAACCTTTCCTCTTGCTCCGCAGCTAAGTCAACAAAAATCACCACTAAAAATCTATTTTGATCATTCACATCAGCAAACTTGATGTGTGGAGTGTGGGGCTTCAACTCAATTTGAGCATCATCATGTGCATTCGGATGGTTAATCGGATCATCAGTAATCCTTGTAATTTCATCTTGTGTGCAAAAATCTGCACTTGAAGTAGTTGAATCTGCTGATTCATTAACCAAGTCAGTTGTAATAGTTGATGCTTCAGCTACATCTTCGAATATTGTTGGCTCTTCAACTGCACTTGGTTCCTCCATTGTATTGTTCTCACAACTTTGCTCCTCAAAAAGATCATCTATACTCATATCATCATCAATAGATAAAACTTTATATTCACATTGAGCATCATCAACATATCCATCAATAAATATGTACGTGTGAGAATCTTCAATTTCTTCATCAACAACATCTTTAGAAAAATTGATATGTCCATCAGTAGACATATTACTATGAGCATCATTATATCTATCAGTAGATATATCAATGTGATGTGATTCTGGTGTTGGTTTATCTAACATTTGTATCGTGTACCCGTTCACATCAGTGCTTAATTGTTCCATCCTTTGATTCACGCTCCTTAACATTATCGTTTCATCCCTTTGGTCAACTATCGTCTTCATAAGTTTTTCTAAGGTGGCCTCCATAGCTATGTCTTTCATTGGCTGACTTAAATCTTTTGACATTTGTTCAGCTCTAATGGCCAACTTTAGAAACATATCTTCTATTTCTTGATGAAGGGCTCTAAATTCTGGGATTTCAGCAAATCTCGGATGGCATTGGAGGGTGGTATTAATAGTATAAAGTAATTCTACAAAGTTGTTTTTACTTACATCCTCCATCATGTCATACAATTGAATTAACACATTATGGCATACACAAGACTCGAACCCAAGCCTTCTGCACATTCAAGTATTCTCAACCACTTGAGCTAGTATTGTTCCTTTTCATAATACCCCTCATTAATTAACTTATAGATTCCTTGCTGCACATTTATTAAATAAATATTTATTTATTTAATTTGCCGAGTATTACAGGGACAACTCTCCTTGCCTGGATTCCTTGCTCCAATTGTGATACTAGTGATCTTCCTTGCCCCCAAAAGCCTCAACCCTTGCCTCCACTCCAAAAATCCTTTCCAACACTCAATCTCCCTTTTAGGTCACGAATTATACTTCTCCCTTTTACTCTCCTTGCTGCCACACCTAAATGACCCTCTGTTTTCTCCCTTAGTCCCATCTCTCCCTCACTTTCAGCCCAAAATAAATAAATAAAATAATATAAAATAAAAATTATAAAAATAATGGTTAATGTCCATTTACATCCAATTGTGATGCTAGTGATCTTCCTGGCCCCCAAAAGCCTTAACCCTTGCCTCCACTCCAAAAATCCTTTCCAGCACTTAATCTCCCGTTTAGGTCATGAATTCTACTTCTCCCTTTTACTCTCCCTACCGCCACACACAAATGACCCTATGTTTTCTCCTTTAGTCTCATCTCTCCCTCACTTTCAGCCCAAAATGAATAAATAAAATAAAATAAAACGAAAATTATAAAAATAATGGTTAATAGCCATTTACTTTGAGGTTTTACGGGATATCAACTGCCACCCCTCTACCCTTCTGGTTTCTGAGAGAATTTCTAGAGTTTCTAAGTTTTCCACCACTTAGAAAAATTACTGAAACGTGAAAAGGGACTACTCATGGCTAGCCAAGGTTCAAACTCACATCCCTCTAATCCATCAAGCATATGCACAACCAACCAACCAATACATGTTTCATGCCAATTCATGCACACATAGGATTATAAATTACATCCCACAACCAAACATATGTTCAAAATAAAGCAACAATTAAAACATCACACTAATCGCATACACAAGACTCAAACCCAAGTCCTTTCAACATAACCAAGTACTCTCAACCATTTGAGCTAGTACTTCTCTTAGAGGTACTTCCAACCCACAATTATTGGTAATTAATTATTTATTATTTATTTAAATTTCATGGGTTTTACAAGTGGCTAAAGAGATTGGGCGTAGCCTTAAATGGAGGTGAACTAGTATAAATCCTTGTCATGTGGGATATTATTGTTTTGTTTTATATTTTTCAAATATTGTGTTGAGTTATTAAGACAACCTGGTGAAGATTTCCATCAGATATTAAGATAACAAGCTATCTAGATGTGAAGTTGTACTTCAAGAGGTTCTAGAGAAGGAGGGGAACCACTTAAACAAGAAATCAAAACAAAATAGTGAAAGGAACCATAAAGCCAATTTGAAATGGATAGAAAACAAGTAAAAAATGGAAGATATGAAGATGATAATGAAGCAAGAGGAGCATGCCACTTAAACGAGGGCCACAAGGCAAACCAACCCTTAGGATAAGTGATTAATGGTGTCGACACTTGAGCTTGCTCAAGATAAGACAAGGGAGCTTCACTCCTAAGGAGGAGAACTACAACAAAGCTACAACAACATCTACTTTCTTGAAATTGATCAACCCTTTTAACAAGACAAGGAACACCCCTTATATATGTGGGCATAAGGGGCTCTAAACAAAATAAAAAGTTACAAAGAGTGTCTCTACAAATAAGAAACCCTAGCTTTTGGAAACTAGGTGAAACCTAATGCATAAGATGACAAAAATGGGGTAGACAAGTGGCATCCTCTCATTAATTTCATCCAAGCCAAGGGAGGACCACCATGGTACAAGGTGTTTTATGCTTTATGATTTATGCTTTAAGCTTTCCTCTCCCCTCCATGTCACCACCTAGTCATGCCATGTAGGTTTAGCTCTCCTCCACTCCATAAGTGTTAATCCACTCCTAATTACCGTAAGTAAACCTAAAAAAAAATAAACAAGGATTAACATGTAAACTAAGGTTAAATCAACTATAGTTAACAAGTCAACCCAAGTCAATGATCAACAAATCAACCAAGGTTAAGTCAACCAAAGTCAACTTAGGGAACTCAAACAAAAGGAATAGCAAACAAGGAAATGGATGAAGGGTTAGAGGACTCTCTTTCTAAACATATTGGCTCTCTTAACATATGCCTTAGGCATTCATTCTTTGTAGGGGGTTAGAGGCTCATCATCCTCCCCCTCTTGGAGAGAATTTGATCTCAAATTCTTGATGTTTTAGTTGATGGAGTTTGACTTTAGTTAAGGAAGTAATTTTTCCTTTCTCCTAAGAAGTCCATCACATGTTTTCTAAGGATATAACCCCTAGCTTTGGAGGAGCCATCGTTCCTTTCTTGATTGTTAAGGGTACAACCCTTCGCTTTGGAGAACCCATCCTTCCTCTCTTGATTACACTTTTGTTCTTCTCTTTAGATTTAGGAAGAGAAGGAAGAATGGTGGTGTATATCTTGCTTTGGAAAGCTCTTTTTGTAGGAAAGTAACACTTTGGTAATAAAATTGCAATTCGTCATTATGTTTTTTCTTTTTCCTCATTATGTCTTTTCTTTTTCATTTGCAATTCGTCCTTGATAGAGACCATACCCCACCAAATTAAAACTGAAAAATGCAATATGTGGTAACTAACTAGAGTCGTCTCCCAACGACCAATGTTCTTGTTCAAAGCTTCATTTTCTAGACAAAGACAACACCTATAACATAATGGGGGGTTTGGCGGATTCAGTTTCAACACAAAATTACTAAAATCTTGATGAAGGATTGACCCCAACCAAGAATGGAGGCACATGCTTAAGAAGGCTAAGCATGTTTAGAAAGGAAGTTCACTAATCCTTCATCCCTTTCATTTCTGTTTATTATTTTTGATTCCTTAAGTTGACTTAGTTGAATCAACTTTAGTTGACTTGTTGACCTTTGACTAGGTTTGACTTGTTGACTATAGTTGACTTTACTTAAGCCAACATGCTAATCTATGTTTATTTGCTTTGTAGGTTAATTAGGAGTAAGAAAGCAATGCTAGGTGGCGCATGGTGATTGGGGAGCATAAATGATGTGGAGGAGAGAGTAAAGCAAAGGCATAAAGCATAAAGTAAAAGGCATGAAGCAAGTGTACCTATGTACCTTTGGTCTCCTTTGTTTTTAGCACACTTTGGCCACTTTTTGGAGACATATGAGACACATTCTTTGTCTCTTTTTGTGCTAGAACGAAATCAGCCTTGCACACACCATAGTTGGCTCTTTTGTCTCTCATTTTTGTAACCTTATTTGACCTATTTTCTAGAAGCTAGGGTTAGGTTTTTGTAGAGACATCCTTAGGTATCTTTTATTTGCTTAGAGGCCCCTAAACTCTTCTATATAAGGGGTGCTCCTAGACATGTAAAAGGGTTGAACATTTTGAAGTAAAAACACTCTTGCGTCTCAACCATTTTGTGAGAGTTTCCTCCGTTGGGAGTGAATAGTTTTAAGCCTTATCTTGCATAGCAAGTGGCCGCGCACATCCACTCATCTTCAAGGTTGCCATGGCTTCTAGCCTAGCCTTGTAGTGGCGTGCTTCTCACATTTTTACCATTCCTTTCCTTTCCATTTTATGTTTTCTTCTTCCTTTAATTGTTCTTTGTTTTCTATGGTTTATATGCTTCCCATTTCCTTTTTGTTTTGAATCAATCCATCATCTTCTTCTCTTGAGCTTTGTGAAAGGAACCTTCACATTTAGATAGCTTGCTATCTTAATGTCCAGTGGGGATTTCACTTAGCTTTCTTAATCCACTCACACCATATTCAATCATCTTAAAAAGAAACAAGATAATCCTTCATCAAATCTAATAGTGAAACTTAATTGAACAGAATTCAAAATGTATTGATCCTTTGATTCCACTAAAAATCCACTAATCACATGTTACCAAATTAATTATCTTATCCAAATATAATACCTAGCATCGCTCTTGAGTTTATCACATTGAGCTCTGGATTCTAAGGGAGGAAAAATAGAAGCAGCAAGATAATTCAAAATGTTAGCAAACCATGGGGAGGGAAAAGAAGCAGAGAGTGTCAACAAACTTTCATCAGGAAAGCCATCCCAGATAGGCGGTCTACAACCAAATTTTGTGCTCTGCTCCTATCATGGATGTCCAAATCAAATTCTTAGAGTCAAAGCATCCATCTAATCAACCAAGGCTTGGATTTTGCCTTTTTCAACAAGTACTTAAGAGCTGCATTGTTAGTAAACACAACAACAAGAGAACCAAGCAGATAAGATCTAAACTTTTTAAATGCAAAAACAACCGCAACAAGCTCCTTCTTTGTTGTGGTGTAGTTTGCTTGGGCAACATCCAATGTTCTAGATGCGTAGTAGATTACCCTCGGCTGCTTGTCAATCTTTTGAGCCAAAAGAACCCCCAATGCATAATTGGATGCATCACACATCAACTCGAACAGGGTCGTCCAATCGGGCGCCTGAATGATCGGAGTAGTGGTAAGGGCCTTCTTGAGGCAATCAAAAGCCTCTTTGCATTCTTCATCAAAGATGAAGTCAACATCCTTTTACAACAACTTGGACAATGGAAGGGCCTTCTTGTTGAATCCTAAATAAAGCGCCTATAAACCCTACATGGCAAAGAAAATAACGAACCTCTCGCACAGAAGAGGGGTAAGGCAACTGTGAAACAACTGAAATCTTGGCAGGGTCAACTTCAATGCCCTTACTCGAAATGATGTGCCCTAAAACTATGCCTTGTTCTACGATGAAATGGCATTTCTCAAAATTGAGAACAAGGTTAGATTGGATGCACCTATTCAAAACTTTGTCCAGACTGTCTAAACATGCATCAAAGGAGGATCCATACACAGTAAAATAATCCATAAACACCTCTATGCAGTTTTCAAGAAAATCACTGAAAATGGTAAGCATGCACCGCTGGAATGTGCCAGGGGCATTGAATAGGCCAAAAGGCATTCTCCTATAGGCAAAAGTGACAAAGGGATAGGTGAATGCTGTTTTCTCTTGGTCCTCAAGTGAAATATGGATTTGAAAGTAACCAGAAAAACCATCAAGAAAGCTGTAATGAGATTTACATGCCAAGCAGTCAAGCATCTGGTTAATAAAAGGTAGGGGAAGTGGTCTTTTGTGGTTTCTTGATTTAGCCTTCTATAGTCGATGCAAACTCTCTAACTATTTTGTACCCTAGTTGGAATCAATTCCTCTTTTTCATTATTGACTATAATGAGGCTTGTCTTTTTAGGAACCACATGGATGAGACTGACCCACTAACTGTCTGTAATGGGGTAGATGATCCCTGCTTGTAGAAGTTTGGTCACCTCCTTCTTCACAACCTCTAGAATGACAAGGTTCAGTCACCTTTGTGGTTGTTTGACTAGCTTTGCTCTATCTTCCAATAATATCCTATGCATGCATGTTGATGTGCTAATACCAGGAATTGCAGCCAATGTCCATCCAATCGCCTTCTTGTGCTTTTTAAGAACATGCAACAACCTTTGCTCTTATTCAGTAGTGAGGGAGGTGGAAATGATGACGGGCAGTTTCTCCTCCTCTTCCAAGTTGACATACTTGAGGTTGTTTGGTAGGGGTTTCAACTCTGGAGTGTTGGATGCTGGCTGAATATCAGGAACTAGGGGGAGGGAGAAATGGGTTCCACAGCCTGTACCTCAACATAACAATCAAATGCATATGTACTTCCTGCAACATGGTTAGTGCATTTTGACCGTGTAACATCAAAATCATATGGTACAACACCCAGAGAGTCATACTCAGAATCAACATCAAAATCATAATCATAATCATAATATGAATCAGAGTCAACACCAACGCATGCAAATTTAGACAATTCATACATAGATGCATATTTCATGCAATGCAAAGGGTGGAAATCAGATATCAGTCCATCAACAACATCATCAATGATATCAACGTGAAAAACAAAGTGATCCTCAAAAGGATGTTTCATGGTATCCAAAATATTAAAACACACCGCAATATCATCAAACTCCATGGACAAAGTACCTGCATGGACATCAATCTTGGTTCGTGCATTTTTCAAAAACGGTATGCCTAAAAGATTGGTGCAAAACCATGTGAAAATCCTTCTTCCATACCAAGAATAGTAAAAATCAAAAGGGAAAATCAATTCACCAACACGAACTAAAACATCATTAACTAAACCTGCGAGGTGGCAACACTTCTATTTTCCAACTGAATCACCACGCCCGTAGGTTGCAAGGGTCCAAGAGAAAGAGATTTAAAAGTAGACAAAGGCATTACATTTATTGAAGCACCAAGATCAAGCATTGCATTTTCAAATTTATTGTTACCTATGATGCAAGGTACACAAAATGTACCTAGGTCCTTGCACTTCTCAGGAATTTGAGGAACACATTTACCTATCAATGCTGACACATTCCTTCCCATGTTGATCTTCTTGTTTTCCTTTAGCCTCCTCTTGTGCGTGCACAAGTCCTTCAAGAACTTTGCATATATGGGGATCTATTTAATGGCATTCAACAGAGGTATGTTCACCTCTACCTTCCTGAATGTTTCTAAGATCTCCTTGTCAATTTCTTCCATCTTCTTGCTTGGAATGGCTCTTGGAGGGAAAGGAAAAGAGATGGAAGGTGCGGCAGTAGAGGTGGAAGGCATAGGAGTCACACTAGATGTGGAAGGACCGGTTGCATGAGCATCACGCTTTCTCTGAAAATGTTAGCAGCATAGGCTTGAGGAGTATTAGAAGGTGCAAAAGTCGTGGCCTGTTGCAAGGCTAGGCAAGAATCTGTGAAATGCTCAACTGACGTGCAAATGCCACAAACTCCTACAGTAGAAGGTGAAGCTCTTTGATTCGCAGCAAGTTGGTTGACTAAGGTGGTAAGAGCATCAATCTTGGTCTCCAACTTCTTAGTGTATTCGGCAGCTCCTACATCATGAACTCCCCTAATAACAATGGCATCATTTCTTGCACCAAATTGTTGAGAGTTAAAGGTCATGTTCTCAATCAATTGCCTCGCTGCTGCTGGGGTCGAATTACCAAGAGCACCACCACTTGCAGCATCAATCATGCTTTTATCCATATGGTGCAAACCTTCATAAAAATAATGAAGAAGCAGATGCTCGGATATCTGGTGGTGTGGGCAACAAGAACATAAATTCTTGAATCTCTCCCAATATTCGTAGACACTCTCCCCATATTGTTGCTTGCTGCCAGAAATCTCCTTCCTTATGGTTGTAGTTCTGGATGCAGGGAAGAATTTGGCCAAGAACAATCTTTTCAAGTCATCCCAGCTCGAGATGGACCTTGGTGCAAGGTAGTACAGAAAATCTTTTGCATTGCCCTCCAAGGAATGACGAAAAGCTTTCAAGTACACATGATCTTCTTGGACATCTACAGGCTTCATGGTTGAGCCCCTAACATGGAACTAGTCCAGATGCTTACACAGGTCCTCACCTGCAAATGGATTTTTCTCATCAAGTTCAAGGTCTTAAAAGTGGGGATAAAATATTTCAAGTTAAAACAAGCACTGTAGCTACCAGAAAAAAAATTCCACAAGTTAAATGCTAGAATTTGACATTATTCATGTACTATTCACAACTCTAGAAATGACATTGTTCATGCGTTGCGACACTATTCACAATACCACACAAACAACAAGCACACTACACAAAACACACAGAAACATTATCTGATGAGTTCAAATTTTTGCCCTCATTTAATTTTTAAATTTAGGGATTTAATAGAATTTTTGTACTTAAGGATTGATTTTAATTAGGATTTGTGATTATTGGATTTATTGAGTACGTAAGGTAAAAATGGCGTAAAAATTGATTTTAGTTGCAATATTATTGGATATTCTAATATTTGTTAATGCAGCTGGAATTTAATTTGGGTCATGAAAAGTGTGGATTTGAAATATTCAAAGTTACAAAATAAGTCCAAAATCAGAAAATTCTGGAAAAGAAATAGTCAGGAGCTAAATGCACCCCCAATTTTTATTTACACACTGCTCTTGTAAGTGGACCACAAAAACCTGTTCTGCACCCCCCAGCTATTACTAAGTTGCACCCTTCCTACCACTTAAACTCCACTCAACCACATTATGCTATATGGCAATCCCCACCTTTCAAATCAGGCCAACCATATGTTGACATGTGTCATTATCCTTGTAAACACATTTGCACCAATTATACACTACCACATCATCATCTCCTCCATCTCACAGATTTGCACCATCACCATCACCGTCCGCACCAGCAGCCTGTAAGACCCGTGAAAATTAATTAATTAATAAATGCGGGTAGTGTGGGAGCCTTTATGGCATTAAATGTTAATGGGTGTGACATGGAAAAGTACTAGCTTAAGTGGCTGAGAGTACTTAATTATGTGAGAGAACTTGGGTTCAAGTCCTAGGTATGCCATTATATGTTGTTTGATTATTTAAATTTTAATATTATGCATGATTATGTTGTGTGATAATAAGATTATAGAATTATATGAATTGTCATGAAACATGATTGGTTGAATTGGTTATGCACTGGAATGGTGACTGAGTGGTTAAGGGTTCAAACCTTGGTGGCGAAACTCTACAAGTTTTGCCCAAGCGACTCCTTCTCGCCTAGGCGAGAGTTGTAGGAGTTCATTCAGGGTTTAGGATCGAGCAATTCGCTCACTCGACCAAGGTTGGAGTTGAGCGAAATGCAATCTTGCTTAGGCGAGAGCGGCTCCCCTAAGCGAGTCCGCGAGGAAGCCTGTACCATTTTGAGCGCGACTTCTCGTCCAAGCGAGAAGTTTTGAGTTCTGAGCGTTGGATACTCTCGCCTAAGCGAGTTCACGAAGTGGTTTGACACAAATTCTAAGTTTAATTCTCGTTCAAGCGAGGGCTAGGTGTTTTGGGTGCAAGTATGACTCGCTTAGGCGAGAAAAGCTCACCTAAGCGAGATGTGATGGTGAAGTCACTATTGAACGCTCGCTCATGCGAGGTGGGGTGGCTTACGCAAGATTGACGGGCTAGCCTGAGCGAAGAGCTCTAGCTTAAGCGAGTATACTACGAGTTTCGTGTTTGTGGGTGATGTATGGATTGTTTGATTGTGAGTTTCTAAAGTATAGGAATTATATGCTTGTAATTGTGGTGTTTGGGCTTGATGGACTAAGTCCAATAGGGGTTTGGGATGTGCTTGATGGTTGGACGCATGATGGGCATGGAACTAGGTAGTTCTCGTCGGTTGCTAAGTGGCGAGGAGTCCATAGTATGGTGATTACATGCGTCGGACGCACAATGGGCAAGGAACTATCATGTTCCGGTCGACTACTATTGGGCGACGAGTCCATAGTATGGTGATTGCGTGCGTGCCATGGTCCGAGCGAGGAAGGCTTGGATGTTTACTACAGACGAGGAGTCTGTAGGCCAGGACTATGAGCATGATAGGCTCGTAGGATTGGACCACGAATGGGTTAGTTTTGTGGGAGCACAATGAAGTCCTAAGACCTAGTTCATGCATATGACTCATGAAGGACTATGAGATCAGGGATGGTTAATTTGAAAATAATGAAATACTTTAGTGATGTTAGCTTCTTTGGGATGGATGACTTATTTATTTTATGTATTTATATATCCGTTCATAGCTCACCCTATCTGTGTGTGTGTGGCGATGATCGGATAACTTGTTATCCGGGAGCAGATGATTTTGACAGGTGAGCCAGGAGATGCTTAGAGGCGGAGTGCAGGGGCTACCTGGGGCTTTTGAAAGGATTTTCTTTTAAAGAATTTTGATGTAATTTTTAATTATGTGCTTTGGTAGATTTTGTAATAAAGAAATTTCGAATATTTGAACTATGTTACGGTTAAAGTTTCATTTTAATTTTCCCACATTTGGGAATATTCGATTATAAAATGAGGTTTTATTAATATTATCGTGTTTTAATTTATTTTATTTATTCATTTATAATTATTTAAAGTAATATTCCTTAGGGATGTTACACAGCCCACAGATTTGCGTCAACCATGGCTGGGTTTTCACAACGCAAATGAAGCAGAATCTCAACTACGACGCACTCATGAACATCTCCAAGCACCTGCAATCGCGAGCACACAACTTCACGCACCAGTAGATCACCATCGCGCCACCATGGAAGCTCGCACAGCCATAGCAGTACCCACCGCCAGTTATGTCGTCTCCATCTCCACGTGAGTGCAATGCCAACACGAGTCCCATGGCAGTCACCACGACGCAGTAACACCTCCATCACACCTACACCATTTCAGTTCAGTCACGACCATCCATGTAGCGTCGCTGGAAAACAGCAGCAACAACCATCATTGCACCTCCAACTAACAGAAACCATAATTCTGGAGAGAGAAAATGCACTCTGCGACATGTCAGTCTGCTATTGCACAATCAAACTAGTCAAAACTAGTCAAATCTGGTCAATTGGTCAATAGAGCAATCAACTCTGGTCAAATTCTAGTCAATTTTGTAAAAATGGTTAAATAAGAGGGGCATAATTGGAAAATGGACAAAAATTAAGTTGCTAATTAATTAAATAAAGATAAAAGATTTTAGCAACTGAACAGATAAAGTCCAAGTGCAATTGAAGTCTATATAAAGAGGCCTAAGGGAGCAGAAGAGGGACACTTGGCAACTCTCTGGTTTTGGAAAATACCATCATCCACCACATCTCTCATTCTTCCTTTCTTTTTATTTTCTTTCCTTCATCATATTATCATGTATTCCATCAAAGCCAAGGAGGGCTAAGCTTTTAGGGTTGATTTCACTGTAATTTCTTAACTGGATTCTGAAGTTAAATGAATGAATTTATTTGTTCTTTTGATTATTGTTATGGTTTTTGTTTATCTATGTCTTTTACTTCTTAATTGAATAGAAAATAATGATTTTAAATCTACAGGCATGCTAATCATATGAGTTAAAAGGTTTTTAAATTCAATTGAGACTTTACTTTGATTTTATTTAGAAACTTTCATGTGATTAAATAAGTTTTTGCTAATAATTGAGACTATACTTTGATTAATGATAATCACTTTAACTAAAATTGGTCAAGACTTTACTTTGATTAATTAAGTTTTCTATTTGGTAAAGAAACAAAAGAATAGACATGATTAAGCATAGTAAAATTTAATTGCGATTATACTTTGATTAAAATTCTCAATATGGATACTATGGATAATCTAAAACTGATAATTCCAATAAATGAATTAAGACTATACATTGATTGATTTGTAAATCAACAACAATAATTAATTTAACAATAATCTCTAAGATAACCGATGACGAATCCTATTTTGAAAAAGCAGTGGAATTGACCTATTTACTATTATTGTGTTTACGATCTTTTATTTACATGTCATTTATTCTTTACATATCAAAACCCCATATTTTTATAGTTACTAGTTTTAATTGCATTTTTATAAGAATCAAATATCTGAGATCAATTCCGTATTCGTTGAGAGATGACTCAGGGTTATCTTAACCCTAACTAGTTTATTCACTACTAACTTGGCAATACTGAAGTTGCTAAAGTTAAGTAGTGGTAATTTGATCGCCTAACGAGAGTGATATCACTATCACAATGAACATATACCAACTCAACCACACTTGAACGACACAAACACCAACACAATGAACACAAACACACTGAAAAATTTACCTTTGAACAAAACAATTGGTCCCCGACGCTGTACCCCGTAACCAACCAAAGTCGTCTTCCAATGACCAATGTTCTTGTTCAAAGCTTCATTTTCCAAACAAACACAACACCTATAACACAGGCGGTGGGGTTTGGCAGATTCAGTTTTAACACAAAATTACTAAAATCTAATAGTGAAACTTAATTGAACAGAATTCAAAAATTCCATTGAAAATCCACTAACCACGGGTTATTAATTATCTTATCCAATTTACTCTCATGAAACCGGAATTAATCAACTATGAGAAAATTAACACGGCTTCATTATGCCATGAAGCATAACACACATCCTCTTTCAATTTCACATACACAGATATAGCAACTGTGGTAGAACCCAAACTCACTAAGCATGAACAAGGGCCCTGAAAGTGTAGAAAACATGGACCCATGATTAAGCATCACAAATGCTCATTTCATTCAAATTTACGAATTGAAAAGGATGAAGATAAAATAGGAACAAAAGTGCACTACAAAACATCAACCTCATGGTTTCAATTCAATTTCTTCAAGGAATCAATACAAAAGGCTTAGCTAGACATGAAAATGGAGAATACAAGCCCTTCAAAACGGGATTCACAAAAATAGAACATCAAACCCTAACTTGGGTATTATTCAAACGTAAATTCAAGAGGAAAAGAAAATTCTAAAGCTTTAATGGAACGGAAATCGATGCTTGATATAAAAACCGAAAACCCCATACATGGGTGTTGATCCAAATCAATAGAATTCACAAAATGAGATGCCCAAGCTAGAAAATGAGTTCAAAACGTAAAACCCACATTGGGTGTGTCAAATGTGCATAAAAATGGTAAAAACAAGTGCTAAAACTTGAAAAACGAAAGAAGGCACCTCCATGGTCACCCACCAAAGCTTCAAAACGTGAAAATGGAGAATGAAGAAGATGATGGTGGCTGGAAAACCTAAAATTCGCCTCCTATACGTGGTCACATCAAATCTACCACTCAGAATTACAAAAATGTCATTCTGCCACTCAGAATTACAAAAACTCCACTATGGGCAGAAAATACTGGCCCAATGACGTGGACGGGCTGACTGTCATGGTGCACACGTGGCAATCATGTGGAAATCACGTGATAACTCTCTCTTGACCTTCAGATAAATGTCCAAGCTCCAAAATTGTGTCACCCAAATACCTAACAATAATTAAAAACAAAAATTAGGCCAAATAATGTGAAATTAACCCAAATTGGGAATAGTGACCCAATAAAGCCCAACAGATGAAAACACACTAAAGATAAACAATTAAGCACTAAACAACTATCAAATGGGTACATAAAGGCTAGTGGAATGGGGGAAAATAATGACTCATCATCCCTCATTTATTTTCTTAAGGGGGAGAGGTAAAAGTGTGATCTTCTTGGCTTGGAAGGAAAAAGTAAATTTGTTGGCATTGTCATCATGAGTGACTTCCATTGGCATAACATCACACAATACCTGATCCTTGTAATTTCCAATTGAGAAGTTGATGAAGACTTGGTTATCATCTAAGCATTGTAACTTTTCAAAGATAAAAAGATATTAAGTAATATAAGTAATTATACCTTGTTGAGCCCCTAGTGATAATATTTCCAATGAAGGTCCAGGCATAGTTATCATCCGAGTTTTGTAAATTTTCAAAGAGAAAAATATATAAAGTCATGTATAGAAATTGTACCTTGTTCGGCCATCGATGATAAGATTTTCATTAAAGGCTCAGGCTCGGTTATCTTCTATAACTATTCAAAGATAAAAAGATGTAAAGTAATATAAAGTAATTGAGTGTAGTACTTTTAGTCATGTTATAGCTTACTCCCAATTGAGCTTGTATAAATTGAGCGTAGTATATTTTAGTCAAGTTACAACTTCCTCCCAACTAAGTTGGTAATGGTAGTATTTTTATGCTAAGATATAGCCTACTTTGAACTTAGGGAGTATTTTTAAGTCAGGATACATCATGCTCCCAACATGATTGGTAGTATTTTTAAGTTAAGATACAATCTGTTCTGATGTAGGATTAACTTGATTCCTTTTAAGATTAATGAATATGGTTAGAGTTGATTAAGAAAGCCTAGTGAAAATTTCCATTGGACATTAAGATAGCAAGATATCTATATGTGAAGGTGTATTTCACAAGGCTCTAGAGAATAAGAGAAATGGATTGTTTCAAAAACATAAACAAAATAACAAAGAAAATGTAAAAGCCGAATTGAAAACAAGGAGAAGGAAATCATAAAAATAGGAAGACAAAAAAGGAATGAATGTGAGAAGCATGCCACTACAAGGCTAGGCTTGAAGTCATTGAACATTGAAGATGAATGGAAAGTGCCGCCACTTGAGTCTAGGCTCAAGATAAGGCTTAAAAGTTTCACTCCCAAAGGAGGATACACTCACAAATTTGAACACAAAGGTCTTTATAAATTCCAAAATGATTAACCCTTTAACATGTAGTAAAGCTCCCCTTATATAAAAGGGTTTAAGGGTCTTTAAGCAAAAATATATAAGTCCTAAAAGATTACATAGCAAATAGTAAACCCTACATTCTAGAAGGTAGGTTAAGATGGTGCCACAAGATGGTCTTCTAGAGTGGCTTCTTGAACAAAGGTAACAACTTCTCATTTTCATTATTTTTCGTTTTTTTACCATCTCATATCTATTTTTGACGAGATGTTGGATCGCTATTTTTTGTCTCAAAGCTTCTTCATCACCTTCACGAATAAGAAACAAGTAACAAGTTCCCATTTGTTTTCGTTCTTCTACAATCTTCTCATATCTACTTTTTTTCTATCATTTTTGTGTTTGATCGTTATTTTTCTCTTAGATCTACTTATTTTTGTTCTAATATTTTGTTTGATGAATCTTTTGCTTACAGGTCTACTTTTCTTTGTTGCCGACATTGGTTGGATCAAGCTTTTTTTCTCAGATCTGTTGTTCGATGAATATTTTTTACTCATATATACTTTTCTTTTGGGTTATTTTTTGTTCTGACTTCTTCATGACCTTCACGAATAAAAAAAAGGTAACAAATTCTTAATTTTTTTACGTTCTTCTACCATCTTCTCAGATCATCTTTTCTCATTTGTTTTTGTTCTTCTACCATCTTCTCATATCTATTTTTTTTTCAATCATTTTTGTGTTTGATGGTTATTTTTCTGTTAGATCTACCTGTTTTTGTTCTATTATTTTCTTTGATGAATATTTAGCTTTCAGATATACTTTTCTTTGTTGTCGATATTGGTTTGATCGAGTTTTTTTTCTCAGATTTGTTGTTCGATGGATATTTTATTCTCATATCTTATTTTCTTTTGGTTTATTTTTTGCTCTGAGATTCTTAATGAACTTTATGAAGATCATTTGTAAAAGGTTTGATTTTAACTGGAATAAAATCATTCTCCTCTTTTTTTAAAAGTTTTATTTTTTTTTCATTTATGTGTTGTTATTTTTTATGTGGGTTTTTTTTACACATATTAACTTTAACTTTGTTTTTGTTTTCGAGATGAATGAAATCTTCAAGAAGGAAAAAATGAAGATCTCTTCAAAGCCAAAGGCAAGGCTATCAAGCACGAATAACCTTCTTAAAAGGTTTATTTTGCTTCATTTTTATTTTTTAGATCTCAATTTCAAAACTTAATGTTTTTTCTACCATCTTTTTTTTTTCACGGGTAAGATTTTATCAAGATGTGTCTTCAGTTTACCTCTTCTTCTTTTCACATCCATGTCTTCTGTTCTTTCCAGTTTGATTTTCGATTTTCAGTTTGTTTTTTTTATTCATTTTTATTTAATCCATTTAAGTTTCGGCTTGGATCATACTCAACTCACTGTTTTTGTATTCTTCTTCATTGATTTGTCAAAGTTGAAGTTTTTTATTATTAAGATGTTTTCTTTGCATTAAAATCAACTTACTACTTTTTTATGATTTTTTATAATCTTTTTTTTTTCAACTACGATTTGTTTAAGTTATATTTTTGTTTTTTTTCCATCTTCGAATATGTCATTTTTTTTACTTTTTGTTTAACCCATTAAAGTTTTGTTTTTTATTATTAGGGGTTTTCTTTGCTTCAATTGTTTTTTCCATGTTTTTGTTTTTTTTATTTATTTGTTTTTCTTTTTGTTTTGGGTTATGCTTTATGTGTACATCTTCTATGATTTCTATTCTTTTGTCTCTTCACAGACCACACTTGCAATATTTTTTTGGATGGATGAATATGGTGGGTGTCTGAGAAGAATGAAGGAACCTAAAGGTGTTTGTTGAAGATGCAAACATTTATACAATTGCTAAGAACATAAGAGCACATAGACCTATGTGGGAAAATTTAATCTTGGTAGAACATTTATGTTTGGCAGATGTCATAAAAGCACACAAACCAATGCAGGAAATTTAATCTTTGAGCAGAAAAATTATGGTGACAAAGGTTGGAAATGATGTGTTGAAGAAGACATGTATTAGAATATACAACATAATTAGTGGTCTTCATAATTAATGTTTTGGAGCAGTAAGTATCATAAGATGACATTTTAGGAACCTTTACAAAGTTTTTTAGAAAAAGTAATTATTGTTTTTAAAATAAATTAAACTAAAAATGGTTATACAATAAATTAATTAGTATTTGGTGTGGAATTTACAAAATATTACAAGATATTTACTGAAATGTTTCGTAGTCTTGAGAGTGAATACTTTCAAATATAATTTTCATGTTATTTGATACAATAATATTTACTGTTTAAGAATTATAATAGTGAAGTAAATGGAAATCATAAACTACAATTTATTTTTAAAATAAATGCAAATCGAGGTAAAATCTAAATTTTCTAAATTTTTCAACAAACAAAATTGAAATAAAGCTCATGCTTCAATAAATATTTATTAAAGTTTAATAAGTTAAATCTATGAATGAAATATATTCGTTTGCTTCCTCATTCAACGACTTTGTCTCACGTCTTAAAAATTTCAGAGTACAAAAAAGATTTATAATTTAAAATTAAAAGAATACATAATGATAACTAACAAATATTTTTATTAAAATATTAATAGTTTCTCATATTTTATAGACAAAATTAGTTATTTTTTAATTTTTGTTTTAAAAATAATATTACATATTATACTTTTTTTGAATTTGATTAATTAATAATTTCTTATTGATAAAAAATGCAAATAAAATTATTTACTTTAAATACATTTATTTACCAAATTAAAAATTAATTTTTTTTACTTGGCTTGCTAGATATGCTTTTTATACTTTTCATCTTCCAAAAATTAAAAGATGTTGAGGAGAATAAAAATAACTTTTCAGTTTCTTTCAACACTACTTTCAAGATAAAAAGGTGTCTCTTCCAACACATCTGTATAATTAATTAGCATTAATTATGGAGAAACCAACAACTTTTTTAGTGTTTCAATACAATGTTATATTTGAATTTATTATATTATAATTTTAAATGGAAAATATTTTAAAAAATCTACATACCTTCTTGAAAAAGTTTTATACGGGTCCAAAAATTTTCTCACATTCCCATAGAATAAAGGTCATTTTGAATGACCAAAATCTCTAATAGTATCTAATCTAATATATAATTATATACAATTGCAAAGCTAACAATACTGTTTTGAGTTCTAATGTGCATTGTCCCAAAATATACATAATTGGTGGTCTTCATAATTAATATTTTGAAGTAAATATGACAAAATAACAACTTTAGAAACTTTTACAAAGTTTCTTGGACAAGGTAGCTAATTTTATATAATAAATCTAATTAAAAATTGTAATATAATAAATTAATTAGGATTTTTGTGTGGAATTTACGAATATTACACAACTGAAATGTTTTGTAGCATCGAGAGTGAATACTTTAAAATATAATATTAAATCTTATTTGATAAGATAATATTTACTATTTCAGAATTTTTATAGTGAAGTAAATGTAAATCATAAATTACATTTTATTTTTATAATAAATACAAATTATAAAGGCATAATCCAAGTTTTTAAATTTTTGAACAAACAAAATTAAAATAAAGTTCTGACTCCATGAATTTGTCTCATTAATGATAACATAGACTTTTAAAAAGTTCAAAGTAGAAGAAAGATTTATAACTAACAAATATTTTTTATATAAGTATTAATATTTTCTGTCTTCTATAGAAAAATTATGTATTTTATTAATTTATTTTAAAATAGTCATTACATATTACACTTTTCTTAAAATCTGATCAGTTAATAGTTTCTTAATAATTAATAACAATATTAATAAATGCAAATAAAATTACTTACCTTAAATATATTTAATTACCAAATTAAAAATTAAGACTTTGTTTTTTTTACCTAGCTTACTGAAAAATATATTTATATTTTTCAAAATCTACTTTTCATCTTCCAAAAATATAAAGATGTCAAGAAGAATTAAAATAATTTTCCAGTTTTTTCCAACACTACTTCCAAGGTATATTTTTTCAACCTCTCAAAGAACTTTTCAGTTTCTTCCAACCTACTTCCAAGATATATTTTTACGGCTTCTCAAAGATGAATGTCTTTGTCATTAAATAACATTAAATATTAGAAACCAACAACTTTTTTGTGTTTCTCATTGCAATGTTATATATGAATTTATTGTATTAAAATTTTAAATGGAAAATATTTTAAAAATTTACCTACCTTTTTAAGAGAGCTTTTCAAAAATCTTCTTAAATTTCAAGCAGCTTATTGAATAAACTTTATAAATCAACACTTATGTCTTTCAATATAAATGTCAAAAATATAAAGAATAAATGGAAAATTTTTCGTCTTCCAAGAATTTTGCATTTTGAATTATGACTATTTATTATGAACAACAACAATCATGATTTGTGAGACTCAATGAATCATGAAGTATCAATCAAACACATAATTAGAGTTTAAGACATTCACGAAAAATATTATTTATCAATTTTAAGTATATAAAAAATATAAAATTTTTATATCATCATGTTGTTTTTTGAGATGTTATATGCTTCTTTATTTATCGCTAATGATTAATACAAAATGCAAAATCTTCTTCTATTAATGTGCTTGAAAACTAATTGATCTAATATTACTTATTATGGTTGTATTCTTAACTTTATATCATGGTTTTAAAATATTGCATTGGAAACCAAAATCTTCTTCTATTAATGTGTTTAAAAACTGATTCATCTAATAGTACTGATTATGGTTGTATTCTTAACTTTATATCAATTTATGATTAAATTTAAATATTAATTTAAGAATAAATTTATATTTATGTGGGATTAATGTAATATTATCATTTTATATTTTTATATAATATTACATTACATTGAATTTACATTGGAAATTGTACCATACCTAGCCAAACTCAACCAAGTAAACAGTGTGCATATCGAAACCACCTAGTACCCAGACATCACCAACATAAGCCATCTAGGCAAGTAGCCGGTCGAGACCGACTACTCCAATGAACTTAAACTAACATCGATGCCCCGCGTTCAATAAGTCTCAAGGGCCTGGTTTGGGGGCCCAGGCCCATTCATAGCCCAAAATACAGCCCATGACAAAACCCAGCCCATGAAATGGTCAAACGTCATTAATGCCCTATAAATACACGTGGACCCCATCATTTAAAGGTACGGATTCATTAATCACTGATTTGACTCTCTGAGAGCTTTGACTTACTTGAGCTTCGGAGATTCTTCTGCAGGTAACCCCTCCTGGGTCCAAGCTGACACGTATCGACCGGGAAGAGGCCAACTGAAGAGATAGCGGGATACATGGTAAGGTGACGCTTGTGTCTAACCTCTTGTTTGTTCTATGCAGGAACAATTGGCGCCCACCGTGGGACACGAGACGAGCACCTTTAGTACCCGTTTTTCTCCGACGATGGTTTCTACCCGTAGCAAAGCTGGAGCTAACAAGTAAGTGGACGCTGGTCCCTCTGGACCTTCCGGCATCGCCCCTGACTTGGCCGCCATCCTAGACGGCCAGGTAAAGATGCAACAAGAGCTCACAGACCTGAAGAAGCGCAGTGCTGAGGAAATAGAAGCGCTAAAACAAGAGAACTCCCGCCTCAGGAGAAGGATCGAGGCAGACGCCAACCTGAAGGGAAAAGCCAAAGAAACCTCTGAAGCTGTGAAGTCTCCGGCCTTCCAGCCTACAGAGGAAGAAAGTGAATACAATCCCACCCCCCACACCTTCACCACCACCCAACAGACACCCCTTACCTCCACACATCCCCATCACTTTCCATTCGGTCACCCAAGGCTCACAGCACCCTCAACCACCCACGCTCCCCACAACATACCCCCCGCTCTCCACACCACATACATTCCACCCTACAACCCACAGTATCTTCCCACAACCCACATCCCTCCTCATAACATCACCTCCACCTTTCCTGCTTTGATCAACCACCCACCCCCACCCCACATCCCCCCCCCTCACCAGCCCAGACGCCGCCACCCATTCACAGATTTTATCGCTAACACCCCTCTACCGGCCCAGTGGGAACCCTTCAACCTCGATCGCTACACTAGCGAAACCGACCCCGACGAACACCTGAAAGTCTACATCACCCACGTTGCCCTATACACATCCCAAGATGCAGTCTTTTGCAAAGCTTTCCCCACCACCATCAAAGGCCCTGCCCTAGAATGGTTTACCACCCTCCCACCCTACTCAATTGATAGCTTCGACACCCTTTCACACATGTTTTCCACACATTTCGCTGGAAGCCGCCCACATCAAACCACCACCATATCCCTACTGGGTATCAGACAGGAACCCAATGAACCACTCAAAACATTCATCGATCGCTTCAGTAAAGCCGCACTTCGTACACCACACCTCAACCAGGAAATGATACTTCAATGTATGACCCTCACCCTACAACCCGGCCCCTTCGCCAACAACGTCTACCTCCACCCACCCACCTCCATGCACGAACTCAAGCTGCGCGCAGCTGACTACGTTCGCATGGAAGAAATGCAAACTCTTCACACCAAATTCTGTAACGACTATGCCGCCAACACCTCCAACCCCACCTCCAATCCCACCCCACAGCCTCACCCGCGCCCTGACACCCGCCCACGCGAACCCCGCCAACCTCGCTTCACCAGATATGCTCCACTCACGGTAGCCCGCTCCCGCATCCTAGACGAGGCCCTCCAAGCTGACCTCCTCCCCCCACTACGAAAGACAACCACCCCTCCTAACACCGACATGACCAAGTATTGTCGATGCCATCGCAACCACGGTCATACTACAGAAGAATGCAAAGCGTTCCAGGATAAAATCGAAGAACTCGTACGCGCCGGCCACTTTCGCTGCTTCATCTGTAGGGATGACCACTCCTCCTCCTCCTGATCCCGCCACCCTCCACGGCATGACCACAGACGACAACCAAGCAACGCCCACCAAAATAGCCACCCCACCCAACCTAACAACCAACAACCAGAACCCGCCCACACCAACATTACCCCTGCCGACCCCCCTTTACGAGGCACCATTAACACCATCTCTGGTGGCTTCGCAAGTGGAGGCTCCACCTCGTCCGCCAAAAAGAAACACCTCCGCCATATACAATCCATCAACCATATCACTCAATCCCATCACAGACGACGTATGCCCCCCATCGTATTAACAGACGACGAC
Source organism: Vigna unguiculata (assembly GCF_037176805.1). Lineage (NCBI taxonomy): Eukaryota > Viridiplantae > Streptophyta > Magnoliopsida > Fabales > Fabaceae > Vigna > Vigna unguiculata. The sequence goes on from NC_140802.1 coordinate 24,858,084, forward strand.
TTCCACGGCCTCGACCACCAGCAGGACGACCCCATGGTCATCACCGTTGAAATCGAAAATTATGCCGTTAAGAAAGTCCTTGTGGATCAAGGCAGCTCAGTTGACATCCTCTACTAGGCCACCTACCAAAAGTTACAACTTCCTGACACCGCCATGATACCATATGATGAGCCAATATACGGCTTTTCTGGCGAACAAGTATCCACCCGGGGCTACATAGACCTCCATACCGTCTTTCGGGAAGGAACCCAAACCAAAACCATCCCAATCCGCTTCCTTATAGTCGATGCGCCCACATCCTACAACATACTCCTAGGTCGTCCTTCCCTCAATACCCTTGGTGCAGTCGTCTCTACCCCTCACTTGGCCATGAAGTTCCCAGCACCATCCGGCGATATCCTGACCATCCACTGTGACCAACGCCTGGCACGCGAGTGCTACATGGCAAGCTTAAGACCGCAACTCCCAATCCAACAAACAAACCACATCGAACGACCACCTAATTCCCGCATAGCCCTATCCGGCGAGGACCTTGACCCCAGAATAGGCCGGGATGCCCGCCTCGAACCAGTCGAGGACACTACTCCCTTGGAACTCCCCAATGGCCATTCCATCAACTTGGGCACCAGTTTGAACTCTGATGAGCGTGCCACAATCACACCCATCCTCACCAATAACACGGATCTTTTCGCCTGGTCAGCCGCCGACCTCCCTGGAGTAGACCCCAAGGTGGCATCCCACAAGCTCTCGATATACAAAGAAGCCCGCTACGTATCCCAGAAAAAACGCAAACTTGGGGAAGAACGCAGACAAGCAGCCAAGGTAGAGGCCGAGAAGTTACTGAACGCAGGGTTTATAGAAGAAGCACAATACACCACCTGGCTTTCTAACGTTGTCTTGGTAAAGAAAGCCAATGGCTAATGGCGGATGTGCGTGGACTACACAGACCTAAATAAGGCATGCCCTCGCGACGCCTACCCCTTACCCAACATCGATCGACTTGTAGACGGCGCGGCAGGAAACAAAGTGCTTAGCTTTTTAGATGCATATTCAGGTTATAACCAAATACCCATGGCCACAGCAGATATGCACAAGACCGCCTTCATCACCGACGACGCCAACTACTTCTATAGAGTCATGCCCTTTGGCCTCAAAAACACTGGGGCAACTTACCAGCGGCTAATGGACAAAGTCTTCAGCCATCTGACAGGACACTGTGTCGAATTTTACGTCGATGACATGGTCGTCAAGTCCCCAAGCCATCATTAACACGCTAAAGATTTAGAGGCAGTATTCTCCGCCCTGCGCCAGTACAATCTCCGCCTAAATCCCGATAAATGTGTATTCGGCGTTGACCGGGGTAAATTCCTTGGTTTCATGTTAACCCAGCGCGGCATAGAAGTTAACCCCGAAAAATGCAGGGCCATCATCGAAATGCGCAGCCCCACCACTGTCAAGGAAGTCCAACGACTAATTGGCCGCCTCACGGCCATCTCTCGCTTCCTACCAAAACTAGCAGAACAAACTCAACCCATAATCCAGCTCCTAAAGAAATCCGCCCGGTTCACGTGGACTGATGATTGTGAACAGATCTTCCTGAAACTCAAAACATCCCTAACCTCACCCCCCATCCTCCGCAAACCCGACATCAGCCAACCCCTGCTAGTATACATCACGGCCACTGATCACACCGTCAGCGCTGCCCTTGTCCAAGAAGCAGAAGGCACGCAACATCCCGTTTATTTCGTAAGCAGGACACTACAAGACCTTGAAACCAGATACCAAATGGTAGAAAAACTAGCCCTATCTTTGGTCCACGCCGCACGCCGCTTACGCCCGTATTTTCAAAACCACACCATAACCGTTAAGACCGATTACCCAATCCAAAAAATACTACAAAAGCCGGATTTAGCCGGACGCATGTCATCATGGGCCGTGGAGCTCTCCGAATTCAACATCTGCTATGAACCCCACAGCCCCATCAAAGCCCAATGTCTCTTAGACTTCGTCAATGACCTACAACAAACACCTGTTGAGGACCAATGGACGCTTCATGTAGATGGCTCCTCGAACCCAAGGGGTGCCAGCGCAGGCATCGTGTTGGAAGGCCCTAACGACATCCTCATTGAGAAGTCTCTTCACTTCGCTTTCAAAACGTCGAATAACCAAGCCGAATACGAAGCTATCCTCGTCGGCCTCTCCCTAGCCCGTGAAGTCGGCGTAAAAAAGTTAACATGCAAAACCGACTCCAAACTCACCGTAGGTCATCTGAACGACGAGTTCCAAATCAAAGACCCCATCCTTCAACAATATTACCATCTAGTCCGCGCAATTATTCAATCCGCCTTTGAACAGGTCCGCGTCGAACACATCCCCAGAACCGACAATGTCAGAGCCGACATCCTTTCCAAATTAGCCAGTACCAAACTCAAAAACCGTAACCGATCCCTGCTACAGCAAACACTATCCACACCTTCCGTCACACACACTTGCCAAACGTTAACCCACACCTCATCAAACAGCATCACCCCCATTCAAAACCCAAACTGGACCACCCCTTACATTCAGTACCTCAAAACCGGCAACCCCCCCCCCCCCGACGCGGACAAAACTTGGCTGGCCAAGGCCGCCAGGTACACTATGGTAGGCGAAGACCTCTACAAACGCGGATACGGCCAACCCCTACTTAAGTGTGTCACGCCAGAGCAAGCCCAGTATATCATTAAGGAACTACACGAAGGAATTTGTGGTTATCATTCAGGCGCACGCACCATGGCCACAAGAGTTCTCAGAGCCGGATACTTCTGGCCCACGATAGAGGCGGACTGCCAGGACCACGTCAGGAAATGCAAACCATGCCAGAAACACGACAACCTTATACATCAGAAACAAGAACAACTACACCACATACTGTCCCCCTGGCCATTCGCTAAGTGGGGAATGGACATCCTAGGACCCTTCACACCCGGCAAAGGACAGGTCAAGTTCCTAATCGTAGCCGTTGACTACTTTACCAAATGGATCGAAGCCAAGCCATTGACCACCATCACGGCCCAGCAAGTCCAGCAGTTTGTGTGGAAGGACGTCATATGCAGATATGGTGTACCACATACCATCATAACAGACAATGGCCGATAGTTTATCGACAAGGAGTTAGCAAAATTCTACACCGGCTTAGGCATCAAACACATCACAAGTTCTGTAGAACATCCACAGACCAATGGGCAAGCGGAAGCGGCAAACAAAGTTATTCTCGTAGAGCTACGTAAAAGGTTGGATACCGCTAGAGGCCGATGGCCAGAAGAGTTAATCGAAGTACTATGGGCCTACAGATGCACCCCTCAATCATCAACAAACGAATCCCCATTCAGCCTAGTCTACGGCGCAGACGCCATGATACCAGTAGAAATTGGCGAACCATCCCTGCGTTGAGAACTATACGACCCAACTCATAACCACCAAAACATGGCCTTACATCTCGACCTCCTTCCCGAACTCAGAGAAAAAGCCCAAATACGCAATCTAGCCGCCAAACAACGAGCTGCCAGGAAATATAACGCAAACCTACACCCACGATCGTTTGTCGTCGGAGACCTAGTATGGAGAATGGCCAGCAGTGCTAGAAAGAAGGATGGCAAGTTCTCCGCCAATTAGGACGGCCCATATCGCATACGAGAAGACACAGGAGGTGGGGCTTATCGCCTATAACAATTATCTGGGGAAGAGATCCCCAACACATGGAATGTATCCCACCTCAAGTTCTACTTCAGCTGAACATGTATCATAGGCGAATCAATACTTGTAACCATGGGTGTACTCTTTTTCCTCACTTGGTCTTTTTTCCCTAAGGAGGGTTTTGGCCAAGGAGGTTTTAACGAGGCACCCCCATTCGAATAAATAAAAAGAATGGTTCCCTACTTTATGACTCTATCTCTCTATCTTTGTTCATTCGTTTTAAGTTCCCCAGCCTTACCCCAAGTAAGCGGCCTGGGTCGAACACCCTCTAACTTGGTTCATTCGTTTTAAGTTCCCCACCCTTACACCAAGTAAGCGGCCTGGGTCGAACACCCTCTAACTTGGTTCATTCGTTTTAAGTTCCCCACCCTTACCCCAAGTAAGCGGCCTGGGTCGAACACCCTCTAACTTGGTTCATTCGTTTTAAGTTCCCCACCCTTACCCCAAGTAAGCGGCTTAGGTCGGACACCCTTTAACTTGGTTCATTCGTTTTAAGTTCCCCACCCTTACCCCAAGTAAGCGGCCTTAATCGAACACCCTCTAACTTGGTTCATTCCTTTTAAGTTCCCCGCCCTTACCCCAAGTAAGCGGCCTGGGTCGAACACCCTCTATCTTTGTTCATTCGTTTTAAGTTCCCCACCCTTACCCCAAGTAAGCGGCCTGGGTCGAACACCCTCTAACTTGGTTCATTCGTTTTAAGTTCCCCACCCTTACTCCAAGTAAGCGACCTGGGTCGAACACCCTCTATCTTTGTTCATTCGTTTTAAGTTCCCCACCTTTACCTCAAGTAAGCGGCCTGGGTCGAACACCCTCTATCTTGGTTCATTCGTTTTAAGTTCCCCACCCTTACCCCAAGTAAGCGGCCTGGGTCGAACACCCTCTAACTTGGTTCGTTCATTTTAAGTTCCCCACCTTTACCTCAAGTAAGCGGCCTGGGTCGAACACCCTCTATCTTGGTTCATTCGTTTTAAGTTCCCATAAAACGGTCAAAATCCAACACCCCTTCACAATTATCCATACCGCTAACGCAACACAATCATACATATTAACAACATCTAACATAGCATACACAAGGCATTCATCATATTAAAGGCAAAGTAAAATAATGTACGGATTATTACAAACAAAGTTCAAGTTTCAAGATAAAATGAATTAACTACACCCCCTCGTTCTCCTCACCCACCACAACAGCTCCCGAATCCTTCTCCTCCTCAGCCGCCTTCTCCCCAACCTCCTCCGCATCCCCCTCATCCTCCCTCACCAACTTCCCATCAACTACATCCTTATCCACGTCAAACCTCGAATCCAAGGCATCCACATCCTGATAGAAGAAGGCCGCCTACCGCAACCCCTTCTCGAAACCATTTATATGCTCTTGGATAACGCTGTTCTTCAAATCATCCAACTCCCCAACAGCCCCGTCGTACTTGTCCTTCAAATCCTCGTAGTCTTCTTCCAACTCCCCTATACGCTTGTTTAGTTTTTCCTCAGAGTCCAAACAACGCACTCTCCATGATGCCAGCCTCTTCCTCTCCGCTTCCCACCCTTCTTTCTCTTTCTCTAGAGCCGCCTTCTCCTCCTCAAGCTTGTCCACTTTACCCTGCAACTCCCCCACCTCCTTTACTTCCCTTTTGTAAAGAGACCCTACACGCCGACCCAAGACTAAAGCCTTGCTTCCAAACTCTACCATTGTTCTCACGATATGATCAACCTCCATGTTATCAATAGAGTTAACAACAGCCCGGCCTCAGGCAACCTCTCTCCACTAGCCGATCCCGCCCCGCTAGCCGACCCAAGAATAGCCGCCCTTATTTTCTTCACGTCTTTACCCTTCCCAGGTCGAGGCGGGAGCTCAGCTTTCCTTTTCGTTCCGCCGTGTACATGTACCTCCACAACCGATTCCTGCAAGTTGGGAACATCAGCTTTCCCGGCCGCCTTGGCCTTAGCGGCCATCTCCTTCCTCAGTGATTGAAAGAGCGCCAAATTCTTCTTACCAGACTGTGCCATATGCCCTGCAATAACATATCACAACTCGGATCAAAATAACTTAGCATCATTAACACAACTTAAGTAATAAACAGATACCTTCAATATCTATTATCGGATGCACCGAATTATAAACCCTAACTAGGCCCTTAGTGGGCAACTTATCCACAAATCTCAACAACATCCCCACCACCTCCTTGTCACCAGCCGACAACTCCTCTAGTCCCATGTCTTTGTAACGAGAAGGATTGTTGGTCCAGCTAAAGGGAAACTTGGTACTCCCATCCGCATTCAAAAAGTGCGATTCACCCCCCTCCTTCACAACGACCTTGAAGTACCTGTCTTTGAAGTGCTTGAAAGACTGGGAGAAAGCATCCAACCTGCTGATGCTGGGACGACTGATTAAAGAAAGCCAAGTAGCCGGCCTTCGGGGTCTGGTATCATAAAAATACAAGAATGCATAGGGAGTAGGCTCCAAGTACAAAGACTCGCACAGAATGCGGAAGACCTGCAAGTAGGCCCAGCTATTAGGATGTAGCTGGGTAGGCGCCACATTCAACGCCCGCAGCACACCCATAATGAAGTCGTCAAAGGGTAGTCGTACATGAAGCTGAGAAAAATGGCACATATACATGTAAAAGAATTTCTCGGTAGCCCCCTCCTGCCCGTGGCATACCCGGTCGATGGCACTCACCCTCTCCAGCGAAACAATATCTCCGCTGACACCCCTAGACATAACGGGTGTACAGTTTAGCCAAGAGTTTAACAGATGCACTAACACAAAAAAGTCCTATAACGTCACCCATATAACGTCTGTCTAGAAAAAGTCCCACGTTAAAAATGACCGGTGGCATTTTTGTAAATTATTTGACTTTATTAACGTCTGCCCATTCCAACACAGACGTAATTTAACGTCTGACCTACAGTACCCCGACGTTATGTAAAAATTAACGTCTGAGCTCTCTGCCCCCGACTTAATTTAACGTCTGACCCACTCTACCCCGACTTAATTTAATGTCTGACCCCCTTTGCACCGACGTTAAGTAACGTCTGACCACGCAACCCCGACGTCAATTTTTGGGTTTTCTCTACGCGAAACGCATAAACCCTAATTGTTTCGTCGTGCTACCAATTTTTCGCAAAGCTTCTTCATCGGCAACCACCATTTCGAGCTCCTCCAGGTAATTTTTGAACATTTTTCTTGTTGGGATTTGATTGTGGATTGATTTTAGGCGTTTTCAACCGAATATTATACGTTTTCATCCCCATTTGCATCGTTTTGAGATTATTTTACTTGTTATCTCTTTTTCATTGTATGTATGTAATTGCTTGTATTTTTTTATTTGCAATTATAATTTTTATCTTAGACTATTTTTTTTAGTTTTTTTGGCCTATTTCTTTTTTTAATTGAATTTTTATAATAATATTTGTAAAATTACGAAATAAAATTATATTTATTGTTATTTATAAAATTGAACTAATTGTATTTGATTTTTTAGTATTATTGTTGCATTAATTTTTATTTTATGTATGTAGATTTATTATAGATTCATTGTGGACCAAGGTCGATCTGCCGTATATGGATTCATTGAACCTTAAACCATTCAACCTTCGGGAAACTCACATGACCACATCAAACTTTATTTGCAAACATGGATGGTTGAGTCAAATAGAGAGATCTACTTTGCGCCATACATTGATCCGTTTTTTTTTCTAGTAATATTTTATGAAGTATTATTAATTATTTCTGCTAAGTACTTGTGATTGACGGTAGGTATCATTGGCAACTATGTGTCATCATTCCAAGACAATGTACGGTTGTATGGTTTTATTTATGCAATAGGAAGATTCCATCTGCTTTGAAAAACATGTTACAAGAGTAAGTATTAATTTTTTTCAATAACCTATGTATCTACTTAGTTATAGAAACTAACATATGTTTTATGTTTCCAAAATTTCATTAGAATTGTGAGTAAGCCTAGAGGCCAACAACTTAAAGTATTATATTCAAAGGTTAGAACTCATTTAGTTTAAAGTTATTAATTTTTGTATGTCAACTTATGACTTTGATATGTGTTTATTTTATTTGTAATGTTTAGTGTAACAAGCAAGAAGATTAATGGGAATTGTGTATATTAGTTTAGAATATATGTTGAAACTTAAGTGTTATTAGATATAACTGTAACTCCATAATTGTGCTGAAATTATTATGAAACTGTTCTGGAAATTTGCTGATTTTTAGGTGTGGGAATGTTGTAAAAACAACCAAATTATAAAAAAAACAGAGCAGATTGACGTCTGGTGGTGCTCTGACAGACGTTATTTAATGTCTGAGCTTACTGTGGCCGACGTTATTTAACGTCTGTCAGAGCCCAACAGAAGTCAAATTGCTCTGTTTTTTGTTCCATTTAGCGCGAAAATTGACGTCTGCTGCTTTTGGCCCCGACGTTGGATAACGTCGGACCCCTATTGCCCCGACGTTGGATAACGTCGGACCCCTATTGCCCCGACGTTAAGTGACGTCTGTTTTGTTTTCTGACGTTATTTTAACGTCACCTAGTACGACGTTGGGGTTTGGGCAGACGTCAAAGGTCAAAAATATCGGACGTTAAAAGACTTTTTTGTGTTAGTGACGAGACCACCTAAATAATGATGATTGGTCACGAACATCAGCAGCAACCCATCCATAGCCGCCTTTGGCCGGCCAGTTACTCTCCTCCAACTCCTCAGGAGGATCCTCTCGAACTTCCCTCACCACCTCCATCGGCATCCCGCTTGTAACAACTCCAGAACTTGTACCCTCTCCGCCAAGTCGTCCATCCTTACTCCTATCTGACTTTGTACTTTCACTACTACTAGACGTAGACACGCTACTACTACTGGACATACCTGATTTCGTTTTTTACGGGAAGATGTCGGTCGAAATAGAGGACTAGTCGGACACTTTTACGCGCACAAGGTCTTTAAATTCAGAAATCACAAATGAAACAGGTAACCTCTTATCTATTTGCAAACACACATTTATAGCCTGCGATCCTATACGACGAACCTCTTCCCGCCAAAACCATATCACAGACCAATTGACACCATCATTACGAAAAACCCACTCCAAAATGATGGCGCAAAAACTTTTTCGATGTGACCAACTGACGCCCTTTCACCTACCTTCTGACAGTTGCAAATTCTAAGCCTTAACACTGTTCACCACACTTAAAGGCTGGGGGACTGGTGTATCACACCTAGCCGGTTCTGCTAGCTTACCAACACATATCATCCTTGACCGACAACCCATATCGGACAAGGCTGGGGGACTGGTGTACCGTACCTAGCCAAACTCAACCAAGTAAACAGTGTGCATATCGAAACCACCTAGTACCCGGACATCACCAACATAAGCCATCTAGGCAAGTAGCCGGTCGAGACCGACTACTCCAATGAACTTAAACTAACATCGATGCCCCGCGTTCAATAAGTCTCAAGGGCTTGGTTTGGGGGCCCAGGCCCATTCATAGCCCAAAATACAGCCCATGACAAAACCCAGCCCATGAAATGGTCAAACGTCATTAATGCCCTATAAATACACGTGGACCCCATCATTTAAAGGTACGCATTCATTAATCACTGATTTGACTCTCTGAGAGCTTTGACTTACTTGAGCTTCGAAGATTCTTCTGCAGGTAACCCCTCTGGGTCCAAGCTGACACGTATCGACCGGGAAGAGGCCAACTGAAGAGATAGCGAGATACATGGTAAGGTGACGCTTGTGTCTAACCTCTTGTTTGTTCTCTGCAGGAACATAAACTATTTTTTTTTCATTTAATGTCCTTCGAAAATGAAATTTTCTTATAGTTGATTTTCTTAAAGATCAAGTAGTAGATAATATTAGGTAATATATTCCTTCCATGTGTTTTTAGAATAAATTTCAAAATTAATTCATTGAAAATAATATTGTTTTTAAGTTGTGAAAAATTAATCATAATACATATAATAATATTAATAAATTTTGGATTCAAATTTGAAATCGTAACAGAAAGAAAAAGAATGTGATAACAAAATTTAATTTAACATTTAAAATGAAAAATATATACAAAAAGTTAATTTTTGTAATAAATACTTTAATATTTCTGATAAAAATATATAAATTCAAATATTCAAAAAATTTGATAAAATATAATAATATGTAATAATGTAAATATAAAATAGGCATAAATACACATTTGGTACCCAAACCTTTTTGGAAAGTTCAATGTGGTACCCAAACTTTAGAAATGTTCAATTTGGTACCCCAATTTTCTAAAGAGGTTCAATTTGATCCTCTCCGTTAAGTTGGAGTTAACACCGTGTCCGTACAGGACACGTGTCAAGCCATGAAATTTTTATTTTTTTTTTAATTTTTTCTCAAAAAATTAATTTTTTTTCTCAAAAAATTAATTTTTTTTTTCAAAAAATTTTAAAAACTGCCACGTGTCAGTTTATCATCGTGCCACGTGGCAGCTTACAAGCATGACACGTGGCAGTGTAATAGTTGTTTTCAATTTAGTATCCCAATTTAAATTTTTGGTTCAATTTAGTACCCAAATTTTTTAAAATGATCCAATTTCGTCCTTTCCTATTTTAGACCAAATTAGTAAATAAGCTTAATTATAATTTATATAAACATGTTAAAATAATTGTTTTGAATTTATACATCAAATCACTACACCTAAATATTCAAATTATTTTATTTTTTACAAGTGTAAAAAATTTCATGTATAAAAAATTACAAAGGTTAAAATGAAAAAAATAAAATAATTTAAGTATTTAGGTGAAATGATTTGATGTATATATATTATAAAAAGTTATTATAACATGTATATATAGGTTGTAATTAAGCTTATTTACTAATTTGGTCTCAAATGGAAGATGACGAAATTGAATGATTTTAAAAAATTGAGGTACTAAATTGAACCAAAAATTTAAATTGGGGTACTAAATTGAAAACAACTATTACACTGCCATGTGTCATGCTTGTAAGCTGCCACGTGGCACGATGATAAACTAACACGTGGCAGTTTTTTAAATTTTTTGAAAAAAAAATTAATTTTTTGAAAAAAAAAATTAATTTTTTGAAAAAAAATTAAAAATAAATAAAAATTTCATGGTTTGACACGTGTCCTGTACGGACACGGTGTTAACTCCAACTTAACGGAGAGGACCAAATTGAACCTCTTTAGAAAATTGGGGTACCAAATTGAACATTCCTAAAGTTCGGGTACCACATTGAACTTTCCGAAAAAGTTTGGGTACCAAATGTATATTTATACCTATAAAATATAATAATATTAATATAATTAAAGTATAAGGTAAAAAATAAAAATTATAAATTTTTAAACTTTTAAAATATGGAAATAATTAACTATTTTAATTTCAATATTATTGCAAGATTAAGATTCATATATTGTGAAAATTGGAATTCGAAATATATACAGTAACATTTTCTCTAAAAGCATTTACCAAACTGAAACTTTAGAATTGTTCTTACGGAACCGAAGTCTGTAGTCCACAAATCGATCAAGGGTCTCGTGCGTCCTGTTTCTGGTCGGTCTTCTCTTGCTTCCAAGGGGACTTGAGGACGGCGTAGGGACCTACAAAAGACACTCTGATGCCTAAGTCAGCACTAGTGATGTCAGGGTTCCAAAGAATAATTTAATGCGTAATTAATGCATAGAACAGTGTGCTATTTATACCCTTTTTACTTGTGGGTCCTACCTGAAATGGACCTTTGGGCCCAATATTCCTCTTCTGGCTATCCTAGGATCCAGTTTCAAGGAGAGAAATTACCAGGAGGTCCTTCGAGGGTTGGCGGTGCTCGGTACTCGATCATGAGATTCGTTGAAGGTGGTCTTTTCTCAAGGAGGGTACCTTTCACAGAGCAAGCGACCATGGGGTTTTGCTGAAGGCCGTGTACTCCAGATGGAGGTGTCAAATGGGGGTGTTCTCGCAGGATAGGCAGCCATGATGCTTGCTGAAGGCCGTGTACTCCAGATGGTTGTGTCAGATGGGGGTGTTCTCGCAGTGTAGGCGGCCATAATGCTTGCTGAAGGCCGTGTACTCCAGATGGAGGTGTTCTCGCAGGGTAGGCGGCCATGATGCTTGTTGAAGGTCGTGTACTCCAAATGAAGGTTAGATGGGGTGTTCTCGCAGGGTAGGCGACCATGATGCTTGCTGAAGGCCGTGTACTCCAGATGGAGGTGTTCTCGCAAGGTAGGCGACCATGATGCTTATTGAGAGCCGTGTACTCAAGTACGGTTGGGACAAGAATGAAAGTGGTACTATTTGACTAATTAAACCAAAAATATACCAATAAAATTTTAATTTTAACATAAAAAAATTGTAAAATAGTGTAGGTTTTTCAATAGATTCTTATAATGTCTCTAAACAACTTTCAAATATTTTTAACTTATAAGAAAGGTTTGTATTTTATAATTTATCAAAATCTGAAAAATGATAAATTAAAAAAATTTAATGGAAATACATTAATATTCACAATTAAAAACAACAAAAGTTAAAAATATGATATAAAAAATAAACAAGTAATATAATATTTAGAAACAAAAGCTCTATGGTTCTTAATAATATAATAATATATTAACATATTAGTCCTAATATAATAATAATAGTAAAAATAATTAAAATATGGTGTAAAATAATTAATAAATAATTGTAAAATTTAAATATGAATTTTTAAATATTTTTAAATAATTTTCACATATTTTTGACATTTTACACAAACTTAAACAATAATTTAAAAAATAATTTTTATAACATAGACATTGGTATATCATTACAAGTTAAAATTATACATTCTTAAAATTTTTAAAGATATAAAAATCACTAATGATCTCAATTTCAATATTTTTTTTTTTAAATTAGGATATATATTGTCAAATTTGAAATTCAAAATATATAGTAATAAAGTTTGAATTTAAATTCTAAATTTTAAAAGCTATAAATATGGAGCAAAGTTAAAATTTGAAATTCAAAATCCAAAAAAATTGTGAAAAAAGGATTCCAGTAGAAGAGTCTATCAAACGTCTAACCTTTGTATTTTCGCATAGTGTACTATTTATATTTGTCTACATAGTCTACATTTTGTAAGTTTTGATTGTTTACTATTTATATTTTGTTTGCAGTCTAACATTTGTATCTTTAAAGAATCTACTATTTATATTTAGGTGTAATTAGTCGGATAATACTCACTTTTTTTTGGATATGTCAGTTTCATACCCACTTTTAAAAAAGTGTCAATTGGGTCCTAATTTTGGAAAAAAATGTCTAAATCAGGTCCCTTTGAGAATAAAAGTATTAACGCCATTAATGGTATCGATACTTAAAATGACTTACAACAGTGAAAGGAACCTAATTGAGACATTTTTTCAAAAGTTGGTATTCGATTGACACATTTTTAAAAGTGAGTACTAAATTGACACATCTGAAGAGAGTGAGTACTATATGACTAATTAAACGTTACATTTATATGCACGATCTATCATTTGTAGCTTCATATCATTTACTCTTCACATTTTTTGTTTGGTCTAATGTTTGTATCTTTATTAAATCTACTCAACAATTTCTATATCGTTCATCATTTTTATTATTAGAGAAACAACTATTATATTTTTCTACATTTTTTACTCATTATTTCATTCAAAATTAAATTTGATTTCTTAATTTTAATTAACTAAATCTTAATATATTATTTAAAATAGTTATCTATAATACATTCTATTAAAAATATATATAAATAACTTAAATACATTTTTATTATAAAATCAATTAAAATATTATTATTGAATTTTATAAATTAAAATTTATATTAAATTTAATTATACTTTTATAATTTCAAATTAATTTAATAAATATACTATAATTTTTAATTTTAAATTTTGATATCCCGTGCATTGCACGGGTAAAAAATACTATTATTAGACAAAGGTTGAAATGTGGCAGGAACAAAAACAGAGAAAACAAATTATAAGTTGAGAACTAGACATGGAGTTGTGTTTTCCACAATGGTAACGTGTGATCCATAATGAATGATGACATCTGTAAGGGATCCAAATTGAACGTGAAGAAAGGTGATAGGAATGAACTCTTTGAGCTAAAGATCAAAACAATTGTAATTCTCTTGGTGGAGAACTTTTGTTTCATGTGTGCTAGAATATATACATACAGATGTGGAGGGTGCTCAAATGTATAAAAAAGGAGACTTTATGGATGTTTAGATTCAAAACACCTCATTTTTCTTTTATCCCTTTTCCTGTGTTGGAGCATCCCAAATACTTCATTTAATATAATCATTTGCCTATAAAAAAGAATGTTTAGAGAGATAATAAATCTTATGAAATAAAATTTGAATAGTTATTTTTTTTCTATTTACAAGTATTTTTAATTTAATTAATAAAATATGTATGTTTAATACCATTTAAATTATTTCTACTATTAGATAAATTTTAACACCCACATAAATAACTAAATTTAATTCTAATGATGACATAAAAAAAATAAATTAAATTTTAATAACATATACATTAATTTACTTCGTTCGACTGCTTAATTTAAACATATTTATTTATATTAAGAATGAATTTATGCTGTTCAATGATCAAATATACGGTTTTTGCCCCGTAGAATGTGTCCAACTTTGAGTAAACCGGGATACCTGAATCGAGTGTGATAATATCTGTCTGTGGAAGGTCGTGCTTATTGGAAGCCAACACATTGTTTGTGGTGTAACGTGGAAGTCACGATGATGCTAAATAGAGGTTACTCATGATTAACAGAAAGATAATGGCTCCAGTTAATCCGTCAAATAATTCCAAAACAGGACAAGAAAACAATCCCGGACGAGTCGACTAATTAAACACCACCTTCATTTCCCTTACTGCATGCATGCTTCTTCCTAGCGTAATGTATTGCTATATTCATCAATATTTTACGGTGCCTCGCCCAATAGCATTCATTAATAACTTTAATTTGCATCATAATAATGTTTTCTCTTTGCAAAACAACCTCATCAATATAGCCTAACCTCATTAGAGATCATATTGACATATTTTTTTTTAAGTTGCAGTTTTAGTGGAATTTAAACCCAAAACATTAAATCTTATCAGTAATATATATATATATATATATATATATATATATATATATATATATATATATATATATATATATATATATATTGTAAACTTATTCAACCTTGTGTCCTTTCGTGAGTTTTTGGTAACAAATTAGATTTTGAGAAATAATCCTTCACTTCTTTTGTCTCTTTATAAAGTCTTTTTGAGAAATTTGTTTGTTCAATACACACTTTTAAAATTATCTTTTGTAAGTTTTTTTTTTTTACTAAAATATGCTTAATTGTCTCCCAAATTTTAATCAATAAGTAATTATAAGTGATTAAGATAAATTCTTTCTCTAATAAAATTAGGGGTGTCAAAATGAGTCAACTCGGTTCACATAGATTGGCTCACCACGGATTAAGCTAAAAAAGGGTTAAAGTATCAACATATATAACTTTACTGTAAAATTGGAGAAGATAACTAGCAAGAATTATCATAAAAATTGTATGAACATTATTCTCTCTCTATATCAATTAATTAGAAGCGATGGTAAAAACTGTAAGATATCGAGTGCCAATAACGTTAGGAATAATTTTGAAAAATAATCAAATTTATTAATAAATTTATTTTTATTGACTAAATTAAAAAAAATTGCCTTATTTATATGACATAATTAAAAGGGTCTAGTATAAGGATGACTATAGTATTTTTTTTAAAAATAAGTTATAAAAGTAGATAAAAGCAAATTATTACTTATTTTTAAATTAGTTTAATTATACGCTTATCATTTTAAAATTTGTACAAATTTTAAAGTTAAGTGACATTTATGACTATTCTCAGGTCAATTGTAAAAAAAAAAATGAAATATGAAGTCACAATGAAGTAAGCTTTAGGTGTGCAAAGTTACAAACAGATAAAAGAGAAAAGAGAAGGTAAGACATATGTAAAGGAAGACACAAATTAGTGTGTGATGACCTCCTCCACATGAGTACGTATGATGACAAAGAAGAGAGAACCGAAGGACGGGGACAAAGCCACACGAGTGAGTGAAGAATAATTAAGAAAGAAAGAATACAAAAAAAAGGTGAAGTACAAACCCAACGAGTTTGGATTCTCTCTCTTTCGTGAAAGCACAAACAAATTAAACAAGAAAAAAATATAAGAGTGGAAGAAGATTAAGACAGATGTTAACTTTGATTGGGTGAGGTCCAACGTCCAATGGTTCATGTGTTTTTGTTATTCCGGCAACGTGTTTGACTTTTTTCCATGTCATTTCCAACATACATATTTTAAGCTTTTTCCATTTGAATATTGCAAAGTCAGCACAAAATTAACATGGGGTAAGTAAGATATACATTGAAATCGTATAAAGTTAAGATGGAACAAGCACAGTTTCTTGCACGCCAAAGACTTTTCAAGATTTGGTTTACTTCTTAATTAAACATCATCATCAAACTTCTCTGTTAACTAGATTAACAGCTCGGTTAAGGAAACCACTAATTTGGACACATGTGCTTTAGTTAATAATTTTTTAAGTGTTGACTAATTGGGGGTGAAGTTGTTTCAAGTTTCTGTGTTGTGTGCCAGATATTTTCACTGAAATGGAAGGAATTATTAAGTGTTGGTTGATGTGATAGAATCTTTGAGTAGTGCTGTACCAATGGGTCATGATCTCTCGTTGTTTGATAAACGTTTAGTCATAAGTCAACATAAAATATTATACCATAGTACTAACGATTTTGCATAATTCAAATGACATAATTTCAGAGTTTGACTAACGTTGAGGCGAAGCTTCGCGATCAAAATGGGTGGTCAAGAATCAAAGCTTTAGCCTTGAATTAACTATTATTTGCAAAATTAAAGGCTTTCTTTGTCATTAAAATCCAACAACTTTAATGGCAAATACCATTTTATGTTGCATGCATAGTGGAAACTGTGATGATATTTTTTAAATAGATTTCTATACCATTATCCTTTTATATATATATATATATATATATATATATATATATATATATATATATATATATATATATATATTTTGTGTTATCAATATAGCATTTACTTTCGTAGAAGTATATAATATTTTACGTAGATATTGTTCCTGCCGGATATAAATTAATACCTAGGAGAATACAATATATTCAGGCCAACCAATATTCAGATCACACGTGTCCACTAATTTTCTACCTTCTATGTTGTCCACTGTTGAAGTGTCCTCTCCAGGTGTGTGGGATGATCTGGACGGGGAGCCTTTTATGTTGTCTATTGCCGAAGTGTACTCTCTACGTGTATGGGGTGGATTGGGCGAGGAGCCTTCCATGTTGTCCACTGCCGAAGTCTCCTCTCCAGGTGTATGGGGTGGACTGGGTGGGGGGCTTGCAAAGCCACTCTAACGATCAAGTTAGATATATAATCTAAATAGTGATAGCAATAATAATGAACAATGTTTTTTACCTCGTGAGCAGTGCCTTATATACTACCTGAATGGGCCTGAGTTCGTGGGCCTAAGGTTTGTTGTGTCCACTTGCTTTAGGACCTTCCTAATTAAAATTTATTAGTCTAAATGCTTTTCATATCTATTAATTTTGCCAACGAGGATATGTACTTCCAACCACCTGTCGTTATACTTACATGGAGCATTATTATCCCCTTTATGGTTGTAGATACTTCGACCTTCATTTATAGTGTGTGTGGTGCCGAGGTATCCTCTCCACTTTTTATTTAGACATTAGGTTCCCTTTGATTCTTGTTCGCGCCACATTTCTTGAGCTGAAGCATCTTCAACTTTTTTGTTTTCAGATATACTCCATGGTCCGGAGTCCGAGGTGTCTTCTCCTACTTCCAAGGTGTCTTCTCCTATCTACCACGTACACTAGTCCCCCAGAGTTAAGACTGCATTGTCGAGACTCTAAATGTGCTTTTAATGATGTTTTTGGTTTCAATGCGTTTTGCTTTTAATAGGCCGATTAATTCCCCTACTCTTGTTGTTAGGAAATTTCCAACTTTTACAGGTCTTCTCACTCGAATATCCTGCGAGGGAGTTAAAGGGTTGTAGGTAGTTTTAGTCGGCTTGGGCCCTTTGATGTGACCTTGCATAGGGAAGCGTGATGGTTGCCATTGCACAACCATTGGATCGTCTTAATCTGACGGATGGGATGAGGTTGGCTCTGACATTTCCTCTCTTATAAATAGCCTTAACCTCCTGGGACCCCTTGTGATCGTATTTGAAGTTGAGCCGTTGAGATCGTGAGTCAGGTAGGTATGTCTTCGTCATCTTTGTTTGATAGATCGGCTACCAAGATCCATTTGGATCGTGTCGAGGTGTCTTCGGCTTTAGCCTCTACTAGTAGTAGCGCAACCTCTTCTGATGAGGAATGAGTGATAGGTTCACCCTCACATTCAGGATACGGGTGGGTTGATAAAGGTGTGTGTGAATACTTTTCAAAGTATCACTTGTCCTCATGCATTCGCAAGTTTGCCAAGGCATATACAATTTTGGATCAGGATAGTCCAGACAAGATGGTGTCCCTAGATCGGTTTGGTCGTAAGGATAACGTCTGTGATGGGCGAGGGGCGTATTCTGATGAATTCTTTTTTATGTATTCTGTATTATTGATGAGTCTGCATGTTCGACTGCCTTTCGATGAGTTTACTTTTGGGGTATTACACATCTTAAATGTATCACCTTCCCAACTTCACCCTAATCTTGGACCGCTTTGCAAGCCTTTAAGTTGGTTTATAGGGTTTTAGGTTTGAAGCCCCTACCTCCGGTATTTTTGCATTATTATAGTACCCGACCCAAGGAGTCTGTGGGGGTGGTTATCTTTGTTTAGGCAACCTAGGATAGGTCTGCTGGCCCCTTATTCTACGTCTTTTAAGAGTTATAAAAATGCCTTTTTTAGAGTGGTGGTGAATCCTCCTGGTCGACCTTATTTCTTTGACGATGACGTTCCTAAAATTTCCTTTCTATTAGATGCGTAATCCCCTGCACTATGATGAGCGGCCTCAGACTATGTTGTCTGTTAAGGACTGTGAGACTCTTAACTTGTTAGATTCCCTTCCTCGACAGCTTCTTATAAAGCGTATTGTGGCTATATTGAATTCTCCTCGTCCCTGAGGGGACATGTTGGGTATGTGTCAAATTTTCCTGCTTTATGTTCTAATGTTAACTTATCTTACTTTGCGTTTGTCTTTGCCAGCTTTGATGGCTTCGCATGAGGGTGTGGGTGCTAGTCAAAAGATTCGTTTTCAATTGCTTCGTGAGAAGGTGAATGCTCGCAAGAAGGATGTAGATGCTTTCGTGGGCTCTAGTTCTGGTGCCGCTGGTAGGAAAAGTGAAGGTGGGGGTACTTCTTGGCCTCCACTCCCTGCATAAAAGAAGAGGAAGAAGACTTCCCAGAAAGGTGGGAACTCGTCTCGACATTACTCGTTTAATAGGGACTGAGATGCAAATTTATGATGGCATGAATATTACCATCTCCCAGCAAGAGGCTGATATTATTACTAAATCTCCCTTACTGACCTTGATGAAAGCTTTCGCTGAATATCAGTCTTAGGCTTAGTGATTGGGAGGCATATAGGCCATGAGTTAGACAAATCAAGCCATGTGGAAGAACTTGAAATGGAGGTATCATCGTTGAGGGTTGAAAAAGAAAACTTGGTATCTGAGGTGAACAATTTGCGGAACTAGCTGAGCCAAGCTATCAATCACAAGAAGTCTTGGAAAAATTGTTGTCTAGAGACCGAGGAAATAGGGAAGAAGAGCCTTGAAGAGGTTGTCACGTCCAAATGTGTGGTGGAGGAGCTGAAGATTACCAATGCTGAACTGGATAAGGAGTTATTTGAGTTACAAGAAAACGTGATTGAAGAACATGAATTGGGTTTCAAGAAGGCATTGCGGCAGGCTACTCTTCTGTTTAACGTGCCTGCAGATGATCAACATTTTGATGTTGGTAAGGACGTGTCAATATTCCCCCTTATCTTGAACATGCCGAGGATACTCCCGATATTCCCTCTAGAGAAGGTCGCGAAGGTGGTGGTGCAGATGGGGTGAGGGAAGAGACTAGCTTGTTAGCTTGACGGATGTTTTTTGTGTTGTCACTGGCTTTGTAAGCCCTTTTTTGGCCAAATGGTGTGTAACTTTGGGATATTTTTGTATATGACTAACTAGGTTTAACTAGTGGACGATGCATGCTGACCTTAATCATTTCTGTTGTTTTGACTTGGATATGTATTGCATGTTTATGACTTGCTATTCTAGCTTAGAGGGCTTAACCATTTGCCTCGACTTTCATTTTATTTTGTATGCGTATAGCAATATGCCACCTTTAGAGTTTAAGCAGCCCAACCTATCTTTGTTCAAGACATCACTGGATTGCTGGAGGTGTCTCCACTAGTTGCTTGTATAATGTACTGAATCCGCATGCATTTTGCATTTTCGTAGTATGTGTAGAGGAGAGAGTGAGGTTGTTATTTATAGCTGGAGTTTGCATTCTTCTTTATTTTGCGGGTTTGCTTACGTCATTTGATTTCACAGCTTTTACTACTTGATTTTTTTCTATTGGAATTATAGTGGCTCGACCATAATATCTTAGAATTATTTTTGTTTGTGTACACACTGTGGTGTATGTAATTGACTTTGTGCGAGAGAGGTGTTGTACTAGAGCCCTTCTAGGCTAATGTCTTGCAAGAGTCAACCTTGGTTGATGGGTTGTATCAACAGAGACTTATGACAGATGGGGTCTTAGGAGAGACCCTGAGTTGACCTTGGTTGATACGTTGTATCATTATGGACTTGTGAGAAATGGGGTCTTAGGAGAGACCCTAAGTCGACCTTGGTTGATAGGTTGTATCAACAGGGACTTGTGAGAGATGGGGTCTTAGGAGAGACATTGAGTCTACCTTCGTTGATAGGTTGTATCAACACGGACTTGTGAGAGATGGGGTCTTAGGAGAGACCCATAGTCAACCTTGGTTGATGGGTTGTATCAACAGGGACTTGTGAGAGATAAGGTCTTAGGAGAGACCCTGAGTCGACCTTGGTTGATGGGTTGTATCAATAGGGACTTGTCAGAGATAGGGTCTTAGGAGAGGCCCTGAGTCGACCTTGGTTGATAGGTTGTATCAATAGGGTTTTGTGACAGATGGGGTCTTAGGAGAGACCCTGAGTCGACCTTGGTTGATGGGTTGTATCAACAGGGACTTGTGAGAGATGGGGTATTTTACAGAAAGCACACACTTATCCTTTTGCACTCTTGGGCAAAATTGAGCAATTTCAAAACTTTTTCTAAAGTATTTTATTTCACATCAACACTGGATCAAAGGAATGAACCTTACTTGAGACAAATCAATAATCTAGAAATCAAGTTACCATGCATAAACAAAAGGAAAGATTCTATTTTTCACACATGAGTTAATCTTTTGAATGCACAAGACAATCAATTATGAAAGAAAGCACTCAAGTTAAATGTGTATTTTCTCACCAAAATTCGCTTAAGTATTTTGGCTTGTGTTTTCACTCAAAATACCCATGCAAGTAAACACTCCTAATACTTAACAAGACTCTAATATTCACAAACTTTCAGAACATATGCATTCAAAGATCATGAGGACTTCTTACAGGTTATAATGGGGCCAAGGCAAAGGTAGGAAAAATTTTAGGATTTTTGGGTCTTTGAAATAGTAATGTAGAAAGAATAATGGAGCATAATTTCAAAAACAACTCCTTTTCATTTGTTGCTCCTTGTGCTCTCTTTTTTTTTTTAGAAAACAATTATTTTTTTCATTTCAACACTTTTTCATCAACAATTTTTCCTTTTGCCATTTTTATTATTTTGTGCATGAGTTACTCACCCACACACTTTATTCCTCAACCAATCCAAACATAATTCACTAGCTCCTTCTTTCTTCATAAGGTAGAATATGGTCTTTTTCTTTTCATGGTTTTGCAATAGGCTTAAAACAAGAAAAAGAGGTATAAAAGCTCAAAGGGGCTACCAATAGATTAATATCAAGGTGGGCTTATTTGGCCAAGTAGGTAGAAACAAGAATTGCCTCAATCATATCAAATCATGCATATTTACCTAAAAGATGCAAAACAAAAGAATCAAGCTAAATATTTGAGTATAAACAAAACATGAGCAAGTCACTCAAGAAAAATAGGAATGGCACATAATGGTCCATCATTTGCATTAAGGCTCAAGACTCATGAGGTCAAAGTCTTTCATAAAAGATTTAATCAAGTAATTCTCAAATCAACTCAATTAGCAATTCACAGAAATAAACCACTCATATCAACATGACTTTTACTTTTCCAGAATAATTATCATCCCAATTATTGAATCAAATCCTATAAATCCAATGTCAATATGTTTTATTGAAAACAGGGAAATATTTTTGGTGAATCTCTTATGAGACATATTGTTTAAAAGTTTCACTTAGTAAAAAGTTAATACTTTCACCATTTTCTCAAAAAGAAATTACATTTTTTTTAAATGAAAACAAAAACAAAAAATTGAAAACAGGAAAAAAGAAAAATCCTACCTATAATTTGTTTCCCCCACACTTATTTCAAAAAAATATCCTTGATGGACTTATTTTGGGGAGGAGACAAAAAGAAATGATGACTTCTGGCTTAATCTGGCCATATGTCAATTTTTTTTTTTAATTTTACAAAGTTCAAATCAGCTTGTACCATTTTTTTAATTTTTACTTTTTGAATTTTATGAAAACTAAAAACAAAAAAACATACTTTTGAAAAAATTTTATATTTTTTATTAAAATCAAAAACAAAAAACAAATATGCATGCAATTTAACTTTTTTATCAACAATGCTTTCAAAAGAATTTGAATCTAACTTCTTTTCCTCTTGCAACAACCTTTCTTCTTTTTCTGCAACCATGTCAACAAAAATAACCACTGAAAACTTATTTGTATCATTCACATCAATAAACTTGATGTGTTGAGTGTGTGGCTTCAACTTAATTTCAGCATCATCAGGTGCATTAGGATGGTTAATTGGATCATTAGTAATCCTTGTAATCTCATCTTGTGAGCAAAAATCTGCACGTGAAGTAGTTGAATCTGCTGCTTCATCATTAACCAAGTCAGTTGCAATAGTAGATGCTTCAGTTACATCTTCGAATATCGTTGGTTCTTCAACTTCACTTGGTTCCTCCATTGTATTATTCTCACAACTCTGCTCATGAAAAATATTATTTGTACTCATATCATCATTAACAGATAAAAATTTATATTCATATTGAGCATCAACAACATATCCATCAGTAGATATGTATGTGTGAGAATCTTGAATATCTTCATCAGCAACATCTTTAGCAAAATTGATATGTCTATCAGTATACATATTACTATGAGCATCATTATATCTATCAGTAGATATATCAGTGTGATGTGATTCTTGTGTTGGTTGATCTAACATTTGAATCATGTACTCATTCACATCAGTGCTCAATTGTTCCATCCTTTGATTCATGCTCCTTAACATTATTATTTCATCCCTTTGCTCAACTATCGTCTTCATAAGTTTTTCTAAGGTGGCCTCCATAGCTTTGTCTTTCATTAGCTGACTTAAATCTTTTGACATTTGTTCATATCAAATGGCCAATTTTAGAAGCATATCTTCTATTTCTTGACAAAGTGCTCTAAATTCTGGGATTTTAGCAAATCTCGGATGGCATTGGAGGGTGGTATTAACAGTACAAAGTAATTCTACAAAGTTGTTGTTACTTGCATCCTCCATCATGTCATACAATACTTTATCATATCCATACCATTTTTGCTCAATATCTTTGCATCGTTGATCAACTCGCAACCTTTCATTTATGGTGTCTAATTTCTCTCTCAGTCCATCCATTAATAACATAACTTCCTTATAGGATGGTCCATTGATTGCTGCAACTTGTTGTGATGGTGCATGTTGTTGTTGTTGAGAACCAAATGGAACAGATAATGGCTGGAGTGGACACACAAAATATGGTTGTTGTTCATGGTAGGATTGTTGGTCATATTCCAAAAAAGATGATCTAGGATATAGATCATTTAGTTGACGTATAGTTAACATACTTAAATCAGGTGCAGAAGTAGGTGTGACAATTTGTTGCTGATAATCATATGGATCATGTGGTTGTTGTGGATAATAATTATAGTTCACTTGAAAATGACACTGCTGATTATTTTCATATGAAAAATTATTTTTCATTTTTGAAAGAGGTTTTCTGAAAAGAAATAAGTTAAAAGCTTGTTGAGTAGACTTCCAGGAAAGAGAGGTGTGTCTCAATGCACACCTTGTCTTTCCTTAGCCAAAGTATTTCCCAACTAGTTTCACAAATTTCCCAACAAAAATCCTCAAACAAAAATTATGCTTAAAAAAAATAAAGTAACTAAAAAAAGTAACTAAAGAAAATAAAATAAATGTTTGAAAAAAAATTGAAACAAAAAAATGTTAGTGATAAACAAAAAATAAAATCAAAAGAAAAAATAAATAAATACAAACTAAAATGATAAATATTCTAACCGTGTTCCTCGACAACGGAAACTATAGCAACTTCAGTATTGTTAAGATAGTACTCAAGAAAATAGAAAGGGTAAATTAACCCAAAGTCGTCTCCCAACGAACACAGAATTGATTTCTAACAAATTAGTTCTAATAAAAAGTATACAAAAGAGTTAGTCAAATAAAATGATAAAAATATATGAGGATTAATATAAACAAGAAAGAAATAGAAAAGATAAAAAGAGATAAAAACAATAGTAAAGAAAATAGATTGATTCCATTGCTTTTTCAAAATAGATTCATCATCGGTTATCTAAAGATTATTGCTCAATAAATTATTGTTATAGATTTACAGATTAATCAATGTAAAGTCTCAATTAATTTGTTTGGCGTTCTCACTTTTAACCAAAGTACAGTCTCAATTAAAAGTGAGAACTTTTAGATTATCCATAGTAAATTCAATCAAAGTACAATCTCAATCAAATTTTACTATGCATAATCATGTCTATTCTTTTATCTCCTCACCAAGTAAAATGCTTAATTAATCAAAGTAAAGTCTCAATTAATATTCGTTAGAGTAACACTAACACAAAAAAGGCCTTTAACGTCACTCCAATAACGTCTGCCTAAAAAAAGCCCAACGTTAAAAATGCGCGGTGGCATTTTTGTAAATAATGAGACATTTTTAACGTCTGCCCGCTCCACGTCAGACGTTACTTAACGTCTGTTCAAAAACGCCCCGACGTCACTCAAAAAAGGACGTCGGCCCCCAGCTCGACAGACGTCAAGGGACGTCGGACCAGCGTGCGCCAGACGTCACTTAACGTCGGCCCCCCCCCCCACCCCCGACGTCACTTAACGTCGGGCATAACACCCCCGACGTTAAGTTTTGCTTTATCTCTGCGCGAAACGCAGAACCCTCGCGCTGTTCATCGTTTTCGCGAGAGTTCCCGCCGGCGACGCCATTTCCGACCCCCTCCAGGTGAGTTTCGAAAGGTTTTGGCCATCAAACTTGTTGGGGTTTAATTATGGGTTGATTTTACGCGTTTTGAACCGATTATTTTCCGTTTTCATCCCCATTTGCAGCGTTTTGAGATTCGTCCCACTTGCTCTTCGTTCCCATTTGGCCAGCAGTGTGCGGAGACCCTAGACTTCCTCTCAAAGTTCGTCTTTCAATTAGAGGAGGTTAGTTTTTCATTGTATGTATATATTTGTTCATTGTATGTATAGAATTACTTGTATTAATTTATAAATGTCATTATAGTTTTAGTCTTAGACTATTTTTATATTTTATTTAAAATTTTATAATAATATTTGTAAAATTAGTAAATAAAATTATATTTATTATTAGATATATGCATTTTAAATAATTCTCATTGCATTTTATTTTTGAATATTATTATTAGATATTATAGTATACAGTGAGCGAATACAAATGATTAAATTTTTAATCGTTTGTATTAAATCTTGAATTGTCCGATTGGACAGTTTGAAAAAATTATTTTTCATAATTTGCTACAATGTGTACATTGAGGTTTACGCATAAATTTCATAAAATTTCGATTGAGGCTAATTTGTGTTGTTCTCTGGATGCATACTTGATTGTGATCATGATTAATCACTTTCATTTCGTGTACTTCAGAGACCAATGCGAAATGCTGTCGAAATTTTGTGAAATTTATGATGTTTGACTTATTTGTACATGTGTTAGCAAATTATGAAAAATAATTTTTTCGAATGGGTAGGGCCTCACCTTGTGAGAGTTAAAAGTTTGAGATTGATTGAGTTTTTTACGAACATATAGTATGGATCGAAGCTGGATGAATGAGCGTCGCATAAGTGAAGAGTATGAAAAGGGGGTTTCTGAGTTTTTGCAATATGTTCAAGAACACGCAATCTCAAGTAACGGGACATATTTTTGTCCTTGTGTTCGTTGTCTTAATCAAATACGTCATGACTTAGGAACAATGCGTGATCATCTATTCATCTTTGGTATAATGAGAAGTTATACACTTTGGACTTGGCATGGAGAAGTATTAGACAAGCCTACAACATCACGAGGAACAGATTATGTAGATGACTGGATGAATGATCATTTAGAAGATATGGTACGTGATGTTGGGGAGGAGAATTTTGGAAAAGTTCATTTATATGATTCTCTTAAGTCCGATTCAGAGGAACAATTGTACCCAGGATGCACTAACTTTACGCGACTGTCAGCAACTTTGAAATTATTCAGTTTAAAAGCAAGGCATGGATGGACGGATACAAGTTTCACAGAATTGTTGGAGTTGTTAAAGGAGATGCTTCCAGAAAATAACACGTTACCTATCCGTAATTACGAAGCGAAGAAAGTTTTATGTCCAATGGGTTTGGAATATCAAAAGATACATGCATGCCCAAATGATTGTGTTTTATACAGAGACGAGTTTGCTTCACTGAAGGCGTGTCCAACATGTGGTTTATCGCGGTTTAAAAAGAAAATTGATGGAAATAGTGGCGATGAAGACAAAGATGGTCCACCTGCTAAGGTGATGTGGTACCTTCCTATAATTCCTAGATTCAAACGACTATTTTCCATTAAAGAAGATGCAAAAAACCTGAAATGGCACGTTGATGGAAGAAAGTGTGATAATCTTCTTCGACACCCAGCTGATTCTCCACAATGGAAGAAGATTGATGAAACATATCCAGAATTTGGTGCTGAGCCAAGAAACTTAAGACTTGGACTTGCTACAGATGGTATGAATCCTTATGGGAACTTAAGTAGCAAACATAGTTCGTGGCCAGTTTTGCTGATGATTTACAATTTATCTCCTTTGTTGTGCATGAAGAGGAAATATATGATGTTGTCTATGATGATCATTAGAATTGTGGGTAAACCTAGAGGCCAACAACTTAAAGTCATATATCCAAAGGTTAGAACTCATTCATTTTAAAGTTATTAATTTCTGTATGTCAACTTATGACTTTGATGTGTTTATTTTATTTGTAATGTTCAGTGTAACAAGCAAGAAGATTCATGGGAATGTGGATATTATGTCATGTCTTGGATAAGAACAATCATTCGAGCTGCAGTTAAAGATGAATGGATAGAGGTAATTATATATATCTTTCACATATTATAAATCATATCAAACTTTAAAGAATGATATTCATACATAATGAAATTGTATTACTTTTTCAGCGATTCAAGAATCCATCACCTCTACCAGATGACATTATCCACACACTAAGACAAGAATGGGCAGCATATCTATTGGAGAGATGGAGTTGATACCACATGAATTAGAACTCGTTTTAAAAACTTTATTGTACAAGAATTTCATGTTGAAACTTTTAGTTTGTTGTTATTTATATTAGTTTAGAATATATGTTGAAACTTTAGTTCTATTATATATAACTGTAACTCTAAAATTGTGCTGAAAGTTTTATGAAATTGTTCTGGGAATTTTCTGATTTTCAGGTGTGTGGATATTGTAAAAACAGTCAAATTTTTTAAAAAAAATGGTGCAGTTTGACGTCTGGTGTGCCCTGACAGACGTAATTTAACGTCGGACTGTACCAGGGCCGACGTAATTTAACGTCTGACTGTTGCAGGGCCGACGTTATTTAACGTCTGACAGTCTCTGACAGACGTTAAATTGCTCAGTTTTTTCCCTCTTTCTGGTGCAAAAATTGACGTCTGCTATTACTGGCCCCGACGTTGGATAACGTCGGACTCCCAAAAGGACCGACGTCAAGTGACGTCTGCTATTTTGCCGACGTTATTTTGACGTCACCCGATACGACGTCGGTGTTTGGGCAGACGTCAAAGGTCGAAAATGTCGGACGTTAAAAGGCTTTTTTGTGTTAGTGTAAATACCTTTAATCAAAGTAAAGTCTCAATTATTGGTAACAACTCATTTAATCACATGAAAGTTTCTAAATAAAATCAACGTAAAGTCTCAATTAGATTTAAAAACCCTTTGACTCATATGATCAACATGCATATAGATTTAAAATCATTACTTTTTACGTGATTCAAAGATAAAAGACATAGATCAATGAAAACCTTCACAATAATAAAAAAACAAAGAAATTATTTCATTCTAACCTTAGAATCGATAATGAAATTACAATGGAAACAACCGAAGAAGTTTAGCAATCCATGGAATATAAAATAAAAATAAAAGAAGAAGAGAGAGAAGAAAAGAGAGAAAGAAATTAGGTCCCCCAAAGGGTTCCTTAATTCCGACGTGCCGAGCTTGTCCTTTTTGCTTATTCCTTGGTCTCTTTATATAGGAATTGGACTAGGCTTTTCTGTTGCTAAAATCTCTCAAATATCTTTTAAAATAAAGATAAAGATAAATATTTAAAAATATTTGGAGAGATATAAACTATTTGATAATATCAATATCTAATATAATTAAATTAATTAATTAATTAAAGATATATGATAAATTATCACCAATTAGTATTTGTATTAATTTTTCAAATCAACCCTTTGCAATCTCCTTAAATGATCTTCTAAATAATCCAATATCTTCAAGATATATTTTTTTGTTGTGGGACTAAAAAGATTCAAGAAGATGTTGTAGTGGTGGTCGATAGCGGAACAAAGGTTGACGTGGAGGCTGGCGGCTACTGCCGTGGTGCAAGTGCGGCAACTTGAAAAGATGAAGGATAGGGTTTCTGTTTTGGGGATGGAAGAAGATGATGACGTGGCAAGCTCTGATTGGTCAATTTAGTGAGTGGAGGATCATGACATGTGTCATCTTGTGGTTGGATAGTTTTGGAATGTAAGGATTGCCACATGGCCTAATCTGGTTGAGTGGAGTTTAAATGGTAGGAGGGGTGCAACTTAGTAGAAACTAGGGGTGCAGAACAAATTTTTGTGTGACCTATTTGGAAAGAGGGAACATTATAAGTAATTTATGGGGTGCAAAAGTGATTTTTCCAAACATTGTTGATTTCAGCCTTATATAAAGGTTGTTTTAAACTTTAATCAATTTATTTTTCCACTTTAAATGAACTTAATCTTAATTTCAGTTGCATCAACAAACGTTAAAATATCCAAAAATAATTTATGCAACTAAAATAACTTTTTAAGACATTTTTATCACACAAGTTCAAATAGTCTAATTATCAAAACTGTTAATTAAATCACTCTTTAAGCACACAAATTCAATTAAATACTCAAAATTAAACATTAAATGAGGGCAAAAATACGCACTCATCATACCCATACACTTATCTTTTTGCACTCCTGGGCAAAATCGAGTAATTTCAAAACTTTGTTCTGAGCTATTTTATTTCATAGTTATATTGGATAAAAGGAACGACCATCACTAGAAACGAAACAATATTCTAGAAATCAGGTTATGATGCAAAGATTCTATTTTTCACACAAGAATTAATCTTTTGAATTTACAAGAAAACTGGTTATTACCGACAGATAATTTTCAACAAATATAAATCTGTCGATAAATTATGCTTTCTGACAGATTTATCGACGGATATTCATTGTGAACTTTACCGATAGAATGATCCGTCGGTAATATGTTTCTGAAAATTTTTTATTTATTTACCAACAGAATAATCCATCGGTAAGTTTCCCAGATACTGTTAACTAATTTACCGATGGAACTTACTTCTTTATCGACAGATTATGTCCTTCGGTAATTTCCTCATCGAAATCAAAATCGAATTTCACTAATGCTCTTCCCCCAAATCAATTTCCCTACATAATCGAGAAAGAAGGGTTGGCTGTGGTGTAGAGCGGTGGTGCGACGCCGTCCAATCCAACCCCGACTCCGATTCCACGCCTTTGCTATGTCGGCACGACGTTGCCACCATGAGTGTGCCATGGCCTTGCCATGACGTTCGTGGGTGCGGCACAGTCAAAACTAGGGAGTGGTGTGGTGTAGAGTAGTGGTGCGACAACCATTCAAACCCCATTTCCGATTTGATTTTGCTGTGCCGGCGTGACGCTGCCACCGTGAACATGGCCTGACCCATCCGTGACATTCGTGGGTGCGGTGAAGTCGAATTCAGCGATCTCCATCGAAGTCACCGACGTAGTGGTAAATGGCACTCTTCATTTGATTTCTTTATCCCTCTGCATATTCTCACTCTCATTTTGTAATTGATAAGGGTTTTTTGGGGGAACCACTGTCGTTGAAGCGTTGGATTGGGGAGCCAGCAACGGTCTTTTTTTTTGGGTGCTTACGCGAGTGTGAGCCATTGCAGGTGTGAGCTTTTTCCATTTCTCTCTGGAGCGATATTCATTGATGTTATTTTTTGTTTGTATGTTAGTTTGATTATGTGTTTGAGCTGGTAGGCAGAGACGTGGTGGGGAGAAGAGTGTAAAATCACAATCACTCTACACCAAAAATTGTTAAGTGTGCTATGTGTAATAAATGTGCATTGATTGTTTATGATTGTTTAAATAAGTTGTAATGAATATGTTTATGATTGTTTAAATAAGAATGTAATGCATATGTGTGTGTTGATTCATTGAAATGAAGAATTAAAGTGAAAGGTTAAATGTGTGTTTTGATTTTGGAATTTGGTTCAGAGTGCCCCCTCCCTATGGAATTGTTTTTGTTTGCAACATGTTACAAGTAGGATTTGGCCTCATGAGTGTAGTATATTTGGTGCTACTTTACTAAAAACTCCCCTTCATCACTCAATGCTACTTTTGTTGCTATTTTATTATGTTGGTTTGCTCTTGATTACACTTCAGTCAACCCTCCTTGCCTTTCCTTTACTTGATTTTCCTATAGCTAAACTAATGTATAGGAAAGGGATTCAAAACCAAATAAGCAATGGCAAATCTGTCAAATCCACATCATTGAGCTAGCTGAATCCTAGCTCAAATCTGCCATATAACCATCAACCCTCCAAATTCAAGTTTCATGAAAGGCATGAAGTCCAAAATGTATTAAATAATACATAAAATTTTAAGTGCAGTTGTATACAAACAGTTCTAATCATAGTTTCACTAGGTTCTTCCGATTACGACAATGATGAGTTTCGTAACTCTTCGGATATCTTACCCAATAAGTGAGATATATTCCCACAATATGATACGTTTAGGAACATCTCACTGTTTTACATGGCCTTCCATGTTGGACTTAAGTAATAATAAGTTTATTACTTAATTCCCATGTTCTTTCAGTATCACAAATGTAACACTATCTATCTTTGCCTTGTCACAGAACATGGGCAAAGTTCCCAGCCATCGTCGTTGGGTGTATGACTGTTGTTACAATGGTAAGAGAGGCTTGAAGAAATCTTTTGTGATATGATTTAAAGAGTTTATCTAGATGACTCGTCAATATAAATATTATGCTCTTGAGGGAGGGATTTGATGTCCATGCATCAAGTGTGAATGTACTCGTATTTTGAAAGACGAGGAAGTTAAAGTTCATTTATACAAAAACGGATTCATGCCAGATTACTAGATTTGGACATTTCACGGTGAAGAGGTGCCATTTGTTTATTTAGGTGAACATGAAAGACGTCTTCCTAGTTCAAGCACGACTGTACCTACCTCTAAGATGAATCAAGCAATGTATATGCAAGAGATGTTGAATAAAGCTCTTGGCCAACATGCTTCATTTGAACAAGTCAATGATAGTTGTTTAAAAGAATCTCCAAATGAACTCACTTAGAGGTTTTACAATTTATTGGCAGAGGCAAAGGAACTTGTCTTTGAAAGGGTAAAGGAGTCAAAGTTGTCCATATGCATTAGACTTCTAGCCTTCAAATCGAACTGGAATGTTCTCAACCAAGCATTAAACCAAATGGCAAAACTAATTTTAGATCTAACACCACCAAATAATCCTTTGCCCAACAATTATTATGAAGCAAAGAAATTAGTTTCAAAGTTGGGATTGGAATCTAAGAAGATTGATTGTTTTGTGAATGGTTGTATCCTTTTTTACGATAACGATAATGGAAAAAATGATGCATCCTTGCTACAACGCAAATATTATGGGCAACCACGATACCGCACAAAACACCCAGAACAGAGGCAAAAAAAAAAAACCAATACCATTGAAGTCCATGTTTTACTTGCCTATAATTCCAAGACTACAAAGAATGTTTGCTTCAATGCAAACAACACAACATATGACATGGCATTATGAGAAAAAAATAGAAGGCATGCTATGTCATCCATCTGATGGGGAAGCTTGGAAGCACTTTGATCGAAAGCATCCATCTTTTGCCAGTGATCCCCGTAACGTTCGACTTGGTCTATGTACGGATGGATTTAATCCATACATTCAAGCATCGTCATCCCGAAATTGAAAATTTTTAAAAAAGTTTGGGACTCAAATCAAATCAAATTAACAAATATGAAGACCAAATTGAGATTCATACAATAATTTGACATGTGTCACCATATTAGATTGACACGTGGCACACTACAGACGTGACACGTGGCACACTACAGACGTGACACGTGGCATAAATATTTAAAATTTTTTAAAAAAAATTTAAAAAAATTTAAAAAAGAAGTTTAAAACAATTTTAAAAATATTTAAAAAAATCAAAAAAACGAGGAGCTGACACGTGGCACCTACTTAACGGTGTTAGTTCTCTACTAACGGAAATGACCTAATTGATACTAATTTACAAAAATGAGGACCTAATTGAGACTAACAAAAATACAAGGACCAAATTGAGATTTTGCGGGCAAAAATGAGGACCAACAGAGTATTTTAACCTTTTCCCAAATTATCTTTTATCCTAAAGATAAAGAAAATCGCAAGGTCCAATTTTTTTGTTGCTCTCTTCTTGGTTTAGCCAAACTTCCTCACTTTTTCAAGCTTTTCTTGCCGTCTTCATGCAATGCTTGGCTTGGATTTTTGTGATTTTGCTAATTTCTTATTCTTGGATTTATCTTTAAGGTGTCATGAAGCTTAAGCAATTTATTTTCACACCTCCATGAGCTCAACTTAGCTGCAGCTGCACTAACACACCTCTAAATATCCAAAGAACATTAATGCAATTCAAAAGCTATTTTTAACATGTTTTTGGTATCTCATGTTCAATAAACCCAATTATAGGAAATCCTAGTTAAATCAATCTTTAAGAACACAAATTCAATTAAATACCCATAATTAAACATTAAATGAGGGCAAAAATATGCACTCATCACTCTCATTATAGAACCGACTCAATTTTATCCTTAACAGTATGGTGAGTAGAAAAGCCTAAGCCGATCGCACCCAACTAAACGGAAGGAAAAAATAGGTGAGAGGTCAGTTTGATGCGAATTCGGGATATAAATGGATAAATTAAAGCAGGTAAAACGGGTATAGATGGTTGGATACGGGTTAGGAAAAAATTATTTAAAAATACTTGACCTAATTCGTTCTTTTAAGGTAAAAAACCCTAGTGACCTCTATATCTTTCACTTCTTTCAGACTCTTCTCCTAGTAATGCTCCTCTTCTTCATTCTTCTTCCCCACTTTCCTTGATGCCCTGTCTTTTCATTCTTCCTCCCCACTTTAAATCTTTCATTTAAACCTTAAAATCCTCCTTCCCCGCGCTCTCATCTAGTGATTTTCCTTCTTCTCAAAAACCCTTAACATAGAGAAACAATTGCAACCCCTATCACCGCCACACCCGCACCTACCGAAGCCATGCCAGAAACTACTGCGGTCACCGACTCTATGCTCTGTCATTGTGGATTGGGAGAGAAAGAGTTTGCTAGAAAAAAATGCATTTGTGTATGGCTAAGCGGATAAGGCTTGTGTGTGATTTTAGGGTTTATGTCGGTGGATGTTTCGAGGGTTTTTATTGTTCGTGTTATTTTTCAAATGTACTTGTGCTTATGATGTTTGTTGGTCTTCTTTCGAAATGATATGGCTTTTTTTGCGTGGTTTATCTAGATGTATGATATTCATTAAAAGTTCTCACCTCAAGTGGTGAAAATCATGTTTTGGTTGAGATGACTCACAAGGTTCATGCCATGCTTGTTGTTTTGAAATAAGTTGTGGTTTTGGTAGTGAAGAGACCAACGTATACTTCTATTTCTTTGTTGTTTTTTTCTCATAGTTTCAAGTTTTTTTTTTTTGTTTTTTTTTTTTTATGTTTCAAGTTTTGTTTTGTTTCTGCCAAATTTCATCTCTTTTTGTTGGTGTAAATTTCAACCATTACCTTTTTATGAATGAATTTAATAAAAGTTAAATCTGACCAACCCACCCGAATAAAACGATATTCGTAATTAACCATATATAAATACCACAACAAAATAAATGGTCGGAATGGACTTTAAAATGTTAAATATGGATTATGCCTGGATTGAACATGTTAGACCAAAACCTAATCCAACTCGATTGCCACTCAGTCTGTCCGAATGGTCCAAAACAAATCTACATAAACTATTAGCTAATAAATTAAAAATTATTAATAATTTACGATTGATCTAACAAATCAATTATTATAGTTTTTATCTAATAGTAAATATTCAATCCAACAAAACTAATAAGCTAAAAAAGAAAACAATAATTATTAACCAATACATTATAAGGTTGATTATCCTTAATCTCAACCATAAACATACATACGTAAATACTAACCAATACATGTATCGTTCTTAATCACATTTGTCCAGATAAATAAAAGTATTTCCAAAAGTAAAATTAAAAATAAATAACTGTTGATTAAAAAGGATAAAAATAAATTGTCTCAAACAATAATTGATTAAGAAAGTTTTCTTTAATTTATGTTTTTAAAAGTTAAGTAAAATAAAGATTTTGTGTTTTTAATTAAAAATAAAAATTATTAATTATTTTTCGTTTTTATTTATTGAATTAAAAATTTTCAAAATTAAAAAATTAAAAATTAAAAAAACTAAAAATACAAAATCAGTTTTAAGAATTAG
The DNA here is from genome assembly GCF_037176805.1 of Vigna unguiculata. Taxonomy (NCBI): domain Eukaryota; kingdom Viridiplantae; phylum Streptophyta; class Magnoliopsida; order Fabales; family Fabaceae; genus Vigna; species Vigna unguiculata. Next base: position 24,893,308 of record NC_140802.1, read on the forward strand.
AAGAACGATTTTTCTCATTGTTTCAACTTGCTCCAACTACTATTCACTCCATCTTCTAATTCACATTGGACATCAAGTTTTGGGGACACGTTCATTTTTTCATATTACACCTGTGCAAGCATCATCATCTTCCTAGCCAACACTTTAATTCATCACCATTGCCAACCTCCATCGAAACACTTACATAAACATAAATTTTTGTCCATTCATCAACCAGTTCATGCATCATAATTAAGAATTTTTCATCCTTTTTTCCCTAAAAATACATGAACAGAGGGTTTTCTTTCCCAAGGGTTCATCCCAACACCAATTCATGCACCACCCTTTTCACCCATTCAAGCACGCATATCACATCCAATATTGGAAAGCAGAAACTAAGATAAGCCAGATCAACAAAATAAAATGAATGGAATAAAGTATAGACATTTAGAGTTTCCCATATTGAGAGTTGCCATATAGCGGAACACAGGTACACAACTTTTGTCCTCAATCCTACTTTCAGTTTCGCGATAATGTTTGATGTTGCTTCCATTACGGTTATAATTAGTTGTGGTAAGAATTCTAAATGAAACCAGACTTCTCAGATTTTTCATAAGTAATAAATAATGTAAAACACAATCAATATTGGAAATAAAATGGATGAGAAGAAACAACATTTTTGGGATGCGTTAGAAAAGAGGTCTAGATATCAATGCCATGGTGGTTCCGACGGTGGATGATGGCAATGGCAACTTCGATCACATTCCCGACAACGTCGTGGCCATCGGATCATGTGGCGGCATTGGCGACAACCAGAACTGGTGCATGAGCAAGATGGAGGAAGAAGTTAGGAAGCCCTCTCATGATTCTCATCTAAAGAAGGAGATAGCATTGTTGTGGTGTTGGATGTGTCAACACCCAATTTCGTCCGGGTAAATAAATTTATTTTAAAAAAAAAATTAAAAAAATGTGAAACATTATTTTCTTCAAAGATTTTTAAACTTTAATTTTAGAAAAAAAAAGAGATGAAAAAAAGGAGGAATAAAGAGGGAAGAGCCCAATTTGTTATTAATTATCGCACTCCTTCTCATGAGCCCAACAACTCAACCTGCTTTCTACCGTTGTTCCTGGAAGAGAAAGTAGTGATATGATTCTAATAATTAGAAGAAATATTTCTTCAAATGGTTATAATCAATATTACTAATTGGGATTGATTTTCTGCTCTGATTTTTTAATGGTTAGAATCAACATGAATAATTTGGGATTGATTTTGTGCTCTGATTTACTATGATTTGATACTCATAATTTTCTACTATCATGACCAATTCCTTCCTTATATTGTTCATTACAATTAAGATTGAGATTGCATTGATATTGCAAGGTGTGAGTATAAATACGCACTCTGTCATACGAAAAAAGGATCGAAAAACATTCTCTACACTACTCTAATTCTTTCCCATCACCACTCCCACATACACACCTCAACATATTGAAGGAGGTAGAAAAAAGAAAAAAAATTCTCTACACTCTCTCTTCCTCTCTTTACCCCCCACATAGGCACATCTCATCTTTATCTCTATTTGAAAAATAAACACAGAAACATTAGTAATAGAAGAAAAAGAAAAGAAAAGAGAAAAGGTGAGGAGATATTGAAACTTTTTAAGGTACGTCACTCTCAATTCTTTAATCTTTTGATTTAGTTTTATTTCAATTTTCATTATTTCTATTTTAATCATAAAAAATATTTTTTCCCCTTTCTTTATTGTCTGCCTGGCCGCTCGCGTCGCATGACATCCAATTTAGACTTTTTTTTTACCAATATATACAAATGATCTAAAAATAAAAAATAGTTTTTTTGTTTACTCTTTTATATCTATTTGGTTGCTCACGTCACAATGACATCCACAACTACTTTAAAATAACTTTAAACAAATATTAAAAATTTATAAATGTTCTAAAAAAAATAAAAGATTAGAAAAAAAAATTTATTTCAAGTGTCTATCCGGCCGCTCGCGTCGCGTGACACCAATTTTAAAATAATACTAAAATTTAAATAAAAAGGTTTTTCAAAATTATAAAACAAATTAAATCCTTTTTCAAATAATTTTCCAAATAGAGTTTTCAAAAAGAACTACGTAACCTTGATTCTCCATTCACATGGAGATATGTAGGAGCGAGGATTAATCCTTATCAGGCCCAAAAAATCAAAAAAATAGTTTTGTTGTTTTCTGTAATTCTTTTATTAATATTTTTAGGAAAAATTAAATATTTTGAAAAAAAACCACATAACTTTTGCACATTTAATTAAAAGTACTGTCTTAGGACGGATGTTGTAGGGTGCTAATACCTTCCCCATGCGTAACTGACTCAAGGACCCAAAATCTGGTTTTTCGCAGACCTTGCTCTTTTTTATGGTTTTCCATAGTTTCCTATAATAACTATGGTGGCGACTCCAAACTCTCTGTTTTTACAAATTTATATATTTTGGTTCGTCGTCCCGTCACGATTTCGGTTGTGACAGGATGTGATGGACGTAATTCCATGAACCTCTTGGTGAGATCTCATGGTGGTGCCATATGTGATGAACGTAATCCCATGAACCTCTTGGTAAGGTTTCATGGTGGTGTCGTAGTGTATATAATTAGGTAAGTATTCAAGTAAGGATTGCATCTTGAAACTCCAAAAAGTAAGTTAGTCTTATGTAGAGCGGACTGACTCAAGTGGTGAGAGTAGTAGGAGGCCCTAGTCTTTGGCAGAATAATGGCCTTAGATGTTTGAAGGCTAACGTTGTGCGCTATGATGAGTGCGTATTTTTGCCCTCATTTAATGTTTAATTCTAGGTATTTAATTGAATTTGTGTGCTTAAAGATTGATTTAATTGGGATTTCCTATTTGGGTTTATTGAGCATGAGATACAAAAACATGTTAAAAATAACTTTTTAGTTGCATAAATGTTCTTTGGATATTTTGAAGTGTGTTAGTGCAGCTGCAGCTAAGTTGAGCTCATGGAGGTGTGGAAATAAATTGATTAAAGCTTCATGACACCTTAAAGATAAATCCAAGAATAAGAAATTATCAAAAGCACAAAAATCCAAGCCAAGCATTGCATGAAGACGGCAAGAAAAACTTGAAAAGGTGAAGAAGTTTGGCTAAACCAAGAAGAGAGGAAAGAAAAATTGGACCTTGTGATTTTCTTTATCTTTATGATAGAAGATAATTTGGGAAAATATATCTTTAGATATTTTTTTTGATATTTTTAAATAATTATGTTATTTAATTATATCATAAAATATTAAAAGATAATAACTACCAAATCTTTTTAAATATGACAAGATCTTCTTGAATCTTTTTAGTTCCACAACAAACAAATATATCTTGAAGATATTGGATTATTTAGAAGATAATTTAAGGAGATTGCAAAGGGTTGATTTGGAAAATTAATACAAATACTAATTCGTGATAATTTATCCTATATCTTTAATTAATTAATTAATTTAATTATATTAGATATTGATATTATCAACCAATTAATTTATCTTTATCTTTATTTTAAAAGATATTTGAGAGATTTTAGCAACAAAAAAACCCATTCCAATTCCTATATAAAGAGACCAAGGGAGAAGCAGAAAAAACAAGCTCGGGACTTCGGAGTTTTGGAACCCTTAGGGGTGCCTAATTTCGTTTCCCTTCTCTCTCTGCATTCTTCTATTTTTATTTTGCATTCATGGATTGCTAAACTTCTTGGGTTGATTCCATTGTAATTTCTTAATTGGATTTTGAGGTTAGATCAATTAATTTCTTTGTTCTTTTTATTATTGTTGAGGTTTTCATTATCTATGTCTTTTATCTTTGAATCACGTAAGAAGTAATGATTTTAAATCTATATGCATGTTGGTCATATGAGTCCAAGGGTTTTTAAATTGAATTGAGACTTTACTTTTATTTTATTTAGAAAGTTTCATATGATTAAATGAGTTCTTACCAATAATTGAGACTTTACTTTGGTTAACGGTATTTACTCTAACTACAATTAATTGAGACTTTACTTTGATTAATTAAGCTTTTTATTTGGTTAGGAGATAAAAGAATAGACATGATTAGGCATAGTAAATTTGATTGAGACTGTACTTTGGTTGAATTTACTATGGATAATCTAAAAGTTCTCACTTTTAATTGAGACTATACTTTGGTTAAAAGTGAGAACGCCAACAAATTAATTGAGACTTTACATTGATTAATTTGCAAATCTACAACAATAATTAATTGAGCAATAATCTTTAGATAACCAATGCTGAATCTATTTTGAAAAAGCAATGGAATCAATCTATTTTCTTTACTATTATTTTTATTTCTTTTTATCTTTTAAATTTTATTTCTATCTTTGTTTATCTTAATCCCCTATATTTTTTTATTTTTTTTACTAACTTATTTGTATAGTTTTATACGAACTAATTTGTTAAAAATCAATTCCGTGTTCGTTGGGAGACGACTTAGGGTTACTTAACCTATACTAATCTTTTGGCTACTTTCTTAACAATACTGATGTTGTTATAGATAAGTAGTATTAATTTGATCGCTTGACGATAGCGTTATCAAATTTGAGTATGATAAGTGCGTTGATGTTGGCAGAGATGAAGGCGCGATGATGGTGGAACGCAACTCCGATTTGGCTCGCGTTTTTCTGCAGGGACTCACGGTGGTGATGGGAGATCTGATTCGTTGTGGCCGCTGCTCCAATCTGGTCTGTGTGCTTGCATGAATTCGGTGCAGGTTCGTGATGAAGGAGGCTCGCTATAGTGGTGGCGCGAACTGACGATTCTGCGTTTTGCAGCTGCGATGGAGATTTCGAACCGTAGGTGTTGTTGCCGAAACGTGATGGTGGCACGCTGGTTGAGCTGCAGCAAAGGGGATCGTGTTTGTTGTAGGTTGAAACGTTGAAGTTTCCATGGCTGCTGCTCTCACATTTCCGCTGCAGGTGCATCGCCTTGGTTACACGGTGGTGGCGCGAATGGAAAAATGGTGATTGTCAAGTGCAGAGATGATGGAGGGTTGCTGCAGTGGACGGTTCTCGCAGGTGCAGGCACGATGCTGTGGTGTCTCTTCCGCTGCTGCTGTGGTGCGAACGTGGTGGTCGCGCCACTTCTGGTCTGTGCTCACGTGATGATGGAAGCTCATAGGAGTGGCGAAGATGGTGGAGAGGCGTTGCTGATCTGTTCATCATGCATTGCAGCAATTTCCGTTGATGATGACGACATAGTGGCTGTCGGCGAGGTCCGTGAATTGCAGTGAATGGTGGTCGGCGACTGCCATGGTGGTGGTAGGAGAGGAGGAAAATTAGGGTTAGGGTTCCATTTTGGGAGATGAAGGACGATGATGACGTTGGCTTGGATTAATGCCATTGGTGTAGATGTGTTTGCAAGGATTAATGCCACGTGGCTTGTTCTAGTTGGATAATTTTAAAAGTTGAGGATTGCCACATGGCAACATCTGAGTGAATGGAATTTAAGTGGTAGGAAGGGTGAAAATAGACATATTAGGGGGTGTAGGATAGGTTTTTGGTGAGACCTATTTAGAAAGAGAGGAGTGTATAAGTAAAAACTGGGGTACAAAAGTGATTTTTCCAGAACTTGCTGATTTTAGCCTTGTTTAAAGGTGTTTTGTAATTTCAATCAATTTATTTTCCCACTTTTAAATAAGCTTAATCTTAACTTCAGCTTCATCAGCAAACGTTAAAATATCCAAAAAATAATTTATGCAGCTAAAAATCACTTTTTAAGAAATTTTTATCACACAAGTTCAAATAGCCTAATTATCAGAATTATCAATTAAATCACTCTTTAAGCACATAAATTCAATTAAATACCCAGAATTAAACACTGAATGAGGGAAAAAGTACGCACTCATCATACCCACACACTTATCCTTTTGCACTCCTGGGCAAAATTAAGCAATTTCAAAACTTGTTCTGAGGTATTTTATTTGACATCAACATTGGATCAAAGGAATGAACATCACTGGAGACAAATCAATACTCTAGAAATCAAATTATCATGTATATACAAATGGAAAGATTCTATTTTTCACACAAGAGTTAATCTTTTGAATTCACAACACAATCAATTATGAAAGAAAGCACTCAAGATAAAATGTATATGTTCTCTCCAAAATTCACTCAAGTGTCGTGGCTTGTGTTTTCACTCAAAATACTCATGTAAGTAAACTTTCATAATACTTAATAAGACTCTAATATTCACAAACTTTCAGAAAACATGCATTCAAAGATCATAAGGACTCTTTTACAAGTTATAATGGGGCCAAGGTAAAGGTAGGAAAAATTTTAGAATTTTTGGGTTTTTGAAATAGTAATGTAGGAAGAATAATGGAGCATAATTTCAAAAACAACTCTTTTTCGTTTATTGCTTTGTTGCTCTCTTTTTTTTTAGAAAGCAATTATTTCAATATTTTTTTGTCAACAATTTTTCCTTTTGCCATTTTTATTAATTTGTGGGTGAGGTACTCACCCACACACTTTATTCCTCAACCATTCCTGAGCACAATCCATTAGTTCCTTGATGAGTTCAAATTTTTGCCCTCATTTAATATTTAAATTTGGGGATTTAATTGAATTTTATGTGCTTAAAGATTGATTTAATTAGGATTTGTGATTATTGGATTTATTGAGTAAGTTTGGTAAAAGTGGCGTAAAAATTGATTTTAGTTGCATAAAATATTATTGGATATTCTAACGTTTGTTAATGCAGCTGAAATTTATTTTTGGTCAACTAATAGTGTGATTTTAAAATATTCAAAGTTACAAAATAAGTCCAAAATCAAGAAATTCTGAAAAAGAATATATCAGGAGCTAAATGCACCCCCAGATTTTATTTGCACACTCTTACAAAGTGGACCACCAAAAACCTGTTCTGCACCCCCAGTTTTCACTAAGTTGCACCCCTCCTACCACTTAAACTCCACTCAACCAGATCATGCCATGTGGCAATCCTCACCTTTTAAAATTAGCCAACCATAAGCTGCCACGTGTCATAATCCTCCACTCACCAAATTGACCACTCAGATCTTGCCACGTCATCATCTCCTCCATCTCACACATGAAACCCTAACCCTAATTTCCCTTCCACCCTCCACACAGCCGCCGCCGCCAATCTCGCCGGCCACCGCACCACCATCGCGCACCATACTCACGACCACCATGGCAGCTACTGCTCCGCGCACCACCGCGAACCTGCATCTGTCGCCTCCGTCTTCTCCACAGCGCGTCAGCCATGGCAGCGTTCCATCGTCCCCGCGTCGCACCTCTTCCGGCCACCACGACGCACAATCTCCACACAGAACTGCAGCAGTGCCGCCACCGCGAATCGCGCATCATATTCACGGCCACCGCGAGTTCTTCTTCCTCGCGCACAACCATGGAGACGTCCGCGCACCACCATCACAGATTTCCGCGAACCAGAACGCCACCGTGAGCACATAGCCACCAACCATCTTCAACCTCCATCTCCACCACACCTTCACGTCTCGCCGGACACCACAACAACCATCCTCTCCGTTCGCGCAACTGCAGCACGCCTCCACAACACCACCGCAGCCACGTTCCACGCAGCAGTAGCCACCGCGCCCGCCGGAGCTGCCGCCATTGCCGTCAGCCGCGCCGTCACGAGGGAGGGAGGAGAGTGTGAGAGTGAAACCCTAATTCTGGAGAGAGAATCTGCACTGCCACGTGTCAGCATCTGATAGGACAGTCAAACTGATCAACTCTGGTCAAAGTCAGCAGTCAACTCTGGTCAAAACTGCAAATATGGTTAAAAGAGAGGGGCAGAATTGGAAATTGGACAGCAATTAAGTTGCTAATTAATTAAATAAAAATAAAAGATTTTAGTAGAAGGGAGCAGAAGGGGGACGACTTAAAAAAAACTTACAACTTAGACACTTAGAACTCTCTGGTTTTGGCAGATACCGTCTCCACCACATCTCTCATTCTTTCTTTTATTTTCTTTCCTTCATATCATCATGTATTCCATCAAAGCCATGGAGGGCTAAGATTTTAGGGTTGATTCCACTGTAATTTCTTAACTGGATTCTGAGGTTAGATGAATTTATATGTTTTGTTATTTTGATTATTGTTGTGGTTTTTGTTTATCTATGTCCTTTGCTTCTTAATCGAATAGAAAATAATGATTTTAAATCTACATGCATGCTAATCATATGAGTTAAAAGGTTTTTAAATTAAATTGAGACTTTACTTTGATTTTGTTTAGAAACTTTCATTTGATTAAATAAGGTTTTGCCAATAATTGAGACTTTAATTTGATTAGAGGTAATTACTTTAAATAAAATTAGTCAAGACTTTACTTTGATTAATTAAGTTTTCTATTTGGTAAAGAAGCAAAGGAATAGACATGATTAGGCATAGTAAAATTAATTTAGACTGTACTTTGATTAAATTTACTATGGACAATCTAAACAATTCTCACTTTTAATTGAGACTGTACTTTGATTAAAAGTGAGGATGCCAACAAATGAATTGAGTCTTTACATTGATTTATTTGTAAATCAACAACAATAATTAATTTAACAATAATCTCTAGATAACCAATGAAGAATCTTATTTAGAAAAAGCAGTGGAATTGACCTATTTACTATTATTGTGTTTACAATCTTCCGTGTCATTTTCTTTGCATATCAAAACCCCCCTATTTTATAGTTGCTAGTTTTAATTGCATTTTTGAGAATCAAATATTTGAGATCAATTCCGTATTCGTTGTGAGACGACTCAGGGTTATCTTAACCCTAACTATTTTCTTCACTACAAATTGGCAATACTGAAGTTGCTAAAGTAGTGATAATTTGATCGCCTAACGACAGCGATATCACTCCTTCTTTCTTCCTAAGGTAGAATATGGTCTTTTTCTTTTTAAGGTTATGCAATAGGCTTAAAACAAGAAAAAGAGGTTTAAAGCTCAAAGGGGCTACCAATGGATTAATATCAAGGTGGGCTTATTTGGCCAAGTAGCTAAAAACAAGAAATGCCTTAGTCATATCAAATCATGCATATTCACCTAAGTTGCAAAACAAAAGAATTAAGCTAAATATTTGCGTATAAACAAACATGAGCAAGTCACTCAAGAAAAAATAGGAATGGCATATGGTGGTCCATCTTTTGCATTAAGGCTCAAGACTCACAAGGTCAAACTCTTTCACAAAAGATTTAATCAAGAAATTCTCAAATCAACTTAATTAGCAAATCATAGAAACAATCCACTCACATCACCATGACTTTTATTTTTCCAAAATTATGATCATCCCTATTACTGAATCAAATCCTAAAAATCCAATGTCAATATGTTTTATTGAAAGCAAGGGAATATTTTTGGTGAATTTCTTATGAGACATATTGTTTAAAAGTTTCACTTAGTAAAAAGTTAATACTTTCACAATTTTCTCAAAAAGAAATCACAATTTTTTTATGAAACAAAAACAAAAATTGAAAAACAGAAAAAAGAAAAATCCTACCTATAGTTTGTCTCCCCCACACTTATTTCAAAAAAAAAATGTCCTTGATGGACTTATTTTGGGGAGGAAACGAAAAAATTTGTGACTTTTGGCTCAATCTGGCCATATGTCAAAATTTATTTTCTTTAATTTTACAAAGTACAAATCAGCTTATACCATTTTTTTTAATTTTTAATTTTTATAGAAACTAAAAACAAAAAACATATTTTTGAAATTTTTTTAAATTTTTCACTAAAATTAAAAACATAAAACAAATATGCATGCAATTTAACTTTTCTATCAACAATGATTTCAAAAGAATTTAAATCTAAGCTTTTTACCTGTTGCATCAACCTTTCTTCTTTTTCTGCAGCCATGTCAACAAAGATAACTACTGGAAACTTGTTTGCATCATTCATATCAACAAACTTGATGTGTAAAGTGTGTGGCTTCAACTCCACTAGAGCATCATCAGGTGCATTCAGATGGTTAAGCGGATCATCAGTAATCCTCATAATCTCATATTCTGAGCAAAAATTTTCACTTTATGTAGTTGAATATACTGCTTCATCATTAACCAAGTCAGTTGCAATAGTAGATGCTTCAGCTGCATCTTCGAATATTGTTGGCTCTTCAACTGCACTCGGTTCCTCCATTGTATTGTTCTCACAACTTTGCTCTTGAAAATGATCATTTGTACTCATAACATCATCAACAGGTACAACTTTATATTCACATGGAGCATCATCAACATATCCATCAGTAGATATGTTTGTGTGAGAATCTTTAATTTCTTCATCAGCAACATCTTTAGAAAAATTGATATGTCCATCAGTAGATATATCAATGTGATGTGATTCCACTATTGGTTTTTGAGACTAAGTCTGCAAGCTTTGTGTGGCGGCATTCATCATCTCTTTCTAATCTATCTATTTCATCTTCATCATTTCAGTCATCATTTTCATCATATCTTCCAAAGTGACCTTTCTCACTACATCATTCATTAGCTGACTCAAATCTACAAACATTTGTTCAGCTCTGATGGCCAACTTTAGAAGCACATCTTTGATTTCATGACGAAGTTTGTTAAAATCTGGATTTTCAGGAAATCTCTAATGGGGTTGAGGGGTGGTATTAACAGTTACAAGTAATTCTATGAAGTTGTTCTTACTTGCATCCCTCAACATATCAGACAATATTTGCTTATTTTTGTACCGCTCTTGCTCAATATTTCTGCATCTTTGATCAACTCGCAACCTTTCATCCATGGACTCTAATTTCTCTATAACTTCATCCATTAATATCATAGCTTCCCTGTAGGATGGTCCATTGGTTGCTTCAACTTGTTGTGGTGGTACATATTGTTGCTGAAAACTATTTGGAACATATGGTTGTTGAGGTGGACACTCAGAATATGGTTGTTGCTCATATCCCAAAAAAGATGATCTAGGATATACATCATTAAATTGTCGTAAAGTTAACCCATTTATATCAGGTGCAGAAGTAGGTGTGACAATTTGTTGCTGAAAATCACGTGGTTGTTGTGGATAGCAATTGTAATCCATTTGAAAACTACAATGTTGATTACTTTCGTATGAAAAATTATTTTGCATTTTTGAAAGAGGTTTTCTGAAAAGAAATAAGTTGAAAGCTTGTTGAGTAGACTTCCAGGAAAGAGAGGTGTGTCTCAACGGACAACTTAAGTACCTTATCTTTCCTTAGCCAAAGTTTTTCCCAAATAGTTTCACAAATTTTCCAACAAAATTCCTCAAACAAAAACTATGCTTAAAAAAAATTAAAAAAATAAAACAAAATAACTAAAGAAAATAAAAAAATTGTTAGAACAAAATTTAGAGAAAAAAAATGTTAGTGATAAACAAAAATAAAAAACAAATAAAAAATAAAACAAATAAAAAATAAAAAATAAAAAATAAGAACTAAAATGATAAAAATTCTAATCGTGTTCCCTAGCAACGACGCCAAATTTCATAACGTTGTCGTCAAGCGATCAAATTAATATTACTTAACTATAACAACTTCAGTATTGTTAAGAAAGTAGCCAAAAGATTAGTATGGGTTAAGTAACCATAAGTCGTCTCACAACGAGCACGGAATTGATTTTTAACAAATTAGTTCTTATAAAACTATACAAATGAGTTAGTCAAATAAAATAAAAAAATATAGGGGATTAAGATAAACAAAGATAGAAATAAAATTTAAAAGATAAAAAGAAATAAAAACAATAGTAAAGAAAATAGATTGATTCCATTGCTTTTTCAAAATAGATTCATTATCGGTTATCTAAAGATTATTGCTCAATTAATTATTGTTGTAGATTTGCAAATTAATCAATGTAAAGTCTCAATTAATTTGTTGGCGTTCTCACTTTTAACCAAAGTACAGTCTCAATTAAAAGTGAGAACTTTTAGATTATCTATAGTAAATTCAACCAAAGTACAGTCTCAATCAAATTTACTATGCCTAATCATGTCTATTCTTTTATCTCCTAACCAAATAAAAAGCTTAATTAATCAAAGTAAAGTCTCAATTAATTGTAGTTAGAGTAAATAACTTTAACCAAAGTAAAGTCTCAATTATTGGTAAGAACTCATTTAATCATATGAAACTTTCTAAATAAAATCAAAGTAAAGTCTCAATTCAATTTAAAAACCCTTGGACTCATATGACCAACATGCATATATATTTAAAATCGTTACTTCTTACATGATTCAAAGATAAAAGACATAGATGAATGAAAACCTCAACAATAATAAAAAGAAGAAAGAAATTAATTGATCTAACCTCAGAATCCAATTTAGAAATTACAATGGAATCAACCCAAGAAGTTTAGCAATCCATGAATGCAAAATAAAAATAGAAGAATGGAGATAGAGAAAGGAAACGAAATTAGGCCCCCCTAAGGATTCCAAAACTCCGAAGCCCCGAGCTTGTTTTTTCTGCTTCTCCCTTGGTCTCTTTATATAGGAATTGGACTGGGTTTTTTTGTTGCTAAAATCTCTCAAATATCTTTTAAAATAAAGATAAAGATAAATATTTAAAAATATTTGGAGAGATACAGACTATTTGACAAATATAATTGGTTGATAATATCAATATCTAATATAATTAAATTAATTAATTAATTAAAGATATATGATAAATTATCACCCATTAGTATTTGTATTAATTTTCCAATTCAACCCTTTGCAATCTCCTTAAATTATCTTCTAAATAGTCCAATATCTTCAAGATATATTTGTTTGTTGTGGAACTAAAAAGATTCAAGAAGATCTTGTCATATTTAAAAAGATTTGGTGGTTATTATATTTTTATATTTTATGATATAATTAAATAAGATAATTATTTAAAAATATCAAATAAAATATCTAAAGATATATTTTCCCAAATTATCTTCTATCATGAAGATAAAGAAAATCGCAAGGTCCAATTTTTCTTTCCTCTCTTCTTGGTTTAGCCAAACTTCTTCACCTTTTCAAGCTTTTCTTGCCGTCTCCATGCAATGCTTGGCTTGGATTTTTGTGCTTTTGATAATTTCTTATTCTTGGATTTATCTTTAAGGTGTCATGAAGCTTTAATCAATTTATTTCCACACCTCCATGAGCTCAACTTAGCTGCAGTTGCACTAACACACTTCAAAATATCCAAAGAACATTTATGCAACTAAAAAGCTATTTTTAACATGTTTTTGTATCTCATGCTCAATAAACCCAATAATAGGAAATCCCAATTAAATCAATCTTTAAACACACAAATTCAATTAAATACCCAGAATTAAACATTAAATGAGGGCAAAAATACGCACTCATCAGCGTGGTAGGGTGAAACCCATTGGAAATGGCTCTGTAGAGCAGTAGCGGTCACCACAAGTGCAAGCATCCGATGAATCCGACCGATTATACCTATCACATGCTTGGTGGATTGATGTGTTCTTGACTTTTAAATTACATGCTTAATTGTATGATAAAAACCATTTTACTCTAGCTTACCCTTGTTGCTTATGTTTGTCTTCTTGTGTGGTTTTTCCTTTTTGCAATGATCACCAATTCCTTAGTATGAGCAGATATGGAAACCTCTGGTGATCAGAGTGACAATGGGGATATTGCAGCTTAGATGGTCATAGGTTGATGTTGGACTCATGTTTTGAAGGACCTTTGTTATATTGTAATCTCTTGCTCTATGAGCAAGCTTTTGGGCAACTATTGAACAAATTTTATTTTGTTCATGGCATTGTGGTGTGCCTAGTCTTTTCTTCCAGTATATTCATGGATAACTGTAATGGTTGATACATATATACTTCATGGTGTTGCTATTTATATTATATTATATGTGATATTTCATTTAATTAGGTTCATCTATTAAATGGGATGTTACATACACCCCTATTTTATGTGATAGTTTTTTTTCATTGCACCCACATACTCATTTATGCACTTCTATTTTCTATTTCCAATTTTACCATATTCTAATTAAATATCACATTTTAATCACATTATTTTCTAAAATAATAAAAAAAATTAAATTTAAATAAAAATTAAATAGTTTCCAAGAATGATAAAAATAAGAATAAATAAAAATTTAAAATTATTTTCTTTATTTTTTTCTTTTGGTGTCTAATCGACCACTCGCGTTGCACGACACTTCTTTTTTAAAATACAAAAAATTACAAAATTAGTTTTAGTGTCTAATCAACCATTCACGTCGCACGATACTTCTTTTTTAAAAATATGAAAGTTATTAAAATAGTTTTAGTGTCTAATCGACCATTTACGTCGCACGACACTTTTTTTTAAAAAATACAAAAGTTATAAAATAGTTTTAATGTCTAATTGACCGTTCGCGTTGCACGACACTCCTTTTTAAAATACAAAAATTATAAAAATTGTTTTGGTGTCTAATCGATATTACGATGGTAGGGGGCCATAGCCCCCCTAAAAATTTTGAAATATTTTTTACAAAAGATATTTTGATTTTTTTTATTATAGATATTAGGTATTTTGATTTTATTTTGTTATAAATATTAAATCAAATATTTTATTTCTTTGATAAACATAATAATTAATACTAATAAATAATAAAATATAAAATCAAATATAATAAAGAATAAAGATTAAAAAGATTTATCAAAATACTTTTTATTATTTGTTTTCATTATAGGTTGTGTTTTTCATAATTTTTTCTCATATTTCATTCTCATCTGTTTTCTTTTGTTTCTGAAAAGAAAAAGATCTATTATTTTTTCTCTTATTTCTCCTTTATTCTCTTCCATCCTCAAGGAAGAAAAGAAGAAGGTAATTCTTTCGTCTCACTTGATAGTGAAATATTAGTTCAATAATTTATTTAATGAGCCTCTTTTATATGTCTATGCCTTGAGTTTCTTACAAATTGTTCTATCTTCCATTCTTACCTATTTTCTTTTGTTTCTGAAGAGAAAAAGATCAATTATTTTTGCTCTCATCTCTCAAATGTTCCCTTCCATCCTTGAAGAAATAAAGAAGAAGGTATTTCTCTTTTGTCTCACTTGATAGTGAAATATTAGTTTAATAATTTATTTAATGAGCCTCTTTTATATTCATTTTTTATTTTATGAACATATAAGAGAAAATGATTGTACTATGTGTTTTTTATAATTGAATTTTAAGTGTGGTTTGATTATTATCGAATTTTCTTTTGGTATTTTTGTCTCTCAATTTTTTATTAGATTATGATAAATCATTGTTTAGTATTATTTTTTTAAATAGGTATATTGATGAAGAATAAAAGAATAGATTCATTTTTTAAAGTGATAAAAGGGAAGCTAGCCGTGAAGATGAAATGTATAAATTTTGGATGTATTATTTTGGCTCCCCCAACAATGTTGGTCAAGATCCGTCACTGGTCGCATGACACTTATTTTCAAAGATGTGAAAAGACAACTTTTAAAATTAAATATTCTAATCAAGTTTTATCAAGAACTACGTGATCCCCGATTTTCCATTGTGAATGAAAATACATAGGAGCGAGGTCAAACCCTGTCGGGTCCTTTTTTACTTAAAAAATATATTTTGTTCAATTTATTTTCTTACTTTTGGAAAAAAATAAATATTTTAAATAAACACATATCTTTTGCAAATTTAATTAAAGGTACCACCTTTGGGCAGACGTTGTAGGGTGCTAATACCTTCCCTACGCATAACCGACTCCCAGACCCTAAATTTTGTTTTCGCAGACTTTATTTTATTTGTATGGTTTTCCATAGTTTTCCAAAATAAACTATGGTGGCGAGTTCAAATCTTTTTGTTTTTTCAAATTAATTTCTTTTTGATTCGTCATCCCATCGTGATTGAGGTTGCGACAGTCACTAAAAATTAGTTACCTACGTTTTGGCTAGCAAAATGACTTAGTTTCTAATTGGTCTCTAATTAATTAATGACCAATTTAGTGACCAATTATAATTTTTTATTTATAATAGTGACAATTTTAGTAACCAAGAATTTTTTATTTTTTAAATTGGTATTTAAATTGGTCACTATACTAACTAATAACTTTTGGTCACTAAAATTGATTATCAATGAAATATTTTCTTGTAGTGGTCATGCGCAAATACAATTTTACTTTTCGGGTATTAGAAATTTTGTTGCGTCAAATTTGGATTTGACACATGTGTATTTCACTTGTCATTAACTTTGTTTGATTCTGGTAACATATTAAAAGTAAAAGTTTCACTTTTATCTATATATTTCATAAATGATTTTCCAAATAACGCTTTTGCTCTTATATAATAAATTTGAAAGACTAAAAGTATTTTATTTATTTAAAATTAAAAAATTATTAAAAGGCTCATGTGGTACAGAGATTTGATTAAACTATATTATATAATTGAATGATAAACTTGATTTCTTTAATTAATTTTTGAGGTTAAATGAGTACTCACACAATTAAGTTTGGCGCTCTTACAAACTAACATTTTGAAGTTAAAATGAGTTTATTTATTAAGAGAGAACTAAAATAATTTTTCTTTTTAAATTTTAGAAATAAAAAACTTATTTCATACTTCAAAAAAAAAAAACTTTTCTAATCCTAGGACAACATATATCCAAATTTGGCTTTTTTATGAAAGGACCTTGTTAATGGACGATCTAAAAACACACATGAACTAGTTCAAAAATCGGTATCCACGATGCTAATTAACAACACTTGTAGGACCATCGTCGTCGAAAAAGAAGTGGTGGTGATTATTGAGAAGTTTTTAATGACAATTGATTGGGAAATTGTTGTTATAAGTCTTGACAATACATACAATGACGATATAATAGCCAACCATCCTTAAAAGTCCTACGTTTAAAAAATAAATAAAAACTTTTTTTCCACACACGTTGCTCCTTCAAGCTAGTCGTAGGTCACTCGTTCAAGCTTGCCAGTCGTCATACCACCAAGACTCTATAGTCTTCTTGCCGCCAAGGTTGTGGCTCTTTTGCATGGGCTTGTCCCGCATTTTGATAAAGTGGTTTCCTCCCTCGTCATTCTTTGTCTCATTATTGTTGAAGCTCGTATTTGTTGACCCATTCAAAGCCACTGCCACTAGTCATCACCCCTCTAAGTGTTGTCGTGGTTTGTTGCTCACCAAACTGTAATACCCAAGAAAAATAAATAAATTTCAAAAATGGTAGGTTGAGCATGCATATTATTATTTATTATTTAATATAATAAATAATAATATATACAGAAGCAAAGTGTAACACAGTTGGTTAGAGCTCTCTATTAAGGTTGGGAGGTAATGTTTTTTATTCCTACTATGTGCATTTGATGTGATTTATGTTTTTAATTTTATTGGACATGTTTATGTGTGTACTTATTGTTTCTAATGTTTGTTGTGCATGAGAATGATAAGATGAAGGTGATAGTCTCTTTGGTTTGGAGTGTTTTTTTAGAACTTTGAGGTTGTGTGTTCGAACCTTGGTTTGATATAAATATTATTATTGCTTTCTTTTAGCTATTTTTGTGGTACTCCTGAGAAGGAGGGGAATTGAGTGCAAATTCATTGTATCTGGTCACAAGCACAAAAAGTAAAGGCTCAAGGATGTTTAAGTGCAAATTAGGTAATTATTTAATTTACTGGGCAACTAAAAAAATAAGAAAAAGGAGAGTAAGTTAGAGTTTTAGTGGTTGAAAGAAAATTTGGTTTAAGGTGGTTTGATTCATGATGGGATTATGTGCATGCAATTGTAAAAGGATGATGGATGAAGGTGATAATTAAATTGGTCTGTTTTATTTTGATAATGGGACAAGTGCAGTTCACTATTGAAATTTTGATGACGTAATTTTGTTTATGAGTGCTAGTTTGGGTAATAATTTAGTTATACAATTGTGTTTGGGTGTATAGTCTATAAATTACAATGTTGTGAAGGTTATAACTTGTGTTGATGAGTGCAAAATAATATTTGGTTCATTCTGGTTGTATGAATTGGTAAATGAGATGAATTCTCATAAGAGCATGACTTATTTGAGTGCATATTTAAATTCATTATGTGTATTTTTCTCTTCGTAGTTGTTTAATAAGTTGATTGAATCTTTGTTGCGGTGATGTGAAATGCATCTAGAATTGAAGATTGAAAGGTATGGTTTGAAGTTTTGTGAATGGTTAAGTGTGGATTAGTGTGGTAAAGTGCTATTTGGTGTATTTCCAAGTTGGGTGTTTAAAATTTCATAAAATTTTGCAATTTCACGTTGTTTTTTCGTATTTTGGTGAGTGTGTATTTTTTTATCTGCGCAGTTTTGGTTAAACTGAGTTTCTCGGTTCATGAACTATTAAATTCAACTAAAATTTTGACAGTTGATCGATAACATGTGCTTCAGTTTGACTGTTGTGATCATCATTTGTTGGTCTGTAGTTTAAGAAATGTGTCATGAAGTATTGCAGGATATTGTTTTTCGTACTCTAGTAAATGTGTATTTTTTTCTAGTCTGCGCAGTTTTGATAAACTGTATTGTTAGGTTCATTAACCATTGGATTTAACTGAAATTTTGACAATTGGTCCATAACATGTCATTCTTTGGTTTGACCATTGGATCATCGATTGGAAGTCTGTAGTTGGAGAAATATGTCATGCACTATTACAATGATTTTGGTTATGTGATGATGATTTTTGCTTTAAATTTTTAGTTCATGCACTATTTTCAAAATATCTAGTGTATTATATGCTAAAATCATTAAGTGAAAAGAAATAATGCTTGGGTTTTGATATGATGGTGAGGTATGGTTGATCATACGATGATGTTATAAGCATGTATGTGTATGTGGTGATGGTGTATGGATTCTCTTGTAACCGTAAAACTAGGTAAGTTCTTTTACCCAAAGGGCTTTGATGATTCCGGTAAAATAGTTTCTTTCAAGCATAAGGCTTTGGCATGAGCTTAGCAAGAGTGCTCTTACCTAAGGTTTTGATGAGCAAGTAGAGTTGTTGCTTGTATGTGATATGGAAAACTGGGGAAAAGGCCCTTTCCAAGAGGCGTTGGTGTGCAGGAAAGGTAAATTCTTGGTTATGGGAGAATGTCCTATCATGTGATATTATTATTTGCACAAATGATTTAATGCTTGAAGATTTGATGAAGATATAGTAAGACAATGCATAGTGACGTGATAAAGTTATGGTAAATTGATGAAGATATGAAGACTTGAAGATATGTGTGTAGATCAAGCTTGGTGTGTGTGCTAAATTTGAGTTTAACATGAAGATCACAAAGCTTGAACCTTGGAGCTTTACGTGAAGACGATTTGACATTGTATATAGGTTTAGGGTCTCGTTGTTGTCTTTTAACCTGTTAAATGGGTTTTTAACAAGTTAAATGACTAGCTACTATAGTTTTATAAATTACAAATTCAATTAGTTGATTTCACTTGAGTTAAGAGAAATCAACAAATTGAATGAAAAAATAAATCTATTGAATATGCAAAATAGTAGGCTATATATTTTTGTTTTTCAGAGAGAGCCATAACACTTGATATTTTTTAGCGCAAGATCATTCTAAAATTTTGGAAAACGTTGTCTCTCTGGAGCAGTAGTTCATGAAGACTCTTTGAATTTCTTGGAGCAACTTTTGTTTTATTTAGAGGTTTGGCTGGCTATGGAGAGCCATCATCCAGGTTTGATCTTTCTCTGGTTTTTGGCTATTGCCTGGTGGTTTCCCAGGTCTACAAGTGGGATCATGATGTGCGTGTTGAGACCTTTTGTGGGATTCAAGAGTCTTGGTGTTTGTTCTTATATATTTTGAAAGTTTAATCTTGTGGATTATGTAAATATTTTAAAATAGTGCAAGTCATGCTCATGTTGCCTTGACAAACTAGATGTAGCCTAGTTTTAAAAAACCCAGTATAAAAACATGTGTGCTCATGTTTGAATCTCTCTTAACTTGAATTTTGATATAAAGTTTGAAGAAATATGGTTTTAATAATCTTTGTATGTTTCTTGAGTTTTTTGACACAAAATCATTGTTTGGAATCAATCTTTATAACTTGCAAATATTGTTTGAGTTAATCATCAAATTCGTGTTTCTATAGAATTTCTTAATATTTCAATCAATTGTTTGTTTATTTTAATATGTTGAAATATACTGATATATCTGGTTGACTATCTCTTTATACTGATTGCATTAGGAAGAAAGATTTTTATTTCTAATGTTTTTGGAACAAATTTTATTTTAGAAATATTGTATAAGTTAGATGATTTTGACATCGGATATTCTTTTAATTTAGAAAGTTTATTTTGTTGAAATAAAGAAAGTTTTTTATGCGAAAAATTTCTGCATATTTTTTTAGTAGCATCTTAACAAGGTGTTACACTCTAATGTTAATGAGAACAATTAAACAATGTCACCTCTAGTCCCGCTGATTTGATACCAAATGAAGACGGTTTAATTCACCCATCGTCAATTGTTTGAACTTATAACGATGGATATATTATTGATGATACTAGCACCATCTTTGAAATTCCTTGCTAGAATTAGACACTAGAAACCCCATTAGCCAAGTCTTAGATTGAATAGGTTCCTATGGTAACAAAACGTATAATAAAACAAACTGAGATAAGCTCATATACATGTGTGTGTGTGTGCCAAATTGAATAGGTTCTGATGATAACAAAATGTATAATAAAACAAATTGAGATAAGGTTATATACATTCGTGTGTATGTGTGTGCACGTGTGTGCGTGTGTGTAACGCTTCAAAGAAAGAAGCAAACATATGAAAAAGCAAGGGTTAGAAGAGCTTAGTTGAAAGCATTGGGTAGACGAGTGGAAGGTTTGATCAAACAATTAAGCCATCAGATGACTCAGGTTCTAAACAAGTGTCAAATGACTTGGATTAAGTTGAACGTGTTAGATGACTCAAGACAACTAGTCAAATACAAGGACTATATGATTGAAAGCTTGCAAGAGAAAAATGCAGTATCAGCTAACTATGTTGGCCATACGAGTCAACCTAAAGTGGTAAAGCATTGAACTTCTACAAAGGAGTAGATGAGTCAAGGTAAACATTAGACAAGCAAAGCGATAAAGCATTAGATGAGTCAGATAAGAACATCAGACTATAATATTGAATAGACGAAGTAAATATGATGAAACAAAGCATTTGACTCATGCAAGTTTAGGCAAGTAAACAGGAGACGTTAAATGAGTCAATGTGAGCTCACAAAGGATACTAGACTAGTATTTGTTAGAGGAGTCAAAGTCAACTTGCGAAGCATAACATTGAAACACCTATTAGACGAGTACTTTCATTAGAAGACCTAATTGGAAGGATGACTACACGTGTCAAAAGTCAAAGCACTTAACGAGTATGAAATTGATCAAGCAAATCAAGTTCAGAAAGACATGGAAGAAATACATTTAATCAGATGGTGATTTGGATCAATTGCAAATGGATTAATGAAATTTTGAATGTTGAAACTGATGATTAAGAGAATTGCGTAACAACTCTCAACATATTTGAATATATTATGATTGAAGACATGAATATGGAAACGAACAATAGTTGAAGATATTACTGAAGTTATATTTCAAAAATATCTGAACGTTGATCTATATCAAATTATCCAAACAAGGAAGTATTTCAAATTTCTCTTTGATTAATAATTCTAAATATTTTCGTATGAATATCAACCAATCACAAGATAGGAAAAGGACTACACGATTAAAGACAACAAGAGAATCTCCAACTAATTAAAGCCTCAGAGTTACAATGTTAGAAATTCAAATTGATGAAAGGCTAAAAAGAAAAGAATTGATAATTCATAGGAAGCAATACACTTTGTTTAATGTTAAAGAACTTCAAAAGTGAAAACTGATAGAGAATGTTTGAAGATATATATATATATATATATATATATATATATATATATATATATATATATATATATATATATATATATATATATATATATATATATATATATATATATATGAAGATTTATGTATCAGCAGTGAAGTTATACAAGCCCAACTATATAGATCAAGACTAAGATGAAGAAGAAATAAGAGAAACAAGGGAGAAAAAGAAGAAGAGTTGAAACGTTTTCAAATTGATTCTCAAAATTGAAAAGATAAAACAAAAGGAGAGAATTATTTGTGAACACAAATTATCATATCCATCTTGTTAGAGAGTGATATTGGATTGAGGAAAACTATTGTAAATCCTTCACTGTGTGAATATTGTGAACGTTGTTATGACTCTCCTGCGTGAGAGATTATCCTTGTGGTATTGTGAATTTTTTTTATATATGAGAGGGAGAAGAGATGTTATACCTAGAGAGGTTTATACTCATGTTCTTAGAGAGGATAAACTCATGCTACCAAGAGAGATTGATACTTGTTGTAACTTGGAGAGGTTAATATTCATTGGTATGGACATAACCTAAAGTGGAGGTGAACCAATATAAATCCTTGTGTGCATTCTTCTCTTCCTTACTCCTTACATTATTTGTACTAGTTGTAATAAGTGTGTGCTAAAAAAATTTCAAATGTCTATAGACTTTATTCAACACACACCCCGTTACTTTCAGAGTCATTTTGCACTGACAATCTTTTTAACTATCGTTAAAGCCCCGCCTTTACTAATGATGCAAACATCTTTTAAACCTTGAAATCATTTTTCACTAAGGAGACTAAACCCACATAAAATTTTGTTAATAATAAATAAAGAATTGAAGAATTCGAGTAGTAAGTTAGTAAAGTTAGTGGTTTGAGGGTAATTGTGAATTTTGTCCTCCATTCTGTGGTGTGGGGTTGACATGGATCTTGACCTTTGGTGAAACATTCCTTGGACTCATTATTTGGCCCGCACTCATCTCACAAACTTTGCTTATAAAATCCTACAATATTTTGAGGACGCCCTTTGAAAACTATTCCCTGCCTTGTCGTTTTCTGCCCTTATATTCCTTTCTCTTTTTGTTTTCTCTCTCTCTTACCCTATCTTTTGTCAGAAAACGCTTCTTCTAATTCTATTCTTTGATTTATTGCTTTGTCTACAAGTGTGTGATGCTTACAAAAATAAATAATATCCTTTTACTAATCAATTAAAAGACCCATATTTGACAACACTTTTTCCTATTCTCTTCTCTATCAGACATCTAGAATCACCACTGCCTCCAGTGCCTTTGTTTCTTTACAATAACAGTTCAATAATTGACTCCAATTTGATATGTCTAGAGGGATTCATACAGTTTCTAACACTTCTTTCTTATATAATAAAAGAACGGATGAATTTGACTATAGTGAGTTATTACTAGAAAGATTTTTAGTCAATTGATTGAATTATTTACTTGTAATATTTTTGGTCTTGTGTCGTATAGAGTACATGTTTTATATTTTAAATTTCTAATACATGTATATTTTATAATTTATACATTTTAATACAATTAAAATTTACAATAAAAAAATTATAATTGATAGTTTACAATATATAATTTCAATTGGGATACTAGGGTATTTTAAATTATTATTGATTTCTTTTAACAAATAATTTTGAATCAATTATGAGATAGAGAAAAAAACAAAAGGAAAGGTTAAAAAAAAACAAAGTATTTTAAAAGATTGGTGTTTGACTTTAAATTAAGAATGCATTTGGGTTAAAAGTATTTATATTTCTATCAAACTTCCTGGTCGAACTATTTAAGCATTCATATCTTATCATTAATGAATTAAGATTGATCTAATTAACAATGCCACCAAATGAGATTGAGTCTGCACAGCATGACCTCACATATACATCATAATTTTAGAAAAAGAAAGTACAAATATATATATATATATATATATATATATATATATATATATATATATATATATAATTTAGGGTTAAATATATTTTTAGTCCTTTAACTTTCATTAAAAATTGAAATTAGTCATTCTTTGAAACTATGGACCAATTTAGTCTCTCATATTTAGAAATGTGTGAATTTAGTTCTTTTAATCTAATTGTGTTAAGTTATTAAGTTTATTTTATGTTTCAAACATATTTTAAATGTGATTCTCAACTAAAATTAAAGCAGAAATGTGTTAAAGAGCATAAACAACTCAAATGGTATCACAAAGCATATTTGAAACGTCAAATAAAGTTAACAAAAATTTTGTTAAAATGACTAAATTCACACATTTATAAATGTAAGAGACTAAATTGGATTAAAATTTCAAAACGGGATTAAAAGAAAAAACCATATTTATTCTTATTATATTTATACACACACATGAAAGAGAATACATGGTTTTTTTTTTCTCACTAAATATGAACACTAAATTTTGTGAAGACAAACAAAGGCAAAAACCGTAGGACCATAAATTCTAAGTCATGATGAAACTATGAGGAAAAACACATGGACCTGCCTCTTGCATTCTTTTAATGTATTCACTTGTCATTATTGAAAAGTGGTCTCTAATCTCATGCCTATTTAACACCTTCAATTGCTTTTAGTCCTTAAAAATGAAAAGAAAAAAATAGGGTCTAGTTCATTGCTACCTTCTTTCCCCCCTAAAAAATTAACTCTCCTTCCCCTTTATTTTCTAAATTTTAAATGAATGCACAAGATAAATCATTGTTATTTTGACTTCTTTTAGACTTCGCAATAAGATTGTATTAAATATTATCCAAAATTTGATACATTGGTTTAACATTTATCATTAAAAAATCAATAAAATAATTGGTAGGATTCATAAATATAGTATTTTGTGTAACAAGTGAATAATCCTAAACTACATTATAAGTAATGATTATGTAAGCACTAATGGGAACAGGTATACGGTTTCCTTATCTAGGCCCACTAAGAGGTACAAAAATTGGGAGTGCCTAGTAGTATCTGGGAACATTGGGCTACGAGTAAGCCCAAAATTAATTTCAAACTTGAATCTAGGCTCGAAAGTAATGGAACTCAAGTGCTAGGAATTATGCTAGTTAATTTGTACACGAAATGCGAGGAAACAAAATCTCTACTACTTGTCTGTTATTGGTTAATATATATATACGTGAAAAAAGCTACATCTTAATGCAATTCATTTGTACAAGGATTATACGTAACACATCTTGGAGTTACATTGCCACTAATTGTTTAGCATATCATATAATTAATAAGTATGATATAGCTGAATATCTAAAAAGTGTCTCACTAATTGCAGAAAATTTCTATACGCATTAATATTTTTACAACCGTCTTGAATTTTTTTAAATGTGTCTGTAAGAGTATAGAAAAAATACATACGTTTTTTTCTACAAAATAAGATAGCTCCCAGCTCCCTCGCTACTTTGCACCTCATATGACTATCGTCTACTCCCAGCATCCCACGATCATACTAGACAAAAGCACAACATATAACACAGGGTAAGTTAACTTTTATAAATAAATATAGAAGCACATAAATAAACAATATTCTTCACATAATCTAAATTCAACAATGCACAACATTTATCAATGAATATATCATCTACTTTCAAAAGATTGAGTGTTAAATGAGACTTAGATATTACATGTCATATGTCCTTAACAATAGATTATAGTCTCTTGCTCAAGTTCTACCGGACCTAAAAATCTAAGCTCCACTCATATGACATGCTAAATTCTCATGCCATCTGCGAGACAAGGTTCATTTTTAAACTACTTCCAAATCATAGGAATCTACATCAACTCTTACTTCCTAAATATTTTGCTCTATATGAGTGAAATTTGGTAGAACCAGGATAATTTTTTTTAGAGTACCTATTTAATACACAGACAATAATCATTCAACATAGTATTTCCTCCTTTGAATAACTTTATTATATATATATATATATGTAAACGACAATAATTCAATAGATTATGACATAAGTCCTCACTCTACTAAGCCCTACATATCTCTCAAAAGATTTATGATCTCTACCCAGGTTCTACTTAACCTCACACATATAGATATGAATATGTATGTACGCTTCTATAGTAGATTATGACCCCATATCCCGACTTTACTCAACCTTCCCTCCTTTACCATACACACACACATGCACACACATACGTATATACACAATAGATTAGCCTTTATGTAAGAACCATAAAAAATAAATTAAATTGATAAAATAGATAATTAATGTGTAGTTGCATAGGTAAATTATTATTATTATAATAATATGACTAAAAGATATGGAAGTTAAGTTAGCTAAAGCTTGTTAGTAGAGGAAGTCTTAAGTTCAACTTTTACCTAACACTTTTATTAGTTATTATTTTTAAAATTAAAACAAATTTTAAATGAGATATAAATTAGTATTATTGTGGTAAAGCTATTGTTAAAATGGTGTAGTAACATGGTTGGTTAGAGTGCTTGTGACAGAGGGAGAAGTTATAGGCTCAATTACTCTCTAGAAGACTTTTTTTGTGTTTGTTTAACACTTGATTGGTCATAACACTTGATGGAAGGATGCTCATGTTCTTATAGGACCAATTTGTACTTCACAAGTCTCCTAGGTTGCTCTGGTATTCGACTACTGACTAGTCTCTCCTTACTCCGAGGAAGCTTCCGATGACGACGCATAGGTGCCTGCAAAAGACACTTTGATGCTTAAGTTAGCACTAGTGATGTCAAGGATTCAGAGCATATTTTAATGCATAAACAATGCATAGAACAATGTGTTATTTATACATTTTTTACATGTGGGTCCTACTTGGAATGGGCTTTTGGACCCAAAATACCTCTTTTAATTGTTTTTGGATCCAGTGGCACTACGTGAAATTACAAGAACAACCCTTAATAGTTGATGGTAGGCAACTTATGAGTCAATATGGCTGGATACCGCAGACTTTATGGGAGATTCTGAGTATACAATATCTAGTAACCAGACATGTGGGATCTGAGGGTTGGATACTCTTAGGCTGCATAGTTAGCTGAGTGGATAGGGATGATTACCTCTTACTCGTATAACTTCATAGTGTATTATTTATGGAGGTTTCCTTATTCCTCAATGTAGGGTGAAGAATATAAGTGTTGATGACTGTTTACTGTGTACCAAGGGGTTTCTTAGTACAGAGTAAGAGGCCTTGAAGGTTGTTCATGGCTGTTTACTATGTACTAAGGGGTTCCGTAGTACAGAGTAAGCGACCTCGAAGGTTACTGGTGGCTGCTTATTATGTACTAAGGGGTTCCTTAGTACAAAGTAAGCAGCCTTGAAGGTTGTTGATGGTCGTTTACTGTATATTAAGGGGTTCCTTAATATACAGTAAGGGGCCTTGAAGTTTGTTGATGGTTGCTTATTATGTACTAAGGTGTTCCTTAGTATAGGGTAACCGGCCTTGAAGGTTGTTAGTAGTCACTTATTGTATATTAAGATGTTCCTTAGTATAAAGTAAGCGTCCTTGAAGGTTGTTGGTAGCCGCTTACTGTGTATTGTGTATACTTGTACCTAGTTCATGATATAGTTGGGACAAGCCATGGGTTAAACATTTACTAACTTCATTTAACAAAATAATTTTTAAATTGGGATTTTAAGCAATCTACAAAGTTTTTATTATTAGGTTGAGTTTGTAACATCCCGGTCGAATATTACTAATTTAAACAATAAAATTAAGAAATATGATGAAAACCCTCATTTATTATACTTCACTTCCCAAAAGCGTAGGAAATTTTAAAACATTTATTACATCGAAAGTTATCAAAAAATCCATAATGTATAAAGCTCCAATACAATATCCAAATTCACTAATCAGTAAAACATTGTTTACAGAGTTCATAAAAACAATAATGATAAAACTCCAGTAAAAACTTTTCCCAGCTAACCCTTTCTTCGATGCTATGCCTCACAAACATCACCTGCAACATCATCTACTCTTGTGTAACGCTGATAATGTGTTGTTAAGCGATCAAATTACCATTACTTAACTATAGTAGAAGGAATGTGTAAAATAAAACTTGGGGTGTGTTTAGCTCCTGACTATTTCTTTCCAGAATTTGCTAATTTTGAACTTATTTTATAACTTTGAATATTTCAAATCCACACTTTTAATGACCCAAATTAAACTTCAGCTACATTAACAAACGATAGAATATCCAATAATATTTTATGCAACTAAAATCAATTTTTATGCCATTTTTAACTTACGTACTCAATAAATCCAATAATCACAAATCCTAATTAAATCAATCCTTTTAAACACAAAAATTCAATTAAATCTCCAAATTTAAACATTAAATGAGGGCCAAAATTTGAACTCATCAAACGTATTACACGATCATCGTCAAACACAAACAGATA
Organism: Vigna unguiculata; assembly: GCF_037176805.1. Taxonomy (NCBI): domain Eukaryota; kingdom Viridiplantae; phylum Streptophyta; class Magnoliopsida; order Fabales; family Fabaceae; genus Vigna; species Vigna unguiculata. The sequence goes on from NC_140802.1 coordinate 24,921,556, forward strand.
GGGTGAGCTAACAAAATAAAATTATATATACAATTTAATATATATATATATATATATATATATATATGTACATATATATTGTTCCTGTAGAGAACAAACAAGATAAGTTAGGTACAAGCGTCACCTTACCCATGTAGTCCGCTATCTCCTCAGTTGGCTTGTTCCCGGTTGATACATGTTGGCTTGGACCCAAAAGGGGTTACCTGCAGAAAGGACTCCGAAGCTCAAGTACGTCAAAGCTCTCAAAGGGTTAAATCAGTGATTAATGAATGCGTACCTTTAATTACTGGGGTCCATGCGTATTTATAGAGTATTAATTATGTCTGATTACAACATGGGTTGGGCCCTAGTTTGGGCTACAGGTGGGCCTGGGCTTGGGCCTGGGTTAGTTCGACTATCGTGTGCTTATTGGATGGCAGGAGGGCTTTCATTTTGCTAAGTCTTTAGGAGCGGTCTGATTCGGTTAGTTCTCTAGTTGACGGATGTCGTCTTTGCCCGTGCATTATCCTAGGTTGGCCCTTCTGTTGTTAGTTTAGGCTTCGTTCAGTTATGAGTTTTAGCCTATTCCTGCCCAAGTCGTGTACTTGGGTTGTTTTTGGCATATACGTAAGGGTTGTCATTTATATGGTTAAGTTGACCAGGTCCAGTACACCAGTCCTCCAGCCTTTGCCGATATAATGTGTCGGTGAAGGATGATATGTGTTGATGTGCTAGTCGTGACTGGCTAGGTGTGATATACTAGTCCCCCAACCTTTAAGTGTGATAAACAATGTTAAGGCTAGAAGATGTGAAGGGGTATGAAGTAGGCGAAGAGGTTTGTGGTAGGTGAAAAGGTTTCTAGCAGGTGAAAGGGTTTCTGGCAGGTGAAAGGGTGTTAGAAGGCTGACTTAGGGAGGTTTGGTGTCGCCATTTTGATACTTTGTGATGATTGAAAAGAGTTATGTTTTGGCTGGAAAGGGTTATGACACTTGAAATTCATATGTATAAATGAAGATAATGTTGATAGTTCATTCACTCTGTCTCATTTGCAAAAAATTTGTTCGTGTGCGTTTCAGAGCTGTCTGATATCTTCTCTTCCTCCTCCGTCATCTTTTCTAATGAAATCAGGCATGTCTAGTAGTAGCGATAGGGTTTCGTTGTTAGATTTGGGTAGTAAGCGGTCTAGGGATAGTGGAAGTAGTCGAGATGATACCAGCAATAGGGAAGAAATGGGTAGTATAGGGAGAATTCCAGTGGAGATGGTGGTTGAAATTAGGGAAGATCCGCTCGAGGAGCTGGTAGAGAGCAATTGGCCGGCGAAGGCCAGGTACGAATGGGTGGCGGCAGACGTGCAGACTTAGCGATTGTTGTTCCGATGGTCGCGTTTGTTAAGATCGTGGTTGAACTGCACACCTATTTTTGAGAAGGGGGTGCAAAGGGACATAATTGCTCTGGAGCAGGTTATCGCTGTTGAATGTGTGTGCCATGGCCGAGAAGGAGCAGCCGAAGAATTCTTCTACATGTACATGTGTCATTTCTCGCAACTGCACATCCGACTACCGTTCGATGAATTCACCATGGGAGTGCTGCGATTATTGAACGTTGCCCCCACTCAGCTTCATCCGAACAACTGAGCGTATCTACAAGCTTTCAGATTATTGTGCATGGTGTTGTACTTGGAACCGTCTCCTCGAGCGTTCCTATACTTTTTTGTCACGAGGCCGAAAAGTCTGATAACATGGTTGTCGCTAATCAGTCGGCCTGGTCTCAACAAATTGGAGGCTTTCACTCAATCGTTCAAGCATTTTAAAGATGGGTTTTCAAGGTTGTAGTGAAGCCAGCTGGTCGGTCACACTTCTATACTGCTGATGGTAATACTAAATTCTCGTTCTTCTAGACTGGCAACCTTTGGAGATATAAGGTGATTTCGAGGGAGGATCTGTCGGTGGTTGAGAAGGATGTGGTGGATACTTTGATGCAATTTAGCGATAAGATGCCCACTAAGAGCTTAGTTAGGGTGTATAATTCAGTTCACCCCATTATAGATATTGAAGGTATTTTTTTTTTTTAACTTTGAACATTGTTATATGTTCGAGTATTTTGACGATTTGTATGTTGTGTACTTCAGGGCATATGGCGCAACTTGGTAAGAAAAACTTGACACTTTTCCAAACCTTGCGTAAGGAAAAGGCAGTGAAGGCTAGAGCTGTAGGGAAAACTGAGGTCCCCAATCTGCAAGATTTACTAGTAGATGTCCACGTGCATGGTGGTACTAAGAGGAAAGCGGAGTTGCCGATTAGGCCAGGCAATGGTAAAGACGTGAAGAAAGTTCGAGCTGTTGTGATGGGAGCAGGCTCGGCAAGTGGGGTGAAGGGGCCGGAGGTTGGGTTGATTGAGCTTCCGAAGACTACCGTTCGGAAGGACATCGAGATTAACGTGCCGGAGACGCTGATGGACTCCATTAATAACATGGAGCCGAGAGCGTTGGTGAAGGCTATGGTGGAGTTTAGCAGTAAGATGTTGTTACTTAGTCGACGTGTGGGATCTTTGTATGAGAGGGAGTTGAAGGAAGGTAACCAGACTAAGATGGAAGAGTTGCAAGACAAGGTGGATAAGCACGTGGAAGAGAAAGAAGCGTGGAAGAAGGAAAAGGAAGAGTGGGAAGCGGAGAGGAAGAGGCTTACTACTTAGAGGGTGCGTTGCCTTGACTCTGAGGAAAAGCTAAAGGGTCGAATTGTAGATCTCGAAGCCGACTATGATGATATCAAGGAGAAACATGACGGGCTGGAGGGTGAACTAGAGGACCTGAAGAGCTGCATAATTCAAGAACATATTAATGGCTTCCAAAAGGGTGTTCGGCAGGCGTCATTTTTTTATGAGAATGTTGATGCTAATGATGTTAGGTTTGATGTGAATAAAGATGTTGTCGATGATGTACTTATAAATGAGGCGGAATCTAGCCTAGAAAGGGATGGGGAGAAGGAGGCGGCGGACGCCGATGCTGGTGGTGACGAGATAGTGGTGGAGAACGTTGAGCAGAAGGCAACCTAGGATTTTTACTTTAATATTTCCAATCTCATTTAATGATTCTAAGTCTGTAATAACTCGTACATTGCTTTATTTTGATGTGTGCTATGAATGCCGGTTACTTTTGGGTTAATTGCTCTTTATATTTGTGTATGTATGGGGTGTTTGCGTGCGCTATTGTGTTAAGGGTGTTCGACCCAGGCCGCTTACTTGTGGTAAGGGTGGGGAACTTCAACGAATAACCAACGAGGTAAGGGTGTTCGACCCAGGTCGCTTACTTGTGGTAAGGGTGGGGAACTTAAACGAATAATCAACGAGCTAAGGGTGTTCGACCCAGGCCGCTTACTTGTGGTAAGCATGGGGAACTTAAACGAATAACCAATGAGCTAAGGGCGTTCGACCTAGGCCGCTTACTTGTGGTAAGGGTGGGGAACTTAAACCAATAACCAATGAGCTAAGGGTGTTCGACCCAGGCCTCTTACTTGTGGTAAGGGTGGGGAACTTAAACCAATAACCAACGTGTTAAGGGTATTCGACCCAGGCCGCTTACTTGTGGTAAGGGTGGGGAACTTAAACGAATAACCAACGAGTTAAGGGTGTTCGACCGAGGCCGCTTACCTGTGGTAAGTGTGGGGAACTTAAACGAATAACCAAAGAGCTAAGGGTGTTCGACCCAAGCCGCTTACTTGTGGTAAGGGTGGGGAACTTAAACGAATAACCAACGTGTTAAGGGTGTTCGACCCAGGCCGCTTACTTGTGGTAAGGGTGGGGAACTTAAATGAATAACCAACGAGTTAAGGGTGTTCGACCCAAGCCGCTTACTTGTGGTAAGGGTGGGGAACTTAAACGAATAACCAACATGTTAAGGGTGTTCGACCCAGGTCGCTTACTTGTGGTAAGGGTGGGAAGGTTGCGGGGTAGGGTTGGCGGTGGTGGCTGCATAGTCGTTGCAGAATTTGGTATGGAGCGTCTGCATCTCATCCATGCGGACATAGTCGGTCGCTTGCAATTTAAGTTCATGTATAGAGGCAGGTGGGTGGAGGTAGACGTTGTTGGCGAAGGGGCCGGGTTGTAGGGTAAGTGCCATGCACTAGAGGATCATCTCTTGGTTGAGGTGTGGGGTGTGAAGAGCTGCCTTACTGAAGCGATCTATGAACGCTCTGAGTGGTTCGCCTTGTTCCTGTCTAATGCCCAGGAGGGAGATTGTGGTAGTTTGGTGTGGACGGCTGCCAACAAAATGGGTGGAGAACATGTGTGAAAGAACGTCGAAGTTGTCGATGGAGTAAAGCGGAAAGGTTGTGAACCATTCCAAAGTAGGGCCCTTAAGGGTGGTGGGGAAGGCTTTGCAGAAGACTGCGTCTTGGGATGTGTACAGGGCGACACGGGTGATGTATACTTTGAGGTGTTCATCAAGGTCGGTTTAGCCGGTGTAGCGGTCCAACGTGAAGGGTTCCCACTGGGCAGGAAGGGGGGTGTTGGCGATAAAGTCGGTGAAGGGGTGACGACGTCTGGGCTGGTGGGGAGGGAGCAGATGAGGTAGGATGGGATGGTTGATCATGGTGGGGAAGGTGGAGGTAAGGTTGTGAGGGGGATGTGGGTTGTTGGAAGGTAATGTGGGTTGTAGGGTGGTACATGTATAGTGTGTAGGGTGGTGGGTATGTTGTAGGGGATCTGGGTGGTGGGGAGGGTAGCAGCAGGGGTTGGGGCTGTAGTATGCCCTGGTTGAGTGGATGGGAAGTGAGTGGGATGGATGGAGGGAATGGGTGTTTGTTGGGTGGTGGTGAAGGTGTGGGGGGTGGGGTTGTATTCGCTTTCCTCTTCTGTGGGCTGGAAGGCCGGGGACCTTGCAGCCTCAGACGCCTCCTTGACCTTTCCCTTCAAGGTGGGATCAACTTCGATCTTTCACCTAAGGCGAGAGTTCTCTTGTCGCAGCGCCTCCATCTCATCAGCGTTGCGTTTCTTCAGATATGATAGTTCTTGTTGTATCTTCGCCTGGCCGTCCAGGATGGCGGCTAGGTCAGGGGTGATGCCAGCAGGTCCTGAGGGACCAACATCCGCCTGCTTGTTCACTCCAGCTCTACTGCGGGTGGAAACCATCTTCGGAGAAAAACGGGTACTAAAGGTGTTCGTCTCGTGGCCCACGGTGCGCGCCAATTGTTCCTGCAGAGAACAAACAAGATAAGTTAGGCATAAGCGTCACCTTACCCATGTAGTCCGCTATCTCCTCAGTTGGCTTCTTCCCGGTTGATACATGTTGGCTTGGACCCAAAAGGGGTTACCTGTAGAAGGACTCCGAAGCTCAAGTAAGTCAAAGCTCTCAAAGGGTCAAATCAGTGATTAATGAATGCGTACCTTTAATTACTGTGGTCCACGCGTATTTATAGCATATTTATAGGCCCTAGTTTGGGCTATAGGTGGGCCTGGGCTTCTTGGATGGCAGGAGGGCTTATTTTTTTCTAAGTCTTTAGGAGCGGTCTGATTCGGTTACTTCTCCAGTTGACGAATGTCGTCTTTGGCCGTGCACTATTCTAGGTTGGTCGTTCTGTTGTTAGTTTAGGCTTCGTTCAGTTATGAGTTTTAGCCTATGCCGGCCCAAGTCGTGTACTTGGGTTGTTTCCGGCATATACGTAAGGGTCATCATTTATATGGTTAAGTTGACCAGGTCCAGTACATATATATATATATGTACATATATATATATATATATATATATATATATGTATATATATATATATATGTATATGTATATATATATATACATATATATATATATATATATATATATATATGTATATATATGTATATATATGTATGTATATGTATATATATACATATACATATATATATACATATATATACATATATATACATATATATATATATATATATACATATATATACATATATATACATATATATATATATATATATATATATATATATATGCATACACTCATCAAAGGAACTTTATCCTCTGATTCTATGCCACACGACCACCACTATGCTATCCATGTTCTACGTCTTTAGATGATAACCTTAAGATACCCTTTGCTGCCTCCACCTACAAGCCATAACTTGTAAAACACGTGAGGGAAACCTGCTACAGACCACACTCTGTAACGTCAGGTGGAGTTCCCAATACGAACCATAGTTTGTATCTGTCCCAAGACTATCAAACTCGTCGGCTAACACCGAAGAGGGCAATCTTCCTGGACCCATCCATACGAGCCACAACACGCACACTCACACCGGCAACACTCGCCAATTCAAGCCATAACTCAAGGATTGCTCGTGTCCATCCGCCATCCTAAGACACAACTCAAGTAAAGCCATTTCGAGCCACAACTCAAGGAATGCCACCTATTTACCCAATATCCCGAGCCACAACTCAAAGGATACCATTTCGAGCCATAACTCAAGAATGCTACAACAAAGTTCATCCTTAAGGTTTCACATAAAGCCCCATAGACCACGCACATCAAAATCACTAAGGAATTACTTGACCTTGGACCCAAGATATATGATGCTTCCACGAACCTGCCTGCTCGTGGTTTTGCCTCTACGAACCTTCCTGCTCGTAGTCCAACTCTACTGACCTCCCTGTCCGTAGTCCAACTACAAACCTTCTCGCAATAGCCCTCAAGTGTGAGCACAGAACATACGAACCTCCCAGCTCGTATCCTCACACGAGAGCTTCATAATATGAACCTCCTCGCTCATATTATCACGTGTTCACCACTAGCCATGAACATACCCGCCCATGACACAAACAAGCATCTCTTGGACCAAGTCTGACATCACAAACACGCAAAACGCAATCTAAAAGAGCACACTGCCCTCAGTGCTATTGCCTAGCGCGGCCTAAGCGCCGCAAGGCAAAATCACAACATAGACCGTGTGGCGGAACCCTCTCTACACCAGGCACCAAACAAAAACAGAGCCATTGGCGCAACCACCCTTGTCGCCAGGCGCCGCGTGATCCTAGTGGCATTTGTTTGGTCGCTATTGCCTTGCAATTCGCCCTGCACCGCTAGTCACTATACCAGTAGAGTTAATGCTACTGGTTTTTGGCACTTTGGACAGGTTCTCAATGAACCGAAACAATCCACAAGCAATCCAAAACATCAACCACACTTATCTAGTCATATTAGCATGATTGAATCACAATTGAACACATTAACATAACTAATGGGTTCATAGTTGAGATCATACCAATACTCAAGTATAAATAGAATTCACCACACATAACATGCCTCAATCCCTATATATCCACCATTTAAATCCATGCTAGCATTCACTTTCAACTTATGAATAATGCATGCTCAAATCAAATATAAAGCAACAACCCTCTAACAACTTAAGTACATGATTCTATGCACTAATGCAAATTAATATAACTTTTCACACCTCCTATGCAACAATTTAAATTTATATGGATACACATGTATTCTCCAATAAACTAATTCTCAACATGTGACTAACCCAAAGGAACATTCAAATTCATAGAGACCTACAACATAACCCAATCATGATTCCAACTCATGCCACATAGTAGCTACTAGAAATTATCAAGAGTTTATTCATGCATTTTAAAGACTTCCAAGCCAGCAATCATGAGTAATATATATCTCTAGCTACTAACCTACAAATAAAATCTCCACCGTTCAAAGTGAAAAACTACATGTTATGGACCACCTGTCCAAATTTCACCTAAATCCAATGGTTAACGAATCAAGAAATGCAGTTTTACGCAAATTGCGCAAACAAGAAAAATGGTGGTGCCTAACACCTAGAAATCAGGAACCTGGCGCCTGGAGCTACAAAACTAGTGTAAGAACCGTGAAAATTAATTAATTAAGTAATTAATTAATTAATAAATGCGGGTAGTGGGAGCATTTATGTCATTTAATTCTGACATGTGTGATGTGGAAAAGTACTAGCTTAAGTGGTTGAGAGTACTTGATTGTGTGAGAGTACTTGAGTCCTATATATGCCAATTATGTGTTATTTTATTTATTATTATTTTAATAATATGCTTGATCATATTGAGTGATAATATAATAATAGAATTATATTAATCATCATGAAACATGAATTGATTAAATGGTTGTGCATTGATTTGACTTTGGTTGGCATGGTATGGGTTTGAACCTTGGTGAACCCAAATTAAACTTTCCTTTTGCTAAAATTAGTTTTGGCATGAAGGTGAAAGGGCAAGGAAACCCTAGCAACCAAGGGGGCTGGAAAGCCATCATAGAATGGCCATTGAATGACAATTTACTCTAGTTTAATGGTATTTTCATTTTGTACCATTTACCTCTCACGAAGACAACAATTAGTGACCAATTAAGGGAAAGGGAGAGTGGTTTAGTGGTTGTCATTGTTGCATAGTCAGAGGAATACGAAATTGAGAGTGTGCTGTGAGGATTGAGTGAAGCAAGGAGTTGCATTGAGATAGAATCAGAGGAAGGTCATTGGTGATCAAGAGGGAACTCACAAAAAGTTCAAATTAAGCTAAGGAAACCAGGTTAGGGGAGCTGAATTGTACCTTTTGTTTTTGTGTTCATATTTGCATGACATGTATGATAAATTGAATGCATAGATTTTGTTATCTCGTGTATTATTGTGTTTTCTGGAATTTCCAGAAACTGCCTGGCGAGTGATGAACCACTGCCAAGCGACACATATTTTTCTAGGTCGTTTTGGATTCCAGAGATGGAATCGCCTGGCGGCACAAGCCTTGCCGCCACGTGACACAAGATTGCACACCCAGTCTATCGGTTTCCTAATGAACTGCCTAGCGATGATGAACACCCGCCAGGCAACACGAGTTGAGTTAACTCTATTTGGATGTTTTTTGTGTTCTGAGAGGTTTTTGATCGGGAAGAAACCACGTTCTAATCGTTATGAATGATTAGACATCGTGTTTGCATTGGAATTCATGGAATTGGGGGTTAATTGAGATGAAAATCGCATGAAGGTTATCTTAGCGTTGATGAATTAGGGATTTCTATAGTGACACTAATCTAAACAGAAAATGTGAACGAATTCGTGTATGGAAAGTGTTAGGGATGAATTGTGATCCTAAAAGTTGGAATCATATTCTATTGAGTCATAAATTAACGGAAATCAGAGTTGTTGTGAATGGGTTAAGGTTCGCAAGTGTAGGAAAAATGTTGGGGTTCTTGGACCAACAGGAACCACTTGGCGACACCTTGGTTGCCGCCAGGCGCGATACCAGAGTAATGGGTTTCATTTGTTTTGGTGTGTAGTGAAGGTTGAGGTTTAAATTGGAGCATGTGAGTGTCAGATGAGAATTTTGGATATGAGGACTAAGGCTAAGAGTATAAGAAAGGAGTAGGATGAGGGTATGTATGATCACTAAGCTATAACTTGTCTAGGCTAGGTTTGGATACTATAATAAGTAGAGTTTAGGTTAATAAAACCAGGGGTTGGTTTGGTGAGAAGGTAAACTGAAATTTTGGAGTGGTAAGGTTGAGGGGAATTGCTCTAGTTGGAATTGTGGTGCAAATATAGTTAAGGCATGATGGTTATGCTATGTGAAAGTGGTAGAGACTTAGGCAATAATTGGGGTAAATAATATAGTGTATGAGGTTTAAACTTAACAGTGGTATGTTGTGACATAATAATGTTGAAATTGAGTTAGTTTCCTTATTGGAAATCTTGGGTTATGAATCTAAATGATAGTAGAAAAATTGGTATTAAGATTAAATCACCTGGAAGTTGATTTAGCTAAGTTGGTAAAGTTCATAGTGGGTGTTGGTACCTATTAAGAGAGTGCCATCAAATCTGGAGTGCTTAAACCAGTACTTATCGTTGTATTGGTGCAGCGCCTGGCGGCAAAATGAGATCCGCTAGGCAATAGCTATCAAAATAGTGGGCTCCTGGAACGCGTGCCCCCCGCGGTGAAGGTAGGTCCGTTAGGAGATGTCTATAAAGTTGGTGGTTCAGAGGCGTTACGCGCCTAGCAGTACGGATCCCCCGCCAGGTGGTCTGGAAGTGGGCAGCGCCTGACGCCTCGTGAGCAGCACCAGGCTATGTTGTTGCAGTAGATGTGGTTTTTGTTTATGTGATATGTGTGGTCTACAATGCTTCTATGATACCTTAAAGGTTGGCTTGTTGGTGTTCCTTGAGGTGTGGCTAAGAATATATCCCTTGAATTGTGGCTTGGGATAGGGGTTAAACACGTGGTATTCCTTGAGTTGTGGCTCGGAATAGCATATCTTGAGTTGTGGTTTGGGATGACAGACACACACGAGGAACTCTTGAGTTGTGGCTCGGGTTGGCGAGTGTTGCTGATGAGAGTTTGCAAGTAGCGACGTGTACGAATGGGTCTAGTTAGATTGCCCTCCTCAGTAGTAACTAACGAGTTTGGTAGTCTTGGGGCGTACAAATGTTATTCGTATTGGGAACTTCACCTAGCATTATAGTGTACGATCTGTAGCATGGTTTCCCACACATGCTTTGCCGGTTGTGGCCGGTAAATGTGGCAACAAGACTCCTTGAGGTACTCACTAGAAGACGTAGAACACGGTTGGCATGGTAGTGGTCGTGCGTTATGGAATCAAAGGATGATTTTCCTTTGATGTGGTTGTGATATATATATATATATATATATATATATATATATATATATATATATATATATATATATATATATATATATATATATATATATATATTATTCAGTTAGCTCACCCTATCTGCTTGTGTTTGGCGATGATCGTATACGCGGTATACGTGTGCAGATGATGTCGCAGGTGGATTTGGTGATGCGTAAAGCCGGAGTGGGGCTAGCTTGGGAAAAAAATATTTTATCAAAGTTTTTATGTCTTAGGACTTTATAATAATTTTGTAAACTCTTATTACTAGAGTTTGACATTTGTAATGGATTTAATATTATGGTTTTGAATCAGTTTACGTTATGAGATTTTGGTATTGTAATTAAGTTAAACTTTTGAATTAAATTTCTTGAGTTTTTGGGAAATGAAGTTTTATTAATTGACTCGTAAGTACGATTTCTTTATTTTATTATTTAAATCCGTAATATTCGGTCGGGATGTTACAACTAGCGTCCGACGATACCTGTTCCGCGAAAATACGAAAAATAACATTTTTCTGAACACACCACACGCATCGCCTAGCGGCAGCTCTTCACCGCCAAGTGGTTCTTAAAAAAAACCCAGAAACTGGGTTGTTTTAACATGAGTCGCCTAGCGACAGTTCATGCGCCACCAAGCAGTACATACAATTCTGGAAAAAATCCCAGATTGTTCAATGTTGTTTCAGGGTTCTGCAACTCCAATGTACATCAACTCTCCATTATCCCACAACCATGCTTGTACCAAAATAATTAAATAATAAAAATAACCCATAAATGGCATTCACAAGACTCGAACCCAAGTCCTCTCTACATCGTCAACATGCTATACCATTTGAGCTACCATTATTCCTTATCTTCTCTCTCCACATTAAATAATTTAGAGATTCCCGCTGTCACATTTATTAAATAAATACTTATTTATTTATTTGATTTTGTCGGGTCTTACATAGTTAAATTTTTTAAATTTAATATTCTAACTATTTTATTTTATTTGGAATTAATGTAGAATTATTGAGCAATAAACAAATGAATGTGTGTTGAGGGCATACGTGTAAGGCAGTGTGAAAAATGAGTCGGTGTAATTAGAGAGAAAACGCGAAGGTACATGAGTTCAGAGCAAAGTTTCTTTGTTCCGGTTGAGGCTTAGGTTGGACGGTGTAAGTTAGTAAGAGCATTCTTCTTTCTCTATCAAAAGGGATTATTGTTAGTGGTGTTAACCATAAATGGTTTTATTTGTTGGTTTTCTTATGCACTTGATCGGAAGCAAGGAAATAATGTTTTAGAACTAGTAGGTAAGGAAAAAGGTGTAGTCTGTCATGGTAGAGGGAGCTAACCTAGTTTTATTACATTATACATTTGATAGTGGATTGCACAAGTAATTTGCATAGAGAAAGTGGTTGGCGTGGTGCTTTGACATTGTCAAGTTATATTTTGTTGGTTATTAAACTATTGTTTATGAACACAAGGATAAAATTGGCAAAAGTTGAATGATCAATATATTTTCCTTGGAGTTATCCTGATTTTGGGTTATTTTAATATTCTAAAATAGGGAAAATTTATGAAGTGCTAAGGTTTTATAATAAGGATAAACAAGTTTAATTAAAAATTGATGATTGGGTCAAAGATAAATAAAGTAGGAATTTGTGTAGTTTGAATTTAAGGATGGTGATGAATTGCTTTAATTAATATTCTAACATATTTTGATATGTTATACTCTTATTAATTAAATGTGTTCTCAAAGTTAATGGTTTGAATTACTCTTTTATGGTTTTGTCATCATAAAAAAGGGAGAGATTGTTGAATTAGACAACATTTGCTAACTAATAATGTTTTGATAATAACAAAATAGTAACTCTATTAAACGAGAGTCTATTTAGAGGTGAAGTTGTGTTAGATGACTAATATAGAATGTCTAACAAGCATAATGAGGTTGAATATTTCATCAATATGGTTTGAACATCGAAATGTATGATTTGTATTTTTGATTCTGCGTGCTTAATGATTAATACTCATATATCTTATGTTAGGGAAAGCAAGAAATTTCGTAAATGCAAACGCTATGTCTTAGCATTAGACAAGTCTGTGTACTAGACAAGTCAAGGGGTTGGACGATTCCAACAATGGTACGTAATCATCATATTTGAAGCATTAGATGACCTAAGTCATTAGACAACCGCTGAGTATTTAGTTAACACAATGCATTAGAAGACCTAAGTAACACAAAGAATTAGATGACTAAAACGTTACACAATTTAAACACAAAAGTGAATTATAATGCGCTTTGTTATCATAAATCTTTTATTCTCCGAATGGTTTGTATGAATTAAATGTTGATCACTCAAAGCAAAGAATGTATTATATGAGCTATAACATTTATGAAAATTATATTGTGATAATTACATTTTGAAATGTGAGCATTAAGGAAATTATCTCTATGATTTGTTTCATTGAAATATTATTATTGCTCTAACGATTCAAATCCCAAATCAAGTTGCACAAAATTTCCTTAACAGGATAATTATGAAGGTTCGAAGAGAGTAAAATTCAAATTAAGTCTAAGCTCATTCATGAAAGGAAATAAGATATCAAGTTGGTTCAAAATTGAAGTCTTGAAGAATGACGTTGAAGATTCAAAACGAACAATCAAATTAAAGAATTAATCAGCTCGAATTCTCAATGACTATCAAATATAACAATTATATGAAGGATGTGATAGGAGGATCTTTCCAAGCTATATGACTCAAGCCAAGTTAGAGAATTCAATGTTGAAGTGGTGCACGAAAGCAAGGTGTATACTAGGATATTGGCTCGGTTTTCATGAGCTCATGGTGGTAAGATGTTGGTGTTTGAGTGCTCTTAATAGAGGTTGAGCCAACTATAGAGGAAGGATGGCTAGAGGAAACCTAGAAAGGGTGAATAGTGTGACAAAAAATTGGCAACATAACTTTTTATAAGCTAAGCAACCTTAGAGGTGTCTCACAAAATGGAGAAGCAAAACCTTGATACTCGAACTTAGAGACTAAGCTTAAAAACCTCTCCATTAGGAGCATGACATATGACCTCTAATCCTCTCCATTAGGAGCATGACCCATGACCACTAATCCTATACAATAGGAGAAGGACACATGGCAAGACCATGTGTATCACAAAAGAGATGAACTTGGAGACACTCTAGCCAAGGGCCCTCAAGCTTCTGGAATATTTCCCCTCATATGCATATAAGGTAGCCCTTCTTCTAGAAAGTTTGCGCTCCAAGCTAGTAGATCCAGGTATCTTCTTATCGCCCATATCCTCTAGGCCCAAATACAAGGCCATAAAGAAACCTTGCTTGGTGATGAGTTCAAATTTTTGCCCTCATTTAATGTTTAAATTTGGGGATTTAATAGAATTTTTGTGCTTAAGTATTGATTTAATTAGGATTTGTGTTATTGGATTTATTGAGTATGTAAGGTAAAGATGGCATAAAAATTGATTTTAGTTGCATAAAAATTGATTTTACTAAGTTGCACCCCTGCTACCACTTAAACTCCACTCAACCAGATTATGCCATGTGGCAATCCCCACCTTTCAAATCAGACCAACCATATGCTGACACGTGTCATTATCCTTGCAAACACATCTGCACCAATTATACACTGCCACATCATCATCTCCTCCATCTCACACATGAAATCCTAACCCTAATTTCAGCCATCGTGCCACCATGACCACCATTCACGACATCCACCACCTACAGCAGTCATGGCCACCCTCCAACCTTTCAGCCACCGTAGTGTCGTCAGCTGCAGCCTTCAACCTGTAACAGTCGCACCTGCATGCGCATCTCCATCCTTCTCGCCGGCAACCACCACGCCTCTTCGTCTCCACACGAGCTACTATAGTGCGCTTCCACACCATTACTACATCATGAAACCATTTGCATCATGAGTTCGTGCATGAAACAACAGCAGTTCGAACCTCCACCTTCGCACCTTCAAGCCTCCATCATCTTCACAAATCTACACCAGATTGGCAGCCACCATGATGCAGCAGCACCTCCATCACACCTGCACCTGCAACGCATTCTTCCACCACTATCATCACGTAGCAGCTTCGTTGGAGAAGAGTGTGAGAGTGAAACCCTAGTTATGAGAGAGAAAGTGCACTGCCATGTGTCAGCCTCTCATAGGGCAATCAACTGGTCAAATCTGGTCAACTGGTCAAAGCAACAGTCAACTCTGGTCAAATTATGGTCAATATTGTAAAAATGGTTAAACAAGAGGGGCAGAATTGAAAATTGGACAGAAATTAAGTTGCTAATTATTTAAATAAAGATAAAAGATTTTAGCAACCGAACAGGTAAAGTCCAAGTCCAATTGAAGCCTATATAAAGAGGCCTAAAGGAGCAGAAGAACGACACTAAGAAACTCTCTGGTTTTGGCAGATGCCGTCATCCACCACATATCTTTTTCTTCCTCTCCTTTCATTTTCTTTCCTTCATCATATTATCATATATTTCATCCAAGCGATGGAGGCCTAAGCTTTTAGGGTTGATTGCACTGTAATTTCTTAACTAGATTCTAAGGTTAGATGAATTAATGTATTTATTCTTTTGATTTTTGTTGAGATTTATATTTCATTTATGTCTTTTATCTCTGAATCACGTGAAAAGTAATGATTTACATAATAGCTAAATAGTTATATGTTTTAATCTACATGCATGTTAATCACATGAGTTAAGGGTTTTTAACTTTAATTGAGAATTTACTTTGATTAAATTTATAAACTTTCTTGTAATTAAATGGGTTTTTGCTAATAATTGAGAATGTACTTTGATTAGAGGTAAAAACTTTAATTAGAATTAATCAAGAATTTACTTTGATTAATTAGCTTTTTGCTTGATTTTAGAAATAAAAGAATAGACATGATTAGGCATAGTAGTATTTAATTAGAGATTGTACTTTGATAGAATCTACTATGACTAATCTACAAAGTTCTTACTTTTAATTGAGAATTTATTTTGGTTAATAGTAAGAACGCCAACAAATTAGTTAAGAATTTACTTTAATTAATTTGAAATCAACAACAATAATTAATTTAACAATAATCTCTAGATAACCGATGAAGAATCCAATTTTGAAAAAGCAGTGGAATTGACCTATTTACTATTACTTTGTTTACAATCTTTTATTTGTGTGACATTCATTCTTTGCATATCAAAACCCCATATTTTTATAGTTACTTGTTTTAATTGCATTTTTATAAGAATCAAATTATTTTAAATCAATTTCGTATTCATTGAGAGACGGATCATGGTTATCTTAACCCTATCTAGTTTGTTCACTACTAACTTAGCAATACTGAAGTTGCTATAGTTAAGTAGTGGTAATTTGATCGCTTAACGAAAACGTTATCAAATTTGGCGTCGTTGCCGGGGAATACAGTTAGTATTTTATTTATTTTGATTCTAATTCATTTATTTAACTTTTTCTTTATTTTATCTTATTTATTTATTTATTTTATTTATTTTAATCTCTCTTTCCTAAGAGTGAAACTAACAACATCTTAAATTCTTTCTTTCTTGAAATCTTTTTACAAAACAGTAACAAGAAAAAAAAATCAAAAAAAAGAAAGGAACGTCTTCAGACTGCGTAGTGCATGACCCGAGCCAACTTGGGTATAATCTATCAATTGGATTCGGAACTTGCGCAAAGCACGTAGAAGACTTGAATTCGAGTGTTCTACTGAGAGAACACCTTCTACATATGAAGGTACTACAGAAACAATACCTCCATTCCCTCCATTCACAAATATATCTTTTGACCCTTCATCAGATCCAGATCCAAACATAATGGAGGAGAGAACCATCAAACAGTTGGCCACATCCAACAATCCCATCATCAACAACAACATCCAATACCCAGAAGAGCAGTGTGAGCTCAAGACTGACCTACTAAAGGCCTTGCCACAATTTCATGGGTTATGAGGAGAGAATCCACACAAACACTTGAGGCAATTCCATATGATCTATGAAAACTTTAGATTTCCCACGATCACGTTAGAAACCCTCAAATGAGAGCTTTTCCTTTTACTCTTTAAGGAGCGACACAGGATTGGTGGTACTACCTTTCGCTGAGAATCACTAATTGGGCAACTATGGAAAGAACTTTTCTTCATAAATATTTTCCTGCATCTCGAGTGGCTGTTGTTCGTAGAGAAATTTATGGAATTAAGCAGCGAGAAGGAGAAACCTTAGTGAATATTGGGAAAGATTCAACAAACTCTGTGCATCTTGTCCTCAACATCAAATGCAAGAGCATTCCCCCATTCAATACTTTTACGATGGAATGAGTTCGTCAGACAGACAATGGGTAGATGCTGCAAGCAGAGGATCTTTTTTGGATCAATTGCCACAAGCTACTAGACAGTTGATTGAACGAAAGTCAACTAATAGCCAACAATATGAAACAAGAGAAAATTCAGTAACGTCATTGAGGGGAGTTCACGAAGTTGAGACTTATGCAGCAAATGAAAAAAAGATGAACGAAAGAATAGCTGAGTTAGAAAAGAAGCTTGATGAAATTGCAAGCTTGTTCAAAACTTCAACTCCAAAAATAACAAAGGTGCACTAGTGCAGATTTGGGATTTTACCTCGCCTTATAGGCCTCGGTTATGGCGGAACCGAAGCCTATAAGGAGGCGGTGGCAATTTTGAAATTAAAGGGAACTTATAGGCCTCGGTTCAGTCAAAAACCGGTGCCAAATGCCGCTTTAGGCCTCGGGTCTTAAGAAATCGGTGCCAAAGAGGGGTTATAGGCCTCGGTTAAGGAGGCCCGAAGCCAAAAGGTTGCCAGAAATTGACCTATAGGCTTCGGTTAGGGAGAAGCCGGTGCCAAAGAGGGGTGATAGGCCTCGGGTGTTAGGAAACCGAGGCCAAAGAGGGGTTATATGCCTCGGTTCTGCGTGGAACCGAGGCCATATCGTTTGATTAGGGCTCAAAAACAGAACCCCTTCTTCCTCGCGCGCGCAGCTGCCATTTCTCCTCTGCAAATTCCGGCGACCATGCGAGCCTCCTGCCACCACGCGAGCCTCCTGCCACCACGCGAGCCTCCTGCCACCACCACGCGAGCCTCCACGCGAGCCTCCACCAGCCACCGCAGTCTCGTCGCGCCTCCAGCCACCACCACGCGAGCCTCCACCAGCCACCGTAGTCTCGTCGCGCCTCCAGCCACCACCACGCTAGACCACCACGCGAGCTCTTGCGCCGTCTCGTCTGGCGTCCGTCCACCACCACGCGAGACCACTGCCGCTGTCTCGTCCCTCTCTCTGTCTCTCTGTAAGTGTTCCGGCGTCCCTCTACCACCACGCGAACACTTTCGTTCTTTTGCCGCAATTGTCGCTCCGCGGTTTTCTTTAAGGTAAATTTCGAACGCGTTTTTGTTTGATTTTCTGTTTTTGTGTATGTTAATTTTAAATTTTAGTTATTGTGAGTGTTAATTTGGATTGAGATAGAAATTGTTTGGAGTGTTTTGATTAATTTTGTGAAAGGATTGAGTCTCAATTTAAGAGCATTGTGTCTTCAGACGTAGAGCATTAAGTCTGAATTTAATTTAAGAGAATTGTAAAAACACTATAATTAAATAGGTAATATATGATGTTAAGGAAATTGTTGTTTTTGCTTTTATTTGTTACTTATGACTTTCTCTTGTGTTTTTTGTTATCTCTTGTAGCTTTCGAATGCGTTGAATTGCATCATCTTCTAGTGTCATCTGCTCTTTTTACGCGCTCCCAGGTTCCTAATTCTAATATTTTCCTATTATGCCAATCTGTTGTTTGCTTTATATATTTTATTAATTATTTGTTAAAACATGTTGTTTGTTTTTTCTTATATGTGAGTTAGCCTTAGTTTCCCGTTTGAGATTCAATACGTAAATTATGTATTGTCCCCGAGTTTTCATTTTGAAAAAATTACATTTTTTTAAAATTAGATATAAGGGGATACAATACTAATAATTTAAATGTATTGAATCTTGAATTGTCCGATTGGACAGTTTAAGAAGATTAATCACTTTCTAGTAATTTATTAGTGCATATATATTTAAAATACATATCTTAAAATTCATGAATATTTGTCAATTGTGTTTTGTATTGATCTTCGGGTGCATATTTGATTGTGGTTTATAATCACTTTCATTTCGTGTATCCTGAAGGCCAATGCGAAATGCTGGCAAAATTTCGTGAAATTTAAGATATGTATTTTAAAAGTAATATGTACCAATAAAATAAGGAAAGTGAATCTTCTTAAATGGGATAGGGTCACACCTTGATTACGACGTGAGCATTGATTCAAAGATTACTGAAATTGTTCACGCAATTTCAGTATGGATCGAGATTGGATTAATTTACCACGTATTAGCGCTGAGTATGAGAATGGAGTAGAAGAATTTATAAAATTTGCGCAACGTTATGAGGGGAGAAGTGATGATGAAGTGAAGTTCAGATGTCCGTGTGTCAACTGTTTGAATGGAAGAAAATTGAATGCAACTCAAGTTAGGGAACATCTTATTTGTGATGGTTTCCTTAAAAGTTATACAATATGGACATGGCACGGCGAATTAATACACATTCCAACTATTTCTCGATCTGAATATCTTGCCAATTCCTCCATGAAAGAGCGACGAGAAGAGCGACAGGAAGAGCGATGTCACTACAAGAAAAAATAGTTTTAGTGATATACATATTCATCACTAAAGGTTATAAATATGTCACAATTAATACTTTGTGACAAAAATTAAATTGTCACTAGAAATCTTGTCACTATTGTATTTGTGACAATATTTTCAAATGTCACAAAAATTAGGTTTTATTGTGACAAAAATAATTGTCACTTTTAATTGTATGTAATAGTAACAATAATAAATTGTCACAAATACATAAGATAATAGTGACATATTAGTTGTCACAATTGGTACTTTAATCATTATTGTATTTGTGACAATATTTTTAAATCTTATTAAAATATTTTTTTTATTGTGACAAAAATAATTATCACTTTTAATTATTTGCAAGAGTGACAATGTCAACTTTTGATGTCACTATTAATTATTTTTATAATAAAATATTTATCATTATTATTGAAAATTGAATTGATGTCACATATTACTTTCGCGCCATAATAATAGATAAATTATTCTAAAATGTTAAAATAAATAAACATCACATAAAAAAATTGAAATATATAAAATAAAATAAAATATTCATTACATTTACGATGAAAAGGTATACCATTAATATCTAACAATAAATACAAATAAGTAATTTAAATACAATAATAAAATGTAGTATCTTCGAATATTTTGGTCCTTCAAATATTTGGTCCTGCAAATAAATAAAATAAACAATTAATATTTTAAAATGTAAAGATATAATAGTAAAGATATTAATGACAAATTTTAAGTAGGAAAAATAACCAACAAAAGATAACATTGTTATACTATTAATATGAATTTGACTATACAAATTACACATATGAGCAAATTAAATATAAGCATTCATATTACTATAAGAATATTATTATTTACCTTATTTTTACTTTACTATTCTTCTTGTTCATTGAATATTAAAACTTTTTCAGGTCTTGTGACATATACACATCTTCCTTTTTTTTCTTCTTTTTTGTATGATAAATAAGGGCTTTCAAAGGATAAATGTAACATGATAATCCATCCCAAAGTCTCTAATCTTATATACCTTACCATTTTTCTTTGTACTTAAAAACATATACATTTTAGCCAATCACTAGTGCAAATATGTTAATTGTTTTAGTAAAAAAGGAATATAAAAATATAAATTAATATAGTCATAAAAAAACCAAACAAACATTAGATGCCATATTTGCACGTCAGTTATCTACACCAATGTAATTTTATTAGGAGAATAAAATACTCAAACCTTATTGTAATTCACGTATATAAGAAACAAATTGAATAGTAAGACTGATATAAATAGATATACATAGCTCATATAATCAAATTTTCATAAGATCAATTTGATACAAATAGTTATACCTTATAAATAATGCAAAAAAAATAAATGAATGTTTTTGTTTTTGTAATATTTTTCATCTCCGTATGAAACAAGCTCACCCACATAGCCATAAATGAAAAACGATCATTTGTTCTTCATTCCATTACCAACATAAATACCATTCACTCCCCTTTCCTTGTCTTCATTTTTTTAGCGTAATTTGTGTATAGAAGGAAGGCACAAGTCCCATCAAATTGAATGGTTGATGGTGTGAGAAGAAAAAAAAAATGTATTCCTTACCATTGGATTGCACTTAAAGGGAACGAAAGTCCTTACCTTTTGGTGCTGAAATTCTGCCAATTGTTGTTATCTAAATCTTTCTCTGTTTGTATCCCGTATCTTGGCTCATCTGTTTCACTCTTTTTTTCCCTATCTCTTTTACACTCTTCATACAAGCCAAATAAAAAAGATTAGAGAGAACAACAACAATTATATAATATTATATTTAATTCCAAAAGGAATCAATTGGAACGAAAAGAAGAAGAGAAATAAATACCTTGAAGATTCTGAATTGTCTGGGATAAAATATTGATATTAATGTTGTTGCGTGGCATGAGAAAGAATATTTACATTGTCATAGAGTGTTTGGAAGAGAAAACATGAACCATTACAATAAATAAAAAGGAATGAAGGATAGGAATTCATACCTTAGAGATGAAACCATGAATTTGAATATGTACAACTCCAACAAAATAGAACTAAAAGTAATAAATTATAAAATTATAAAAGGTAGAAATTAATACCTTGGAGAAATAGAAATCAAAACCATGAAACTGATACCTTGGAGGAGGAACCTTGAAAATGTAACTTACAAGATTTTGTAGAGCCTTGAAATTGTGGTTATACTACGATTAAAATATTGCACCAAATTTTAAGATATAAGGGTTGAACACATAATTTTGTTTTCACCCAAAAGCAAATTAGGTTTTTTCTAGAGAGTGGAGATTTACGTGTGTGTGTGTGTGAGAGAGAGAGAGAGAAGCGTGAATGTGAAAAATTGAGAAGGGGGAAATTTTTGGATAACTGTCAAAGGGCGCTATATAAAAACACCTAAAAATTTAGAAAAAACTAATTATCATACTAATTTATAATTATATTTATTAATTTAATTAAATAATTACAAATTGAATGTTTTTATTACGTTATAGAATGGAACTTTACTAGAATTCATATATCTTGTCTTCTCATTTTTTTATTATTTATTTATTCTAATATATTATTCTATTAACTAAATTTTGTTATTTTCTAAACATATTAACAAACTTTTTGACGTATTTTTTTCAACAAATTAACAATATAAAATATATTAAAGATAATTTTTTTTAGAAAGAGATAAAGTTTAGTAAATAATAGTCTATATAAATTTTAAAGTACAAATGACATGATAAAGAAAAGAATAACATGATCAAATAGAAGGAGAGTGTTAAATTAAAGAGAAAAGATAAAAAAAAAATTTAGTAAGTTATAAAATATATATTTTTAGTTATTTATTTTATGATTTAAAGGGTTTTGGTTATAAGATTTTATTTGTTCTTTACCGTGTTTAATAGCAACCCCCACTTTTTAAAAAAATAAAATTTTCTCAACACAACTCAGCTCACGGCTCGAACCCCTGGTGAACCGGGATGACTCAACTCATTTTGACATATCTAAATTGAATAAAAATTGGATATAGATTATTGATAGAACAAAACCTTTATATGAGAAATATTTAAGACTTAATTAAACTTGATTGGTTGTTATTATATAACTCAACCACATTTATCCCATTATTATTATTTTTTAAGGTTGCACTTTTGAAAATAGGAGGCAACATAAGAAACAAGTCATTACTTCACTTGGCTTGTGGACTAGATTCACATGTTTTTTCGATATACAAGTTATTTTGATATACATATGTACTTGAAATCACAAAATAGTTGAGTTTTAAGTTTTAGTAAATGATTTTATATTAATAAATAATATTTATATTGATATTAGTAAATAATATTTATATTGAGCAATGAATAAAATAATATTATTGTTGAAGATGATAGTGATGATAATTGATTATTGTTTTATATCATCTTATAACAAACTTTTCTATTAGTTATGCTTATTTTATTTATCTATTTATATATATATATATATATATATAAAGATAGAGATAAAAAAATGTAAGCAGT
Organism: Vigna unguiculata; assembly: GCF_037176805.1. NCBI lineage: Eukaryota > Viridiplantae > Streptophyta > Magnoliopsida > Fabales > Fabaceae > Vigna > Vigna unguiculata. The sequence continues at coordinate 24,944,415 of NC_140802.1, forward strand.
TTATATTTTGCATAACGAATCTAAATTTGTAATGAATATATATTTTATATTATTTACTAATATTAATAGAAAGTATAAGGTTATAAATAAATAAAAAATATCAAAATAAATATAGTAATTGTGAAGTGGTATAGTGGTCTAATTTTGGCTCACTTTTACAAGGTCATGATTTGAAATCCATATCCAAAGTAAAATGAATTTAATTTTCTTTTTGTTTTGAGCAATTAATAATAATTTATAAATATTCAATGAAATTTTTATTATTTATATTTTTATCAATAAAAATAATTTTATTATATAGCATTTTAGTAGTGAATTTGTGATATGTATATTTGATGAATTTTAATAAAATCCGTGACAAATATAAAATTTATAACAATTAACTATATCATTAAAAAATTAAATAATATTGACTAAAATAACAGAAATTTAATATTTTTTTTGCCACTAATATTATATATATAACAAATATGTAAAAAAATAATAAAATATTATTAATATTTCAATGATAATAAATAATTATTAATTTAAAAATATTTAATAATTTTATATTAATTATATTCTTATTAAAAGAAAAATAGTTTTATTATGTAACATTTTTTTTAACATGTGTTTTTATTCTTTAGAAATATAATTATTATGACATTTTTATCAAAAAAATAGTTGTGACAAATATAAAATTAGTTATAATTAATATGTAAATAGTGACAATATTTTTATTTATCACTGTTAGTTGAAATTTCACTAGTTAATTGAAAAAAGAAAGATTTCACGTTTAATTTTAAAATAATTTATATATATATATATATATTTTTTTTTCAGATAAACATTTTAACATTTTCAAAAATAATAATTAATAATTAATAATTTTTAAATTCGTAAAATGTATTTAATATATAAGTAGTGACAATATTTTTATTTATCACTATTAGTTGAAATTTTACTAGTTAACTAAAAAGAAGAAAGATTTCACATTAAATTTTAAAATAATTCATATATATATATATATATATATATATATATATATATATATATATATATATATATATACTTATGATTTTTTTTCAGATAAACATTTTAACATTTTTATAAATAATAATTATTAATTATTAATTTATAAATTCGTAAAATGTATTTTAATTTTATAATAAATTTTATTGTGACATTTTTTTGATTTTGTCACTGATATAAATAATATTTGTAACAAATAAAAACTTTGTCACAAATAATATATTAATCGTGATAAAATTTTTCTTCATCACTATTTATTTGTCACAATAAATCATATTTCTTGTAGTGTGTGAAGAGCGATGTGAAGAGCGAGTAGAAGAAGACAATATAGAGGACATGATACGGGATGTTGGCGCAGAAGCTTTTGCACAAGCGCATGTGTATGAGACGATGTCTGCTGATGCGGAAACTCCGTTGTATGTTGGTTCAACTAAGTTCACGCGATTATCAACGGTTTTAAGACTTATGAATTTAAAAGCGACCAATGGTTGGACAGATAAAAGCTTCACAGAATTGCTCGTGCTCTTGAATGAAATTCTTCCCGAAGGAAATACTCTACCCACTCGAAACTATGATGCCAAGAAAATTCTTTGTCCGATGGGTATGGAGTATAAAAGGATACACGCATGTCCTAATGATTGCATATTATACAGAAAAGAATTTGAAGATTTGAAAAAATGTCCAAAGTGTGGGTCATCACGGTACAAGCAGAAAAGAAACAGTGAAGATAATGGTCAAATAGAGAAGGAAGGATCTGCTTTGAAAGTAGTCTGGTACCTTCCAATCGTGCCTAGACTTAAGCGTTTGTTTGCAAATCCTAAAGACGCTAAAAACCTTAGATGGCATGCAACTGAGAGAAGATGTGACGGACTCCTTCGTCATCCAGCTGATTCAATGCAATGGAAAAATATTGATCAGGAATTTCCCAAGTTCGGTGAAGAATGTAGAAATATTCGTTTTGGCTTAGCTACCGATGGAATGAATCCATTTGGTAATTTAAGTACAAATCACAGTTGTTGGCCTGTTATATTATTCATTTACAACTTATCTCCTGGACTCTGCATGAAGAGAAAATACATAATGTTGTCTATGATGATATCTGGTCCAAAGCAGCCTGGAAATGACATAGATGTATATCTCAATCCTCTAGTTGAAGACTTGAAGGTGTTGTGGGTTGATGGTGTTGAAGTATTTGATGTTGTTGCTTCTGAAACTTTCATGATGCATGCAATGTTATTTTGCACCATTAATGACTTTCCAGCTTATGGTAATTTGTCAGGGTACAGTGTCAAGGGTCATAAAGCATGTCCTATATGTGAAGAAAACACTGCATCTCATCAATTGAAAAATGGAAGGAAGACCGTGTATCTGCGCCATCGAAGGTTTTTACAAGCTAATCATCCTTATCGAAGGTTAAAGAAAGCATTCAATGGACATCAAGAGAATGACAAAGCACCAACTCCATTAACTGGCATTGAAATTCATGAAAAAGTTAATAAAGTACATCATGTATTTGGTAAAACGTCCAAGAAGTCATCTGCATCGAGCCCTTGGAAGAAAAAATCAATATTCTTTGACCTTCCATATTGGTCGAAGTTAGAAGTTAGGCATTGCATAGATGTCATGCATGTAGAGAAGAATGTGTGTGATAGCTTGATTGGTACACTACTCAACATTCAGGGAAAGACAAAAGATGGAGTAAATGCTCGTTTGGATTTGGTTGAAATGAAGATCCGAGAAGACTTGGCACCAAGGGAGGTTGGTAGGCGCACTTATTTGCCCCCTGCATGTTACACTATGTCCAGACAAGAGAAGATAAGTTTTTGCTTATGTTTAAAGAGTGTCAAGGTACCTCAAGGATACTCTTCAAATATTCAGAGTTTAGTGTCCGTGCAAGACTTGAAGCTTGTTGGCCTCAAGTCTCACGATTGCCACATCTTAATGCAACAATTGTTACCTGTAGCTATTCGTGGAATTTTACCCAAAAATGTTAGACAAACTATAACGCATTTGTGTGCATTCTTCTCTTCAATTTGTAGCAAAGTCATTGATCTTTTAAAGTTAGATGAACTTCAAGCCGAAATTGTTATCATCTTGTGTCAGCTAGAGATGTTTTTCCCTCCATCATTTTTTGACATCATGGTACATTTACTTGTTCATGTGGTGAGAGAAATCAAGTTTTGTGGACTAGTATACTTAAGATGGATGTATCCCATTGAACGTTACATGAAGATTTGGAAAGGGTATGTGAAAAATCAATATCGTCCAGAAGCTTCAATGATCGAAAGATATATTGCTGAAGAAAGTGTCGAGTTCTGTTCAGATTACATGGCAAAAGCAAAACCGATAGGAGTTCCTCACAGATCATGGTTGAACAGGTGTTCTATAAGTAACAGCATACGAGGTGTGAGTGTGGTTACCAAAAATCGCGAAGAGTTGATGCAAGCACACCTATACATTTTGAACAACACAAATGAGGTAATGCCTTACTTATCTGCACACAAAGTCATTGTGAAAGAGAACAATCCAAGACAATCAGAGAAATGGCATTTGATGGAACATAATAGAACATTCATGCCTTGGTTTAAATCTGAGGTTTTGAAAGATGCGTAATGCTCTGAGACTTTGATGTGGTTAGCAAATGGGTTGAAATTTGATGTCATCTGTTGTACAGGTTATGAAATCAATAATTGCACATTCTATACAAAGTGTCTTGATGATAAAAGCACAGTACAAAATAGTGGAGTCAGTCTTGAAGCCGAGTCGCTACAATTTTCTACATCTAAAGATCAAAATCCCGTAGTAGGATCAATGACATACTATGGTGTAATACAAGAGATATGGGAGGTTGATTATACCATGTTTACTATTCCACTGTTCAAATGTAAGTGGATTGACAATAAGAGTGGTGTCAAAATAGATGAATCAGGAATGACTCTAGTGGATTTTCGAAAGGTGGGTTATCGAGACGAGCCATTTATCATGGCACAACAAGCATCTCAGGTTTTCTATGTTAAAGATCCTGCGTCTGAACATTGGTTTGTCGCTCTTCATGGAAAAAAACAAATTGATCTTAATGAAGAGAATATGAGTGATCTTAATATTGCTGTCACCCATCCATTTAGAAGAACGACAAATATTGATGAAATCCATCTAGTTGATGATGTACATGCAATTCGAGAAGATCACGATGAAGGAATATACATATGACCAATCAATAACTATGGGGCTGTAAGTCTTTTATTCAATTATGGATGATGTAAGTCTTTTAGTCATTATATATAGTTATTTGATATATTTATGTATTTACTTATATCAAATCAATTTTTGGTTTAGGTATCTGTCTGGTGTCACTGAAACTATGGGGCTGAATGATGTATATGGGTTTATAGACCCCCAACTCACCCATGAAGGCAACAAGTTTGATGACATTCAAGCATATGTGACCAAATGCTTTCAACGTGGAAAAGAAATTTATTTTGTCCCTTATCTTGCTGGGTAAGTCATTTTTGTTAACTTATGAATATAATAAGTCATTTTAATGCATAACAATGAATTTATTTTCTTATCAGGCGTCATTGGCAGTTACTTGTGGTTTCCCTAAGGGAGAACCTTGCTGTGTGGTTTTGCTCTTTGCATCGCCCTCCCCCCAACCATCTTAGACAAGTGATAGATTGGTAAGAACCTCAATATCAATCTTATGAATATGACATGTTATATAAAAATATCCTAACTTATTCCCTATATCATAGTTCAATTGCTGCACATAACATGTTGTTAGGGAGATCAACGGCTAAGGCAAAAGGTCTTGTATGGTGTTCTCTCCAGGTTTGATATTTCTATCCATATCTTCATGATTGTTTGCTTGATTTTCTTCATTAATTAATTGTAACGTTGTTAATATAATGTAGTGTAATAGACAAACCGGCTCATATGAGTGCGGTTACTATATAATGCAATGGATGACAACCACTGTGCGTGCTCGTATTACAACAAATTGGGAATTGGTAATATATATTTGAATTAAAATGAATACTTTGCAATATTTCCTTTTTATATACTAACTTAACTTAATCTATTATTTTGTAGACATTCAAGAGTCCTGCAGCAATTCCCGCAAAGTCCATCAAGTTTGGTAGGATAGCATGTGCCAAATATATAATTGAAATGTACAATACTATTGATTAGAACATGTATCTTGATTGTAAATGATTTGTAATTGTCTTTTAAATGAATTTGAATTGTGGATGTGTTTTAAAATATTTTGTTCTGGTCTATTCTGGTCTGTGCTGGGTGCTGAACAAAATTTGCAGGTTTAAATGTGGGAATAACACCAAAACAGAAACTGCATTTAAAAAAAAACAGAGTATTAGGCCTCGGTTCATACCACAAACGAAGCAAAAAGTGTGCTTTTGGCCTCGGGTGCATCCAAAACCGAGGCCAAAAGGGTATCGAATTTAAAAAAAAAAAAAAAAAACACCATATGGCCTCGGGTGCAACAAAAACCGAGGCCAAAAAGAGCCCATATGGCCTCGGGTGCAGCCAAAACCGAGGCCAAAAGGGTATCGAATTTAAAAAAAAAAAAAAAACACCATATGGCCTCGGGTGCAACAAAAACCGAGGCCAAAAAGAGCCCATATGGCCTCGGGTGCAGCCAAAACCGAGGCAAAAGGCAGGGTCTATGGCCTCGGTTCTTAACCGAGGCCAAAAGCTATGACCTTTTGGCCTCGCCCCAATATGCTTCGGTTCCCGAACCGGTGCAGAATATTAAAAACAACCGCTGCCAAAGGCCCTTCCTGCACTGGTGATGTGTGGAATTTGTACTTCAACAACCCATTATACTGATGAATGCCCTAGCTTAACAGGAACCATTGTGGAGGAACCATCTCAAGCTTTTGCTGCCAACATGTTTGGAAGAAATAGAACATCTCAGAATAATTATGACTTGTCCTCCAATAGGTATAATCCAAGTTGGAAAAATCATCCAAATATGAAATGGGGTAATCAACAACACCAGAAACCCTATGTTCCTCCTCAAATGAGACAACAACCTCAACCAAATGTTGCATCGCTGGTAGAAAAATTTATGAATGTTGTTGTTGAGCAGAATGGCGAAGTAAAAAAGATGATTACTGACTTGACTCAAAGGGTGGAGAAGTTAGAATCTAAAGTTAATCAAGGATCAAGTCAACTACCTGCACAAACTGTGGTCAACCCGCGTAATGTAAGTGTTATTACTTTAAGATCGGGAAAACAGTTACGAGGACTACTCCAAGTTAGTATCCTTTAATGACTCCAAGTTAGGATCAGATGAACCAATACCATGTACATCTGAGACGCCTACACCCACTAATGACTCCAAGTTAGTATCCTCTAATTCTTCTTCTTCTAATTCTTCTTCATCTTATTCTCCCCTTCCTCCCTATCCAAATTGTTTGAAACCGAAAACTAAGAAGTCGGAGGAGTTGGACCAAGAAATCTTGAATACTTTCAAGAAGGTAGAGATAAACATCCCTTTGTTGGATGCTTAGGCAAATTCCGAAATATGCCAAGTTTCTTAAAGAACTTTGCACCAATAAAAGGCGTGTTAGGGATCATGAAGTTGTGAACTTGGGAAGAAGGAGATTGAGAAGGATATCTAGAGAGGTTGATTCTTGTTGTAAAATAGAGAGTTTGATACTCGCGGTAGCCTAGAGTGGTTTTGATGAAGACATGACCACCACCACCTCCTTAGAAGCTCTCTCAAGAAGGATCACTAGAAGCATGTCTAGAGGGGAGTCTTCTATTCCATCATCTTTATCTTTGTTTTGCATTTCTTTAGTTTGAATTCTCTAAGATGGTTTAGAGTTGACTTATTTTGGTTGACTTGTTGACTTTGACCCAAGTTGACCTTTTGACAAAGATTAGATTAACTTAAACCAACATGTTAATCCTTGTTTGTCTTATTTTGTAGGTAATTAAGAAGAAGTAGAACAGGGATAGGTGGCACATGATGATTGGAGCACTTGGATGATGTAGAAGAGAGAGGAAAGCAAAAAGCATAAAGCAAAAGCAAAAGTAGACATGTACCTTGTCTCCTTTTGCCTTTTTGGTTTATTCCTTTGAAGGCTACTTGGTCTCCTTCCTCTTTTGGCCTAGAATACTCATGGGAATGCATCCACCAATCATGATCCTTCACTTAGCCGAGACTTGATGAAGGATTGACCCCAACAAAGGATGGAGGCACATGCTTAAAAAGACTAAGCATGTTTAAAAAGGAAGTTCACTAATCCTTCACCCCTTTCATTTGTGTTTGTTATTTTTGATTGAATCAACTTTAGTTGACTTGTTGACCTTTGACTAGGTTTGACTTGTTGACTATAGTTGACTTGATTTAAGCCAACATGCTAATCTATGTTTATTTTCTTTGTAGGTTAATTAGGAAAAAGAAAGCAATGCTAGGTGGCGCATGGTGATTGGGGAGCATAAATGATGTGGAAGAGAGAGCAAAGCAAAGGCATAAAGCATAAAGTAAAAGGCATGAAGCAAGTGTACCTATGTACCTTTGGTCTCCTTTGTTTTTAGCACTCTTTGGCCACTTTTTGGAGACATATGAGACACATTATTTGTCTCCTTTTGTGCTAGAACGAAATTAGCCTTGCACACACCATAGTTGGCTCTTTTGTCTCTCATTTTTGTAACCTTATTTGACCTAGTTTTTAGAAGCTAGGGTTAGGTTTTTGTAGAAACATCCTTAGGTATCTTTTATTTGCTTAGAGGCCCCTAAACTCTTCTATATAAGGGGTGTTCCTAGACATGTAAAAGGGTTGAACATTTTGAAGTAAAAACACTCTTGTGTCTCAACCATTTGTGAGAGTTTCCTCCCTTGGGAGTGAATACTTTTAAGCCTTATCTTGCATAGCAAGTGGCGGCACACATCCACTCATCTTCAAGGTTGCCATGGCTTCTAGCCTAGCCTTGTAGTGGCGTGCTTCTCACATTTTTACCATTTCTTTCCTTTCCATTTTATGTTTTCTTCTTCCTTTAATTGTTTTTGGTTTCCTATGGTTTATGTGCTTTCCATTTCCTTTTTGCTTTGAATCAATCCATCATCTTCTTCTCTTGAGCTTTGTGAAAGGAACCTTCACATCTAGATAGCTTGCTATCTTAATGTCCAGTGGGGATTTCACTTAGCTTTCTTAATCAACTCACACCATATTCAATAATCTTAAAAGAAGACAAGATAATCCTTCATCATTTGGTATCTAGAGCCTAGGTTATCTTGAATATGGTGTTTTTCATGTGCTAACCTTGTCTTGTTGTAGCTATCTTTGTATGGTTCAAATCCACTTCCATTGCACACAAAAGCAATGCTGGCAGAAACTGTTCACAATTTTAAACGATTAAATTGCGCTTGCTCAGTGATCCAAAAATTACGTTCTTGATGTCAAAAGAAAGCTATGTGGTAGTCTAGTTTCTAACAAAAAAAGAACCAATGCATTTGGAGTTTTGTGGAGAGAGTTATGATTGAAATAGTGAGCAAAGGTCAGAGCTGCCGAGATCACTGCGAATCAACGTTTTTCAGGTTATGTTGGGTAGTTTTGGCTACTGTTTTTGTTACTCTTCTTACTCCTAAATGTGGTTGGATAACATATCTTTGGATGCTTAGTCTTTGAGCCTCAAATCCATGAGTTTAAATGCATGATAGCTACATGTTTGTGTCTTTGTGTATGTCATGTTGAGTCTTTAAATGTGTCTAACTTTTGCTTGAGTCATATGTCATATGCTTCTTTGAGTTTTCTTATTCTTGTTTCTAAGTATTTGAGCTATTGCATGAGATATATGCCTTTTGTTGTAGCATGCTCCTTGAAATTGATTTTGACCTAATTTTTAAGGAACAAAGTGTTCAAGACACCCTAAAATATCCTTCTCATCATCTTAAGTACCTAGTTTTGAAAAGAAAAATTATTTTCATGGCCAAAAACAGTTTGGCCGAGAGCTAATGTGTTGCTTGGTGAATCCAATTGGCTTTTTTTTCTAGCTGTTATGCTACCAAATTTTATACTTGGATTTTTGGTAATATTGGCAAATTAGTTCCATGCTTTAACTTGGTTATGATCTTTCTTGGTGTATGCATTATTTGAGGTATAATCTTGGCTTGTTCAAATGCTTTCCATAGAGTCTTTAAAAGTGTTTTTCATTGCTTTAGTCTTGTTCAAGTTTTGTCTTTAAAACAAAATTTCCTTAGAAGTTAAACTTTCTTGTTTTTGTGCTTTTCTTGCTTGTAACTAGGTGTTCTTTGTTGTGTCTTAGTAGTTTTCTTTTCTTGAAACTCTTGGGATGTTGTGGCCGAATCACTTGTCTTGCATTTGAAAGGTTTTGAACAAGTTTTTAAAAGTGTTTGCTTCACTCCTTTGGTGGATTTGGAGTGCTAGCCTTGCCTTGTTACTTTAGGAGAGTGATCTAAACACTTGGGTTACATTTTGGGTTGGAATTGGTCTTGGTTTTCATGTTGTCTAACCCCTAATTCATTTATTTTGTTTCGGCTTTGAGTGTTTTTGTTGTAGGAATCATGGCAAGTTCATCAAATGCACCTACACCAAACAAAAACAATACATTGATGAGATTGCTTCGGGATTTGAAGTTGTCTAGGAAGGAGGCCTTTGAACAATTGAGAAAGGACAAGGAGCAAAGTGACCTAAGAATCCAAGAGCACATTCAAAGGCTTGAAGGTAGGGAGCAAGAAAGAGAGGCTAGGAAAAGAGGGCATTCTAGGCGCAACCCATCACAAAAGAAGCAAACTCCAAAGATTCCTATGTTCAAAGGAGAAAATGACCCAAACATCTACATTGAGTAGGAACAGAAAGTGGACCAAATTTTTACCATTCATGTAGTTAGTGATCAAAAGCAAGTAGATTTGGTAGTCTTAGAGTTTGAGGATTGTGCCATGACTTGGTGGCATCAATTATGTATGGACAATATTAACCAAGAGTCACTCGCGACTTCTTGGAGGGACCTTAAAAATTTGATGCGCGCTAGATTTGTTCCTTCCTATTATAGGAGGAAGAATCTTTTGAAGCTCCAAATGCTTCAACAAGGGTCCATGTGTGTGGATGAATATTACAAGTTAATGGAGTCCATGCTTCTAAAAGTAGGACTCCAATTTGAAAGTGAAAAGGAAAAGGTAGCTAGATTTGTGAGTGGGTTAAGGAGGGACATACAAGATTTAGTAGAGTTATATGAGTACTCCTCTCTTGATAAAGTTTTACATTTGGCCATCAAAGTTGAAACTCAATTGCAAAAGAAAAAAAGGCCAAGAGGAGTGGTTCATACAATTACTACTATTCTAGTACTTGGAAAGATAAAGAAAGAAAACATGATAAATGACCACCCAAGAGTTCCCAAGACCCACCTCCTAGGACTAATTCGTTTAGGCTTTCAAATGAAACTCCTAATTCTTCTCAAGGTACATGGACAAGTTCTATAAAATGTTTTAAGTGTTTGGGATATGGGCACATAGCTTCAAATTGTCCTACCAAAAGAACCAAGGCCTTAAACCTTAAAAGAGAAGTAGAGAGTGAACATTCTTCTCCCCCTTCCCCCAAAAGTACTTCTTCCCACACTTCTTCTTTAAGTGAAAGGATTAAACCCCTTGAAGGTCGATTGTTAATGATAAGGCACCAACTAAGACAAGTTTCCAAGGAACTTGACCCTTCTCAAAGACAAAACATTTTTCATTCAAGGTGCTATATCAATGACAAACTATGTCCCCTCCTCATAGATAATGGAAGTAGTGTAAATGTGGCTAGCACAAGGGTTGTGGACAAGCTTGGCTTGAAAACTATCCCTCATGCCAAGCCTTACAAGCTATCATGGCTTAAGGAAGAAGACATTAAAGTAACTCAATAAGTCCTCATTAACTTTTCAATTGGAAATTTTAAAGATGAGGAGTTATGAGATGTTGTGCCTATGGAAGCAACTCATATTTTGCTAGGTAGGCCATGGCAATTTGATAGAAAAGCTTTTTATGATGGCCATGCTAACACCTATGCTTTCTCCTTCCAAGGCAAGAAGTTCACACTCCTACCTCTCTCACCCAATCAAGCAAATGAGGACTAAGCATGTTTAGAAAGGAAGTTCACTAATCCTTCATCCCTTTCATTTGTGTTTGTTATTTTTGATTCCCAAAGTTGACTTAGTTGAATCAACTTTATTTGACTTGTTGACCTTTGACTAGGTTTGACTTGTTGACTATAGTTGACTTGACTTAAGCCAACATGCTAATCTATGTTTATTTTCTTTGTAGGTTAATTAGGAGTAAGAAAGCAATGCCAGGTGGCGCATGGTGATTGGGGAGCATAAATGATGTGGAAGAGAGAGTAAAGCAAAGGCATAAAGCAAAAAGTAAAAGGCATGAAGCAAGTGTACCTATGTACCTTTGGTCTCCTTTGTTTTTAGCACTCTTTGGCCACTTTTTGGAGACATATGAGACACATTCTTTGTCTCCTTTTGTGCTAGAACGAAATTAGCCTTGCACACACCATAGTTGGCTCTTTTGTTCTTGGTTTCCTATGGTTTATGTGCTTTCCATTTCCTTTTTGCTTTGAATAAATCCATCATCTTCTTCTCTTGAGCTTTGTGAAAGGAACCTTCACATCTAGATAGCTTGCTATCTTAATGTCCAGTGGGGATTTCACTTAGCTTTCTTAATCAACTCACACCATATTCAATAATCTTAAAAGAAGACAAGATAATCCTTCATCAAGACTTCACATGTTTTAGGTTTCTAGGGTTTGCTTGTTAGTCCATTTCATGTTTTTGTATTTGCTAAAGGACCCCTATGAACTCCTATTTAAAGGGTGCTCCTTGTCTTGTAAAAGGATTGATCATTTTGTTGCTAAACTATTGTGTTTCAACCATTGTTTTTCCGTGAGCTCTCCTTCCTAGAAGTGAACTCACCTTTGCCTTATCTTGCTTGCAAGTGGCGGCACCATCACTCATCTCTAGGGCTTGATTGGCTTAGATCCCCCCTATGAGTGGCGTGCTTCTTCCATGCTTGATCTTCTATGCTTTCCATTTTTAATGTTTCTTCTTTTCATTTTGTTCTTTAAGTGTTGTTAATGTCGTGTGAGTTTAAGCTTGAATCCAACTCTCTTCTTCCTTTCATGAGCTTGAGAAATGAACCTTCACATCTAGATAGCTTGCTATCTTAATGTCCAGCAGAAATTTTCAAAAAGCTTTGTTAAACAACTGCACCATATTCATAATTCTAAAAGAAAACAAGATAAGCCTTCATCATTTGGTATCTAGAGCCTAGGTTATTTTGAATATGGTGTTTTTCTTGTGCTAACCTTTGTTTGTTGGCTTGTTTGGCTTGGGGGAGCTCTCAACTTTTTGGTGTTCAAGTTGGTGTGCGCATAATTTGTCCACTTCACTTGAGGTTAAAGTATCTAAAATCCCTATCTCTTAATATATGTTGTTTGGTGAAGTGAAAACATGAAAACTTGGTGCTTATGTTTCCTTTGGCCGAGAGCTTGTTAAAATGTTACCATGCCAAAATTTTTCTTCACATGTTAAAAGTCTTCTTAAAATGTTCATATGCTTCTTTGAGTTTTCTTGTTCTTGTTTCTAAGTTTTTCAACTATTACAGGAGATCTATGCCTTGTGTTGTTTCCTTGAAATTGATTTTGACCTAATTTTAAGGAACTAAGTGTTCAAGACACCCTAAAACATCCTTCTCATCATTTTAAGTACCTAGTTTTGAAAAGAAAAAGTGTTTTCATGATCAAACACAGTTTGGTCGAGAGCTTTTACAATGCTTGGTGAATCCATTTGGCCATTTTTACTAGGTGTTATGCTACCAAATTTTATACTTGGATTTTGAGTGATATTGGAAAATTAGTTCCATGATTTAACTTGGTTATGATCTTTCTTGGTGTATGCATAATTTGAGGTATAATCTTGGCTTGTTCAAATGCTTTCCATAGAGTCTTCAAAAGTGCTTTTCATTGCTTTAGTCTTGTTCAAGTTTTGTCTTTAAAACAAATTTCCTTAGAAGTTAAACTTTCGTGTTTTTGAGCTTTGCTTGCTTGTCTTTAGGTAATCCTTGTTTTGTCGTAGTTGTTTTCTTTTCCTTGTTTTTCTAGAGTGTGGTGGCCGAGCCACTTGCTTTGCTTTTGAAAGGTTTTCATATCTTTAAAGGTGTTTTCACTTGTTTGGAAGGATTTTGAGTGCTAGCCTTGCTTGTGTGCTTTGGAAGTGTGATAAAAAACACTTGGGTGCTTGAGAAGACCACACTTGGTCTCGGGTTTTACATTGTTTGTTAACTAACCTCTTGCTTGTCTCAGTTTTTGGTGAGTTTTGTTGTAGTAACATGAATATGGATCCAATCTTGGAGTTAGAAGAGGAGGAGGAGTCGGCCTCACCTTATTCCCCTCCCATGTTGACTCCTATGGCCCTAGAAAGTGAACAAATGACCATTGCCAACATCTTACGTGAGATGGAAGGGAGTAGGAGAGAAACTTTTGACCAATTGAGGGCGGATAGGAGGCAAAGTGAGATCTTCTTACAAGAGCACATCCAAAGACTTGAGCTTAGAGAAGATGATAGGAGAAGAAGGAGGTCCTCTTCCGAGGACTCTAGCCGTGGTGGAAGAAGAAGAAGGCACGACCATGATGGTGGTGGAAGGCGCAATCAACTCCCACAAAAACAACCTCCACCAATCAAGATTCCAAAGTTCAAAGGGGAGAATGATCCAAACCTTTACATTGAGTGGGAGCAAAAAGTGGACCAAATCTTCAATATTCATTTAATTAGTGATCAAGAACAAGTAGATTTAGTAGTTTTAGAATTTGAAGATTATGCCATGACATGGTGGCATCAATTGTGTATGGACAATATTAACCAAGAGCCACCCGCGGCCTCTTGGATGGACATTAAGACTTTAATGCGCGCTAGATTTGTTCCTTCCTACTATAGGAGGGAGACTCTTTTGAAGCTCCAAAGGCTTCAACAAGGGTCTATGTGTGTGAATGAATATTTTAAAATGATGGAGTCCATGCTTCACAAAGTAGGACTCCAATTTGAAAGTGAAGAAGAAAAGGTAGCTAGATTTGTGAGTGGTCTTACAAGAGAAGTTCAAGATGTAGTTAAGTTGTATGAGTACTCCACTCTTGACAAAATTTTACACTTGGCCTTAAAAGTTGAAAGTCAATTGAAAAAGAAACAAGAGGCCAAGAGAAGTACTCCATACAATGACTACTACTCTAGAACTTGGAAAGGAAAAGAAAGAAAGGATGAGAAACCTCCTTCCAAAGACCACCCACCTAGGACCAATTCGTCTAGAACCTCCCATGAAAATGCAAACTCTTCTCAAGGTTCAAGAACTAGTTCCATCAAATGTTTTAAGTGTTTGGGTTATGGTCACATTGCTTCAAATTGACCAACAAAAAGGAACATGATCTTGAACCCTAAAGGAGAGGTTGAAAGTGAACATTCTTCTCCCCTCTCCCCAAAAGGTTCTTCCTCCCACACTTCTTCCCAATCTTCAAGTGAGGATGAAATCAAACCTAATGAAGGAGGTTTGTTGGTGGTTAGGCGCATGCTAGGCCAAGTGCCTAAAGAATTTGAAAACCAAAGAGAAAATATTTTTCACTCAAGGTGCCAAATCAACAACAAAACTTGCTCCCTCATAATTGATAGTGGAAGTTGTGTTAATGTGGCTAGCACAAGGGTTGTGGACAAGCTTGGTTTGAAAACCATCCCTCATGCCAAGCCCTATAAGCTTTCTTGGCTTAGTGAGCAAGGTGAGATCAAAGTGAACAAACAAGTCCTTATTAACTTCTCCATTGGAAACTACAAGGAGGAGGTGTTATGTGACTTAGTGCCTATGGAAGCAACCCACATTTTATTAGGAAGGCCATGGTAATTTGATAGAAAAGCTTTTCATGATGGCCATGCCAATAAGTTTACCTTTAGCTTCCAAGGCAAAAAGATCACATTACTACCTCTTTCACCAGGAGAAGTCAATGAGGACCAATTGCAAATGATAAAGAAAAGAAAAGAAGAGAAGGCGCAAGGGCATGGCAATGAGTCCAAGAAGAGCATGATCACCCTCAAAGGGGTAAAGAAGGTAATGATTGCCCAAAAACCCATCTTCCTAGGTTTTCCTAGTGAATCTTCCCCCTCCTTCCAAAACCCTCACTCTAGATGTCCCTTAGACTTGTCATTAGTCTTAGATGAGTTCAAAGATGTTTTTCAAGAACCTCCAAAGGGTCTCCCACCCCTAAGAGGTATAGAACACCAAATTGATTTCATACAAGGCTCATCTTTGCCTAATAGGCCAGCCTATAGGACTAGTCCCGAGGAGGCTAAGGAAATTCAAAAACAAGTGAATGAGTTGTTAGGAAAGGGGTGGGTGAAACATAGCATGAGTCCTTGTGCAATGCCCGTGATTCTAGTCCCCAAAAAGGATGGAACATGGAGAATATGCATAGATTGTAGGGCTATCAACAACATAACATTAAATATAGGCATCCCATTCCTAGGTTAGATGATTTAACTGATGAGTTACATGGTTCAACCATATTTTCCAAAATAGACTTGAATAGTGGGTATAATCAAATTAGAATCAAAGAAGGTGATGAATGGAAAACCTCTTTCAAGACTAAGTTTGGATTATATGAGTGGTTAGTCATGCCTTTTGGCTTGACCAATGCACCTACTACATTCATGAGACTCATGCACCATGTTCTTAGAGAGTTCTTAGGGAAGTTTGTTGTGGTATACTTTGATGACATTCTCATTTATAATATGTCTAAAGATGACCACTTGCATCATTTAAGGAGTGTGTTAGAAACCTTGAGAAACGCATCCTTGTATGCTAACATGGAGAAATGTATGTTTGGGATAGATCATGTGATCTTCCTAGGTTTCAAAATAAATCAACATGGGGTCCATGTGGACCAAGAAAAGGTGATGGCCATCAAGGATTGGCCTCTCCCAAAGAATGTAAGTGAGCTTAGGTCTTTTCATGGGTTGGCTAGTTTCTATAGGAGATTTGTGCCAAACTTTAGCATCATAGTCGCCTCTCTCAATGAATTGGTCAAGAAAGGTATGGTCTATAAGTGGGGAAAAGATCAAGAAAAGGCTTTTGAAACTTTAAAACAAAAATTGATCAATAAACCACTCTTAGCCCTCCCTAACTTCTCCAAAACTTTTGAAATTGAGTGTGATGCATCCAATGTAGGCATTGGGGTCGTGCTTCTCCAAGAAGGGCACCCCATAGCCTATTTTAGTGAGAAACTCAAGGGAAGTCACATCAATTACTCCACCTATGACAAAGAGCTTTATGCTCTTGTGAGAACTTTGCAAACTTGGCAACACTATCTTCTTTCAAAGGAGTTTGTGATATCTAGTGACCATGAATCACTCAAATTTTTGAAAGGACAAGGCAAGTTAAACAAGAGACATGCTAGGTGGGTAGAGTTCTTAGAACAATTCTCATATGTGATCAAACATAAGCAAGGAAAGGCTAACATTGTGGCGGATGCATTTTCAAGAAGGCATTCCCTTCTTTCCATTCTTGAAACTAAATTTCTTAGTTTTGATCATATTAAGGAATTGTATCCAAAGAATGTTGATTTCTCCTGCATTCTTAGTGAGTGCCACCAAGGGGCTTACAAAGACTTTTACCTTCTCAATCAATATCTTTTCAAAGGTAAGAGACTTTGCATTCCCCAAGGTTCCTTAAGAGCCTCACTCATTAGAGAGGCACATGAGGGAGGATTAATGGGGCATTTTGGGCCAAACAAGACTTTGGAAGTCTTGAAAGAACACTTCTATTGGCCTCACATGAGGAAGCATGTAGATACGCATTGCAAGAGTTGCATAGCATGCATGAAAGCCAAGTTTAGAGTCCAACCCCATGGTCTTTACACTCCCTTGCCTATCCCTTCCAAGCCTTGGGTTGACATTTCTATGGATTTTGTCTTAGGCCTCCCAAGGACAAAAAAAGGTAGGGACTCCATTTTTGTAGTGGTGGATAGGTTCTCTAAGATGGCCCATTTCATTCCTTGCCATAAGATTGATGATGCAACTTATATTGTAAATCTTTTCTTCAAGAAAGTGGTAAGACTACATGGCCTACCTAGGTCCATTGTGAGTGATAGGGACTCCAAGTTCCTAAGCCATTTTTGGAGAACCTTGTGGGGTAAACTTGGCACCAAGCTTCTTTTCGCCACCACTTGCCATCCCCAAAGTGATGGCCAAACCGAGGTGGTTAATAGAACCCTAGGGCAAATGTTAAGATGTATGATAGTGCAAAACTTTAGAGAGTGGGAGGAACTTCTTCCCCACATAGAGTTTGCCTACAATAGGGTTGTGCATTCCACTACTTCTCATTTCCCTCTTGAGGTTGTGTATGGATTCAATCCCCTAACTCCCTTAGACCTCCTTCCCCTACCCACTCATGAGGCATGGACTTGCCAAGATGGCGAGGTCAAAGCCAAGTACATCAAAGACTTGCATTCACAAGTCAAGGAAACCATTGAGAGGAGAGTTAAGAAACAACAAGATGATGGTAATAAGGCAAGAAAGGAAGTCATCTTCCAAGAGGGAGATTGGGTGTGGCTTCACTTGAGAAAGGAGAGATTCCCTACTCAAAGGAAGTCTAAACTCCTCTTGTAACATCCCTAAGGAATATTATTGATATTAAATAAATAAAATTCGAAATACAAAACATACCGCATTTAATATAAACTATTTCCCAAAACACGGGAAATTTAAATCTTTAATATATAAATCCATAAAACCAGGAGTCCAAAATACATAAAACTGAAATAAAAGTCAATGACTCCCGACAGGGTTACATAATATTCTCAAAGCTAAAATAGTAAACATATATATATATATATATATATACACACACACAAAAATATCCCCTACTAGCCCTCGCTCTGAGTCTAAGCATCTCCTGGCCCACCTGTCACATCATCTGCTCCCGGATAACAAGTTATCCAATCATCGCCACACACACACAGATAGGGTGAGCTATGCACAATAAAAATATAAAGAGATATATGAAATAAATATATTCCCCAACCCAAAATAACATAATTCAAATTCTCATACTTTTCAAATCACCCAACCATGACCTCATAGTCCTTCATGAGTCATATGCATGAACTGGGTCTTTGGGACTTCCTTGTGCTCCCATAAAACTAACTCATTCGTGGTCCAACCCTATGAGCCTATCCCGCTCATAGTCCTGCTCTACAGACTCCTCGTCTGTAGTAAAACATTCAAGTCTCATACTTGGATCCTGGCATGCACGCAATCAACATACTATGGACTCCTCGCCCAATAGTAGCTGACGGGAACATAATAGTTCCTTGCCCATCGTGCGCCCAACACATGCAATCACCATACTAAGGACTCCTCGCCCATTAGTAGCCGACGGGAACTCAACCAGTTCCATGCCCATCATGTGTCCAACCACCGAGCACATCCCAGACCCCTATTGGACTTAGTCCTTTAAGCCCAAACACCACACCACATGCATATACATCCTATTCCTAGGATAAAACAACCAAAACACACTCACTAGCACATAACACATAGTAACTCGCATAAACTCGTGTAAGCCAGGGACATTCGCCCAAGCTAAGCCTTCCGCCTCGCTTAGGCTAGCTCACCTCGCCTAAGCAAGCTTAAAACAGTGACCACACTACGTTATCTCGCTTAGGCGAGATTATCTCTCGCCCAAACACCCATTTCAAACTCGCCTGGGCTAAAAATGCAAACAAAGCATCACACATGACCACGACATCTCGCTTTAGGCGAGACCGTCTCGCCTGAGCGAGACCCTGGTTCGCTCAAAACCCACAAAACCCTCGCCTGGACGAGAAGTCGCGCTCAACACGCACAACTTCATCATTATCTCGCTAGGCGAACCTCACTCGCCTGAGCGAGTGTCTTTGTTGGTCAAACCCAATCCTCTTCGCCTAAGCGAGAACCTCGAGTAGGGTAAGAATATGAGTCGCTGCATGTCTTGCCTAGGTGAGTCCCGCCTGCCTGAACGAGAATTGCAGGTTCTGTACGCACACAGGCACTGCACCAGAGAACCCAAATACGCTCCCAAAACACACCAAATCAATTTGACAACCTTACACTCACAGAACAACATAGTACAAACGCCATAGAGACTACCACCCCCACTTTTCATACCATAAAAGTATACACAACACAGAATAGCCATCATGAGAATCAATTCACATGAAATTTTCAATAAAACAGTACCCAATTACCCCACCTCGAATTCACCCACAATCTAACTCGAATTCTCTGGCAATAGATCATCAATCTCATACAGTCAGACCAAAACTTAACAACAAGGGTTCAACTCCCCTAACCTGGAATTAGTGATAAAAAATTAAGGAGACAGAAACCTTGATTCACAATCTCCCTCTTGCTTCAGCCCAAATTCCGATTGGCTTTAGTGTGGGCTTAATGGCTATTCAAGTCCCTTAGTGGGTGATTTTTCAGCACCTAATGGTTACCCTTCTGCTAGGTTTTCTTTACCCCTTCACATTCATACCATAACTAATAGTTAGCAAAAATAAAGCTTATTCTTTGCCCACCAAGGTTTGAATACGTGACCTTCCAAAGCACAACCATTATGCCAATTCACATTTGGTGATACCCTCTAATAAAAAATAGTTTACATTATCAATCCCATACTCATACATATTATTAAAAATTAATAATAAAACAACAACACATAATTGGCATACATAGGACTCGAACCCAAGTCCTCTCACACAAACCAAGTACTCTCAACCACTTGAGCTAGTTCTTTTACATGTCACACTAACAAACAACTAGTGCCATAAAGGCTCTTTCTACTCACATTTATTAATTAATTAATTTCACGGGTCTTACACCTCCCTAGAGGGGATGGCCCCTTTCAAGTCATTAGGAGAGTTAACAACAATGCTTATGAGTTAGACTTACCACAAAGCTACAACATAAGTAACTCATTCAATGTTTGTGACCTTTCTCCTTTTGATATAGGGTTTAAGAATTCGTGGTCGAATTCTCTCCAAGAAGGGAAGGATGATGAAGGTGTGACCACCACCACCACCTCCTTAGAAGCTCCCTCAAGAAGGATCACTAGAAGCATGTTTAGAAGGGAGTCTTCTGTTCCATCATCTTTATCTTTGTTTTCCATTTCTTTAGTTTGAATTCCCTAAGTTGGTTTAGAGTTGACTTATTTTGGTTGACTTGTTGACTTTGACCCAAGTTGACCTTTTGACCAAGATTAGATTAACTTAAACCAACATGCTAATCCTTATTTGTCTTGTTTTGTAGGTAATTAAGAAGAAGTAGAACATGGCTAGGTGGCACATGATGATTGGAGCACCTGGATGATGTGGAAGAGAGAGGAAAACAAAAAGCAAAAAGCAAAAGCAAAAGTAGACATGTACCTTGTCTCCTTTTGCCTTTTTGGTTTATTCCTTTGAAGGCTACTTGATTTCCTTCCTCTTTTCGCTTAGAATTCTCATGGGAATGCATCCACCAATCATGATCCTTCACTTGGCCAAGACTTCACATGTTTTAGGTTTCTAGGGTTTTCTTGTTAGTCCATTCCATATTTTTGTATTTGCTAAAGGACCCCTTATGAACACCTATTTAAAAGGTGCTCCTTGTCTTGTAAAAGGGTTTATCATTTTGTTGCTAAACTATTGTGTTTCAACCATTATTTTTCCGTGAGCTCTCCTTCCTAGTAGTGAACTCACCTTTGCCTTATCTTGCTTGGAAGTGGCGGCACCATCACTCATCTCTAGGGCTTGGTTGGCTTAGATCCCCCCTATGAGTGGCGTGCTTCTTCCATGCTTCATCTTCTATGCTTTCCATTTTTAATGTTCCTTCTTTTCATTTTGTTCTTTAAGTCTTGTTAATGCCGTGTGATTTTAAGCTTGAATCCAACTCTCTTCTTCCTTTCATGAGCTTGAGAAATGAACCTTCACATCTAGATAGCTTGCTATCTTAATGTCCAGTGGGAATTTTCAAAAAGCTTTCTTAAACAACTTCACCATATTCATAACTCTAAAAGAAAATAAGATAAGCCTTCATCAGGTTTGTACAAATGTAAAGCCACATTAGACCAACAAGTGGTACAAGATGTTGGTCTCTAGGGGAATTCCTTGACAAGAAGAGAGATTTTGATCCAACAAATTCAATGGAAGGAAACAACCAACCAATGAATGCAACATCCTAGCCGAATATTACTGATTTAAGTAATTAAAATATTTGGAAATACTAAGATTACATTTATTCAAACCACTTTCCCAAAACACAGGAAAAATTTAAACTTTATTATAAGCACCAAAATTCAAAATCCATAAATTCTTTCAACGTTTACAAATACCAAAAACTAATTATATGTAACTATTACAAAATCGTAAAGATAATCCATACAAATCTCCCACGTTAGCCCCTCTCCGGCTCTAAGCATCCATATCCTCACCTGCAATAACATTTGCTCCCGTGTAACACGTTATACGATCATCGCCACACATAAGCAGATAGGGTGAGCTCAACAATAAAATATAATGAATAATAACAAGAAATTGAAACTTAAACCCACAACCCTTTTGAAATCTACAATCCTTACACACAAGCAATCACCACTTCCCCTGTATGCCTCATGATTTTACACAATTTGATGATATCGTTAAGATGACTCTTGCCGCTACAAGCTCCAACTCATGGTTCCACCATCTACTAGCCACCACCTGTAACCATATGCGGGAATTATCCAATTATTGACTATAATCCGTAACATCGAATGGAGCTCCCCAATACGGACCACAATCCTTATTCATCACAAGACTACCGGCCTTACGAGCCATCAAGTGAACCATCCATACTAGCCATAACTAGCACACTCACACTGGAATTCCAATCACTATTAGGCTCCAACCTAGAATGGCCACATCTTTAACCTCCGATTACAAACTATAACTCATAAGTGGCCCCTAGCAAGTCATTTCCTCAAGGCCTCCATCTAAAGTTGTGTAAAATCCTCCAATGCAACCCACTCTGCACGTGAAATCGCCTGGCGCAACTCCCACGTCGCCAGGCGAAACAACTCTCCAAACTGCCTGGTGGGCACCACACGCCGCCAAGCCCTACATGTTTTCCAGATTCCTTGTTTGATAGTTTCCTCCTGGCGAGACCACCCCTTCTGCCAAGCACTATGCATTCTAGTGTGTTTTCCTAGTTTCCCGATATTACTTGACGGTCCATCCTGTGTCGCAAGGCGCCACACCAGTAGAGTCACTACTACTAGTTTTAGGCACTTCAAAAGCAGTTGCAAAGAACCCAAACACTCCACATGCAATTCTTAACACCAATCATGTTTATCCAAACATATGGCTGAATCACAACACCACACAAACATATACATAAAAATTCACAAGTTGAGATTATGCTCTCACTTAAATGTTTCACAAGAATCTCTATACACTTTGGTTTCAAATCAATATACACTTTGCCAAGTAAATTACCAAGTAAATTATGCCATATTGGTTTCAAATCAATATACACTTTGCACATAAAAGAAAGTTCCCAAACCAGGAACTATACACCATCACTGTCAAAATACAAGCGCCCATATTTCACTCTTTTATGCCAAGTACCACATGCACAATCAAATTTAGCACCAATATGAAATCCCATGTCATATATTTATCCACTTCCCCATACCCTCTATCAAATAGGCCAATCTCTTTAAAAAAAGAAAAAAACCAGATACAACCCCTAACCACCCAACTTCCACATGACGCTAAGAAAACCAGTGTGCACATTTGCATTGGTGTATCGCCTAGCAGTAGTTCCTGTACCGCCAAGCGGTACATACAAATTCTAGGCAGATCCCAGATCTTTCTACACCAAAGCGTGCCCCCAACCCCAATAATTATTCTCATTAATGCAATTTCACAACAAAACCATTCAATTGTGGTTCCAACTTTCATACATGTTCAATTAAAAGCCAATAACACAACATTACAACAATTTAAAACCCGAAATCATGATCTCCAATCTTACCTAAGCCCCAAATTTAACCCACATGCTTATCCACTTAATACTTCCCATTTGTAATAATCAAAAAGTCATTCCATACAATTAATATATACCAATTATTCATCAAGAGTATAGGAACCCCCAACGAGTCCCTACAATCTCAAAAATCCACGAAATAGATAAAACTGGACATACCCTCTCGCGTCTCCTGGCAGTGATGAATGGCCGCCAAGCGATTCTTAGCAGAAACCTAGAAACTAGGTTTATTAAACTTAAGTCACTTGGCAAGCCTTCAGTGTTGCCAGGCGATTTCTGAAAAAAATCCAAAAATGCAACAGCAATCCAGAAAACGGTGCATAAACATGCACCCATGCATTTCATGCAACTTAATTTTACACAATTAAAATTAAAATACAAAAATGTAGATCCCCTAACCCAATTTCCTTGCTCCAAAAGTGCTTCTAAGCTTCCTCCTTGATCCAAATAGTCCTTCCTTTGATCTCTTACCCCAAGAACCCTTTACACAACTCATGTTTAGTGATAATTCATACTCATTTATGTTTATATTGTCATGCCTCATGGTTAAGCATCCATGCAAAATAAAATAAAAAATTAAATTAACACAATAATGGCATACACATGATTTGAAACTAAATCCTCTCTGCACCACTTAACACACTCAACCACTTGAGCTACCATTGCTCCGCACGTTCAAAGAACCATCCACACATTAATTAACTTAAGGATTTTTGCCCTCGCATTAACTAAATAAACATTTATTTATTTATTAAATTTTCCTGAGCCTTACAATGAGCAACTTTACACTTTTCAAAGGTCAAAATATGATGTGTTAAAACTGAAAATACTAGTATATTTGGAAGCAAAGAATATAGATCTTATAGATATCATCACAAAGGTATTCCTTCTTTACTTGATGACAAAGGGAAATTGATACCACAAGATAAATAGGTAATGCTTAGAAATATGTATATCAATTAATTGCTAAATTAAAACATTGTTTAATTTGTGCTTTTGCCTTAGCTCAAGGGGGATCCAAAGAGGTAAGAAGAAGTAAATTAGTCATATTAAGGCATCAATATGAAAATTTTACTATAGAAGAAAATGAGTCAATACAATCAATGATTGCATGCCTGCAAACTTTGCTTAATAGTCTAAGGTCTATTGGTACAATATACTATAATTATGATGTGAATGATAAAATCTTGTTCACTCTACCTCCAAAACAGAGAGCACAAGAAACAACCCTGAGAGCTTCCAAAGACCTTCAGAAAATGTCATTGGAAGAACTTTTAAGAATTCTTATTGTTCATGAGTAGAATTTACAAAGTGACATAAAAGAACTCAAAAGGTATGAACATTGCTCTCAAAACTAAATAGAAAGGTAAGAAGAGCATATCATTTAGAACTCTGAAGAGTATACTCTAAAGGAGATGATGAACTAAATATTCTAACAAGGAAATTTAAGCAAAACCCAAGGTCTGCATGATGGGCAAGGGCTAGGCTCAACTTTAATTTCTTTATTTTTGAATAATTCTATAAATGTAGAATTGTATAGGATATTTGTTATTGGACCTTGTATGTTTGGGCCATTACTATCTTTGTGTGGTTTTCCAATTTCCTTGGCCAACCAACCTTTCCTTGTATTGGTTTAGTTGTCCAAGTCTTTGAGCCCAATACCAGATCCAAGTCTTCATCATTCAGCGAGTCTTTATTGGGCCATCATCTAGCAGCGTCTAAAGTAGCCCATCCACCAGCCAACATCAGGGGTTCAATCACGTTTCCACCACCCAACCTTCATCCTCATCATTCAGCATGCGTTTTAACCCATTTGAAATAGTCTAACCTTCATCCCAACAGTATCTTCAGTTTGGGCCCTAATTGGAATCAAGCTACATTTTTTCTAGTGAAGAAGAGTAGATCCAAACAGCTCACATATGCGTCAAGATTCTCTAGAAAGACGTGCATCCTTTGTAGGCAGCTAGAGTTCCCTTCCATCTCTTTGCATATCCTTGTAAGGCATCCAGCAAGGGTTTTAATTATAAAGCCTCACCTTCTTCTAGCCGTTAGGTTTTCTATTAGAGCTTGATCTTCCCTCTTATATGTACATCACTGCCTTTCGTCTAAGCCGTAGGGTTTGTTAGTTCACATTTATCTTGCTCATCTTTTTCGTCTTTATAAAAAGGTAACTTTTATGATATATGAGTGATTCACTATTTGCGCTTTTCCCTCACCTTCATAGTTCACTAATAGATGAGGGTTTCTCCCTTTAGAGTTTCTCGAAACCGTGAGAGATCCTAGTTTCATTGCTGGAATGTGAGAGAGAGGTTCAAGTCCCGATGTGATTCACAAGTGTGACCAAGCTTTTCCGATTCGAGTCTTCGGCTGTGAGGTTCTTCGATCTTTCGTCGTTAGATCGAGTGTGTGGATGCTTCTTTGAGGAGCGTCGTCCATCATAAGGATAAAGACAAAATTGTGTGTTACGAATTTAAGAAACCAGGTTACTACAAATCATAATGTCCTGATCTAATGAGTAAGGATAAAGATAAAAAGAGGAACAAAAATCTGATGGCTACATTGGAAAACATGGACTCGATTTAGAGGATGAGGAAGCACACATTGGATGACTATGATGTAGAAGAGGTATATTTCTTTGACCTTGACTTCATTAGACAAACTTATTATGAATTTGTCTCTAATAAAGGTATACTCATAAATGTTTAAAAAATTAAAAAGAAACACCAAAGAAAAGTGTAAAGAGCTAGAAAATAAATTATGTATAACAAATTATACTAATGAGAAATTGGAAATAGAAAACATCTTAAGCAGACAAAAGTTAGAACTACAAAAGAGACTAATGGAACATAATACAGTAAGCAACCCATAGAACTAAATAATAATAAAAGAGAAAGATTTGATGCAAAAAGAATCCTTAATAAGGAAACTTCTAACATAGACGAGCTCAAATGAAAAATATTTGATCATGCTTCTTTCAAGATCTAGAAAGGCACATGATAAAACTAGAATTGGATATAAAGTAGAAACCAAGACTGGTTTTTGATAGTATTTTGAGGTTGTGCCACAGTTGCTTTGCTTCTTTGATGCCCAAGAGAATATTCCCGATCCAAGCGAGAAAGCATAGCTTGAGGTGCTCTTCATGTCATCTATTGATCCTGCCCAATCACTATCGGTGTAGTCAATGATCCTTGAGTTAGTCATGGTTTTGTACCATATTCCAAACTCCTTTGTGTCTTGTAGATATCTTAAAATTCTTTTCCCTACTCCATAATGAATCTGACTTGGCTTTTGCATGAATCTTGATAGAAGACTTGTGAGAGACTTCCAATCAAACTTCTGTAGCGTGATGCATCTGTTTCTTGTGCTCCATCATCTTTTTATAGTTTCATATTTACCACCAATGGAGTAGCGACAAGTTTACAATCATACATCTTGAACTTCTTCAATAGGGCTTCAATATATTTCTTTTGAGAGATAAATATGTCGTCTTCTTGTTGTTTCATCTCTATGCCGAGGAAATAGTTCATCAACCCAAGGTCGGTCATCTCAAATGCCTTTAAATTCTTTCATCATCTCCAAATTGTTTCCTGTATAGATAAGATCATCGATATATAAGAAGACAATGAGGTGATACTGACCTTGTGCTTTAATATATAGTGTTGGCTCACTTTTGCTCCTCTTGAATCCTTGATCGATGAAGTATTGATCAATCTTGCTATACCATGCTCGAGGAGCTTGCTTCAAGCCGTATAAGGCTTTTTTTAGTCTTAGTATTTTTCCTTCATTGCCTTTATTGATGAAGCCTTAAGGTTGTTCAACATAAATCTCTTCTTCGAGCACTCCATTTAGGAAGGCTGATTTGACATCTAGTTGATAGATGTTCCATCCTCTTTATGCTGCTAGGGCTATTAGAGCTCTTATTGTATCTATTCGTGCGACTGGAGCAAATGTCTCATTGTAGTCGATTCCTGGTTGTTGTGAGTATCCTTTTGTGACCTATCTAGCCTTGTGCTTTTGTATAGTTCCATCAGGATTGAGCTTTGTTTTGTATACCCATTTCACTCTAATGATGTCTATTCCTTGAGGACAGTTTACGAGCTCCCAAGTGTTATTCTTTTTAATCATTTTAACCTCTTCTCCCACCAAGCCCAATTGCACCTTCAAGCCCAAGCCCACGCCCATGCCCATTAAAAGGCCCAATTACAAGATCAATTATGAAAAAGATTCAAAAGGGCCTCCCATTAGATGATCACAAATTCAATGGGCTTCACACATTATTCAAATGGGCCAAAGAGATCACAAAGACTTGAAGAAGTGCATGTAAATCTAGTAGTGTAGATTTAAATTGGGCTATTGTTTGGGCTTTGCTTTCCAATATTACATAAGACATGAAAGGAACATAGGATAGGGTTCAAATTGGGCTCGACCCAATTCTCTTCATACATGGCTGAGATTATCAAGATAAGGAGGCTCCTTTGCTTCATGGTTTGACTAAGGTTGGTCATCACATCTAAAGGCTAAGAATCCTTCTTGTTCTTCAAGCCAAGATCCAAGGGGCGTGATCTTGCCTCCTTCTCCAAGCTCGATCTAAGGGCCAAGATCAAGGCCCACTTCATCCAATGGCTCTCCTTTCTCATGTGTAAATGGCTTCATATAAAAGCCAAAATTTCACTCATTTGTAGACACTCTTGAAATTTTAAGCAATAGATGCAACTTGAGTTGAGAGCACTCCTCCCTCTATTGCCTTTGAGAGTCACCCCTTTCTAGAGATTTCCTCTCTCTACCTCTAGCCACCTTCCTTAGGCTAGCATAGATTAGGAAATCCTATCACCTCTCTCACCTTCCATTGCTTGCAAGTGCCTTCCAACTTGCCTCCATTCCTTCATCCAATTTCGGTTGCCCATGGAGCTCTTCATGCACCTTTTGAGCTCCACCATAATGGTATTAAGAGCCATCAAACCATGGTCTCTCACGGTTTGGTAAGGTTCTTTCCTAGTCTTGTGTTTCCTTCATTTTCCGTCTTGTTCTCATCTTCTTCTCCTTCTATTTTGTTTTTCTCTTTCACATTTACCGTTCATTGTCTATTACATTGTGTTTCTCCATTGATTCCACGCAACTATGAGACTACAAGAGTGTTCTACACTCTATTTGTAGATTTCCTTGCTTGCTATGGTTCACATCATTTACTAGCTTTCCTTTATATTTCAACACGATTTTATTGCTTCCATTGTGTTTCTTGTCATTTTTATTCGGTGATTCTTTTTTCTTTTCAATTTCCACCGTTCAAGTTGTGTTCTATGTCTTGTTCATGTTTTCTTTTACATGTTTCTTCAATTTTCCACCGTTTACAATCATTTTCTACACTTGCTTGAGTGAAACCGCGCCAAACTCCACTCCAAAACGCAATGAAGCTTCATGCTATGCGTGTTGTTGTTTGAGTCAACTTTCCTCACTGTTTTAATGCCATTTCACCGATTGGTTTGTGCCTTAGGGTGTCCTAAGATGTTCATCTTCATCTATGCTTGATTCTAGATCATAATCAAGCTCCAAATCGAATTGATTTGTCTATTGAGCATTTTCCCCTTTCACTCTGCTTTTGCTTTTGTTTTCAACTTGTTTTCCACTGCACACCTTCTGTTTGAGAAGTGTCACGAGTGACTCAGAGCACCAAAATTTAAGCTGATTGTTGCGTCGAAAAGCAAAGTCATAAACAAAAATTCTCCAACAAGAATCATTCCATTATGTTGAGAACTGAATTCTATACAAATTTTTGAAGTAGAAGCAACTTTCTGCGTTTTTCAGTGCCAATTTGCTGATGTTTTCACTTGTGTCCTAACGCACACTTTTCTTGTGGGATTTAACTGGAACGATTCATAGCACCGAATCACCTTCTAATTTTTGTCTAATTTTTGTAACATCTGGACGAAAAATTAGCAAAAATAATCATTGAAATATGTCCAATACAAAAAATATGATAAATCTTCAAAGTTAAGGCATCTGTCAGCGTTTTCTGGTGCTGTGTTTTCAGGAAAATCATTGTTTAGTGCGTTTTTGGTGTGTTTTGCTTCAAAATTTCAGTGTTCTTGCTCTATACATTTGCTTGTTTATGTGTGTATTCCATATTGCCAACAATTGCTTTCATTTGGAGTGGATTAATTTCCTCACATTGGCATACATGCAATGAATACCATAAGCATTTTATGAGCACTGCAGTTTCTGTTTTTGGTTTTTACTCCATTCTAGTTCCATTTTAGGATTCCTTTTGTTGTGCTTTCCTTTATTTCAAGCCT
Source organism: Vigna unguiculata (assembly GCF_037176805.1). Lineage (NCBI taxonomy): Eukaryota > Viridiplantae > Streptophyta > Magnoliopsida > Fabales > Fabaceae > Vigna > Vigna unguiculata. Next base: position 24,973,817 of record NC_140802.1, read on the forward strand.
TAATTTCTTGCTTGTCCTTGTTTTTGGCTATTCAATTCCGTCTTGTGAAATCATATTCAATGTGGTTTAGCTTTCTTAATTCGCTTTTCTTGTGTTATACATTTCAATTGGCAGTTGGTTTCAATGCTCTTGATTGTGAATTAAGTGATTTTGTTTTCCAAATTGGTTGCTTGTCTAAGGTACCATTTTAGGTGGTGGTTGAGAAGTAAAACTCTAGAGAATGTGCTTGAATTCTTCCTCTCACCTTCACCATATTTTGGAAAGTTTTGAGCTATCAATTTCTTGCTTGAGTGAGAGCTAACCAATGCCTTTGGCATAGTTTGTTTGCTATTTTTGTTCATTATTTTGACCAGGTTTTGTTGATGTTTGGTGTTGCATTTTGCATCCACAAGGGGTCCAAATATTCCTCTAATTGGTGTATACTTCAAAGCCATCAACTAAGGCTTCATTTGGCACCAAAGTGCTCTTAGGAGTGCATCACTTTGTTTTCCAAAATTGTGGTGTTCAAGTTGGCCTCGCGAGTAGCTTCCAACACCAATTTCAAGCATTTTTGTTGGCCATTGTGGCTTGTAATTGTTGCATCTTTTTAGTTTACTAGTTTTTCTACAATTTGGTCACTTATTTTGGTCAATTTGGAGCGTCTTTGTGCCTTATTTTCTACTCAAAGTTCTCTAAAAGTTTGGTGTTCTCGGATTGCTCCTCTTTGCCTAAATTTTGTGTACCAATTTTAACTCTCTTTGAACTTGTATTTTGGCCTACTTAGGTGTCTTGGGGAACCATAAGGTGCTCAATCCCATCTCCTAAGTAGAACCTTTATCATCCATTAGTAATTCGTTTTTAGTTGTAAGTGTGTTGAAAGTTCTCAGTGCTTTCTCACTTTACATTAAGCTGCATAGCTTATATTCAAGTTTTCACGTTGTTTAGTGGCTTAAAATTTTGAGACCAAAGTCTCTACATATTTTTGGCCAATTAGGGGTCCGTCTTTAGTGTTTTATAGATTTCTTTGTTCTTTGTTCTTTGTTGACAACTAGTGTCTAGTGATTCTCATCATTTAGCACTTAGCCATTGTGTGAAATTCTTTCAAACTTGCCCAAGTGTGCCTTGGCTAGGATTGGCTTTGGTTATTAAGTGGTCTTTTTAGACTCACCTAGCCTACCTGGAGGTTCACTTGTGTTCTTCAAAATTATATTCACACTTTGTCTAAAGTTTTAGATCGTGTCAATCACGAGCACTAAAAGGGCTACACATGCAAGGGTGCAAACCCAACAAAATTCACCACAACCCACACAACATAACACTAGTGCGGATGATGAGGGTGATGTTTCCCCTCGTGATGTTTCCCCTCGTATGCTTCACAAACTCACTAAAGAGGTGAGTGACATCAAGGCTCAAATAGCTGCCATGCAAGTCAATTTGCACTTCATATTTGAGCAATTAAGGAATCCTCCACACACTCACTATGCTTCTCCTAGATCTTCTCGCCCCCATCAAGAAATCATCATGATCTTAGTGGCGAGGAGGAGGACTTACAATGCCCCTTTCCAAGGCAATCACACTAGGAGACAAAGGTGTGTTCCTCCTCACCCAAAAGAAACAAGAATAGATTTGCCTCCTTTCCATGGAAAAGACAATGTTGAGGCATATCTAGATTGGGTGGCAAAAGTTGAACAATTGTTTGATAGCCACGTGGTTGAGGAAGAGAGACATGTCTCTCTTGCTGTCCTCAGCTTCCAAGGTCATGCCTTAAATTGGTGGACAACCCTTGTCCTCCAAAAGCGAAAAAAAGACCTTCCCGAGATTGAATATTAGTTTGATCTCAAAGAGGCCCTCCATGCTCCCCATGTTCCTTCCTACTACAAAAGAGAGCTTATGGATAAACTCTAAAGGCTCCAGCAAAGAACCATGTATGTGGAGGAATATAGGCAAAAGATGGAGTTGTACATCTTGCGGGCTGGGATAGATGAGGAAGAAGATCTAACCATTGCTAGGTTCTTGAGTGGTCTAAACTACAACATAAGAGATCGAGTTGAGTTTCTCCCATATCAAAATTTAAATGAACTTGTTCAAATGTGCATCAAAGTGGAGCAATAACTCTTGAGGAAACCTATTCGCAAGGATTCTTCACTCTCTTTTTCAAAATCTGATTTTCAAAAGAAAGATTTTTCTCATGTCAAGGAGACCACTTATAGACACCCAGCAAAAGGTCAAGATAAGGGTGAGACCTCCAAGCGAGGTAGTGAGATCAAGTGTTTTAAGTGTTTAGGTAGAGGTCATGTGGCATCATAGTGTCCTACCAAGCGCACCATTATGCTAAAGGGCCAAGACCTCTACAGTAGTCAAGAGGAGTCTTCTGAGGAATCTTCCTCTTCTAGTGACTCCCACAGTGACAAGTCCTCCAAAGATAAACATCATTCTTACCCACAAGAAAGGTCTCTCTTAATGATTAGGAGGCTTCTCAATAACCAACCAACCTTTCCTCCCAATGATCAAAGAGAAAATATTTTTCACACTTGTTGTGACGTTTTGAACAATACTTGTTCTTTGATCATTGATAGTGGGTCTTGTTGCAACTGTTGTAGCACAAGAATGGTTGAGAAGTTGAACTTGACTTTGTTACCCCCTCCCAAACCTTACAAACTTCATTAGCTTAATAAAGATGGGGATCTCGAAGTCAAGCATCAAGTGTTGGTTAAGTTCTCTATTGGAAAGTACAAAGACAAAGTTTTATGTGATGTAATTCCAATGGAAGCTTGCCATATTCTCTTAGGTAGGCCGTGGCAATTTGACCGCAAAACCACACACCATGGCCATACCAATGAGATCACCCTCCAACATCATTCCAAAACTTTTGTGTTACATCCCCTCACTCCTACTCAAGTTGCTAGTGACCAAGCTTAAATGAGAGCTAGGAGGGAGGAAGAGAGTTCCACAAACTCTACTAAATTATCCAATGCTTCTAATACAAAGGTAGAGGAAGTCTCTCCTTCTAAGGATGTTCATCATGAAGTGCTTCTCACTCATAAAACTCTTTTACAACCTATTCATGTTGAACACCCTTCCTACCTTTTGATGTGTCATGCTGTCCTTACATGTCTCCAACATCCTTCACTTAAGGATCTACCTCCTTCTGTCCGTGCTTTTCTCCATGAATTTGCGGATCTTTTCCCTAAGGATGGCCCCCAAGGCCTCCTACCTTTTAGAGGAATAGAGCACAAGATTGATTTTATCCTAGGGGCCAGTCTACCTAATAGACCAACCTATAGGACAAATCCAATTGAGACTAAAGAGATAGAGACTTAAGTGATCGAGTTGTTAGACAAAGGATGGCTCCAAAAGAGTCTTAGTCCTTGTGTTGTTCCCGTGTTGTTGGTGCCCAAAAAAGATAGCAAATGGCGCATGTGTTGTGATTGTAGGGCCATCAACAACATTACCATAAAGTATAGGCACCCAATCCCTCGACTTGATGATATGTTGGATGAATTGCATGGGGCCAAAATGTTTTCAAAAATATACCTTAAAAGTGGTTATGACCAAAATGTTTTCAAAAATGCCTTTTGACCTAACCAATGCTCCTAGCACATTCATGCAACTAATGAATCATGTCCTACGGGATTGTTTGGGGAAGTTTGTGGTTATTTATTTTGATGACATTTTAATTTATAGCCATAGCTTCAAAGTTCATCTAGGAACCTTAGGGTAGTCCTGTCTCTCCTTCGAGACCATAAACTCTATGCCAACATAAACAAGTGCACTTTTTGTGTAGAGAGTGTAATCTTTCTTGGGTTTGTGGTCAATAAAAGTGGGGTACATGTTGACCCCGACAAAATCAAAGTCATCCAAGAATGGCCTGTGCAAAAGAATGTTGGGGACATCTGTAGCTTTCATGGGCTAGCTAGCTTCTATAGACGGTTTGTACCCCACTTCTCCACAATTGCCTCACCCCTTAATGAACTTGTCAAGAAAGACACACCTTTTGTGTGAGGTGATAAGCAACAACAAGCCTTTGAGGAGATCAAGGCTAAACTCACCCAAGCACCCGTTCTAGCTCTTCCAAACTTTGAGAAAACTTTTGAGCTAGAATGTGATGCTTCTGGGTTGGAGTAGGTGCGATTTTATTACAAGAAGGCCATCCAATTGCTTATTTCAGTGAAAAACTCAATGGCCCTTCTCGTAATTACCCCACCTATGACAAAGAGTTGTATGCTCTTGTGTGAGCTCTTCATACTTGGGAACACTATCTTATGTCTAAAGAGTTTATAATTCACATTGATCATGAAACTCTCAAGTATTTGAAAAGCCAGCACAAGCTCAACAAGAGGCATGCAAAGTGGGTTGAATTTCTAGAACAATTCCCTTATATCATCAAATACAAGAAAGGGAAATCCAATGTTGTGGCTGATGCACTTTTTAGAAGATATACTCTTTTAGCCAAACTTGGATCTCAAATTCATGGGTTTGACAATATATGTGAAATTGTATAGTCAAGATCCCTTCTTTGCCCCTATTTATTCTAATTGTTTAAATAAGTCCCAAGGCGGCTTCTATGTCTCAAATTGCTATCTTTTCAAACTTTCTTTTTCTACTTCCTGTCAACCTCAAACTGATGGGCAAACAGAGGTAGTCAATAGATCCCTCTCCACATTTCTTAGGGTTGTGCTTAAGGGGAACCATAAATCTTGGGATGAGTATCTTCCCCACATTGAGTTTGCCTACAATAGAGTGGTCCAGAGCACCACCAAACTTTCACCTTTTGAGGTTGTATATGGCTTTAACCCTCTCACTCCTCTCGAGTTGCTACCTCTTCCATCTTCTTTTGACTTTGTTCATAAAGAAGGAGTTTCTAAGTCTCAATTTATCAAAGATTTTCATGAGAAGGTTAAGAGTCAAATTCAAGCTCAAATTGAAAAGATTGCCAACTCTAAAAACAAGGGTAAGAGAGTTCGGTCATTCAATGAGGGTGACTTCGTTTGGCTTCATCTAAGGAAGGAAATATTTCCTCAATTATGAAAATCCAAACTTAGTCTCTGTGGTGATGGTCCATTCCAAATCAAAAAGAAGGTCAACAATAATGCTTATCAATTAGATCTTCCAGCTGAATATGGTGTGCATCCTACTTTTAATATCACTGACTTATTTCCTTTTACAGGTACTATATCTGATGAGGATGACAACAAAGATTTGAGGGCAAATCCTCTTCAAGGGGGAGGGGATGATGTGACCCCACCAAGCCCAATTGCACCTTCAAGCCCAAGCCCAAGCTAAGCCCATTAAAAGGCCCAATTATAAGATCAATGATGAAGAAGATTCAAAAGGGCCTCCCATTAGATGATCACAAATTCAATGGGCTTCACACATTATTCAAATGGGCCAAAGAGATCACAAAGACTTGAAGAAGTGCATGTAAATCTAGTAGTGTAGATTTAAATTGGGTCATTGTTTGGGCTTTACTTTCCAATAATACATAAGGCATGAAAGGAACATAGGATAGGGTTCAAATTGGACTCGACCCAATTCTCTTCATACATGGCCGAGATTATTAAGACAAGGAGGCTCATTTGCTTCATGGTTTGACTAAGGTTGGTCATCACATCTAAAGGCTAAGAATCCTTCTTGTTCTTCAAGCTAAGATCCAAGGGGTGTGATCTTGCCTCCTTCTCCAAGCTCGATCTAAGGGCCAAGATCAAGGCCCACTCCATCCAATGGCTCTCCTTTCTCATGTGTAAATGGCTTCATATAAAAGCCAAAATTTCACTCATTTGTAGACACCCTTGAAATTTTAAGCAATAGAAGCAACTTGAGTTGAGAGCACTCCTCCCTCTATTGTCTTTGAGAGTCACCCCTTTCTAGAGATTTCCTCTCTCTACCTCTAGCCACCCTCCTTAGGCTAGCATAGATTAGGAAATCCTATCACCTCTCTCACCTTCCATTGCTTGCAAGTGCCTTCCAACTTGCCTCCATTCCTTCATCCAATTTCCGCTGCCCATGGAGCTCTTCATGCACCTTTGGAGGTCCACCATTGTGAATATCCTTTTGCGACCAATTTGGCCTTGTGCTTTTGTATAGTTCCATCAGGATTGAGCTTTGTTTTATATACCCATTTCACTCCAATGATGTCTTTTCCTTGAGGACAGTTTACGAGCTCCCAAGTGTTATTCTTCTCAATCATTTTAACCTCTTCTTCCATAGTCTTGACCCATACTTCTTGCTTTGATGCCTCCTCATAGCAGTTAGGCTCAATCATGGCTATATTGCAGGTTTCGTATATGTCTACAAAAGATCTTACTTGTCTTGGAGTGGACTCTAGTGAAGAATCTTCTAATGGAGGTGGAGAAGGCGTACCTGAAGCTTCTGCCTCTTCTTGAATTTCTTCTTGATATTGTTGCACTGGGACTAAAGTGCTGCTTTTAACAACTTTTTCTTCTTCCCAATTCCAAGAAGCATTTTCATCAATTTCAACATCTCGACTAATGACGAGCTTTTTTGTTTGTAGGTTGTAAACTCGATAGCCTTTTGATTGTGTGCTATATCCCAAGAATATTCCTCATATTGTATTATTGTCTTCAAGCTTGTACCTCCTTTGATCAGAAACATGTATGTAGCAGATAGATCCAAATACTTGTAGGTGTTTGGCTAATGGCTTTCTTCCACTCCAAGCTTCAATAGGAGTCTTGTCTTTGACTGCCTTAATTGGACATCTGTTTAAAATGTAAACTACAGTGTAGACTGCTTCAGCCCAAAAAGTGTTAGGCATACCTTTCTCTTTTAGCATTGATCTTGCCATCTCCATGACTGTGCAATTTTTTCTTTCTGACACATCGTTTTGTTGTGGAGTATATGCAATTGTGAGTTGTCTCTCTATGCCTTCATCTTCACAGAATTTGTCAAACTCGCGTGATATATACTCCTTTCCACGATCACTTCTAAGTACTTTTATCTGTTTTCCACTTTGCTTCTCAACAAGGGCCTTGAATTTCTTGAATATTCCAAAGACTTATGACTTTGCCTTTAAGAAATAGACCCATGTCATTCTAGAGAAGTCATCAATGAAGAGGATGAAACACCTATTGTTGTGATGTGAAGGCGTTCTCATTGGTCTGCAAACATCAGTATGGATCAACTCTAGTAAGTCTTTTGCTCTCCATGCTTTGTCAGTCGAGAATGGTAATCTATGTTGTTTACCAAAGAGAGATCCTTCGCATGATTCATTATTCTCCTTTAAGAATGGAAGATCTCTCATCAAGTTTTTCTTATATAGAAGTTTTAAGGCATATGTGTTGAAGTGGTCAAATCTCCTATGCCAAAGCCACGAGTCATCAACTTTTGCCTTCATGGCAATATTAGTTCGAGGTTTGAGGCTTATGGGAAAGCTTCTATTTCTCTTCTCCATTTTTACTTGGCCAGTTTCTATCTTTCTACTGTCATAAATTTTGCATGTATCTTTCTCAAAGTGGAGAGAATATCCATTCTCCATCATTTGGCCAATACTTAAAAGATTCTCTTTAAGATTGGGAACTAGTAAAACATCCTTGATGAATTTCGTACCTTTCTTTGTCTCCATCATGACAGTTCCTTTGCCTTGAGACTCCACTGTGGCACCCTTTCCTATTCGAACTTTGACATTGACAGATTTATCAATGTCTTTGAAGATGCTTTAATCTTTGGCCATGTGATTGCTGCATCCACTATCCAAGTACCAACTTTCTCCTCCGTTAAGAGAATCTTGATTGGCATAAAATAAGTGTTGCTCCTGATTATGTTCTTCAACAAAGTTTGCTTGATGCTTATTTTTATTACGACAGTACTTCTCTACGTGGCCAAATTTCTTGCAGTACTGACATTGAGCTTTTCCATGATGCCAACAATCTTTTTCCATGTGACTTGTCTTTTTACATATGCCACATGGGGGATATTTTCCTTGACGGGTCACAGGGAAGCATTTAGAATTTTCTTTATTTCTAGAAATTTCTCCTCTATTTTTATTTCCTTCATATTCTTTATTTTGTGACCGTAATTTTAGTTTTGATTGAAAGGCATTTTCGACTAAGTCTTCTTCATGCCTTTCCAATATTTGTTCATAAGCTTCAAGAGAGCCCATTAGTTGTGTTACTAACAATATGGCCAAATCTTTAGTTTGTTCAATCGCGGTTGCGATTGCATCATATTTTTGGGGAATAGAAATTAAAATTTTCTCAACGATTTTTTTGTCAAGAATAGTTTCTCCATATGCTCTCATTTGACTAACTATTTCCTTTATTCTAGAATAGTAGTCTTTAATGGTCTCATATTCTTTCATTCTTATTAATTTAAACTCTCGTCTTAGAGAATGAAGTTTAACATTGCGTACCTTATCACTTCCTTGAAACTCTTCTTGTATTGTGTTCCAAGCTTGCTTTGCACTTGTGGCACCTATTATCCTCGGAAAGATTGTGTCATCAACTGCTTGTTGAAGGGCAAATAAAGCCCTTGAATCCTTCTGTTTGTTTTCCTTCAACTCCTTCTTCTGAGCTGCAATAAGAGTGGAAGTGTCTTCTGGAATAGTGAATCTCTCTTCTATAATGTCCCATAAGTCTTGGGAGCGAAAGAATGTCTTCATTTTGACACTCCAAAAATCACAATTTTCTCTTATGAAAATAGGTATTGGAATTGATGATGTTTGATTGGTAATGGCCATAGGTTGAGAAAATATTTTGGAAGTAGTATAGAATAGAGTTCTAATTTTTTTTGAAGTAGTGGAAAAATTTATCTACGCCCAGTAGATGACCGAACGTAGCTCTGGTACCACTGATAGTATTTTATGGTTTTGAAAGGAATAGTTGATGGGATAGAGAAAATTGTGGAGATTGTAGATTGTGGAAGTTGTAGTTGGAAGAAGTGTATTTTGTAGTTGAGAGTAGTTGTATTGGATGTTGTGTTAGTTGTTCTTGATGTTACAAATGGTAGGATACATGGGGTATTTATAGACCCATGGATTATTCTAGAACTTGAGTAAATAGTTCTAGATTTTTCTACATAGTAGAATGTTCTTGACTTTTCTTTCTATCCTAAGCTTTTCTCTAATACTCTAGAAGTTTCATTACATTTCAATAACTCTATCTTAGATTTTTCTAGATTGTTCTAGAATTTGCATTATACTTTAATAGTTTTTGTAAAGGGTATTGTATAAAAGAGCTAACCCTTAAGGACCCAAAGAAGTATGGGTACCTAAGTCTCAAATAATTCCCATTGCAAACGTATTCAACCCAACAAAGGAAACTCGTGTCATGGTATTTGGCCAATGGGTGGTCACGACACATGACAAGGGAAAGATCTATATTTCTAGACCTACGGTTGAAGAAAGGAGGAAAGGTTATATTTGGAGAAGACCAAACTAGCAGAATCATAAGAACTAGTTAGGTAAGCCTCAAACCTTTTTTGTACATTAGTAATGTTTTACTAGTTGATAGGTTGAATATAACTTTATTGAGCATAAGTAAATTATGTGACAATGGTTAATGACAACCTCCCTAGCCATGGCCTAAAGCTTACAAGATGATGAATGTCATTTGTGGAAGTTGGGCTTAAGCCCATATCTTTTGGGCCTATCTAGGTTATAATATATATAGTAGGTTTTTTTGGGGCCTTTTGTTATTGGCCTAGTAATATAGGGTTTTCTTTTGGGCCTTGTATAATGAGTCAAGTAGTGTAGGATTTTTTATCATGGAAAAAGCTTATAAGGTGGGGCGCATTTGGAGAGTTGACTTTAGTCAATATGTACCTATTTGGAAAAGGCTTGCTCTCCAAGGTTGAGAGTTTCTTGGTCTTTAATCCTTGGGAGAGTAATGACCATGTGGCATGCTCCTAATGGAAATGATTAGTGCCATGTGTCATTCTCTTAATTGAGAGGATTTCACTTTAGTAGTGGCCATGTGTCCTCCTCCTAATGGGGAGGATTTTACCTTATGTCTAGATTTTGTGTTTTCCTTCTCCTTTTATGAGACATGATGAAAGAGCAAGACTAAAAGGGAGGGTTGGTTAGATCAACCTTAGTTGACTTGTTGATCAACCTTTGTTGAATTGTTGACCTTGTGTTGAAATTCCCTAAAGTTGGCTTGGTTAGATCAACCTTAGTTGACTTATTGACCTTGACAAGGGTTGACTAGTTGACAAGAGTTGACTTGTTCGTTTTATTTTCTTTGTAGGTTAAGAATGGTTACAGTAAGATGATCACTAATGGAGATGGATTAGAGCACTCCCACATGGCAAAGCATCATTGGACCACATGGAAATGTGATGAGAGATAAAAGGCAAAAGCATAAAGTAAAAAAATAAAGCAACTTGTACGATAGAGGTACAAGTGGTCCATGGGTGACTCTTAGGAGTGCACAAAACATTCCATTTGTTGTCTCATTTTAACCTTCCTTCTAAAATGTAGGGTTTTATATTTTCTAAGTAGCACTTTTGCACTTTTGTTTATTTCCTAGAGGCCCCTAAAACTCTCTACATAAGTGGTGCTCTTTAGCTTGTAAAAGGGTTGAATATTTTGATATAAAACACTTAGTTTGAATCAACCAAAACTGTGAGGTCTTCTCCTCTAATAAGTGAGGAATCTCATTGCCTTATCTTGTTTCCAAGCGACGACTCTATCACTCATCTCTAGGAAAGAGTTGTCTTGTTGGTCCTTACCTATGAGTGGTGTTCCTTACCATTTCCATCTTCTTGCTTTCCATTTTCTAGCTTATTTCTTTTTTTCTATTTGATTTTAATGTTATGCTCTCCATTTTGTTTTGTTTCTTGAATCAACCCCTTACTCTTCTTTTCTTTGAGCCTTTTGAAGTGCACCTTCAAATCTAGATAGCTTCTTATCTTAATATCCAGTGGGAATCTTCACTAGGTTTTCTTAAATAACTCATCACCATATTCAAAAATCTAAAATGAACCAACTTAATCTTTCATCATTTGGTATTTAGAGCCTCGGTTATCTTAAATTTGTATTTTTCATGTGCCAACCATTGTGTTCTTGTGTTTTTTTCTTGGTGGACCACTCGACATTCTTGATGTTCAAGTTGGTGTACACAAAATTTTCCCACTTCACATAAGGTTTAAGTATCTAAATCTCATCTTCTTGGTGTATGTTGCTTTGTTAAATGAGAACATGATATTTGGTGCTTATTTTGTGTTTGGCCGAGAGTTATCTATGTTGTTACCATGCAACAATTTTCTTTATATGTGGCAAAGTATCTTTAAAGGTGTTTAGCTTTGCTTTGAGTCCATTGTCATATGTTCATTTAAAGTTTTCTTGTTATTGTTGTTAAAAGTATTTAAATATTACATGAACTCCACGTCTTGTTTTGTGTATGCTCCATGGAATTCATTTTTTTGCCTAAAAATTGAGGAGCTAAGTGTCTAAGACACCTAAAACACCTTCCCATCATCTTTATAAAGCTAGTTGTGAAAAGAGAAAAAATGTTCACCATTTTTTGCCATGTACTTGACCATTTGATTTTGAAAACTTTCTTCTTTCATAATGGTATATACCAAACAAGAAAAACCAGCCAGTCCAAGCATCCATGACAGTATATCAAACTCGAAAATCATGAGATTAAAATGGTACAGGTCACAATCACACCAGACAATGGGGTTCTAGCTTCCCTTACCTGGAATATGCTAGTATAGGAACTCAACCGCAGACACGGACACCACGGCTCTAGGGGTATGCTTATGAACTGGAAAACAATGGAGCAGATTACAAGATAAGCTCACTACAAAATCCTAACTGAAAACAAGTATGAAGAAACACAGAAGGGAGTACGAGCATGAGTTGGAATGGACTTACGAGAAGCGGAAAAACTGGTTCGAGCTCACTTGATGTGAAAAGGTGGCTGAACCCCAGCAGAGCTCTCTCTCGGAACGGAAAGAGTGACGGTTGATTCTGTGAAGAGTGAGAGTGAGTGTCTTAGGGCAGATTAGGGTTTAGTTTTATCAGTTGGGCCAGCCCTAGGCCCAATTACAAGGGGCAGCCCTTTACTTTAGGGCAGAAAAGAATAAAATAATTTTTTTTAATAGGCCTTACATTCTCACTTTTAATCAAAGTATAGTCTCAATTAAAAGTGAGAATTTTTAGATTATCCATAGTAAATTCAACCAAAGTACAGTCTCAATTAAATTTTACTATGCTTAATCATGTCTATTCCTTTGTTTCCTCACCAAATAGAAAACTTAATTAATCAAAGTAAAGTCTTGACTAATTTTAGTTAAAGTAATTACCTTTAATCAAAGTACAGTCTCAATTATTGGCAAAAACTTATTTAATCAAATGAAAGTTTCTAAATAAAATCAAAATAAAGTCTTAATTGAATTTAAAAACCTTTTTAACTCATATGATTAGCATGCATGTAGATTTAAAATCATTATTTTCTATTCAATTAAGAAGCAAAGGACATAGATAAACAAAAACCATAACAATAACCAAAATAACAAATACATAAATTCATATAACCTCAGAATTCAGTAAAGAAATTACAGTGGATCAACCCTAAAAGTTTAGCCCTCCATGGCTTGGATGGAATACATGATAATATGATGAAGGAAATAAAATAAAAGGAAAGGAAGAATGAGAGATGTGGTGGATGACGGTATTTGCCAAAACTAGAGAATTGCTAAGTGTCTTTTCTCCTCCCTTAGGCCTTTTTATATAGACTTCAATTGGACTTGAACTTTATCTGTTCGGTTGCTAAAATCTTTTATCTTTATTTAAATAATTAGCAACTTAATTTTTGTTCAATTTCCAATTATGCCCCTCTTGTTTAATTATTTTTACAATATTGACCAGAATTTGACTGCTGCTTTGACCAGTTGACCTGTTGACCAATTTGACTGTGCAATAGCATACTAACACGTGGCAGAGTGCACTCTCTTTCCAGAATTAGGGTTTCATTCTCACACTCTTCTCCAACGATTCTCGTATGTTGGTTGCTTGTGCGCTTTTCGGCGAGGCACAGATGCAGTGGACCGGCGATGTGAGGAACGAGAGTGCAGGGAGGAACAAATGCTTCGCGTTTCGTTTCCCGGTGCAAGGATGACGTTCACGGTGGCTCCTGCGCGAGATGCTTCTCCGTTCTTCTCCCACGATGTGGCTGTACGGAGGCTGCTGCGTAGTCGCGATGGTTGCGCGAAGTGGAGATGGATGCACTACTGCAGCTCCGGCGCGGTGCAGAGATGAAGATGTTGTTGCTGGTGCATTCTGCGTTCACGGTCAAGCTGTTGCAATGGTTCGTGTCTCTTCTCCGTTGCTGCAGGTCCGATCTGGTGCGCGATGGAGGATGGTGATGGTTGCGTCGTTAATGGTGGTGCGACGAACTCGTGGTGGTTGAACACTGTGTGGAGGCGCTGCATTTTGGAGTGCTACAGTCATTCTTCTTCTCCAACGAAAGCATGGTGGTGTGGTGTTGCAGGTCACGTTTTGCTGCTTGAGAAGATAGAGGATGGCATGGAGGATGGTGGTGGCTGAAATGGTTGCGTTTTTTCGGCGTCAAAGCTGGTGTAGTGAAAGATGACAGAACTGTGGTGGTCGGAGAGTTTGCAACAGTTGCCGGCGAGGGTGGCGACTGCCAGCATGGTGATGGTGGGAGAGGAGAAAAAATTAGGGTTAGGGTTTCATTTTGAAAGATGGTGACGTGGCAAGCTCTGATTGGTCAATTTGGTGAGTGGAGCATTGTGACGCGTGTCATCATGTGGTTGGACAGATTTAGAATGTGAGGATTGCCACATGGCATAATCTGGTTGAGTGGAGTTTAAGTGGTAGGAGGGATGCAACTTAGTAAAATCTAAGGGTGCAGAACAGGTTTTTTGTGGTCCACTTGTAGGAGGAGTGTGTAAATAAAAATTGGGGGTGCGTTTAGTTCCTAACTATTTCTTTTCAGAATTTGCTGATTTTGGACCTATTTTGTAACTTTGAATATTTCAAATCCACACTTTTAATGACCCAAATTAAACTTCAGCTACATTAACAAACATTAGAATATCCAATAATATTTTATGCAACTAAAATCATTTTTTACGCCATTTTTGCCTTACATACTCAATAAATCCAATAATCACAAATCATAATTAAATCAATCCTTAAACACAAAAATTCTATTAAATCCCCAAATTTAAACATAAAATGAGGGCAAAAATTTGAACTCGTCAATAACCATTCAATATTCCAACACTTCTAATACTCCAAAGTCTCATCACATAGTATATTATTCTCTCATAGCCAACTAGTTTCCTTTCCTGCACCCCAATGCCTCTTGGGAAGAACAAGCAACAACCCTTACTTGTTCACCGAAACCTGTTAAGAGCATTACTTTTCTTAGGACTTACAAGCAACCACCCTTGCCTGCTTACCAAAACTCGGCAAGAGCACAACCCTGCCTGTTCACCTAAACCCGATAAAAGCGTTGTTTTTCCTAAGACTCACAAGACACAACCCTTAATCCTTGACCTCCATATCTTCCTCTAGACGCATCTTGATTCTACACCCTTTGATGATTATATTGATCGATCTTTGCTGCTACGAGTGTCTACTCGCTCCTCCGTCTAATAATAATAATAATAGTAATTGCAATAATAATAGTAAAATAAAATAAAAATAATAAGAATAATATAATAATAATAATAATAATTATTATTATTATTATTATTATAATAATAATAAAATAATAATAATAATAATAGTAAAATAAAATAAGAATAATAATAATAATAATAATAATAGTAATAGTAATAATAATAAATAATAATGATAATAATAATAATAATAGTAAAATAAAATAAAATAAATAAGAAGAAGAAGAATAATTATAATTATTATAATAGTAATAATAATAAAAATAATGATAATGGTAAAATAATAATAAGAATATGATAACGCTGTCGTTGACGCGATCAAATTAATACTACTAAACTATAGCAACTTCAGTATTGCTAAGATAGTAGTCAAGAAAATAGAAAGGGTAAAGTAACCCTAAGTCGTCTCCCAACGAACACAGAATTGATTTTTAACAAATTAGTTCTTATAAAACTATACAAATGAGTTAGTCAAACAAAATAAAAAATATAGGGGATTAATATAAACAAAGATAGAAATAAAGTTTAAAAGATAAAAAGAAATAAAAACAATAGTAAAAAAAATAGATTGATTCCATTGCTTTTTCAAAATAGATTCATCATCGGTTATCTAAAGATTATTGCTCAATTAATTATTGTTGTAGATTTACAAATTAATCAATGTAAAGTCTCAATGAATTTGTTGGCGTTCTCACTTTTAACCAAAGTACAGTCTCAATTAAAAGTGAGAACTTTTAGATTATCCACAGTAAATTCAACCAAAGTACAGTCTCAATCAAATTTTACTATGCCTAATCATGTCTATTCTTTTATCTCCTCACCAAATAAAAAAGCTTAATTAATCAAAGTAAAGTCTCAATTAATTTTTGTTAGAGTAAATACCTTTGATCAAAGTAAAGTCTCAATTATTGGTAAAAACTCATTTAATCATATGAAAGTTTCTAAATAAAATCAAAGTAAAGTCTTAATTAAATTTAAAAACCCTTGACTCATATGATCAATATGCATATAGTTTTAAAATCATTACTTTTTATGTGATTCAAAGATAAAAAACATAGATAAATTAAAACCTCAACAATAATAAAAAGAACAAAGAAATTAATTCATTCTAACCTTAGAATCCATAATGAAATTACAATGGAATCAACCCAAGAAGTTTAGCAATTCATGGAATACAAAATAAAAAGAAGAATAGAGAGAAGAAAAGAGAGAGAAAGGAAACGAAATTAGGCACCCCTAAGGGTTCCAAAACTCCGAAGTCCCGAGCTTGTTTTCTACTTCTCCCTTGGTCTCTTTATATAGGAATTGGACTGGGCTTTTCTGTTGCTAAAATCTCTCAAATATCTTTTAAAATAAAGATAAATATAAATATTTAAAAATATTTGGAGAGATATAGAGTATTTGACAAATATAGTTGGTTGATAATATCAATATCTAATATAATTAAATAAATAAATTACTTAAAGATATATGATAAATTATCACCAATTAATATTTGTATTAATTTTCCAAATCAACCCTTTGCAATGTCCTCAAATTATCTTCTAAATAATCCAATATCTTCAAAATATATTTGTTTGTTGTGGATCTAAAAAGATTCCAGAAGATCTTGTCATATTTAAAAAGATTTGGTAGTTATTATCTTTCAATATTTTATGGTATAATTAAATAAGATAATTATTTAAAAATATCAAATAAAATATCTAAAGATATATTTTTCCCAAATTATCTTCTATCATAAAGATAAAGAAAACCGCAAGGTCCAATTTTTTTTGTTCCTCTCTTCTTGGTTTAGCCAAACTTATTCATTTTTTCAAGCTTTTCTTGCTGTTTTCATGCAATGCTTGGCTTGTATTTTTGTGCTTTTGATAATTTCTTATTCTTGGATTTATCTTTAAGGTGTCATGAAGCTTTAATCAATTTATTTCCACACCTCCATGAGCTCAACATAGCTGCAGCTGCACTAATACACCTCAAAATATCCAAAGAACATTTATGCAACTAAAAAGCTATTTTTAACATGTTTTTGTATCTCATGCTCAATAAACCCAATTATAGGAAATCCCAATTAAATCAATCTTTAAACACACAAATTCAATTAAATACGCAGAATTAAACACTGAATGAGGGCAAAAATACGCACTCATTAGAATAAGAATAAGAATAATAGTAAATAATAATAATATTATTATTAAAATAAAATAATAATAATAATAATAGTAATAATAATAATATAAATAACAATAACAATAAGTATGTCGTCTTTAGAAAAAAAAACTTTAAACATCACACAAGCCAAAAGGAAGAATCATAATAATCATAGTAATGATGGGGTCACAAAGTGAACAATACAACAGAAACCACAAGCACACGCATACTCTCTTTAAAACCACATTCAACAAACATCAAAAGGCTAATTGATAAAAGAATTATTGCATATAATATCATTAAAACAAGAAAGGGCAGTTCCCCCTTCCTTGCACCACAAATGATCTCCCCTTTGATCTCCACCCTTGAGCGCTCTTTCCAGCCCCGCTAAAAAAATATTGAACATATGGGAGGATTTGAACAAATTATGTTTTCATTTTCCCCCACAACCTCCCAATTACCAAGTACATGCACTGATTTTATCATGCTTTAGTCTCAAGCATACACGTAAAACAATAAAACAATTTAAATTAACAAACAATTTGCATACACAAAACTTGAGCCCAAGTCCTCTTAACACCATTCCACATGCTATACCAGCTGAGCCACCATTACTCTTTGTCTTCTCTTTCAACATTTATTAACTTAGGGATTCTCGCCCTCGTATTTATTAAATAAATATTTATTTATGTATTTAATTTTCCTGGGTCTTATATAAAAACCATTACTTTTCAAGTGATTCAAAGATAAAAGACATAGATGAATTAAAACTTCAACAATAATAAAAAGTACAAAGAAATTATTTCATTCTAACTTCAGAATCCATTATGAAATTACAATATAATCAACCCAAGAAGTTTAACACTCCATGAAATCAAAATAAAAGAAATAAAGAAGAAGAAAGGAGAGAGAAAGAAATTAAGCCCCCTTAAGGATTCCTAAATTCTGAAGTCTCGAGTTTCCTCTTTCTCCCTCCCCTTGATCTCTTTATATAGGACTTGGATTGGGCTTTTCGGTTGCTAAAACTTCTCAAATATCTTTTAAAATAAAGATAAAGATGTTAGAAAAATGATTACTTAAATAATACTAGGCTTAAATATACATTTGGTCCCTATTTTTGTTGATTTTATTCAATTTGGTCCCTATTTTCGTTTTATGTTCAATTAGGTCCTCATTTTCGTCAAATTGTGGTCAATTTGGTCATTTTCACTAACGGTGTTTAAATAGTTAACGTTTTTGAATAGTACATGCCACGTGTCAGCTCCTGGTTTTTTTTAATTTTTTTTTTATTTTTTTAATTTTTTTAATTTCAAAAAAAATGGTCCACATGTCAAGTCACAATTGTGCCACGTGTCAATGCAAGTGCCATGTGTCAGTATTATTTTTTTTGGTTCAATTTAGTCCCTATATTCGTTATTTTTGTTCAATTTAGTCCCAATTTTTATTAAAATAAATCAATTTTGTCCTTTTCAAATTGACACTAAATTTAATATCTTTTATACAAATTATATTAATATCTTTTCTAAAATTGACCTTTAAAATTATTATTTTTTAAATTCAATTATAAATTATTAAATTTAATTATAAATTGAATAAATTCTTATATTTAATTTCTAAATAGAATATAATTATTTAAAATACTATAAGAATATAATTATGAATTTTTTTTCTAATATTTATATTCTAAAATATTTTTAAAATTGATATATAAAAATATTTTAAATATTCAAAATATTTAGAAAAATAAACTAATATTTGTAAAATTAACATTTACATATAAAATATTTTAGATTTTAATATCTAAAATGCAATAAAAATATTAAATATTTTAAATTTAAATATAAATCTAACAAATTTTAATATATATTTTTTAAATTTTATTAATTATATTTTAATAATATTTAAATAATTATATTTTATTTAACAATTGAATCTAAGAACTATATTCAATTAATAATTAAATATTATAATTTATAATTAAATTTAAAAAATAAGTAATAATAATGTCAATTTTAAAAATTAAATGGTTCTATTTTAACAAAATTTGGGACTAAATTAAACAAAAATAATGAATATAGGGACTGAATTGAACAAAAATAATGAATATAAAGACTAAATTGAACAAAAAAAATAATACTACTAGAAACTAACACGTGGCACTAGCATTGACACGTGGACACTTTTTTAGAAATTAAAAAAATTTAAAAAAAAAATTTTAAAAATTTAAAAAAATTTAAAAAACCAGGAGTTGACACGTGGCATGTACTGTTAAAAAACGTTAACTATTTAAACACCGTTAGTGAAAAGGATCAAATTGACCACAATTTGACGAAAATGAGGACCTAATTGAACATAAAACGAAAATAGAGACCAAATTGAATAAAATCAACAAAAATAAGGACCAAATGTATATTTAAGCCATAATACTATTAATAATAAAAAATAAAAAATAATATTTTAATAATTATTAAAGTAATAATAATACTAAGATATATATATATATATATATATATATATATATATATATATATATATATATATATATATATATATATATATATATATATATAAACCAATGAATATTAATAAGAGATCAACAATTATAATAACAATAAGAGATAAAAAGTAGATGACGAAAGGAGTATAAATAGCCTGGGTTGAGGCACACATAACGCTATCCTTAGAGAGACAACACTCATACTGCATAGGGCTAAACAAATACACAATCATATGTGTTTCAAATCATATGCGTTTCTCTCCCAAGATACAACAACCCGTCAGATCAATCGAGTGCAGCGAAGGATCTCTGAACCTTATGAACACCACTGTTTTAAAAGATAGTATAGAGAAAAAAAGAAGAACACTCTTGAGAAAACTCTAGTGTTTGTTGTTCTTTGTTGTTATATTTTTCCCCATGCACCTAGATGGTATTTATAGGTAGAAAAGGAAGACAAAGAGTAAATTGTAATAAGAATATAGCTATTAGCCATAAAAAAATTAACCCATAAATTAAAGGTCTATAAACACATGAGTAATAATAAGTTTTTTATTTTAATTATTTATTTTTTAAATTATATTAAAATATTTCTAACAATCCCCCACATAATTTAAAAAATAAAATAAAACAAAATCTATTATCTTTTAAAACAAAACATTGTAGTTCAGTGTAAGGAACCTTCCGGGTCTGACCCTTACACCTAATGGTTATAAACTTCCACCCGAGAAAATGTAGAGACTTGATTGTCTTGAGCTACATCCCCTCTGGCCGGATTTTAGTAAATAACACATACAATATCGATGTTCATTATAGGTTATAATCAGTGGGTGCACGTTACGACCTTGTGCATGTATCTTGTTTCATGAGTGTCATTTAGAGACTTGCCCATGTCTCACAATGGCGACCCCACCATCACACTCACTAGGTAAACCCTCGAAGGGTGGTTTGTGACTCACACTCCTACAATAATTGTCATTAGGTTTATTAAGAGGTATTTTATAAACTAAGCATAATAATGCACATACCTCAACCATTGGGTTTATTAAGAGGTATTTTATAAAATAATATATAAGCATAACAATGCATATACCTCAACCTAATTATTGCAACAATTTATAGTACACCTCGCCATAGGAATGAGACATTAAATTTAATCAAATTATTTGGTGTACTTTAGTCAACAACAACTTCGTTATTACCCATTGAACTCCATTTCATGGGATCACCATTCATGTGGAGATGGGTGTCCATTGTTGCAACTAATTTATGGGCTATAGTCTCATTCCCCTCGTCGACTTAAATTCTTGTTGATGCATCAACCCTTTGATAAGCAGATCTGCAATATTTCTTTTTGACCTGATAAAGTCAAGAGAGATAACCATGAGTAATTAAGTTTCTAATACATTTGTCTTTCATTCTTATATGTCAATTTTATTGAAATTTTTACTAAAAACTTTAAATATAACAATTTGATTTTCAGGATGCATTGAAAATAGGAATAATTTATGCTTGCATAATAGATCATGACAGAAAAACAACTTTTTAACATATTCCATGATCGTGCACCTCCATCCAAGCTTAAAACATAACCATAACCAGTAGTTGGTTTTGTGTCACCAGAATCAATATCCAATTTACATTAAAAATATCATTCAATAATCTTAAAAAATTGGGCATATTGCCATAACTAGAAGAAACACAAATAATATTATCACTAAATGGCAAAATAGTATTAGAGGTATATTTTCACTCACTTCAGAATATATAACCAATAATTTTTTTTTATATTAAGAGGTATGTTAACCATTGCAAGATAACCCCCACACTTTGAAATATTTTAAATGTGGTTTTCTTTTTTCATAACTCATAAAAAGTTTTATCACAATCTTTTGTGTTCAAAATATGGCAAGCAAAATATGAAGTTTCACTAATATAATGTTAGGCAAGCTAGAACTTGAAGCATAACATTTACCATATCAAACAAAAACATTTTTTTTCTTTCGCTGCACCATTACATTAACACCATACGAATATGTTACTTAATGAATAATACCATGAATTTCACATAAAAATAATCATTTATAAAGACATGTATCATCACTTCTCTATTTAATTAATTTTGTACCTCAAAATTTCATAACTTGAATGGTCTCAACTTCTCTCAACAATTGTAATAAAAGAATGTCATAAATCACAACTTAACATTTTGTAATAATCAAAGGAAACTTATAAATATTTTATTACAAGAGATAAAGTTACTTAACTCAAACAAATCATCACAAATATATCATTTACAACCAAAACACATGTCTCTGAAATAATAATCTTATTGCACTCAAGAATCACTTCTTCACCTTGCTGAGCACAAGAAAGTTTCTAAATTCAGAAACATGAAAAACTTTTCTTTTTTGTTTTTAAAAAAAATACTGGAAGACAAGTTTAGTTTTTACTTGACCATCCCTTCAATTTTTGTTATGAAGATTTTTTTATCAGCATTCACATGATAAAGATTATATTTACTATCAGTCATAAACAATAATTTTAAATTCATAAATTTGATAAAGATTATATTTATTATCAGTCATATTTTTTTTCATATAAATATCAAGCTAATTTTGTTTTTCCTTTGCAAATGCAAAGTTTAGTTAAAGTGTTTTCCACAACATAATAGTAGTTTTAGTAAGACAAATTATTTTATAATTATTTTCATATGAAATACTTAAAATATATACATGATATATAACATCTTTATCAATGGTAAGAATAGACAATATTAAAGCACAAATTAATATAACAACAAAAATATTAGCTTTAAACATCACAAAAAATTATTCAATGAGCCAAAAATGTATTTATCTATCATTTCATTTTTGTTACCAATAGAAATAGAAACAATTATACCCATAATTTTTAGGCTTAGTTGAAATTGATTTAATTATAACCATGAGAAACACATTAGTTCATAAAATGTGTTTTCAGTCTTAAAGCACAAATTAATATAACAACAAAAATATTAGCTTTAAACATCACAAAAAATTATTCAATGAGCCAAAAATGTATTTATCTATCATTTCATTTTTGTTACCAATAGAAATAGAAACAATTATACCCATAATTTTTAGGCTTAGTTGAAATTGATTTAATTATAACCATGAGAAACACATTAGTTCATAAAATGTGTTTTCAGTCTTCAGCTCTATATTATTTTTAATCTTAGAAATGAATACAAATGAGTAATCAAAAATAAGAATAGACAATATTAAAGCACAAATTAATAGAACAACAAAAATATTAGCTTTAAACATAACAAAAAATTATTCAATGAGCCAAAAATGTATTTATCTATAATTTCATTTTTGTTACCAATAGAAATAGAAACAATTATACCCATAAATTTTTAGGCTTAGTTGAAATTGATTTAATTATAACCATAAGAAACACATTAGTTCATAAAATGTGTTTTCAGTCTTCAGCTCTATATTATTTTTAATCTTAGAAATGAATACAAATGAGTAATCAAAAATAAAAATAATAAGGAGTTTTCTCTCTAAGAATGTTAGATAAATGATTACTCAAATAATACTATTAATAATAAAAAATAAAAAATAATATAATAATAAAAATTATTAAAGCAATAATAATACTAAGACATATACATAAATCAATGAATATTAATAAGAGATCAACAATTATAATAACAATAAGAGATAAAAATTAGACGAAGAAAGGAGTAGAAATATTTTGGTTAATAATTTATGATATAATTAAAAAATTAATTATTTAAAGATATCTGATAAATTATCACCAAATAATATTTGCATTAATTTTCTCAATATCGCCAATTTTGCCCTCTCTTGTTTGACTATTTAACCCACTTTGACCAGAATTGACTGTTTGACCAACTTTAAGCAGTTGATTGTTTCAGTGTCCATTGAAAGGCTGCCATATGGCACACACACACACTCTCTCTCTTCAAAATTAGGGTTTACTGCGTCAGGGTTTCTGCTTCCATGATGGGTTGTGGCTGTCGCGGTAAGACCCATGAAATTTAATTAATTAATTAATTAATTAATTAATAAATGCGGGTAGTGGGAGCCTTTATGACATTGAATGTTAATTTATGTGATATGGAAAGGTACTAGCTTAAATGGTTGAGAGTACTTGGTTATGTGAAAATATTTGGGTTCAAGTCCTATGTATGCCATTTATGTGTTTTAAAATAATTGATTAATATTTTAATAATATGCTTGATCATGTTGAGTGATAATATAATATTAGAATTTTAAGAATTATCATGAAACATGAATTGGTTGAATGGTTGTGCATTGCTAATGTTACATTGGCATGTTTATGGGTTCAAACCTTGGTAAGAACCAAATTAAACTTATTTTTTGCTAAAATTTTCTTTGGCATGAATGTGAAAGGGCATAGGAACCCTAGCTGGCCAAGGAGTAGCCGGGACATTAAAATACCATTTTGACTTCCGGAAGTTGACTTTCAGTGATACATTTTGACTTCTGAAAGTCGACTTCCGGTGATATATTCTGACTTTCGAAAGTTGACTTTCGGTGATATATTTTGAGTTCCAGAAATCGACTTCCGGCGATATATTTTGACTTTCGAAAATCATATATTTTAACTTCCGGAAGTCGACATCCGAAAGTAATTTTGGGGGTGTGATGTTCGTGGATTTCCTTAAATAGTCAAAGAGGTTTTTTTGGAAATTTAAAGAAATTTTGGAGATTCAGAAGAAATGATTGGAGGTGTAGAAAGAAAGATCCTTTGTGATAATAAATAGGAGTGTGGGTACCAATATTCAAAATATAAAGGGCTTTTACTTCCCGCACCTTCACAGTTTCTTCGTATATCCCCTCCAAATTTTAAATGACCATTTTGTTTTTGAAAAGTGATTTCCACATTATATATTCTGAAAACTTTTCAAAACAAATTATTTCGAATTTTGAGAATGAAATGTTAGAAACGAAAATTTCAAAATGTAATTTTCGAAATAGATTTTTGAAACATATGAAATATGTTTTGAAATAAATTTTCTGAAACGAAACTCATAAAATACCTTTCGAAATATATTTTCGGAATATTATGATATGAAATATATTTCGGACAGTTTTCGAAATCATATGAAATATGTTACAGAAAAAAACTATTGAAAACGAGTATTTTTTTTTTTCTCTCTTTTTCTTTCTTCTTCGTTCTCCTTCTCTTCTTTCTCTACAGTAATTTTTTTTCTTTTCTTATTCCTCTAAATCGTTCTCCTCTCTTTTTCTTTCTCTACAGCAGCCTGTGCGAAGGAAGGTGATAGTGGCAATGGTGTGATGAAGGATATCTAAGTCTTTTACTAGTAATGGTATGGGTGCTGTTAGTATTGTTGCGCGTGCAGGAAGCAATAACCTATAAAGGTTATCTAGCTTTTGGTCCCAGAAATCATTTGGGCTATTTAGTTGGGGTATTTCTTCCAGCATCTCCAAAATTTCTTTTACACATGCAAATCTTTTTTTTTTTAAATCTCAAAAATACTATTTGACCATTTAAATAAAGTCACGGACATCACACTCCCAAAATATATAATCGAAAGTTAAAATATAATATCGAAAGTCGATTTACGGAACTCAAAATATATTATTAAAAGTCAACTTTTGGAAGTTAAAATATATTACTGGAAGTCGCCTTCCAGAAATAAAAAAATATTATCAGAAGTCAACTTCCGAAGTCAAAATATATTACCGAAAGTCGATTTTCGAAATTCAAAATATATTACGGAAGTCGACTTAAAAAAAAGAATATATATATATATATATATATATATATATATATATATATATATATATATATATATATATATATATATATATATATATATATATTTCGTTTATATTTTTTTAATTTAAAGTTTTGTTTTTAAATTTTATTTTTTAGTTTAATTATTTTTAATACAATATATAAACAAATTATCTCTCTCTCTACCTCTATATATATATATATATATATATATAATTTTATTTTACCTAAACTTTGTATAAAAAATATTAATTCTGTTTGAACTACTTTTAATTTTATTTAAAGTTTATGTTTTCTAAATTTTAAATGTTTTTTTAGTTTATTATTTTATATTTTATTTATTTTTTATGTTTTCATATTTTTTAATATATATTTGAAAAATATAATAAAATATTAATATATATATATATATATATATATTAAAATTTTATTTATATTTAATGTACAGAAAAAATAAATATAAATATAAAAATAAATAAAACTAAAGTATTATTAAACTTTAAATAAAATGAAATGAAATATGATTTTTTTTATTTAATTTTGACTTCCGGTAGTCGATTCCCGGTAATATATTTTGCCTTCTGGAAGTCAACTTTCGGCAATATATTTTTACTTCAGAAAATCGACTTCTGGTAATATATTTTGACTTTTGGAAGTCGACTTCCTGTAATATATTTTGACTTCTGGAAGTTGACTTCCGGTTATATATTTTGATTTTCGAAGGTCGACTTCCGATTATATATGTTGACTTCCGGAAGTATTCTTCACCAAAAGTCGACATTCAGAAGTAATTTTGGGAGTGTGATGTGCGTGGCTTTACTTAAATGGTTAAAGGATATTTTTGTGATTTAAACTTTTTTTAAAGGTGTTGAAGAAATTTTGAAGGTGCAGGACTCGAGAAAAGTTCCATGAGGCCATTTCTTCCAAAATTTGTTCTTGCATACAAAAATTCTCCTTCTGCCCTTTTCCACAAATCGGAAATGAAGCAATATTTTAAGTCAATGGCGATAGAGAATATATCAACTAAGATATTTACTAATTTATTGCAATATTACGTTTCCAAATAAAAGCACGCTAACAAATTTTGGAAATCTTTATTGCACAATCATCTTGATGTAGCCATGAAACAGTCTGTAACGTCCTAGCAGGAAATTGCTTATTTGCAATTTAAAATAAGAAAATAATAAGAATAAACCGCATTTATTACTAAGTACTTTCCTAAAAACGTGAGAAATTTTAAAATTATTTCAACGCGCCAATTATAAATAAAATCCACGGCGGTTGGCACAAGCAAGCTTGAAGCAAAGAATTGAAAAAGTCATGTTGATGAAGGATTGACCCCAACCAAGGGTGGAGGCACATGCTTAAGAAGACTAAGCATGTTTAGAAAGGAAGTTCATTAATCCTTCATCCCTTTCATTTGTGTTTGTTATTTTTGATTCCCAAAGTTGACTTAGTTTATTCAACTTTAGTTGACTTGTTGACCTTTGACTAGGTTTGACTTGTTGACTTAGTTGACATGCTTTCTAGGTTAATTAGGAGTAAGAAAAGCAATGCTAGGTGGCACATGGTGATTGGGGAGCATAAATTATGTGGAAGAGAGAGTAAAGCAAAGGCATAAAGCATAAAGTAAAAGACATGAAGCAAGTGTACCTATGTACCTTTGGTCTCCTTTGTTTTTAGCACACTTTGACCACTTTTTGGAGACATATGAGACACATTCTTTGTCTCCTTTTGTGCTAGAACGAAATTAGCCTTGCACACACCATAATTAGCTCTTTTGTCTCTCATTTTTTGTAACCTTATTTGACCTAGTTTCTAGAAGCTTGGGTTAGGTTTTTTTAGAGACATTCTTAGGTATCTTTTATTTGCTTAGAGACCCCTAAACTCTTCTATATAAAGGGTGCTTCTCACATTTTTACCATTTCTTTCCTTTCCATTTTATGTTTTCTTCTTCCTTTAATTGTTCTTGGTTTTCTATGGTTTATATGTTTTCCATTTCCTTTTTGTTTTGAATCAATCCATCATCTTCTTTCTTGTGCTTTGTGAAAGGAACCTTCACATCTAGATAGCTTGCTATCTTAATGTCCAGTGGGGATTTCACTTAGCTTTCTTAATCAACTCACACCATATTTAATAATCTTAAAATGGAACAAGATAAACCTTCATCAATCACGAATGAAATGATGCCTAATCTCTATATTATTGGTTTTAGAATGTTGTATTGAATTCTTTGTTAAGTTGATTACAGTAGTATTATCCCAATACAAAGGTACCTTGCTTAGCCTTACACCATAGTCCAAAAGTTGATGTTTCAACCATATGATTTGTGCACAGCCATGTCCAGCAGTAATATATTCAGTTTTAGTTGTGGAAAGTGCCACACAAGCTTGTTTTTTACTATTCCATGAGATTAGACTTGATCCAAGCAAATGGCAAGTACCACTTGTGCTTTTCCTATCCAGTTTGCATCCTGCATAGTCCGAATCTGAAAAGCCACTAAGAGATATGATAGAATCACATGGATACCATAATCCAACATTGCTTGTTCCTTTGAGGTACTTTAGAATCCTTTTTGCAGCCTTAAAGTGTGATTCCTTTGGATTTGCTTGAAATCTAGCACATAAGCATACTCCAAACTGAATATCTGGTCTACTTGCTGTAAGATAGAGGAAAGACCCAATCAACCGTCTATATTTGGTTGAATCCACTGGTTGGCCAACCTCATCTACATCCTTAAGGCAATTTTTTGCAATTGGAGTGGCAGCTTCCTTGCAATCCTCCATTTTGAACTTTTTCAACAAGTCAAAACAATATTTCGATTGGTTTAAAAATGTTCCATGCTTGAGTTGCTTGACTTGCAGCCTTAGAAAGTAGGTAAGCTCACCCATCATGGACATCTCAAATTCTCCCTACATAGCTGCAACAAACTCTTCACACAATGTGTTGTTATTTGAACCAAAGATGATATCATCAACATACACTTAAACAAGTATAACATCATTATCATGTTTTCTAATGAGGAGTGTTTTATCCACTGCACCTCTAGCATAACCTTTTGATAAGAGAAAATTGCTTAGCCTTTCTGATGAGTGCGTATTTTTGCTCTCATTTAATGTTTAATTCTAGGTATTTAATTAAATTTGTGTGCTTAAAGAGTGATTTAATTGACAGTTCTGATAATTAGGCTACTTGAGCTTACGTGATAAAAATGTCTTAAAAAGTGATTTTTAGTTGCATAAATTATTTCTTGGATATTTTAACGTTTGTTGATGCAGCTGAAAGTATGATTAAGCTCATTCAAGGTGGGAAAATAAATTGATTGAAGTTAAAAACCACCTTTAAATAAGGCTGAAATTAGCAAATTTTGGGAAAATCACTTCTACACCCTAGTTTTTACTTATACACTCCCTCTTTCTAAATGGGTCTCACCAAAAACCTATTCTGCACCCCCTAATATGTCTATTTACACTCCTCCTACCACTTAAACTCCACTCACCCAGATCATGCCATGTGGCAATCCTCAACTTTTAAATCTGTCCAATTAAAACATTTCACATGGCATTAATCCTTGCACATGCATGTGAACCAATCAGGGCGTGCCACGTCATCCTCTTTAACCCTAGCTTCTTCTCCTTGAAACCAAAGCCTCCATGAAACCCGCCACCGGTAGCCATTGTGTCATCATCGTCAACAAAAATTGCTGCAGTGTGCGATGAACAAATCAACAATGCTTCTCCACCACCGCCAATCACGCTGCACCCATCACACCATGCTTGACGAGCCACCAGTGTAGCACCAATGGCCACCATGAATGAACCTTCACTGAAGCTGCACCATCAACGTTGAAACCGCACCTGCAACGCACAACAGCAACGACGACGAGCAACACCATCACAACAACAACTGCAACAGTCTTCACGTTCAGAGATCTGCACCTACTAGCTAGAATAGAAATGCGCACCATCACCACCGCGAGTTCTTGTTCCACAACAACAGCCTGCACCGTTTCTGCATCTTCACCAAACTCGAGCCAGCTTCCATCGCGAATCCTTCATGTTGCCACCAGGAACCTACAACTCGCCGACAGCACACTCCTTCACGAGCAACATTGCAGCGATAGTACAGTTCAGAGTCCACCATTGTTGCAACCGTCAAAGCTCATTCCTCTCCGCAACCAAAGTGTGACAGTGAAACCCTAATTCTAGAGAGAGAAGGAGCTGCCACATGTCATCTTTTCATTGCACAGTCAAACTGGTCAATGGAGTAGTCAACTCTGGTCAAATTCTGGTCAAAATTGAAAAAATGGTCAAACAAGAGGGGCATAATTGGAAATT
Source organism: Vigna unguiculata (assembly GCF_037176805.1). Taxonomy (NCBI): domain Eukaryota; kingdom Viridiplantae; phylum Streptophyta; class Magnoliopsida; order Fabales; family Fabaceae; genus Vigna; species Vigna unguiculata. The sequence continues at coordinate 25,003,184 of NC_140802.1, forward strand.
GGACAGAAATTAAGTTGCTAATTAATTAAATAAAAATAAAAGATTTTAGCAACCGACAAATAAAGTCCAAAGTCCAGTAGAAGCCTATATAAAGAGACCAAGGGGGAAACAAAAGGAACAAGTTCGACACGTCGGAATTGAGGAACCCTTAGGGGGACTTAATTTCTTTCTCTCTCTTTTCTTCTTTCTTTTCTTCTCTCTTTATTTTGCATTCTAAACTTCTTGGGTTGATTCCATTGTAATTTCTTAATTGGATTCTTAGGTTAGATCAATTAATTTCTTTCTCTCTCTTTTCTTCTCTCTTTTCTTCTCTCTTTATTTTGCATTCTAAACTTCTTGGGTTGATTCCATTGTAATTTCTTAATTGGATTCTTAGGTTAGATCAATTAATTTCTTTGTTCTTTTTATTATCGTTGAGGTTTTCATTCATCTATGTCTTTTATCTTTAAATCACGTAAGAAGTAATGATTTTAAATCTATATGCATGTTGGTCATATGAGTCCAAGGGTTTTTAAATTGAATTGAGACTTTACTTTGATTTTATTTAGAAACTTTCATATGATTAAATGAGTTTTTACTAATAATTGAGACTTTACTTTGGTTAAAGGTATTTACTCTAACTACAATTAATTAAGACTTTACTTTGATTAATTAAGCTTTTTATTTGGTGAGGAGATAAAAGAATAGACATGATTAGGTATAGTAAATTTGATTGAGACTGTACTTTGGTTGAATTTACCGTGGATAATCTAAAAGTTCTCACTTTTAATTGAGACTATACTATGGTTAAAAGTGAGAATGCCAACAAATTAATTGAGACTTTACATTGATTAATTTGTAAATCTATAACAATAATTAATTGAGCAATAAGATTTAGATAACCGATGATGAATCTATTTTGAAAAAGCAATGGAATCAATATATTTTCTTTACTATTGTTTTTATTTCTTTTTATCTTTTAAATTTTATTTCTATCTTTGTTTATTTTAATCCCCTATATTTTTTATTTTATTTGACTAACTCATTTGTATAGTTTTATAAGAACTAATTTGTTAAAAATCAATTCAGTGTTAGTTGGGAGACGACTTAGGGTTACTTTACCCTTTCTATTTTGTTGACTGAAGTTGTTATAGATAAGTAGTATTAATTTGATCGCGTCAACGACAACGTTATCACTTTCATACCATTGTCTTGGTGCTTGTTTCAAACCATATAAGGCCTTTTTCAATTTGAAAACATGGTTAGGATAGAGATGATCCTCAAATCTAGGAGGTTGTGATACATACACTTCTTCATTTAGGAAACCATTCAAGAATGCACTTTTCACATCCATTTGATGCAATTTAAAGTTACACATACAAGCATATGCTAAGAGTAATCTCACAGCTTCTAGCCTAGCTATAGGTGCATAAGTTTCATCAAAATCAATGCCTTTTTCTTGATTATAACCTTTAGCAACTAGTCTAGCTTTGTTTCTTACAATATTACCATCTTCATCCATTTTGTTTCTAAAAACCCATTTAGTTCTAATTATATTCATATCATCAGTTTTAGGCACTAGAAACCACACATAATTTCTTGTGAATTGATTGAGTTCATCTTACATAGCCACAATCCAATTACTATCATTCAAAGCAACATGTTCACCAAACTACAATCCTACATCTAGTAAATACTCCCTGTTTGATATCACCTATGATGTTGTCCTTTGATAAACCTCTAGGCTGGATCCAATCCTTGGACAAGTTGTTGTCAGCAGCTTTTTCAGTCGATTGTTTTTCCTATTTAGCCGACTGATTTCCTGCAGTAGTGAGCTTTTCTGCAGCAAAAATCTATTTTTGTAGTAGATCTTCTTCATCTGCATTCTTTGGCACTTGATCTTGCAACTTTGGGTTAGTTTCATCAAGTACAACATGCATAGATTCTTCAATAGTCATCAATCTCTTATTATAGACTCTATATGCATGACTTTGTGTAGCATAGCCTAGAAAACACCTTCATTTATAAGAAATCAATGTATACTATATGATGCATGATGCAGATCAATCAAGTATATATTGTTGACTCTTTTTCCTATCAATACAATACTACTACATGCATCATAGATAAGACAATGATTTGGTTCAAACACAACTTTAAAACCTTTGTCACTAAGTTGGTCGAGGTACCACAAGTCTTTCTTTTCACTTTTGATAACCTGCAAAATAAATATACATTACATGGTACCCTTTCATAGGTTGGGTCCAACATGGTTATGCCTTTCTAGATCCTTTTGGGATCCATTTCATAGTCTTTTTAGGAACATCATATTTTCTAGCATGAAAATTCTTAATAACATGACCTTTTTGCATATAGTAGTTGCATGAAATGAATGGCATGTCACTTGGCATACTTTTTGAAAACAAACTAGAGAACTTCTTGGTTTTCTTTTGAAGGTTGGGTTTGTTCGGACAATTTTAGGGAGGAAGCGGGAGATGGCGGTTAGTTGGACAATGAGGCGTTGCACTTCTTTGACATTGTTGGGGCTTCGCATCTCAATGATTGCATTGAATTTCTCGAGATTAGCCTCGATGTCACGTTGTGTGAGCATGAAACCGAGGAATTTACCACGGTCGACGCCGAAGACGCACTTTTCGGGGTTGAGGCGGAGGTTGTATTGTCGTAATGCGAAGAAGACGGTGGACAAGTCTTGAGCGTGCTGGTCATGACTTGGGGATTTGACAACCATATTGTCAATGTATACCTCGACACACTTGCCCATTATGTGGCTGAAGACCTTATCCATTAATCGTTGATACGTTGCTCCTGTGCTTTTGAGACCGAATGACATAACTTTGTAGAAGTAGTTGGCGTCGTTTGTAATAAAGGCTGTTTTGGTCATGTCGGATGCGACCATAGGAATCTGGTTGTAACCAGAGTATGCATCTAGAAAATTGAGAACTTTGTTACCGGCTGCATTGTCAACTAGCCGGTCGATGTTGGGTAAGGGGTAGGCATCCCTAGGACAGGCCTTATTGAGATCCGTGTAATCGATGCACATTCACCATTTGCCGTTAGCTTTCTTGACCAATACTACGTTGGAGAGCCAGGTGGTATAATGGGCTTCTTCGATGAACCCTGCGTTGAGTAACTTGTCGGCTTTAGTCTTGGCTGCTAGTCGGTGTTCGTCATCAAGCTTGCGTTTCTTCTGGGAGACATACCTGGCATCCTTGTAAATGGAGAGTTTGTGGGATGCGACTTGAGGGTCAACGCCGGGCAAGTCAGTGGCGGACCAGGCAAAGAGGTCAGTGTTGCTGATGAGGGTAGGCGTAAGGATTTTGCGCTGCTCGGGTTGTAAGCCAATGCCCAGTTTGATGGTGCGTCCATTAGGGAGTTCCAGTGGTGTAGTTTCATCGACCGGCTCGAGGCGGGCATCCTGGCCTACTCTAGGATCCAAATCATCTCCAGATAGGGCTATGTTAGAGCCAGGTGGACGCTCAATATGATTGGTTTGAAGAATGGGAAGTTGTGGGCGTAAGCTAGCCATGTAGCATTCGCGTGCAAGCCGTTGGTCGTTGTGGATGGTAAGGATATCGCCGGATGGGGATGGAAATTTCATGGCCAGATGAGGTGTGGATACCACTGCACCGAGAGTGTTAAGGGATGGCCGGCCGAGAAGGACATTATATGATGTAGGCGCGTCGAAGACAAGGAAGCTGATATCGCTAGCAACTTCAGTATTGCCAGTTAGTAGTGAACAAAATAGTTAGGGTTAAGATAACCCTGAGTCGTATCACAACGAATACGGAATTGATCTCAAATATTTGATTCTTAAAAATGCAATAAAAACTAGCAATTATAAAAATAGGGGGTTTTGATATGCAAAGAAAATGACACGGAAGATTGTAAACACAGTAATAGTAAATAGGTCAATTCCACTGCTTTTTCTAAATAAGATTCTTCATTGGTTATCTAGAGATTATTGTTAAATTAATTATTGTTGTTGATTTACAAATCAATCAATGTAAAGACTCAATTCATTTGTTGGCATCCTCACTTTTAATCAAAGTACAGTCTCAATTAAAAGTGAGAATTGTTAGATTATCCATAGTAAATTCAATCAAAGTACAGTCTCAATTAATTTTACTATGCCTAATCATGTCTATTCCTTTGTTTCTTTACCAAATAGAAAACTTAATTAATCAAAGTAAAGTCTTGACTAATTTTAGTTAAAGTAATTACCATTAATCAAATTAAAGTCTCAATTATTGGCAAAAACTTATTTAATCAAATGAAAGTTTCTAAACAAAATCAAAGTAAAGTCTCAATTTAATTTAAAAACCTTTTAACTCATATGATTAGCATGTATGTAGATTTAAAATCATTATTTTCTATTCGATTAAGAAGCAAAGGACATAGATAAACAAAAACCACAACAATAATCAAAATAACAAACACATAAATTCATCTAACCTCAGAATCCATTTAAGAAATTACAGTGGAATCAACCCTTAAAGCTTAGCCCTCCATGGCTTTGATGGAATACATGATGATATGAAAGAAAGAAAATAAAAGAAGAATGAGAGATGTGGTGGAGACGGTATCTGCCAAAACCAGAGAGTTCTAAGTGTCTAAGCTGTAAGTTGTAAAAAATAAGTTGTCCCGCTTCTACTCCCTTAAGTCTCTTTATATAGGCTTCCACTGGACTTTGGGCTTTATCTGTCAGTTGCTAAATTCTTTCATTTTTATTTAATTAATTAGCAACTCAATTTCTGTCCAATTTCCAATTCTGCCCCTCTTATTTAAGCATTTTTACAAAATTGACCAGAATTTGACCAGAGTTTGACTAGAGTTGACCAGTTGACCAAATTTGACAAATTTGACTGTGCAATTAGAGGCTGACACGTGGCGCAGAGCCTTTCTCTCCAGAATTAGGGTTTGCTCCTCCTTCCTCCCGTGCGTGACGGCTGCTGTTTCGCGTTTTCCGGCAAGGTCTTCTTCTCCGGCGAAGGCAAGGGCGTGAGCGAAACTGGTTGGAGCAGATGCGTTTGCGAGGTGAAGTGGTGCGCTGCTGCAGTGGTGGACGGTGTTCGCTGCTGGTGTGGTGCAGATTCCGGCGAAGAGTTCGCGGTTCCGATCTGTTCCTCGCTGTTGGTGGTGCGCGAAGGATGGTGGAGTGTTCGCGTTGTTGCTGCAGATGCGGAGGCGAGAAGATGGAGGTGTGGTGGTTCTGCAGTGGTGGCGTGAAGCTGCTGCCATGGTTGTGCGAGAACAAGCTTCACGGAGTTGTGGAGGTCTGCGGTGATGACGGAAATGGCGCGGTGCTGTTGCGGTGGTGTTGTCGCTGCTGGTGCGTCGCCGGCAATGGTGTGATGGTGATGCAGTGGTGGCCGGCGAGGTGAGGAGGTGCGGCGGCGGCTGCCATGGTGGTGGAAGGAGAGAAGAAAATTAGGGTTAGGGTTTCATGAGTGAGATGGAGGAGATGATGACGTGGCAAGATCTGATTGGTTAATTTGGTGAGGGTAGGATTATGACACGTGGCTTGTTCTGGTTGGCTAATTTTAAGAGGTGGGGATTGCCACATGGCATGATCTGGTTGAGTGGAGTTTAAGTGGTAGGAGGGGTGCAACTTAGTGAAAACTAGGGGTGCAGAACAGGTTTTTGTGGTCCACTTGAGGGAGGAGTGTGCAAATAAAATCTGGGGGTGCATTTAGCTCCTGATTTATTCTTTTTCAGAATTTCTTGATTTTGGACTTATTTTGTAACTTAAAATCACACTATTAATTGACCAAAAATAAATTCCAGCTGCATTAACAAACGTTAGAATATCCAATAATATTTTATGCAACTAAAATCAATTTTTACGCCACTTTTACCAAACTTCCTCAATAAATCCAATAATCACAAATCCTAATTAAATCAATCTTTAAGCACAGCAAATTCAATTAAATCCCCAAATTTAAATATTAAATGAGGGCAAAAATTTGAACTCATCAAAAGCGGATTGGGATTGTCTTGGTTTGAGCATCATCACGAAAGACGGTGTGGAGGACGATGTAGCTGCGGATGGAGACTTTTTCTCCTGAGAAACCATATATGGGTTCATCATATGGAACCATAGCGGTAATGTGGAGCTGTAGTTTCTGGTATGTTGCTCAATAGAGGATGTCAACTGAGCTACTTTAGTCGATGAGGACCTTCTTGACGACATAATTTTCCAACTCCACCGTGATGACCATGGGGTCATCCTACTGGTGATCGAGGCCATGGAAATCATCTACTGTGAAGGTTATGGGGGGCATGCGACGTCTGTGGTGGGATGATGAAGGCATGACCACCTCCTTAGAAGCTCCCTCAAGAAGGATCACTAGAAGCATGTCTAGAGGGGAGTCTTCTATTCCATCACCTTTATCTTTGTTTTGCATTACTTTAGTTTGAATTCCCTAAGTTGGTTTCTAGTTGATTTATTTTGGTTGACTTGTTGACTTTGATCCAAAGTTGACCTTTGACCAAGATTAGATTAACTTAAACCAACATGCTAATCCTTGTTTGTCTTGTTTTGTAGGTAATTAAGAGAAAGTAGAGCATGGCTAGGTGGCACTTGGTGATTGGAGCACTTGGATGAAGTGGAAGAGAGAGGAAAGCAAAAAGTATAAAGCAAAAGCAAAAGTAGACATGTACCTTGTCTCCTTTTGCCTTTGTGGTTTATGCCTTAGAAGGTCACTTGGTCTCCTTCCTCTTTTGGCCTAGAATCCTCATGGGAATGCCTCCACCAATCATCTTCCTTCACTTGGCCAAGACTCACTCTCACATTAGGTTTAGGGTTTGCTAGTTAATCCTTTTTCATGTTTTTGTATTTGCTAAAGGACCCCTATGAACTCCTATTTAAAGGGTGCTCCTTGTCTTGTAAAAGGGTTGATCATTTTGTTTCTAAACTATTGTGTTTCAACCTTTAAATTTTCGTGAGCTCTCCTTCCTAGAAGTGAACTCACCTTTGCCTTATCTTGCTTGCAAGTGGCGGCACCATCACTCATCTCTAGGGCTTGGTTGGCTTAGATCCCCCCCTATGAGTGGCGTGCTTCTTCCATTCTTCATCTTCTATGCTTTCCATTTTTATTGTTTCTTCTTTCATTTTGCTCTTTAGTGTTGTTATTGCCGTGTGTGTTTAAGCTTGAATCCAACTCTCTTCTTCCTTTCATGAGCTTGAGAAATGAACCTTCACATCTAGATAGCATGCTATCTTAATGTCCAGTGGGAATTTTCAAAAAGCTTTCTTAAACAACTTCACCATATTCATAACTCTAAAAGGGAACAAGACAATCCTTCATCATGGGAGTGGGTGATATGGTTGATGGATTGTAGATGGCGGAGATGTCTCTTTCTGGCTGATGAGGTGGATCCCCCACTAGCGAAGCCACCAGAGATGGTGTTAATGGTGCCGCGTTGATGAAGGATTGATCCCAACCAAGGATTGATGCACATGCTTAAGAAGACTAAGCATGTTTAGAAAGGAAGTTCACTAATCCTTCATCCCTTTCATTTATGTTTGTTATTTTTGATTCCCTAAGTTGACTTGTTGACCTTTGACTAGGTTTGACTTGTTGACTATAGTTGACTTAACTTAAGCCAACATGCTAATCTATGTTTATTTGCTTTGTAGGTTAATTAGGAGTAAGAAAGCAATGTTAGGTGGAGCATGCTGATTGGGGAGCATAAATGATGTGGATGAGAGAGTAAAGCAAAGGCATAAAGCATAAAGTAAAAGGCATAAAACAAGTGTACCTATGTACCTTTGGTCTCCTTTGTTTTTAGCACACTTTGGCCACTTTTTGGAGACATATGTGACACATTCTTTGTCTCCTTTTGTGCTAGAACGAAATTAGCCTTGCACACACCATAATTGGCTCTTTTGTCTCTCGTTTTTGTAACTTTATTTGACCTAGTTTCTAGAAGCTAGGGTTAGATTTTTGTAGAGACATCCTTAGGTAACTTTTAATTGCTTAGAGACCCCTAAAATCTTCTATATAAGGGGTGCTCCTAGACATGTAAAAGGGTTGAACATTTTGAAGTAAAAACACTCTTGTGTCTCAACCATTTATGAGAGTTTCCTCCCTAGGGAGTGAATACTTTTAAGCCTTATCTTGCATAACAAGTGGCGACACACATCCACTCCTCTTCAAGGTTGCCATGGCTTCTAGCCTAGCCTTGTAATGGCGTGCTTCTCACATTTTGACCATTTCTTTCCTTTCCATTTTATTTTCTTCTTCCTTTAATTATTCTTGGTTTTCCATGGTTTATGTGCTTTCCATTTCCTTTTTGTTTTGAATCAATCCATCATCTTCTTCTCTTGAGCTTTGTGAAAGGAACCTTCACATCTAGATAGCTTGCTATCTTAATGTTTAGTGGGGATTTCAGTTAGCTTTCTTAATCAACTCACACCATATTCAATAGTCTTAAAAAGAAACAAGATAATCCTTCATCATTTGGTATCTAGAGCCTAGGTTATCTTGAATATGGTATTTTTCATGTGCTAACCTTCTCTTGTTGTAGCTATCTTTGTATGGTTCAAATCCACTTCTATTACACACAAAAATAGTGCTGGTAGAAAAACGTGACGATTTTAAAACATTAAACTCCACCAGATCAGCGGTTCATAAATTACGTTTTTGGTGTCAAAAAATTTGGTAGTCTAGTTTCTAGAAAAAACCAACGCATTTGGAGTTCTATGGAGAAAGTTATGATCAAATTAGTAAGCAAAGGTCAGATTTGCCAAGAATACGTGATCAACATTTTCAGGTTTTGTTGTGGCAGTTTGGCTACAGTTTTTGCACCTCTTTAAGCTCCTAAATGTGTTTGGATAATGTGTCTTTGGATGCTTACTCTTTGAGCCTCAAATCCATGAGTTTAAATGCCTGATAACTACATGTTTGTGTCTTTGTGTATGTCATGTTGAGTCTTTAAATGTGCCTAACTTTTGCTTGAGTCAGATGTCATATGTTAACTTGAAGTTTTCTTGTTCTTGTTTTTCCAAGTATTTGAATCTTGCATTCACTTTATGTCTTGCTTGATGTATGCTCTATGAAATTGATTTTGGCCTAAAACTTGAGGAACTAAGTGTCCAAGCCTCCTAAAACTCTTTCCCAACATTGTATGAAACTAGTTGTGGAAAGAAGAAAATTTTGCACCAATTTTTGCCTAAAAACCGAGAGCAACCTTGCTCCTTGGTGAACTAAAAGTGTGTTTTTCACTAGGTGTTATGCTACTAGTTTTTCATACTTGAGAATTGGGTGATATTGGCTAATTAGTTCCATGCTTTAACTTGGTTATGATCTTTCTTGGTGTATGAATGATTTAGGACTAAGGAATGCATGTTCAAGTATTTTCCATGTCATTCTTATAATGTGTTTTTCTTGTTTTAGTCTTGTTAAAAGTTTGCAACTTTTCTTCTTTAGAGTTTAGCATTTCTTGTTTTTGTGCTTTTCTTGCTTGTCTTTAGGTACTCTTGGGTTTGTCATAGTATGTTTGTCTTCTTGAAATTCTTGAGTGTTTGAACCGAGCCACTTGTATGCAAGAAAAGGAGTTTTTGAACAAAGTGTTTTCTTCACTCCTTGGAGGAGCTTTGAGTGTAGCCTTGCCTTGTTACTTTGGGAGAGTGAATAAACACTTGGGTTACATTTTGGGTTGGAATTGGTCTTGGTTTTCATGTTGTCTAACCCCTAATTCATTTATTTTGTTTTGGCTTTGAGTGTTTTTTTGTAGGAATCATGGCAAGTTCATCAAATGCACCTACTCCAAACAAAAAACAATACATTAATGAGATTGCTTCGGGGTTTGGAGTTGTCTAGGAATGAGTCCTTTGAACAATTGAGAAAGGATAAGGAGCAAAGTGACCTAAGAATCCAAGAGCACATTCAAAGGCTTGAAGTTAGGGAGCAAGCAAGAGAGGCTAGGAAAAGAGGGCATTCTAGGCACAACCCATCACAAGAGAAGCAAACTCCAAAGATTCCTAAGTTCAAAGGAGAAAATGACCCAAACATCTACATTGAGTGGAAACAAAAAGTGGACCAAATTTTTACCATTCATGTAGTTAGTGATCAAAAGCAAGTAGATTTGGTAGTCTTAGAGTTTGAGGATTATGCCATGACTTGGTGGCATCAATTATGTATTGACAATATTAACCAAGAGTCACTCGCGACTTCTTGGAGGGACCTTAAAAATTTGATGCGCGCTAGATTTGTTCCTTCCTACTATAGGAGGGAGACTCTTTTGAAGCTCCAAAGGCTTCAACAAGGATCCATGTGTATGGATGAATATTACAAGTTGATGGAGTCCATGCTTCTAAAAGTAGGACTCCAATTTGAAAGTGAAGAGGAAAAGGTAGCTAGATTTGTGAGTGGGTTAAGGAGGTACATACAAGATTTAGTAGAGTTATATGAGTACTCCTCTCTTGACAAAGTTTTACATTTGGCCACCAAAGTTGAAACTCAATTGCAAAAGAAAAAAGAGGCTAAGAGGAGTGGTTCATACAATGACTACTATTCTAGTACTTGGAAAGATAAAGAAAGAAAACATGATAAATCAGCACCCAAGAGTTCCCAAGATCCACCTCCTTGGACTAATTCATTTAAGCCTTCTAATGAAACTCCTAATTCTTCTCAAGGTATAAGGACAAGTTCTATAAAATGTTTTAAGTGTTTGGGATATGGGCACATAGCTTTAAATTGTCCTACCAAAAGAACCATGGCCTTAAACCTTAAAAAAGAAGTAGAGAGTGAACATTCTTCTCCCCCTTCCCCCAAAAGTACTTCTTCCCACACTTCTTCTTCAAGTGAAAGGATTAAACCCCTTGAAGTTGGATTTTTAATGATAAGGCACCAACTAAGACAAGTTTCCAAGGAACTTGACCCTTCTCAAAGACAAAACCTTTTTCATTCAAGGTGTCATATTAATGACAAACTATGTCCCCTCCTCATAGATAATGGAAGTTGTGTAAATGTGGCTAGCACAAGGGTTGTGGACAAGCTTGGCTTGAAAACTATCCCTCTTGCCAAGCCCTACAAGCTATCATGGCTTAATAAAGAAGACATTAAAGTAACTCAACAAGTCCTCATTAACTTTTCAATTGGAAATTTTAAAGATGAGGTGTTATGTGATGTTGTGGCTATGGAAGCAACTCATATTTTGCTAGGTAGGCCATGACAATTTGATAGAAAAGTTTTTTATGATGGCCATGCTAACACCCATGCTTTCTCCTTCCAAGGCAAGAACTTCACACTCATACCTCTCTCACCCAGTCAAGCAAATGAGGACCAAAATAAAGTGAAAGATAAGAGAAAAGATGAAAAAGAAAAAGAGCAAGTTACCTCCAAAGTGTTACTTGCCTCCAAAAAAAGATTTCCAAAGCAAGATGGACATCACCATTCTTCCTTCTCTTGCAAGGCTCAAAAGGAAGACCCAATGCGCAAGCATGAGAAGAAGATTGGTCTAGAAAAGAGGGATGACCTAACCAAAGATAGGGGTAGTACCCTTAGAAAGGATGGAACAAGAGCTCATAAAAAGGAGGCGCAAAACCTCCCCTAAATCAAGTCAAGCTCCATTTACAAAGGCTTAAAGAATTTGTGGTCAAATTCTCTCCAAGAAGGGGAGGATGATAAAGGATTAATCCCAACCAAGGATGGAGGCACATGCTTAAGAAGACTAAGCATGTTTAGAAAGGAAGTTCACTAATCCTTCATCCCTTTCATTTGTATTTGTTATTTTTGATTCCCTAAGTTGACTTAGTTGAATTAACTTTAGTTGACTTGTTGACCTTTGACTAGGTTTGACTTGTTGACTATAGTTGACTTGACTTAAGCCAACATGCTAATCAATGTTTATTTACTTTGTACGTTAATTAGGAGTAAGAAAGCAATGCTAGGTGGCGCATGGTGATTGGGGAGCATAAATGATGTGGATGAGAGAGTAAAGCAAATGCATAAAGCATAAAGTAAAAGGCATAAAACAAGTGTACCTATGTACCTTTGGTCTCATTTGTTTTTAGCACACTTTGGACACTTTTTGGAGACATATGAGACACATTCTTTGTCTCCTTTTGTGCTAGAACGAAATTAGTCTTGCACACACCATAGTTGGCTCTTTTGTCTCTCATTTTTGTAACCTTCACATCTAGATAGCTTGCTGATGAAGGATTATCTTGTTTCTTTTTAAGATTATTGAATATGGTGTGATTTGATTAGGAAAGCTAACTAAAATCCCCACTGGACATTAAGATAGCAAGCTATCTAGATGTGAAGGTTCCTTTCACAAAGCTCAAGAGAAGAAGATGATGGATTGATTCAAAATAAAAAGGAAATGGAAAACACATAAACCATAGAAAACCAAGAACAATTAAAGGAAGAAGAAAACATAAAATGAAAAGGAAAGAAATGGTAAAAATGTGAGAAGAACGCCACTACAAGGCTAGGCTAGAAGCCATGGCAACCTTGAAGATGATTGGATGTGTGTTGCCACTTGCTATTCAAGATAAGGCTTAAAAGTATTCACTCCCTAGGGAGGAAACTCTCACAAATGGTGGAGACACAATAGTGTTTTTACTTCAAAATGTTCAACCCTTTTACATGTCTAGGAGCACTCCTTATATAGAAGAGTTTAGGGGCCTCTAAGCAAATAAAAGATACCTAAGGATGTCTCTACAAAAACCTAACCCTAGCTTCTAGAAACTAGGTCAAATAAGGTTACAAAAATGAGAGACAAAAGACCTAACTATGGTGTGTGCAAGGCTAATTTCGTTATAGAACAAAAGGAGACAAAGAATGTGTCTCGTATGTCTCCAAAAAGTGGCCAAAGTGTGCTAAAAACAAAGGAGACCAAAGGTACATAGGTACACTTGCTTCATGCCTTTTACTTTATGCTTTATGCCTTTGCTTTACTATCTCCTCCACATCATTTATGCTCCCCAATCACCATGCGCCACCTAGCATTGCTTTCTTACTCCTAATTAACCTACAAAGCAAATAAACATAGATTAGCATGTTGGCTTAAGTCAAGTCAACTATAGTCAACAAGTCAAACCAAGTCAAAGGTCAATAAGTCAACTAAAGTTGATTCAACTAAGTCAACTTTGGGAATCTAAAATAACAAATACAAATGAAAAGGATGAAGGATGAGTGAACTTGCTTTCTTAACATGCTTAGTCTTCTTAAGCATGTGCCTCCATCCTTGGTTGGTCAATATTTCATCATCCTCCCCTCCTTGGAGAGAATTTGACCACAAATGCTTTAAGCCTTTGTAGACGAAGCTTGACTTGATTTGGGGGAGGATTTGCGCCTCCCTTTTATGAGCTCTTGTTCCATCCTTTCTAAGGGTATTAACCCTAGCTTTGGTTAGGCCATCTTTATTTTCTAGACTACTCTTCCTCTCTTGCTTATGCTTTGGGCCTTCTTTTTTGGCTTGGGAAGAGAAGCAAGGTTGATGCACATCTTGCTTTGGAAGATTTTGTTTGTAGGCAAGTAACACCTTGGTGAAAGCTTGCCCCTTTTGTTTTTCTTCTTTATCTTTTCTTATTATATTTCTATCCTTATTAACTTCTTAAGGTGACAGAGGTTGTAAAGTGGTCTTTTTCCCATTTATGAAGAAAATGTATTGGTTGGTATGACCATCATGTAAATTTGTTTATCAAATTGCCATGGCCTACCTAGTAAGATATGTGTAACTTCCATGGGAAAAACGTCACATAACACCTCATCTTTGTAGCTTCATATAGAGAAGTTAATTAGGACTTCTTTATTGGCATCTATTTCTCCCTATTTACTTATCTAAGCAAGCTTGTAGGGCTTAGCATGAGGAATGGTCTCTAAGCTAATCTTTTCCACCAACCTTGTGCTAGCTACATTGGTACTACTTCCTCCATCAATAATTAGAGAGAAAACCCATTTGTTAATTTTGCATCTAGATTGAAAAATGTTTTCTCTTTGAGTTGGCTCAATCTCACTTTGATCTTGACCTATCATGCACCTTAATAACATAGGGTCTTTCTCAAAATTTTAGTTTTACTAGAGGAAGAAGATTCTTTTGAAAGAGAATGGAGAGATGAATGTTCACTTTCAACATCATTACTCTTCTTTAAGATCATGGTCCTTTTGGTTGGACAATTTAAAGCAATGTGATTATAACCCAAACATTTAAAACATTTAATGGAACTTGATCTTTGAGAAGTGGAATGGTGAATGTGATCACTTAGTGACTTACTTTTACTTGGTGGTTCTTGATGAGAGTTAGAAGGGAACTTATCATGTTTGTTTTTATCCTTTCCCTTCCATGATTGACTAAAGTAGTGGATAGGTGAGTAACTCTTCTTTGCCCTTCTTTTTCTTTTCAATTGAATTTCAATCCCAAGGGCAAGTGTGAAAACATTTTCAAGAGTGGAGTACTAATACAACTCTACTTGGTCTTGTATGTCTCTCCTAAGATCACTCACAAATCTTTTTATTTTCTCTTTGTTAGTTTCTTTTATTTCAACCCTACACATTTGAGACTCTAATTCTTTAAAGTACTCACTCACACTCATAGAACCTTGTTGAAGCCTTTGGAGCTTCAAAAGAAGTTCCTTCCTAGAGGAGGGAGGAACAAATCTAGCGCGCATAAGAGTTTTAATGTCCATCCAAGAAGCCGCGGGTGGCCCTTGGTCATAATTCTTACAAACTTTATGCCACCAAGTATTGGCATACTCTAAAAATCCTAAAACTACTAGATCAACTTGTGCTTGATCCTTTACATGATTTTCATTGAAAATTTGCTCAACTTTAGCTTCCCAATCAAGGAAGATTTTGGGATCACTTCCACCATAGAACTTAGGAATCTTTGGAGTTTGCTTCTCTTGTGATGGGTTGCACCTAGAATGCCCTCTTTTCCTAGCTTCTCTTTCTTGCTCTTTAGCTTCAAGCCTTTGAATGTGCTCTTGGATTCTTAGGTTACTTTGCTCCTTGTCTTTTCTCAATTGTTCAAAGGACTCCTTCCTAGACAACTCCAAATCTCGAAGCAATCTCATCAATGCATTGTTTTTGTTTGGAGTAGGTGCATTTGATGAACTTGCAATGATTCCTACAACAAAACACTCAAAGCCAAAACAAAATAAATGAATTAGGGGTTAGACAACATGAAAACCAAGACCAATTCCAACCCAAAATGCAACCCAAGTGTTTAGATCACTCTCCCAAAGTAACAAGGCAAGGCTAGCACTCAAAATCCACCAAAGGAGTGAAGCAAACACTTTTAAAAACTTGTTCAAAACCTTTCAAATGCAATACAAGTGATTTGGCCACAAAATCCCAAGAGTTTCAAGAAAAGAAAACTACTAAGACAAAACAAAGAATACCTAGTGATAAGCAAGAAAAGCACAAAAACAAGGAAAGGTAAACTCTAAAGAAGAAAGGTTTGAGACAAAACTTTTAACAAGACTAAAACAAGAAAAACACATTTTAAAGACTCTATGGAAAGCACTTGACAAGCATCTTCAAGTCTTAAATCATGCATACACCAAGAAAGATCATAACCAAGTTAAAACATGGAACTAATTAGCCAATATCACCCAGTTCTCAAGTATGAAAACTAGTAGCATAACACCTAGTGAAAAACACACTTTTAGTTCACCAAGGAGCAAGGTTGCTTTCGGTTTTTAGGCAAAAATTGGTGCAAAATTTTCTTCTTTCACAACTAGTTTCATAAAATGGTGAGAAAGAGTTTTATGAGGCTTGGACACTTAGTTCCTCAAGTTTTAGGCCAAAATCAATTTCATGGAGCTTACATCAAGCAAGACATAAAGTGAAATCAACATTCAAATACTTGGAAAACAAGAACAAGAAAACATCAAGTTAACATGTGACATATGACTCAAGCAAAAGTTAGGCACATTTAAAGACTCAACATGACATACACAAAGACACAAACATGTAGCTATCATGCATTTAAACTCATGGATTTGAGGCTCAAAGACTAAGAATCCAAAGACATGTTATCCAATCACATTTAGGAGCCTAAAGAGGTGCAAAAACCGTAGCCAAACTGCCACACAAAACATGAAAACGCTGAGTCACGTATTCTTTGCAGATCTGACCTTTGCTCACTAATTTGATCATAACTTTCTCCACAGAACTCCAAATGCGTTGGGTCCTTTTTTTCTGGAAACAAGACTCAGAGAGCTTTCTTTTGACACAAAAAAGTAATTTTTGGACTGCTGAGATGGAACATTTTAATGTTTTAAAATCATCACGTTTTCTGCCAGTACTGTTTTTGTGTGTAATGGAAGTGGATTTCAAATATACAAAGATAGCTACAACAAGACAAGGTTAGCACATGAAAAACACCATATTCAAGATCACCTAGGCTCTAGATACTAAATGATGAAGGATTAACTTGTTTCTTTTTAAGATTATTGAATATGGTGTGAGTTGATTAAGAAAGCTAAGTGAAATCCCCACTAGACATTAAGATAGCAAGCTATCTAGATGTGAAGGTTCCTTTCACAAAGCTCAAGAGAAGAAGATGATGGATTGATTCAAAACAAAAAGGAAATGCAAAGCACATAAACCATCTGTACTAACCACAACTAGCACACTCACACCAACAACACTCGCCAACCCGAGCCACAACTCAAGAGTTCCTCGTGTTCATCTGCTATCCCGAGCCACAACTCAAGGGACGTCATTCTGAGCCATAACTCAGAAAATGCCACGTGCTTAACCCCTATCCCGAGCCACAACTCAAGGGATACGTTCTGAGCCACAACTCAAGGAACACCAACAAGTACACCTTTAAGATATCTTAGAAGTCTTATAAACCATATATCACAATTCAAACTCCAAACTAATCCAATCCAGCACAATCGATTGCCTTGAAACAAACAATTACTCAACCCTTCGCTTAAGCTTGAAGCCTTCGCCTCAACACCTAAACCTACCTCGCTTAAGCTAGGTTACCTTGCCTGAGCGAGTACCTCGCACAAACAAACCTCGAACTCTCGCTTGGGTGAGTCTTACTCGCCTGGGCGATACCACCTTTCGCACATAACACAAAAATTATCGCCTAGGCGGTGAGTTACACAAATACCAGTTAATCCCTCGAATTCTCGCTTAGGCGAGAGGCTCTCGCCTGAACGAGACGTTCTTCGCCCACC
This sequence comes from Vigna unguiculata, assembly GCF_037176805.1. Lineage (NCBI taxonomy): Eukaryota > Viridiplantae > Streptophyta > Magnoliopsida > Fabales > Fabaceae > Vigna > Vigna unguiculata. Next base: position 25,020,333 of record NC_140802.1, read on the forward strand.
ACAGAGCTGCACGTCTGAGCGAGATGCTCAAGCGAACCCATCTAACCCTCCTAAGTTCTCGCTTAGGTGAGGAACACTCGCCTAAGCGAGATGGCCTATCACCCAAGACCACAATCCTTCGCTCACGCGAGACGCTCAAGCAGAAACAGGCTCAATTCTCTGCTAATCTTGCGTAGGCGAGCCTGGCTCGCTTGAGCGAGAAATGTAGACTTCTGCACTATTTATACACGCAAACACCAGTACCACAGTCCAAACCACATCCCAATCCAATACCAAGCAATTTAAAGTAGTGCACAAGCTTATGAACATAATTTAGACCCAATATGATCCCAAAAATCCAAGTTGAACCATACACAACATGTACAACGCAGAAAATTGTCATATTCATACAATTGGTTAAGAGTTTCAATAAAACAATATCAAAACACCCAAACCCCTAATTCACATCATATAGAACACGAATTTCATGGCATATAATAATCAAAACTATGCGCATAACACAACTGCACGAAAATTAGGTTCAGCTCCCTTAACCTGGAATTTCCTTACTTAACTTTGAAATTGGAAGGTTCCTTTGATCACCAATGGCTTGCCTTATCACCACCTCAATTACCCCCTTTAATTCACTCACAACTCTCTATTTTACCTTGGATTTGTGCCCTCACAAAGCTCTCTGAAAACAACCTCTCAAAAAACCCTTCTCTCTCAAATTTGTCTTTTAAAGGGCCTTAATGCTAGGTTAATGAAAAAAAAAACAAAATTGGTTTTTATGGTGAAGTTAATTGCTATTCAAGGCCATTATTAGTTGTTTTTCAGCCCCAACTGCCCCCTTCTGCTAGGGTTTTCTATACACTTTCATATTCAAGTCACGACCAATTTCTAGCAAAAAATAGTTAAATTTGGATTCACCAAGGTTCGAACCCATACCATGCACATTATCAAATCAATGCACAACCACTCAAGCAAATCATGTTTCGTGATAATTCACAAAATTCTATAATTATGTTATCACTCAACATGATCACGCATATTATTAAAATAATAAAAATCCAATAACACATAATTGGCATACATAGGACTCAAACCCAAGTCCTCTCACACAATCAAAGTACTCTCAACCACTTCAACTAGTACTTTTCCATGTCATATAAATCAGAATTTAATGTTATAAAGGCTCTCACTACCCGCATTTATTAATTAATTACTTATTTAATTAATTAAATTCCCTGGGTCTTACACTTGTTGATTGATGTAAAATTCCTTGGGAAGATAAAAAATAAAAATGTGGAAAATGCAGCAGAAAAATATTCCTTAGCATTATCACTTCTGAGGATTTTAATTATCTTCCCAAATTGGTTCTTAATTTCATTAAAGAAGGACATAAATGGATAAAATTCAGATCTTTCTTTCATTAGATAAACTCAAGTACATAGAGAGAATTCATCAATGAACATTACTAAATAGTTAAAACCAAAAGAAGTGACACAACTTGGTCCCCAAAAATCATAATGAACAGTAGAAAAAACAAAATTACATCGTGTCTCAGACTTTTTAGGGAAGAAAGATCTAACATGCTTTCCTAACTGACACTATTCACAATTTAAGGCTTGAATGTGTTTGAGACTTGGAACCATCATCTTCAACTTGGACAAACTTGGGTGACCCAAACAATCATGCAAAAGTTTTGGGGATGACGTTGCAAAATAGGATACTAAGGAGCTTGGTTTTAGGAAATAAAGTCCCTGTGACTCATGACCTTCTCCAATCAAACGACCCGTACCATGTTCCTATATAGTAAAGGAATTAACAATAAAAGTTATAGAACAATTTAAGGAATAGGTCAATTGGATTCTCAAAGAGATTAAATTGTAAAGACAATGTGGAATGTACAAAACAAAATTTAAATTTGGTGAAGGAAATAAAAAAACTTTGCCAATTCCTTGATATGTCAATTTGGATCCACTTGAACAGTAATAAAATGAGAGATGGATGACCTGAGGCACCTGAATCAAGAATCCATGGACTAAGACCTTCCATAGATTGAGAGATGCATGCAATTGACATTGAAGGGGATTGGCCAAAATTGTTGGATTTCTCAGATTTGTACCTCAAAAATTCTTGGTACTCTTCATCAGAAATTCCAGATTCTGAATGATCGACTTGGACACATGAGCAACTTCACCAGGAAAACCATATAAGGAATAACACCTATCTTGGGTATGGCCCATTCTATTACAATATGAGCATTGAGGACTACCACTTCGACCACCACCTCCTCCACGGTTGCTCCGACCTCCTCCTCTTCCTCGTGGTGCTACCATTGCTGATCTTTCAAAAACATAAGTTGAACTTTCATCTTTGACCAGTGTAGGTACACGAAAAATTCTAGTAACTAAGTTGTCCATGAAGGGATTTGATCACCAGCTAAAACTTGATCACATACATGATCAAAAGTCGAGTACAAACTCCTCAAAATTAAGACCATGCAAAACTTATTTAATTTTGTTTTATATCTTCTAATGAATCAGCCACAAAAAATCTCTTTAATTCTGCTACTACATCCCTAGCCTTTCCTATATGAGAGACCATATCATGATTGATTTGTTTCAGTGAGGCTACCCTTTTCCATAAAGAGAAGCATGTCTGGTAAGGTCTCAAAATGTCTGCCACTTAGGTTTCTCTTTTGATTGCCATGAAACAACACACAACTAAAAATCTAATTTCTGCCACTTAGGTTTCTCTTCCTCTAAAATAGTAGAGACATTCTTTTCAAGATGATCATGATAGCCTTGACCAAGAAACCATAACTCCACCGAAGTTGACAAAGATGAGTAATTTTTCCAGTTCAGTTTTGTAGAGGTAATAATAGGAGTAGCTAATAGAGAGGAAGACATTCCACCCGTAGAAGCCATTAAAAAAAACCTAACTTTTGAGAAGAAACCCTAGGTTCAAGCTATAACCACTAAAACAGGAAAACAATAGCACAAATACGCCTAGGAGGCTTCGGCGAGATGAGCGCAAGGTGGTGGGGCACAATTCCGACGCCGGGGAGGCAACATATGGTGAACACGCGCTTGAAGGTCGTTGGAGAGTGGTGGTGCATGGTAGTGCATACAAAGGTTTCAAAGGCCGCGACTTTCGAGGATAGGTTGCGCTCCTCGAGGTGCACCTAATCTTGACTTCGTCGGAGTGGATACAACAATGACAACAAACTGCACAACAGACGGTGGCGGAAGACGACGACAACCATTGTCACAAGCAATGAAGATGAACCATAGAAGATCTTGATACCAACTTGAAGAGATTTTAGAGAAAATAAAACAATGAAATCTTGTCAATGTTATAGTTTTACCATTGTTTATGTTGGGTTTATATATATTTTTCACATATGGGTTATGGTTATAGTCATTGAGAGATTGCGTGGTTATATGACATTGGTCTTATACATTTGGTATCAGTTTTACACCTAAACCTTAAGGCAATGGTGTTATGGGCCTTTATTCTTATATAGTGTTTAACTTTGTCTTTTCTATCCAATGTGGGACTTTGACTCTTTTTGACTCACACTTGGACTATTCCCTACAATCTCCCCTCAAGAGTGAGTCCCTTGTCCTTTTTTTTTTCTTTTCATATGATATATTTCCCTTCAAGTGTATGAGTGACCCCTTTTTGGTTATGGTTATGAGGTCAGTCACTTCGGTGACCCCTTTTTGGTTATGGCCATGCGGTCAGCCACTTCAGTGACCCCTTTTTGTTATGTTTATGGTTATGCGGTTAGTCATTTTGAACCATCGACTTTGATACCACTGTTGGATTTATATATATTTTTCATATATGGGTTATGGTTATAGTTATTGAGATATTGTGATTCTATATGGTTATGACATTGGTCTTACACATATACAAGGTGTCAACACCAAATTTTGTCCGGTTAATAAGAAAAATTAATTAAGTTAAAAGAAAAAAAAAACATTACAAAAAAGTCAACATTAATTTGGATGTACATCTATACTCCTATTCTTTATTTATTTATTTATAATTTTAATTTTAATTTTGTCTTGCTTTTTATTTATGTATTTTATTTATTTTGTTTTGTTTTATTTTATTTTATTTTATTTTTATGTTTTTTATTTTTACTTTACTTTATCTTATTTTAATTTCAATTTCCATTTTATTTTATTTTCACACCATTTTGTTTTTAGTCTCCTAAAAAATATATAAAATGTATAAAATGAAAAAAAAATGATTTGACTCGACTATGCCATCCCTTTCTGGTTCATGCAAAAATGTTATAGCCATTTTCATACGTTATCATGTTCTCGGAGGTTCTTAGCACAAAAACAAAAATGTTGGATATCAGTGTATATTACTGTAGCAATAGTCGTAGCAGCAAAGCTAGAGGGTGACTGGAAGCAGAGCCACTGAGAAGGATAACTTCCTAGCATGGGAGCTTACTGGCACGAGAGGATTTTACCATTTCAAAAGGCAGTTGATAACACACCATAAGGAAGGACAAAAAAAGGAGATATTGAAAAGATACTGGAAGAGGAGAACAAGGAGATGGATATGCTCCCTGGGAGGACTTGAATAGAATTTCATCACACAAAGGAGAATAGAGGTCAAGGAAAAGAAAAATGACTAGAGGCCGCCAGTAAGCTAAGGAGTTCCGAGAAGTACGCACAACACCAGTAAGCTAAGGGGCTCCGAGAGGTGAGCACATTACCTCCGAGAGGTGAGCACATTACCTCTGATACTTGAGTGAGCGATGTTGTCGGCGAGTCGGAGTCTCGAATGGTGGTGGTCTTGGTCGCGACGGCCACAAGATGTCGTGTTTAAGTGAGCCACTTCGACGCAAGAAGAGGAAGGGGAACTCCACGGCTACAGGAATCTCCGACAGTGCTCTCTGCAAGCGGCAATGGCGCCGTGGCGGCAGTCCAGGTCGCGGCGGTCTGAGTTGGCAAACGCGAGGTTGGAGCGGCGTGGTGTGCAACGATGGGACTTCGGGATTCGGCCTATCTCGCACGCGGGAGAAAAACGAGAAGGGGGGCGATTCAGGGAGTTGGGTTCTCGCCGGCGATGCTTTCGGTGGTGACTGGTGTAGGCGACAGCGCGTCTCGTCGGCCTGGGACTTGCGGCAACGACACTGGTTGTTGGAATTTTGGTGGCTCGAAAGAAGGGAGGAAGGGTGTCGTTGGTGAAGTGAAGAGAAGTGAGGCTAGAGTTCAAATTAGGGTTCTCTTTTTTTTCTAATTTTAAATAAGTTGAGTCTGAACGCTTTTTTCTCCACCCACCACCTCTTTTATATCTGCAGCCTCGGATGTTTTAATCTCGCACCCCTGCTCACACCCCACATTAGTTAGTGCTTGTTTGATTTGGGTTTGCTTTCCTTACTTGATGCACCCCTGTTTTCGCGCCTATACCCCATGTGTTTGTTTTGGACTTGTTTATTGTTACTATTTGCAGTCCAGGTTTCACTACACACACCTCCAGTGAGTACTTCTTGCACCTCCAATTCTACTGACTCCACCATTCATTTGTATTTATCTCCTATTTTGGGATCTTTTTATTTTACTCCATGCACCTCCCACTAATTACTTCATGCACTTCCCACTAATTACTCATGCACCCTTATCTCTTGTTTTCCACTTTTGTCCTTATTTAAATAAATCTCACCTTTTTAATTTCTTCTCTAAAAAACAAAAATATTTAAAAATTATAAAAATTACAAATAATAGAAAAAATAAAAAAGGTTCTCTTTCATCTTTATTGTGTTTGTCCGATCGCTCGCACTGCGTGACACTCATTTCCAAAAAATACCAAAAATAGTCTCTTTTCTCTTGTAGAGTTTGTCCGACCGCTCGCGTCGTGTGACACATATTTTCAAGTAATTCAAAAATACCAAAAAAATATAAAATTTCAAAATATAGAAACATCAACATTTTCAAACAAACAATCTTTTTAAGAACTACGTTATCCTTTATTCTCCCTTGTGAGATATGTAGGAGCAAGGCCAGTCTTTGTGAGGTTCACCTCCAAAAAATCAAATCATTTTCTCAATTATTTTCCAAATCGTTTCTCCTAAAGAACTACGTAACCCTGATTTCTTATTTCGAATGAGAATACGTAGGACCAAGGTCAATCCTTGTCGAGCCTAAAAAATTAAAAAAATGTTTTTGTTTCTTTTTAGCATTTTTGTCTTATTATTTTTGGGGAAAATTAACATTTTAAAAATGACATCGACTTTGCATTTTTAATTAAAGGTACCGCCCTCGGGTGAGCGCTTTAGGGTGTTAACACCTTCCCTACGCGTAATCGACTCTCGGATCCAAAATCAGGTTTTTCACAGACTTGTCTTATTTTTATGGTGTTTTGTAGTTTTCCAGAATAACTATGGTGGCGACTCCAAATCTCTTTTCAAACCCATTTTCTTTTTTAGTTTGTCTTCCCGTCGCGATTCCGGTTGCGATAGATGGCAACTCCATTAGGAGCGCTAGAGAGTCAAGCCATTTAGTTAGATATGCAAACTTGATGTGATTTTCCATGATGTTTTCTTTCCCCATTCTTTTGTTTGTATATTGTTGTCTCTATTCGCATTTGTATATATTTATCTCTTGGAATATTTGGGTGTCAATTGTTTTCCTTATTTTGTTGTATATCTGCCTGGGAAATTTTCTGATTGTTTTGCAGGTGGGTTTGGTTATGCATCATTCTCTCTTCACACACACACATTATGCATATCATGAGTGGGGCCTTGTACTCGGGTCTGTGTAACTTAGAATTAGAGGGGATTGTGTAGCAGTGCCACAATGGATGAACTTCCCAAGTTGTCATTGTGAGAACCCCAAGTAGAGTTTGTTTGCTCCTTTGGTACTCTCACTTCTTGTTGACCACCAACTGCTGTGAGAAATGCCATGGAGTGGGCCATAACTCTAATGACCTCGACCATTAGGTACTAGGAAACCATCCTTGTGAGCGCATGTACTTCACCTTAGATCTTAAGCGCCAAACCTCTGTTAAGCACAAAGGGAGATCGCTTGCTTTAATCATCATCTTTTGACGTGCATAATGTACATGTGAATAAGTGCCTATTGAGGCACAATCACACATAGCATTTTTATATCATACATCACATCTCATGAAAATCAGCGCCTCTTGAGGCATAAACATAAGGCATAAACATGCATTTCATTATGCCACTCTGCATTCCTGCATTTCATTATGCCACTCTGCATTCCTGCATTTCATTATGTCACTCTGCATATCATGCATGGTGTTTTCAAATAATTGTATCACATTTCATCATCATATATGGGAATAAATGCCTCTTGAGGCACATGCATTACATCTCATGTAGGTTTTTCAATTAGTTGAATATCATGCATGGTGCTCATTAATCGCATCGACATACAAGTGAGTAAGTGCCTCTTGGGCACAAACTTGCATTGCAATTGTTGTCTTTATTCATATTGGCATGTACATAGTTTTTTTAATCCATATCATGCATCTCACCTCATACGAATAAACAGTCTTTGCAAAAATGAGAGGAAGGAAATAAAAGAGGTTGTCACATTTTGAGCCACTTGTTTTTCTCGCATCGTCAAACTCACTTCTTTTAAAAAAAAGAGAGGATCATGGAGTGTCACGCTTTCCTGGGGTCAAATGTTTAATCAAGAACAACGACTTGACTTTTTCTTGTGAGACGTTCGTGTGCGCATGGTTTGAAATAGTCCATCCTTCGGCTTCCTTAAAATGAAGGATTTGCCCTATCAACATTGACATTATCCAAGTTGATAAACATAAACCCTTAGGGTTGGTAGATTTTCTAAGTTTATCCTTGTCTACACTTGTTGGGTGGTCCTTGAATCCATTAAGACAAAAAAAAATTATTAAAAAAAAATTGGACAAAACATGCTTTGATCAAATCAGTAGGTTAAATGAATAGATAATGTTTGATATCATATCTTTTGAAGCATTGATCTAATCTGCATAACATGAGATTTTCAAACTCATCCTTTTTTCATTACATTTTCGCCTCAAAGCCTACATTTTGAATTTCATGGAGGATTAACATAAAAGATGCACTCTAGCCTGGATAGACTGCGAGCAAATCTCTTAGCATGAAAATAAAAAAAATGTTTGCTAGATTGAAAACTTGAAAGGGTGGTTTAGGAAAAAAAGAGACAAGAATAAAAGCAAGGGACAAACTGTAACATGAACCAAATATTTTTTTCCTAAGTTAAATTTCTTGAAAGAGAAAATAATCATGTTTTGGAAATGATGTGTGGCCATGTTTCTTTATCATAAAACATAAAATGTGATCCTTAGTTACCCTTTTGAGACTTAAAGGAGCAAATAATTTTCTTTCAAATTACCTTGAAAAAGGGTCACCTCACATTGTGGTTTGCACTTTGGTTTGACAAACGGTTCACCAATAAAAAAAATCCATCAGAATCGAAATGTTTGAAAAAGACAAAAAGAAAAAAAATGATGATGATGATTTGGTTACATCAAGAAGAAAAAAAAAGGAGAATCGATGTTTAGAAAAAAAAAAGAGAAATGGTGAACACATAAGAGGCAAATGAATTTATGATGCAACATTATTCAAAGATCATTATTCCAAAATACCATCTTCATACCCTTAGCCTTGACCACGATACAAGCATAATAAAGCCCACACAGATCCAAGACTGATTGCCGGTACCTTTCAAAAAGTTTAATTCATGGAAATCATATTGACGTGATGAAAGGTTTGTCCAAAATCCAAAAAAAGGGAAAAATAAAAATTGAAAACTATGTTTTGAGATTTGCTTTCAGGGATTCAGACAGTTTTTGATTCACATGTGCCAAAAGCTCTTTAAGATAACCATGGTTAACTAGTCAGATAAGAGGCATCCCCTTTCATTGTTTCATTCTTACCCTCTTCAAGGACTCCATCATCGTTTCTTACTAGATCCTCCACTCTTAGCACAAACCTTGTCCAACCTTTTCATATAATTGTCCAACCTTTTTCTCTAAAACCGAACTAGATAGTTGCTTCATTTCACCATTCATATCACTTGTCATTTATCCCAAGTTAGGGCAATTTCACCCTAACCATCATGGTCACGCTAGGGGCAACTTTTGAAGTCCACCGTCACTTTATAACCTCTCCATGCCTTCCCATAACTTGGGCAGATCAAACACAATTTGTGCGTCAATCAGGTCCTCAAATCAGAGAAATCTTTGAATAAAATGAAAAAAAATGATTTGACTCGACTATGCCATCCCTTTCTGGTTCATGCAAAAATGTTATAGCCATTTTCATACGTTATCATGTTCCCGGAGGTTCTTAGCACAAAAACGGAAATGTTGGATATCTATGTATATTACTGTGGCAACAGTCATAGAAGCAGAGGTAGAGGGTGACTAGAAGCAGAGCCACTGAGAAGGACAACTTCCTAGCACGCACGGGAGCTTACTAGCATGAGAGGAATTTACCGTTTCAAAAGGCAGTTGATAACACACCATAAGGAGGGACAAAAAAAAGGAGATATTGAAAAGATACTGGAAGAGGAGAACGAGGAGATGGATATGCTCTCTGGGAGGACTTGAATAGAATTTCATCACACAAAGGAGAACAGAGGTCAAGGAAAAGAAAAATGACTAGAGGCCGCCAGTAAGCTAAGGAGTTCCGAGAAGTAAGCACAACACCATTAAGCTAAGGGGCTCTGAGAGGTGAGCACATTACCTCCAAGAGGTGAGCACATTACCTCTGATACTTGAGTGAGCGATGTTGCCGACGAGTCGGAGTCTCGAATGGTGGTGGCCTTGGTCGCGACGGCCACAAGATCTCGTGTTTAAGTGAGCCACTTCGACGCAAGAAGAGGAAAGGGAACTCCACGGCTACAGGAATCTCCGACAGTGCTCTCTGCAAGGGACAATGGTGTCGTGGCGGCAATCTAGGTCGCGACGGTCTGAGCTGGCAAACGCGAGGCAGGAGCGGCGTGGTGTGCAACGGCGGGACTCCGAGATTCAGGGAGTTAGGTTCTCGTCGGCGTGGTGTGCAACGGCCTATCTTGCGCGCGGGAGAAAAACGAGAAGGGGGACGATTCAGGGAGTTGGGTTCTCGCCGGCGATGCTTCCAGTGGCGACTTGCGGCAGCGACACTGGTTGTTGGAATTTTGGTGGCTCGAGAGAAGGGAGGAAGGGTGTCGTTGGTGAAGTGAAGAGAAGTGAGGCCAGAGTTCAAAATTAGGGTCTGAACGCTTTTTTCTCTGCGCACCACCTTTTTTATATCTACACGCTCGGATGTTTTAATCTCGCACCCCTACTCACACCCCACATTAGTTAGCGCTTGTTTGATTTGGGTTTGCTTTCCTTACTTGATGCACCCCTGTTTTCGCGCCTATACCCCATGTGTTTGTTTTGGACTTGTTTATTGTTACTATTTGCAGTCCAGGTTTCACTACACACACCTCCAGTGAGTACTTCTTGCACCTCCAATTCTACTGACTCCACCATTCATTTGTATTTATCTCCTATTTTGGGATCTTTTTATTTTACTCCATGCACCTCCCACTAATTACTTCATGCACTTCCCACTAATTACTCATGCACCCTTATCTCTTGTTTTCCACTTTTGTCCTTATTTAAATAAATCTCACCTTTTTAATTTCTTCTCTAAAAAACAAAAATATTTAAAAAGTATAAAAATTACAAATAATAGAAAAAATAAAAAAGGTTCTCTTTCATCTTTATTGTGTCTGTCCGGTCGCTCGCACCGCGTGACACTCATTTCCAAAAAATACCAAAAATAGTCTTTTTTTTCTCTTGTAGTGTCTGTCCGACCACTCGCGTTGTGTGACACATATTTTCAAGTAATTCAAAAATACCAAAAAAATATAAAATTTCAAAATATAAAAACATCAACATTTTCAAACAAACAATCTTTTTAAGAACTATGTTATCCTTGATTCTCCCCTGTGAGATACGTAGGAGCAAGGCGAGTCTTTGTCAGGTTCACCTCCAAAAAATCAAATCATTTTCTCAATTGTTTTCCAAATCGTTTCTCCTAAAGAACTACGTAACCTTGATTTCTCACTTCGAATGAGAATACGTAGGACCAAAGTCAATCCTTGTCGCGTCCAAAAAATTAAAAAATAGTTTTGTTTCTTTTTAGCATTTTTGTCTTATTATTTTTGGGGAAAATTAACATTTTAAAAATCACATCGACTTTGCATTTTTAAGTAAAGGTATCGCCCTCGGGCATGCGCTTTAGGGTGTTAACACCTTTCCTATGCGTAACCGACTCTCGGATCCAAAATCTGGTTTTTTGCAGACTTGTCTTGTTTTTATGGTTTTCCAGAATAACTATGGTGTCTACTCCAAATCTTTTTTCAAACCCGTTTTCTTTTTTGGTTCGTCGTCCCGTCACAATTCCAGTTGCGACAAGGCATTTGACACCAGTTTTATACCAAAACCTTAAGACAATGGTGTTATGAGCTTTTATTCTTATATAATGTTTAACTTTGTCTTTTATATCTAATGTGAGACTTTGACTCTTTTTGACTTACATTTGAACTATTCCCAACAGTTTATATAAAAAACAAATGGGCAGAATACAAAAAGTCAAGGCAGAGCCCTAACCCTAATCCTAAAGATGGGATCCATACATTATAATTAGAGATAGTAAATGTTCTAATTTACAGAAACAGAGTGAAATAGAAACTGCTATGTACAATCGGAGATTGTTCTTCCTTAATTACAGCTGTACAATTAATCAGAATATTTGCTCCATGATTTAGCAAACAGCTGAATATAGGCTTTTCTATTCTTGTCTCGATACCCAATGGTATGAATACCCATACTCAGAAATTAATTCCTAGAAACAATTGAGTTTAAATGGAACGCTAGAAGACTACTAAAGAACATGTATTTCTACTCTCAAATCAAATAGGAAACCTAAAATTTTTGTTAAGAGTCTTCTACTACTCTACAGCTGATGCATCTTTTTGTTTATCGTGTTGCTTTCATTATTTTGAAATAATTAAGTTTAAATTGTTATTATATTTGCAAGTGAAGTGCTCATGTTTATATTGCAGGAAACAAAAATTTAACGTTGTCCTTGCATATTAGATTAAATTACATTATCTACATTTTACTCATTTAAACTTGTCTCGCAGGGTATCCTGCCATTTTTGTTAAATAATTAGATTTGTTGAAGGTTGTTAAATATTAGGTGATAGTAGTAATGCAGCAAAGAAGCATGATTTCCACTGGTAACGCTTCACAAATAGCTTAAAAGACCACTCTTTAATTGTCTTCCGATGACTTTCCATGATATATTAAATCTGTGATAAAACTCAGGCTAAATGCACTACATGCTGAAATTTCTATAATGCTTGCCACCTTTTCTTTTGTTCTTATAAGCATTTTGGAGTATGCAATTCATCTCTAAATATCATTTTGACCGTTTGTACATGTAAGCTTTGTTATGACTTGATGAATTTAGACTTTAATTAGCTTATTATGCTCCTGAATAAGGTTTATGCAGAAGCTTATGCATGTCCTTGCGTGAGGCTGCACCCATTTGATTCAATTTTTGTTACCCAGTCGAATGGAAATTATGTTGCAATCTTTACTTCCACCCCACCTTACAGGCTCAACAAATATAAGCGATACATGTCCCAATCAAGTGCAATTTCAGCTTGGATGGGAAAAAACTTGCTTCTGGCTCTTCAGATGGTTCTATCTTCCTTTATGATTATCAGTCATCCAAAGTTGTGAAGAAAATCAAGGCCCATGAACAAGCATGCATAAATGTTGCCTTCCACCCCATTATACCTAATGTTATTGCTTCGTGCTCGTGAGATGGAAGTATTTTGGTATTTGAGTAGTGATAGCTATTATCATCCCATTCCAGGGTAATCTTTAATTTTCTCAAAAGTCAATGGGCATGCATTTGGTTACTTCTAGAAAATGATTTGCTAGGAGAGTGGAAAACTCTAGCTTTCTCTTGGTCTAGGCAGCTGTTTCTTGTTTATTAGATACTGTGTGAATAATGAAACCTCCCACAAGTCAAAGTTTTCTTAAATGTGTGCCTTTTACTGTTATACTGTGGATTTAATGTTTGATGCACTTATGTTACAACTACAGTGAATCATGGTGTAAATTGTTTAAAAAGCAGTTTAAAGTATTCACCAGAAGTGAGAAATCTTGGTAAACTATAATTAATGATGTGACAGATAATTTCGGATCTGTGTAGAAAATAACTACACAATTGGTGAAAATATAAATGCTGCTTCGTTATCGGCCCTTAATTTTGTTGGTGGAGAACTGTTTTGGATAATTCAGTTACAATGTGTAAAGCCGCACAGAGATTTGTGTTGGCCATTAGCATCTAAATTGGCTGAAGAGTCAACCTGCTTCCACCACTATGGAATAAAAAGCACCGAAATGAAAATAGGCTTCATGACTACCGAGATTCTCAAAAACCTATTAGCTTTCCAAAAGATTGATATATGGTCAAAGGATGCCATCATAGATTGTATTTTTGTCGCAACAAATATCAGCCTGCAAATTGTGTGATTCTATCTCGAATATTCAGGGTCTAAGACCAAAATTTGATCACTTTGAAAAGTTTAAACTATCGTTGTCACACTAACGCAGTGAATTATACTTTTTAGCTATGCAACAAACATGTGATATGCCCTCTATGGCAGATTTTGACAAGCCTGTTATGAAACTGGAAATGCTTACACGTATTTGCATGTCCTTCACACTCTTATACTGGAAAGGTCTATTTGCTCCTCTTATTGGTAGAGAAAAAAAATGAAACCAATGGTGGCATGGAAGGAATACCAAATGTGACTTAATCGAAGAGGGATTGGTGGGGGCAAATTCAGGTGTTGTTTTGTTCAGCCACATCTTCCCCTCAAGGAAGAGAGATGGAGGGGGGCCTAACAAGGTCTAAACATGACATTATAATTATGTAAACACCCTTTCCACTCTTCATGGGCGTGAAATTCAATTGTAGCGGGACAAGACACACCACTCTTTCTTACTTTCTTTCTCTCTTTTTCCACCCAAATTTCAATTCTGGAAAACGTTGGTGTTATATCTGCACATATCATACAGCACTATCTAGAGAAACCAGCATCTCTTCCAAAGTTTGATGGTCCACAAGTACAAGTACCTCTCTCTTATAACTGTTTATACTGGAAAATATGGGTAATGTAATCTCAAATCCCATTTAAAGCAAGAAATGCACAGCCCTTAGGTCTTATGCAGCCTACTATCCTATGAACATATTTTATTTTCAACGTCTATATGAATATGTTCCCCACCTTACATGGTTTTAAGCACTCTCTCTCTATATTATCCCAATATTTATCTCTTTGTTTGTCCCACTAGTCTTTCCCCCAAAAACAAACTCAAAAGGCAAAAAGGGAACAAGAAAGATGGAACTTAGAGAGTGAGGAAAGCATGCCCCTACTCCACAGTCCATATGACTGCAATCATCATCTAAAAGAGAGATACTTTTGTAGCGTACTTGAGGTCAAGAGGGCATTCGCGTTTTAAGGTCCCACAGGCTAACCTATGGGGTGACAAGAAACGATGGGCTGAAAGGTTTTCAAGCTAAGCCAGTTAAAGCTCTAGGATTTGACATGAACTTCCTTCATCGTTCTTAATCACTTTAGTACATGATATTGCATTTAATTGGGCGTGAGGAACCAAAAATTACAATTATTACTAAGTAAAGTTTGTGCTTTGCAATAAACATCGTTGCTTTCGAATCACAAAACCACCTATCCTACCCATTTTCACTGAATACTTACTTTGCTAATCACATTGTCTCTTTCTTTTGATTTATCTTGTCATCTATGCTTTCCAACTTTTGGATTAATGTTTATCCTCTGCTACATGCTGGACTATAATCAAAATGTTTGTGCCTTGCTCACAGTGTTATCACTAGCCTCCCAATCCTTGCCCTGAAAAGTAGCCGACAAACTCATTTTATTGGCTCTGCCATGTGATTTGTGGCCTCAACCAAGTCACCCATTTGGTTGGTTCTTCTTTATTAGGGGCCAAAGAATTTAGAAAACAGAGAAATCCAATCATGGTTTTATTAAATGCACCTTGCTCTCAATTTCCCAAATTTGGAAGGATGCCTAATAAGGTTTTCTATTATAGTCTACGTGGCCACTACTCACTAATCAACTGCTTGCATTTATGTTTCATAAATAACTATCTATATGATATGGAGTAATATGCCTCAACACCTGACATGAATCATTATAATCTAAGCTCCCTGCTTATGAAAATCTTTAAGGGATTATGTTTTATCGTTGCCATCAGTTGACACCAAGTTCTAGAAAGCTGAGTCCAGCCAGAAGATAAAGTAGATCAATTAGATTCTGTCTTCTCAATCCTTTCTGATAATAATTATTTTCTATATTTTATTTCACCTTTAACAGAGGTTGTTCTCACTTTCACTGACCATGTTTGAACACCAGTCAATGTGATGCAACTTGCATGAACTTCAATTACCGGTTAACTGATCAATGTTTTCACTTGCCTACATTAACTTCTCTCTCTTGTTATTCTTTTAAAAAAAAGGTCAATTATTTTATGTTTTGAATTAATGATTGCATAATGTTTCATAGATATTTAGGCTGTAACATACTTTTCTTTTGTCATATTTACTTTGTTTTTGTTTCAAGGAAGATGCCATCCTGTACTGTTTTGTATTCATTGCAAACATATTTTGGTTTGAAGCCTACTTTATGCAATTTCATAGACCAGATACAAATGCCTTTTCTCCTTCTCTTTTTCTTATTTAATTTTCTGAGGATGCATAAACTGAATTAAGTCCTCTCAATGCTGTCATAGCCTTACATACTGTGTTCTTGTCAATGATTAGAAAAAGAAAAACAGAAAAATGAAGAGCCCCTTCTTTAAACTTCGGTCATTCTAATATATATATATTAGTGTTTTCTTGTCATGTCAGTCATTTGAGTGTGATAATACGTGTATGTCATTACTTTCAAAAACAAAAAAAAAACTTGGGCAGATAATTAACAGGAGTCAAAAGTAAGACAGTGAAAGGGTAGGCAAGGTGATTTAAATAATTTTCTTAAAGAAAGAAAGTATGAGTTAGTGAAGTGATGTGTGCATTAGAAATATATACATAAGGCTATTCCTGGTTCCAATATTGTGCAATATATCTGGATTGTTCTAGTAGAATATGGATGGATTAACCTGCATAGGCATTCATGAACACAATCCTTATTCTGGTGACATTTGACCGACAAGATGGCTTCCACAGTGAGTGGAGGGTGAAGGCCCCTATCAACCTCCATGATCACAGGCCAAGAATGAAGTAAACGTTATCGTTTCTCTATTGCAAGGGAAAACAATATATGAAAGCGAAAGCAACATGGTATGAGACAGAAAAAAAAAAGTAAGTAAAAGCACAGAATAGGAGGGAAAAATATAACGTATTTTGAAGTACAAAATTATTGGCAAACGGTTTTATTCAAATGGCTACATACGCTATTATTGACAAGGACTTTGATCACCTTCCCAATAATGTTGTGCATGAAGTCTCAACTCAACGCTCAAAAAGGACAAAGGGTCCTTGAAATTTTTTTTTCTCTCATATTTTATAGCCCTGGCAATTGTGTAAAATGCATTGTGATTGACAGTTCGTTGCTGAAATCAGAATTGGACAGCAAATTTTGCTTTTGTAGTAATGGTGTACTGCGTTATCTATTTGTTGCATGAAGTGGTGGACAAGGTATCATAATACTTAACAACCATTGAGCTAGGTGAACTTTGCCTTTATGAAAATATTCCTCTCCTTTAATTTTTTTTTCCCTTTTATTCTTTTTCAAATTTTGTCTTTTTAGCTATTTTCTTTCCCCTTTTTTCTTTTCTTTTCTTCTTCTTTTAAATTGAAGCATGCAAGGACACGTCCTGGTTGAGGTACAAGCATTGTACTGACCCCTTTGCGTAGATATACACACTGTTATCACTTTCATCTCGCAGCATATTATGATGATCTTGTTGTCGGTCAAATGATGCTGGCTATGTGAGTCGGTGAGAAAGGTTAAAAGAAAAAAGTGCAGGGGAAATGAACTAGAGTTCTACTAATTTTCTCTTTTTTATCTATAATGGTGCCATTTACTTTTGTAATTATGAAAAGGTGAAAATTTTTTAAACTGTTAGCAAAGGATAAGTCGTGCCAAAATGGTACGATTTAATAATAAAGAAGTCGTGCAAATATAAGACGACTTTAATTAAAATAATTTAAAGTCGTGTCAGTATGGGAAGATTTCCTTGTTATTAAAAAATCGTGCCAAATCGAGATGACTTTAATTAACTGTCTAAGCAAAGTCGTGCTAATATGGAAAGACTTCAATAATTAAATTTTTAATGAAGAAGTCGTGCCATATTAGAGAGACTTTAGTATTATATTGGTAATGAAGAAGTCGTATCATATTCGGACGACTTCAGTTAGGCAGAATAAAAATTAAATATTTTTTTAGTGATATTAATTAGTTAAATAATAATGCATATAAGTAGTTAAAAATTTCATGATGACTTTTTTCATTATAATAGGACGTGAAAGTTATTTATGAGAGTCTGTGTCACAAGGAGGTCTTCTTCGTTGTCATCTAGGTCTTATTTAAGGTCTTATTTCAACATGTTCAAAATGAAGATTATTACTCTACTTATACTAGTCCAAATTTAACTGACCCTCACATGCGATACAATAAACTAGGAAGATGAACTACAACTTGTATCCATAATGAAATGGACCAGTCACTACCAAATAAACTAAAGAAATGTTCATTTTATAGAAGTATTGGTCATAACAAAACCAGCTAAAGTGATTGTGTTCGTTGCTTGAATGTTCGTCAAGTATGTCTAGTTGCCAATCTTCTTTCTCATGCTGTAATAGTTTGGGGTAACTCACCTCGTTGATGATGAACAACCTCCAATTTGAATATCAGATGTCTAGTTTGCTTGTCGCCCCTTCACCACATTCAGAATACCCCTTCACTCAAACTTCCATTTTCAATTAACCTTGTAATTACAACTCACATGGTACACTCTGATGATAAAACAGACCATGTAACCAAAAACTTTCCACATAATGCGAATAGTACCATTCTGTGTCGTCTCCCATCATTTAAATGGTGTCATAAAAAATGATCAAATTTAACATAATTTAACAAAATAGAAACCTAATTGACAAAAAAAAGACCAAATTCAATAAACCGAAAAAAAAAGATTAAAAAATTCTTTAAGCCTTTATCAAACTATAATCTCAATGAATGCTCTTCAACCTAACATTTTCCTTTGAAAGTAACCAAACCGGGTAAATGATTAAAAAAGATAAAAATTTAACATTAGGGTTTTTATGTTGATTCAGGAGTATTACTCTTTTGACTAATTCCTACATTGAGAGTCTCAAATCGCCACGTTTGAGTACTGTTGAAGTCACTTATAATATGGACAGCTTAGTAGGACCACACTTTTTGATTGAGAAAAGGGTTTATGGCATTAGTAATACAATACAAGAACAAGAACCCCTCAAAGTGTTAGTTGCCTAGAATGTTATTTTTTACCTGGTTTCAGTATGTGTTGTGTTTTTCTTTTCTAAATTGAAAAGAAAAAGAAATGTTGATCATTCTGTCACTTTTTCATCTGAAGAAGATAAAAAGATTCACGCAATAATGCAACAAGGTGGGGGACGCTGAACTAGTACCATTGTTCAAGGGTCTTTAGAACCATCATTGCATGAATTTGTAGCAGACCTGGGTAAAGCCTAATGCAAAATATACCATTTCAAAACCATCTCATAAAGTAATCAAATTCTTTACAAGATTCAATGCCCTTTTTATCTCTACATAAAATAAACAAATACATAAACAAAAATAAAGTAAAATCACCTTTTACAATTGACTATGCTATGTTTATACAAGCAAAAAGGTGTCATGTGATGAACAAATACTTTAAAATTTTACTTCCCTCTGGATCTCTAAGAGCCAATTAGCATGGAGTCAGAAACATGTACACTTTGCTTTATTTAGCTAAATTTTATCCAAATTTTTAGGCATTCCTAGCTTAACAACGGGGTGATGATAATTTCCTTATAGATTCATTCAAATGTTTTTCCATGTTACTGCTGCCACTGACATTTTTCTCCCCTGTTACCCCCAAATGGAAGCATGATATTAGGGACCACATAATTTGTTTCATAAAGTTAATCATGCCTTAGGAAGATGTTCACATCTTTAATCATCAATTAGCATTACCAATGAACTTATATGCTGGATTTTGGCTGTAACCATATTGTAAAACTCAATTTATTCCCTCCTCTTTTTAGTTCCTCGAGCCACTACTAGTATCAACGTTTTCAAAAAACAATTTCACCCTACTCCTTCATTATTACTCCTAACCCTAACCTAGGATATAATGCTACTTCTTAAACCCTTTTCTACATAATTTCATGCATAAGGTATGTGACCTTTTATGCTTACACAAAATCACACGGGATACACGCAGTAAAGTTGGATCATTTTTTATTTCTAAATTCCACCAATAATGCTACAAAACTTTTTTTTTTTCGTTTTCTTTATCTCCTGATAGTCGTAGTGATTAAACTAAGGTAAATAAATGTTAAGACATTTGTTAAAAAAACAAAAGGGGATGCTTCTTTTTTTCGTTATTGGGATAGTAAATTTTTTTGTTGTTATTTCTTTTTTTGTAGAAAAATAAAATCTCTTAACCTATTATATATAAGTCAGAACTTTCACCAAATGCTACTATTTATGCCTGCATTGGTGCTCCAAGTTAAATTAATTCTCCTATCTTTGTTGCATCTCATCAACCGAGACATTTATGAAAATTAGTAAAAATTTGACCCAAAATATACAAACATAAATTATTTAACTCGACCACAAGATGCTAGCTAGATGTGCATTATATCCATATCTTAATTTACTTGAGAGATGTGTCTTATTCCTTGTACCTTAGTACCTAGTTACTTGTATTCAACTCATTTATCATAGTTTAGTAACTCTTATTGAAATTGCCATGGTTTCAACATAAAAGGACATAGAGATGCGTATATTATTGTGTCCAATATCATAGTTTGTTGTTAGCAACACAATTATATGCCATCTTATGCTGCATTCCCTTCTGTTCCTACTTTGTTGTTTAATCATCCTACACGCAATCATTGTCATTTTTTTACATTATTGATCAATGCTTATTACTAATGGTTTTCAACTCACTAATAATCTTGTTCTCATTAATTAGTGCTCACTTATAATTACTTTCTCATTAGATACATGTATCTGTCATTATATTGCCATGCTTCTGCTTTTGCTTACTGCCATTTGAATACCACAAAAGGGATTATCACCTTTTCTCATACAAGAAGACAAATTAAGATGTAAGTCATTTTTAGAACTTTCAATATCTTATCTACAACTATTTTATGTGATAACTTATCTCCATTTAAATATATATCATATCTTGCAAAAACTATTTTCTTTGGATACTCATATATCACATGGAAGAAAATTAAACACATGATATATATATATATATATATATATATATATATATATATATATATATATATATATATATATTTAAAGAATATAATTATGTATTAACAATGATGTTGTGCCATATTGGTATAAAGTCTATATTTGATTGAATTAAGTTATGTTTGAAATGTCCAAGGGACATTCTTAATTTCCCACAAGAAAACCTTTTCCCTCACTCAATCTCACATTACTTTTTGACTTGAAGCCTAGATAGAGTAACCCTAGCCTAGTACCTAGTAAGGAAAATCCGGTGAGGGAGGGTCCATAGATAGACATATAAAACTGATATTTTGACCAGAAAAAAGGGAATAAAGTAAAAAATAGTTTCTCTCCCTCTTTTGCAGAAGAAACACCCAATTATACAATTGGTTTTGTATACAATATAGATAACAGGGGAAGAAATAGTGGCAAATTGGGTAATGGGAGACACAGACACACACAGTGGAGAATTGGAGGCAATATAAAAACATGAGACACCCTTCTCACCATATTTGCATTACATAATTTAATCCCAATCTAAATGTTAGATCTCAGCATTTTTCTCGAGATGTTCAATGGAGGATAATAAAAAAGATTGATATATATATATATATATATATATATATATATATATATATATATATATATATATATATATATATATATATATATATATATATATATATATATATATATATATATATATATATATATATATATATATATATATGAAAGGAACCTTCACATCTAGATAGCTTGCTATCTTAATGTCCAGTGGGGATTTCACTTAGCTTTCTTAATCAACTCACACCATATTCAATAATCTTAAAAAGGAACAAGATAATCCTTCATCATTTGGTATCAGCATTTTTCTCGAGATGTTCAATGGAGGATAATAAAAAAGATTGATATATATATATATATATATATATATATATATATATATGAAAGGAACCTTCACATCTAGATAGCTTGTTATCTTAATGTCCAGTGGGGATTTCACTTAGCTTTCTTAATCAACTCACACCATATTCAATAATCTTAAAAAGGAACAAGATAATCCTTCATCATTTGGTATCTAGAGCCTAGGTTATCTTGAATATGGTGTTTTTCATGTGCTAACCTTGTCTTGTTGTAGCTATCTTTGTATGGTTCAAATCCACTTCCATTGCACACAAAAACAATGCTGGCAGAAACTGTTCACGATTTTAAAAGATTAAACTGCACCTGCTCAGTGATCCAAAAATTATGTTCTTGATGTCAAAAGAAAGCTCTGTTAGTCTAGTTTCTAACAAAAAAAGAACCAATGCATTTGGAGTTTTGTGGAGAGAGTTATGATTGAAATAGTGAGCAAAGGTCAGAGATGCCGAGATCACCACGAATCAACGTTTTTCAGGTTATGTTGGGCAGTTTTGGCTACTGTTTTTGTTACTCTTCTTACTTCTAAATGTGGTTGGATAACATGTCTTTGGATGCTTAGTCTTTGAGCCTCAAATCCATGAGTTTAAATGCATGATAGCTACATGTTTGTGTCTTTGTGTATGTCATGTTGAGTCTTTAAATGTGTCCAACTTTTGCTTGAGTCATATGTCATATGCTTCTTTGAGTTGTCTTATTCTTGTTTCTAAGTATTTGAGCTATTGCATGAGATCTATGCCTTTTGTTGTAGCATGCTCCTTGAAATTGATTTTGACCTAATTTTTAAGGAACTAAGTGTTCAAGACACCCTAAAATATCCTTCTCATCATCTTAAGTACCTAGTTTTGAAAAGAAAAATAATTTTTATGACCAAAAACAGTTTGGCTGAGAGCTAATGTGTTGCTTGGTGAATTCATTTGGCCATTTTTACTAGGTATTATGCTACCAAATTTTATACTTGGATTTTGGGTGATATTGGCAAATTAGTTCCATGCTTTAACTTGGTTATGATCTTTCTTGGTGTATGCATAATTTGAGGTATAATCTTGGCTTGTTTAAATGCTTTCCATAGAGTCTTTAAAAGTGTTTTTCATTGCTTTAGTCTTGTTCAAGTTTTGTCTTTAAAACAAAATTTCCTTAGAAGTTAAACTTTCTTGTTTTTGTACTTTTCTTGCTTGTCACTAGGTGTTCTTTGTTGTGTCTTAGTAGTTTTCTTTTCTTGAAACTCTTGGGATGTTGTGGCCGAATCACTTGTCTTGCATTTGAAAGGTTTTGAACAAGTTTTTAAAAGTGTTTGCTTCACTCCTTTGGTGGATTTTGAGTGTTAGCCTTGCCTTGTTACTTTGGGAGAGTGATCTAAACACTTGGGTTACATTTTGGGTTGGAATTGGTCTTGGTTTTCATGTTGTCTAACCCCTAATTCATTTATTTTGTTTTGGCTTTGAGTGTTTTATTGTAGGAATCATGGCAAGTTCATCAAATGCACCTACTCCAAACAAAAACAATACATTAATGAGATTGCTTCGGGATTTGGAGTTGTCTAGGATGGAGTCCTTTGAACAATTGAGAAAGGACAAGGAGCAAAGTGACCTAAGAATCCAAGAGCACATTCAAAGGCTTGAAGCTAGGGAGCAAGAAAGAAAGGCTAGGAAAAGAAGGCATTCTAGGCACAACCCATCACAAGAGAAGCAAACTCCAAAGATTCCTAAGTTCAAAGGAGAAAATGACCCAAACATCTACATTGAGTGGGAACAAAAAGTGGACCAAATTTTTACCATTCATGTAGTTAGTGATCAAAAGCAAGTAGATTTGGTAGTCTTAGAGTTTGAGAATTATGCCATGACTTGGTGGCATCAATTATGTATGGACAATATTAACCAAGAGTCACTCGCGACTTCTTGGAGGGACCTTAAAAATTTGATGCGCGCTAGATTTGTTCCTTCCTACTATAGGAGGGAGACTCTTTTGAAGCTCCAAAGGCTTCAACAAGGGTCCATGTGTGTGGATGAATATTACAAGTTGATGGAGTCCATGCTTCTAAAAGTAGGACTCCAATTTGAAAGTGAAGAAGAAAAGGTAGCTAGATTTGTGAGTGGTCTTAGAAGAGAAGTTCAAGATGTAGTTGAGTTGTATGAGTATTCCACTCTTGACAAAATTTTACACTTGGCCTTAAAAGTTGAAAGTCAATTGAAAAAGAAACAAGAGGCCAAGAGGAATACTTCATACAATGAATACTACTCTAGAACTTGGAAAGGAAAAGAAAGAAAGGATGAGAAACCACCTTCCAAAGACCACCCACCTAGGACTAATTCGTCTAGAACCTCCCATGAAAGTGCAAACTCTTCTCAAAGTTCAAGAACTAGTTCTATCAAATGTTTTAAGTGTTTGGGCTATGGTCACATTGCTTCAAATGGTCCAACAAAGAGGAACATGATCTTGAACCCTAAAGGAGAGGTTGAAAGTGAACATTCTTCTCCCCCCTCCCCTAAAGGTTCTTCCTCCCACACTTCTTCCCAATCTTCAAGTGAGGATGAAATCAAACCTAATGAAGGAGGTTTGTTGGTGGTTAGGCGCATGCTAGGCCAAGTGCCTAAAGAATTTGAAAACCAAAGAGAAAATATTTTTCACTCAAGGTGCCAAATCAACAACAAAACTTGCTCCCTCATAATTGATAGTGGAAGTTGTGTTAATGTGGCTAGCACAAGGGTTGTGGACAAGCTTGGCTTGAAAACCATCCCTCATGCCAAGCCCTATAAGCTTTCTTGGCTTAGTGAGGAAGGTGAGATTAAAGTGGACAAACAAGTCCTTATTAACTTCTCCATTGGAAACTACAAAGATGAGGTATTATGTGACTTAGTGCCCATGGAAGCAACCCACATTTTATTAGGAAGGCCATGGCAATTTGATAGGAAAGCTTTTCATGATGGCCATGCCAACAAATTTACATTTAGCTTCCAAGGCAAAAAGATCACATTACTACCTCTTTCACCAAGAGAAGTCAATGAGGACCAATTGCAAATGATAAAGAAAAGAAAAGAAGAGAAGGCACGAAAGAAGGCGCAAGGGCATGGCAATGAGTCCAAGAAGAGCATGATCACCCTCAAAGGGGTGAAGAAGGTAATGCTTGCCCAAAAACCCATCATCCTAGCTTATCCTAGTGAATCTTCCCCCTCCTTCCAAAACCCTCACTCTAGATGTCCCTTAGACTTGTCATTAGTCTTAGATGAGTTCAAAGATGTTTTTCAAAAACCTCCAAAGGGTCTCCCACCCCTAAGAGGTATAGAACACCAAATTGATTTCATACAAGGCTCATCTTTGCCTAATAGGCCAGCCTATAGGACTAGTCCCGAGGAGGCTAAGGAAATTAAAAAACAAGTGAATGAGTTATTAGAAAAGGGGTGGGTGCAATATAGCATGAGTCCTTGTGCAATGCCTGTGATTCTTGTCCCCAAAAAGGATGGAACATGGAGAATATGCATAGATTGTAGGGCTATCAACAACATAACCATCAAGTATAGGCATCATATTCCTAGATTAGATGATTTGATTGATGAGTTACATGGTGCAACCATATTTTCCAAAATAGACTTGAAAAGTGGGTACAATCAAATTAGAATCAAAGAAGGTGATGAATGGAAAACCTCTTTCAAGACTAAGTTTGGATTATATGAGTGGTTAGTCATGCCTTTTGGCTTGACCAATGCACCTAGTACATTCATGAGACTCATGCACCATGTTCTTAGAGAGTTCTTAAGGAAGTTTGTTGTGGTGTACTTTGATGACATTCTCATTTATAGTATGTCTCAAGATGACCACTTGCATCATTTAAGGAGTGTGTTAGAGACCTTAAGGAAAGCATCTTTGTATGCTAACATGGAGAAATGTGTGTTTGGGATGGATGATGTGATCTTCCTAGGTTTCAAAATAAATCAACATGGGGTCCATGTGGACCAAGAAAAAGTGATGGCCATCAAGGGTTAGCCTCCCCCAAAGAATGGTTTAAGAATTCGTGGTCGAATTCTCTCCAAGAAAGGGAGGATGATGAAGGCGTGACCACCTCCTTAGAAGCTCCCTCAAGAAGGATCACTAGAAGCATGTCTAGAGGGGAGTCTTCTATTCCATCACCTTTATCTTTGTTTTGCATTACTTTAGTTTTAATTCCCTAAGTTGGTTTCTAGTTGACTTATTTTGGTTGACTTGTTAACTTTGATCCAAAGTTAACCTTTGACCAAATTAGATTAACTTAAACCAACATGCTAATCCTTGTTTGTCTTGTTTTGTAGGTAATTAAGAGAAAGTAGAGCATGGCTAGGTGGCACTTGGTGATTGGAGCACTTGGATGAAGTGGAAGAGAGAGGAAAGCATAAAGCAAAAGCAAAAGTAGACATGTACCTTGTCTCCTTTTGCCTTTGTGGTTTATGCCTTAGAAGATCACTTGGTCTCCTTTCTCTTTTGGCCTAGAATCCTCATGGGAATGCCTCCACCAATCATCTCCCTTCACTTGGCCAAGACTCACTCTCACATTAGGTTTAGGGTTTGCTAGTTAATCCTTTTTCATGTTTTTGTATTTGCTAAAGGACCCCTATGAACTCCTATTTAAAGGGTGCTCCTTGTCTTGTAAAAGGGTTGATCATTTTGTTTCTAAACTATTGTGTTTCAACCATTAAATTTTCGTGAGCTCTCCTTCCTAGAAGTGAACTCACCTTTGCCTTATCTTGCTTGCAAGTGGCGACACCATCACTCATCTCTAGGGTTTGGTTGGCTTAGATCCCCCCTATGAGTGGTGTGCTTCTTCCATGCTTCATCTTTTATGCTTTCCATTTTTAATGTTTCTTCTTTCATTTTGGTTCTTTAAGTGTTGTTAATGCCGTGTGAGTTTAAGCTTGAATCCAACTCTCTTCTTCCTTTCATGAGCTTGAGAAATGAACCTTCACATCTAGATAGCATGCTATCTTAATGTCCAGTGAGAATTTTCAAAAAGCTTTCTTAAACAACTTCACCATATTCATAAATCTAAAAGGAAACAAGATAATCCTTCATCAATAAATATGCAATGTGAAAAGTCAACGGTCAAAGATTTGCATTACTGTCTCTATCTCCCACACAATTATGCACATAACACACACTTGTAACTCAAATTCTGTCACTCACACACAGATCACATTCCCCAAAACCCTCGCAACACAATGCCTCCCACTTCGCTCTGACCCTACCTCCCACCTTCCTCACATATATTCAAAGCCAAAACATTTTCGTCCTTTCATATTTTAACACTTGATCAAATAATTTCTTTCGGAAACTTCCAATCTTCAAAAATGTCAAACTTGAGTTGGATTTCTTTACTTTATTTATGATTAATGTATATGTATTACTAAGTTTATAGTATGTTTGAGGAAGTAAAAATAATAATAATAATTTTAAAATTTATGTTAAGAATATATTTTTAGTAATTACCACGTTAAAATGCGAGATCTGAATTTTTTAAGTTTAGATGATAAAAATATTTTTTGAAAAATTTAAGTGAGTTTAACACAATTCATTTAACACAATTAAGTGGAAAATAAAAATATAATTATAAATTTTCTATATTTTTTCCAAAGTTTATGGATTAATTATTTATTATTTTAATTTGCTCATTGTTTATTTCATGGATTGAGGGAAGACAGTGGTCTGTGTGGGTCTTCCCAGCCGGTGCGTTCTCCAACCATCTCATGGTGGTTATGTTACTGTTTGTCCCTTCTCTATTTTTCTCACTCTGATTCTGTGATTGGCAGGGGCTGTCGTTGGATTCTCGTGCGTTCTCCGACCATCTCACGGTGAGTTTGCCAGCGTTTTCCAAATACCACGGTCATTGCTAGGTGTGAGTGTTTTCCTCCTCTGTCGAGATCCTTGATTGCTTATGTTTTTTCTTGGATTAAGTTGATTGATACAAAATGTGATACCTTCTATTTCACTCTTTAAGTTTTGCAATATTCGAGCAATATCAGATTTTTCCCTTGCTTATGTTTCAATTGTTGCTTTCTCTTTCATGACTTGTTATTGGCTTCCAATTTTTTGATATATGGTGTATGGAATTATAATTTTGGGGTTTCTGCGATGCTTCCCCTTTTCAAGGCTAAGATGGTTTTGTTTGATGTCCAAAACAAGCAACGTATACTTGGTCAAGCATATAATCATTCATTTGCATCTTGCAATGTCCAGTTCAGACTTTAGGCCTTAAATTCTTGCATTGTATTGGCTTAGAACAAATTGGTCATTGCCAGCTCCTATTTTATGGGCATTTTGCATTTGTAAACTTTATTTTGCACCACTACACTAAACCACCACTACAGTGAACATTGATCTAGTTGGAAGTATAAAAATGGCCTTCAATTCTCCCTTTTAGATTTTGAATGTTAATACATGTGAAGTCATTGCATATTTTTTTCATCTATTTAAAACTTTATTGACATTGGTTTGTCCAATTGACTATTGATTCTACTGAATTAATGTAGTTAATGACATTAAAATTTTAGAGGAAAAAAAATTTTCTAAAGTATCCAACTTTTCTTACAAAGCTACATATTTTCGTTCTTGATTCAGGATTATCCCCTTTCATCACCTCTAATTTGGAAGGATCCAACAAAGTCAGTTTTGTTGCTTGGCCCTACAAGGTACCCACCACTCTCCCCAAACTTTTTTCAAAGGTTTTCACTCTTTCCTCTGCTCTGTTTGCTTGAGTTATTGTTGTTGCATCTTTAGTTTGTAGTCTAGTTAATGACTTCTTGCATGAATCATGGGTTGCGGCTAATATGTGTATCCTATATTAGCTCCCATTCACAACAACAGATTGTGCTTTCTAAATTATGCATAATTTGGCAGAAGAGTGGTGCTTAGATCTTAAAAGGAGCATGAAAACTGCATAATACTAGTTTTCTGCTTCAAACATGTTGTCATGTGCCACCTTTGAACTCTTTCTTGTGCTCTGAAAGTTTCTTCTCCATGCTGCTAGAACATGCCACATCTTGTTTAATTCACTTATATAAAAAACAAAGTTATTATCTAAGCAAAGTGATAATGCTGTCGTTGACGCGATCAAATTAATACTACTTATCTATAACAACTTCAGTATTGTTAAGAAAATAGTCAACAAAATAGTAAGGGTAAAGTAACCCAAAGTCATCTCCCAACGAACACGGAATTGATTTTTAACAAATTAGTTCTTATAAATTCTATACAAAAGAGTTAGTCAAATAAAATAATAAAAATATGGGGATTAAGATAAACGCAGATAGAAATAAAATTTAAAAGATAAAAAGAAATAAAAACAATAGTAAAGAAAATAGATTGATTCCATTGCTTTTTCAAAATAGATTCATCATCGGTTATCTAAAGACTATTGCTCAATTAATTATTGTTATAGATTTACAAATTAATCAATGTAAAGTCTCAATTAATTTGTTGGCGTTCTCACTTTTAACCAAAGTACAGTCTCAATTAAAAGTGAGAACTTTTAGATTATCCATAGTAAATTCAATCAAAGTACAGTCTCAATCAAATTTTACTATGCCTAATCATGTCTATTCTTTTATCTCCTCACCAAATAAAAAGCTTAATTAATCAAAGTAAAGTCTCAATTAATTTTCGTTAGAGTAAATACCTTTAATCAAAGTAAAGTCTCAATTATTGGTAAAAACTCATTTAATCATATGAAAGTTTCTAAATAAAATCAAAGTAAAGTCTCAATTAAATTTAAAAACCCTTGACTCATATGATCAATATGCATATAGATCTAAAATCATTACTTTTTATGTGATTCAAAGATAAAAAACATAGATAAATTAAAACCTCAACAATAATAAAAAGAACAAAGAAATTAATTCATTCTAACCTCAGAATCCATAATGAAATTACAATGGAATCACCCCAAGAAGTTTAGCAATTCATGGAATACAAAATAAAAAGAAGAATAGAGAGAAGAAAAGAGAGAGAAAGGAAACGAAATTAGGCACCCCTAAGGGTTCCAAAACTCCGAAGTCCCGAGCTTGTTTTCTACTTCTCCCTTGGTCTCTTTATATAGAAATTGGACTGGGCTTTTCTGTTGCTAAAATCTCTCAAATATCTTTTGAAATAAAGATAAATATAAATATTTAAAAATATTTGGAGAGATATAGACTATTTAACAAATATAGTTGGTAAATAATTTATGATATAATTAAATAAATTAATTATTTAAAGATATCTTATAAATTATCACCAAATAATATTTGTATTAATTTTCTAAATAGCCTATTTTCAATTTTGTAGTCCAATTTTGCAAAGGCATCCAAAAATATCAATATTTGCAGTTAAACCCCTCTCCTTTGACCAGTCTTTGACCAGAGTTGACCGTTTGACCAGCTTTTGAATGCTTGACCAGATTTGACCATTTGACCGTGCAATAGCAGACTGACACGTGGCAGCTCCTTCTCTCTCCAGAATTAGGGTTTCACTCTCTTACTCTTCTCCAACAAAGCTACTACCTGATGATGGCTGCGGCTGCCGTTTTCCGACGACGAAGGCGCGGTGGTGGAAGCGATGAACGGCTGCTGGTTCAGATGCGCGCTGGTTCATGGATTCTGGCTCGTGTTTTGCTGCGTTCCCAATTTGTTCGAAGGTTCGAACTGCCACTGGTGCGTTCTGGTTACAGGTGGTGGTGCAGGGATGAACTGCGCGTCTCTGTGGCTTTCCGCTGCCATGGATCTGTGTGTGTGGCGCGCTGCAGCATTTTCCGGTGAAGAGGACGGCAGAGAGGTGGTTGCCGGCATGGAGATGGAGGCTAGGGTTTGGGAGGTTGAAGGTGATGATGTGGCAACATGCTATTGGCTGAATTTTGAGTTGCTAGATTATGACACGTGGCATTATATTATTGGTTAATTTAATTAGTGGAGGATTGCCACATGGCATGATCTGAGTGAATTGGGTTTAAGTGATAGGAGGGGTGCAAATAGACATATTAGGGGGTGCAGAATAGGTTTTGGTGAGACCCATTTAGAAAGAGGGGAGTGTATGAGTAAAAACTTGGGTGCAGAAGTGATTCTTCCAACTAATTTTAGCTTTATTTAAAGGTGTTTTGTAATTTCAATCTATTTATTTTCTCACCTTTAAATAAGATTAATCTTAACTTCAGCTGCATCAACAAACGTTAAAATATCCAAAAATAATTTATGCAGCTAAAAATCACTTTTTAAGACATTTTTATCGCACAAGCTCAAACAACCTAATTATCATAATTATCAATTAAATCACTCTTTAAGCACATAAATTCAATTAAATACCTAGTATTAAACACTGAATGAGGGCAAAAATACGCACTCATCACAAAGTCAAATTGATAAAAGAATGCTGAAAACTAGGATAACCACTTCAATTAAAAAGAAGTGCAAAATTTCACCCAATCAAACCTAGAATGCATTTCATAATAAGCTAAAAATAGAGTTGTAGTAAACTAATGAAATATAAAAAACTGTTTGATGAAATGCAGTGTTATAGCTCCAATTTCTCAAAATCATGTGTTGAACCAAACTTGGCAGCACATTCAAAAAACTAGTGCAGATTTTGTGCACATTTTTTACAGCATAAGAAATTTGGTGCAGATTTTGTGTTCTGAATAAATGTGAAGCTTCCATCCATAGTTTAACCATTTGAAAATGTAAAGTATGATGCATATTGAGTGTAAACACAAGTGTTTGTACAGAATATTAAGGAAGTCGAAAATACCTAATTATATAGAAACATATGAACATAAAAACTAGTTAATGGGTAAAAACTTCCAAAATGCATGAAATTGAATCATAGATGATTCAAGGATATCCTATACACTAAACCAACATACTAAATTGCAAAGAATCATACAAATTCATAGAAAAGCAAAATCAAAGATGAAACAAGTAAAGTGAGTGCAAAATGGCTTGTAAAGAGTGCCTAAAATGCATATGAAGACAAAAAATGAGTTTCAAGTGTTGTAAATGCTTTGAACACGTTTCATGATGTAATAGGTAAAATAAACAGTGAGGACCCTCCAACAATCATAGTTTCACGAAATCACTATCCAAACCCCACTTTCAAGTAAGAAAAGTAAGCCAATTATGCATATACTTGTATGATCAAGGGTCAAA
Source organism: Vigna unguiculata (assembly GCF_037176805.1). Lineage (NCBI taxonomy): Eukaryota > Viridiplantae > Streptophyta > Magnoliopsida > Fabales > Fabaceae > Vigna > Vigna unguiculata. Next base: position 25,051,972 of record NC_140802.1, read on the forward strand.
ACGTGTAGCAGTGTGCAAATGCATGATTCTAACATCTAGACATGATTAATATAATGCTAATGAGTTACTAAAATAGTGAATTTTCCTAAAGAACTAGTGGAGAATAAAAATCCTAATTCTAGGTAGTCTAGAAAACCTTAAATGTGCATATCACACTCAAAACCTAAAATCTAGTTCATTGATTTCACTTCCCACCATCTGTGTTGTTTCTCTACCTCAACACAAGTTCAATTTAATGCCTCTTTGAGTCTCCAATAGCTAGTACAAGCTTTAAGACTGAATATTATAAAAGTCAACTCATGGTCAACTTACCAAATTTTTAGCCAATTTAGTGCATCTTTTGCCATTGTTTTTGTAACCTTTTTTGCCCTTGGTTCACTATTTCTGCATCAAAATATGCCACACGAGTTAGTCACTCTAATTCAATGAAAAAAACATAAACGAAGTTCTTTAACTAGACTAGTTATGTATAAACTAAGTCACACAAGTTAGCATCCATATATCAATTTTCCTTTTCCATGTTATTCCTAACTTTTAGCTTAGTTTTCATCATTCTTATACCAATTAAATTGTTTTTGCATCATTGCTTAACATTTCCTTTGCCAATTTGGTAGTCTTAGCTCATTTTGACCAATTTCTAGTTCATTTGTTAGGTTTTTACTAGGCAAATTCGCATTAGCTTGTTAATTCTGTGTTGTGATCTGTTGTCAACCTTTCTTTTGTTAATTGGAAGTTGTCCAAGTAGTTATATAAGAGTTATGTGCACTACTTTACTTAATTTCTAAATTGTTGGAGTTTTATAATAGTTTAGTGGTAGTTTTAGGTCTTAGATAGCTAGATTTTGAGTTGTAGTCAGTTTTAGCAGTGTGAGTTGTTTTCTATTAATATTTTGCCATTAGAAACATGTTAGCATAGTTATATTAAACTTCCATAGGTTAGCTTAGTACATGCATACACAAAATGGTCAATTTTGTAAACTAGTCTTGGTTTTAGGTAGTGATTTTTGGTAAATAATTTAGGAGATAGTTTGTGACTTAGGATTAAGTTTTCTTAAGACCTTGTCTAGGTATTTTAGTGGTAGCATAAACTTAGTTTTAGCGTAGCTTTAGGGTGTTTTTAGAGGTTTTAGGTAGTGAAATTTTGAGTTTTATGTAGGATTTCAGTTTTGAGTTGTTCCTTAGGCTCCTTTGGTCATTTTAACTATTTTGAATAGGTCCTTGGTGTTATTTATACCAATTTTATTGTACTGCTTGTTTCATGCACATTTTTTATGTGGAATTGTTAAATTTTGGGTCTCCACACATCAATTTTCGTGTAGCATGTTATTCTATACTTTTACATTAGTTTTCATCATTCATATACCAATTACAATGTGTTTGTTCCATTGCTTCATATTTCCTTATTTGGGATCTTAGCTCATTTTGACCATTTCTAGTTCCTTTTTTGGATTTTTACTAGGAAAATTCGAATTAGCTTGTTAATTCTAAGTTGTAATCTATTCTCAACCTTTCTTTTGATAATTGGAACTTCTCCAAATAGTTTTATAAGAGTTATGTGCACTAGTTTACTTAATTTCTAAATTGTTGGAGTTTTAGCATAGTTCAGTGGTAGTTTTAGGTCTTAGGTAGTTAGATTTTGAGTTGTAGTCAGTTTTAGCAGTGTGAGATGTTTTCTATTCATATTTTGCCATTAGAAACATGTTAGGATAGTTAGATTAAACTTCCATAGGTTAGCTTAGTACATGCATACACAAAAGGGTCAATTTTGTAGACTAGTCTTAGTTTTAGGTCGTGATTTGGTAAATCATTTAGGAGATAGTTTGTGACTTAGGATTAAGTTTTCTTAAGTCATTTTAACCTTGTCTAGGTAGTTTAGTGGTAGTTCTACCCATGCTTTAGCATAAATTTAGTTTTAGCCTAGCTTTAGGGTGTTTTTAGAGGTTTTAGGTAGTGAAATTTTGAGTTTTAGGTAGTATTTCAGTTTTGAGTTGTTTCTTAGGCTCCTTTGGTCATTTTAACTTTGTTGAATAGGTCCTTGGTGCTTTTTATACCAATTTTATTGTACTGCTTGTTTTATGCACATTTTTATATGGAATTGTTAAATTTTAGGTCTTTACACATCAATTTTCGTGCAGCATGTTATTCCAGAATTTTACGCTAGTTTTCATCATTCATATACCAATTACAATGTGTTTGTTCCATTGCTTCATATTTCCTTATTTGGGATGTCTTAGCTCATTTTGACCATTTCTAGTTCATTTTAGGGTTTTTACTAGGCAAATTCGAATTAGCATGTTAATTCTGAGTTATGATCTGTTCTCAACCTTTCTTTGGATAATTGGAACTTCTCCAAGTAGTTCTATAAGAGTTATGTGCACTAGTTTACTTAATTTCTAAATTGTTGGAGTTTTAGCATAGTTTAGTGGTAGTTTTAGGTCTTAGGTAGTTAGATTTTGAGTTGTAGTCAGTTTTAGCAGTGTGAGATGTTTTCTATTCATATTTTGCCATTAGAAACATGTTAGGATAGTTAGATTAAACTTCCATAGGTTAGCTTAGTACATGCATACACAAAAGGGTCAATTTTGTAGACTAGTCTTAGTTTTAGGTCGTGATTTTTGATAAATCATTTAGGAGATAGTTTGTGACTTAGGATTAAGTTTTATTATGTCATTTTAAGCTTGTCGAGGTATTTTAGTGGTAGTTCTACCCATACTTTAGCATAAACTTAGTTTTAGCGTAGCTTTAGGGTGTTTTTAGAGGTTTTAGGTAGTGAAATTTTGAGTTTTAGGTAAGATTTCAGTTTTGAGTTATTCCTTAGGCTCCTTTGGTCATTTTAACTATTTTGAATAGGTCATTGGTGCTGTTTATACCAATTTTATTGTACTTCTTGTTTCATTCACATTTTTTATGTGGAATTGTTAAATTTTGGGTCTCCGCACATCAATTTTTGTGTAGCATGTTATTCCAAACTTTTACATTAGTTTTCATGATTCATATACCAATTACAATGTGTTTAAGTATATGGTTATAGATGAATTTTTAAATATATGGTTATACATGTGTTTAAATATATGGTTATACATGTGTTTACATTAGTTTTTAGCTCATTTTGACCATTTCTTTTTAAATATATGGTTATAGATGAATTTTTAAATATAATAAGCGTGTTTTTTTAAAGTTATTTATAATAATATATAAAGAGGATTCCCTCTTTTGTGTGCACTTTTCAAAATACCAATTTTATCCTTTAAAATCTAATTATTTATTAAATTTTTGAAAATTGACCGTTACTTTTACACGTTATTTATAAAACCGTCTATCTCTACTTTTTCTCTTTTTTCTTTATTTATCAAATATTATTCTCTAATCTTTTATAATATATTTCACTTTATTTTTAATAAATATAATTTTATTTTATATATTAACTTAATAACATTACAATATCATCATCTACTAATATAATATTTCACATATTTAAAAAATGCGTACACACAATCGTGTCTGGATTTATGCTTGTGAATTTAAAAATTATTCTAGTATATATGCGGAAAATATTAAAGCTATCTCATTACCTTAAAATAATTTAAATAAATGGATTTCACAAACACTTTTAAAGAAAAGGAAAATAAAATAAAATTCTCTATAACCAATAGGTAACAACTAATTTTTAATTCATCTGTACTCTAATATAAGTTGATAAATGAACTTATTTAATCTTTTTCATTTGTTTCTTCTTAAAGTGGATACGAATTACAAAAAGCCTAATATGTCACAAAAAAAACTAGTAACGTTATAAATAGAAGGACAAAATTTAAGAGTGAAAACAAAATTGAGAGAGTGTAAATCAAAATCAAAGAACTAACATTTCAATAATAAAAATGAGCTATTAATTTCTTAAATAAATGAATGAAATTGAAAGCTTCATAACCATAAAAATGAACAAAAAAAAAACTAAAATTTAACCTAAATGCTGGAAAAACTACTAGGAATGAATGGGGAATGGTTTTAGAGACAGTGCCTCTTGATTTTAGGGTATGTGCAGATTCATATAGGATATGCAGATTGTCACTTTCGGTGGTGATATCTTGACGTGGCAAATTGTGGATATATTCTCAGGGATCGCCCAACATAAACTTTTCTTTCACTTCATTTCATTTTTCCCATCGTAAATACACTTCCTCTTTTTTGCGTCACTTCTTTCTAATTTATTTCTCTCGATCATCCTTCTTTTTATCCATTCTAATTTATACTTCATCGCCCACCATTTATGGTTTCAAATTAAAGAACCCCACTTTTCCAAAATCACATTTTCAATGTCTAATAATTTATCACATTTTTCTCATGTAATTTAGCTTTAGTATATCCGTTCAAAACATCCAAGAATAGTGTGAAAACGAGTTCTTTTATCATATGTATATACTTTTGTTTTGTAGTAGTGTTTCTTTCTTATTCAAAGATAAATATTTGAATTTGAGTAGTGGTATTTATATGTTTATCACAAGTTTTATAAAAGTATCTTCATGTTTATTCCTTTTTTTTTATCATTTTATCTCACTTTCTTTTTCTTATTTTTCCTTTATTTTTTTAAAAAAGATTGTGAAATTTAATTATAAAAGTACGCAGTAGATTTTGCTTAATGGAAGTAAAAGGTGCAAACAATTCCAAGATGTTATACAGTGCAAGCAAAGAATATATAGGTTTTAAAACAACATCACAATCTATAGAATAAAAAAACGATTTGAAAACACCCGAAGAAGAAAATGCATATTGTTTTTCTTATGGGATACACTAGAAGTGAAATTTGAAGAGACTGATTCTAGCCAACTAGCTTATACAAATAACAAGTTGACAGCTTCGAAATAATGAACTTTGGATTCTTGCTTCAATGTCAAAGCCCTTATTATTCATACAATACACGTACTTCATTAAATTCATCGAACTCACATTTTATTATAAAAACAAATGAACATTTTTTTAACAATATTTTATATTTTTGTAGCCTTCTTCGAATATGGCTGAGCTGCAACTTGCGAGTAGTGGTCAATACATGCAAATATAATTTAAACATTTTTCCACTTTCAAGCAATAAATTGTGGGCAAGTGTTTTGTTTATGTGTTGAATACGAGAAAAATCATGTAATTTCCAACAAGGAAAAGGTTAAATTATTATGCAAGTGCATGTGTTGAACTCAAGATCATAGATAGATTTCTGAAGGGCGAATCAACCACACTTTTGGGAAACATGAAAAACTGAAAAACCATGATGTTGGAGTCCAACATTGGAGGTTAGGAAAAAAATGGTCAAATTAACATGCCGTGTAGTACATAGGACATTAATTAAGCTCGTGGGATTAATATAGTGTATGTGCGTGAAGCATATAAATTGTGTGGTTGACTCTTAATATATATAACCTAATTGAACTTCTAAAGGATATGTTAGGTACCGAAATTGAGGAAAAATAATGGAGGTTGGTTCATGAGTTACCCCCTCAATCTTCGATCACCCACATGTGTGTGTGTGTTTTTGTTTCTATTTTCTTAGGAATGAGATATGATACGATACGCTTCTATGTCATTATCATGCAGATTCTTTTACCCTTCTTGGGACCCTGGATACTAAGCAGAGTAATCATATCCACATGTATCTCTCATTTTAATTTTTAATCACTATAAAAATTTAGGTATTGACTTAATTAATTTCCATCCATTATCGTTTTCTTGCTTATTATTTACTATTCCTATCTATTTGTATAGTAAAATTTGACTTCAATTCATCAAATCTTGTATTATATGGCTTGTTGGAGTTAACATTCAACGTTGTCGTGTTATTTGGATAATATGATTTTGTTCTTTTACAACCAAATTCATGTTCAAAATTGTATATTTGACAATTAAATGAATATGTAATTTGCCAATTTTGGGATAGTTTAATGAATTAAGGATATAGTTATTACTATTGTAGTATAATAGAGTCATCTATTTCAAATGTTTTTCTTTCATCCTGTAGAAAAGGTGTCCAAGAGGTGATAATTTTTTGTTTTTTGTTTTCTTTTTCTTATTTTATTGTTTTTTTATTTCATTTTTAATATTTTTGTTAAATCGTGCATTACTTAGTTTATAATTGATTCAATGTAACACATTATTTTGTGTTCAAATAATGTATATATAACTGTGTTAAGTAACTGAAGAGATAATTCTGTAGTATATAAGTTTTTTTAATAAATTGAACCAGAAAAACATAACTTTTAACAGTAAATGATATGCACATAAAGTATTTTTACAGTTAATTAACAATAAATGATATGAATATATATATATATATATATATATATATATATATATATATATATATATATATATATCACAAATGTCCCATTAATTAATAATGTATAGAAAATAAACCTTTCAAAAAAGAAAATATAAGTACATTAAATATTTCCTCAAAATTGAAGTCTACATAATGGTCATAAATGATTTGTCATCCAAACAGCACAAGTTTTAGTTTTTTTTTTTATTTTCTGTAAGAGACATTATATTTATTACAGCCCTTCCTTTGTAGGGCTGGTGCACTGAATGGTCATTTCCAACTTTTTGTAAATATAATCAATTATAACAATTTTTCTTTGATTTTGACAACATAAATATGATTTGACGACTCAAATTTACTTGCTTATATTTCACATGAAAATAAAACAAAAAAAAAAATGGTTTGTTGTATGATGGCTTACGTCTTAAGTTTAGTTTTGCTAGAAAATGACTCATCGTGAGTTTTAAGATCCACCTTGTGCGACATTATTATAAAATATCTTTTTGCCTTAAGTATCGCGCTACTTATTTATTTCATACGTATTATGCTTCAAGATCACACATATTTTCATATTTTTGAACCATAATTAAATATGCTTATATATAAATATATATATATATATATATATATGTATATATATAAATATATATATATATATATGTATATATATATATACATATATATATACATATATATATATATATATATATATATATATATATGAGAAACTATGACGACAATGAGATGCGCAGACACTAATATTATCAATGGATATTTTTTATTATGTGTTACAAATAAATAAAAATAATTAGCTTATTATATTACTTGATAATACATTGATAATATTTTGATACTAAATATTACTTTTAAAAATTTATTAATAAATTATCTTTTAATACATAATATAGAAAAATAAATTATTTTATTATATCGATCAGATTAATTACAAATTTTCCTTTCATTTCTCTTCCTTTTTAATTCAAACAACTTTACTTTCTGCCTTCTTTTTCTTTCTTTACTTTATTTTTCACTCTTCAAATAAAAGTCAAATTTTTACTTTTAAAATTGTTATTGAACAATATTCGATTTATGGAGGAACAACTTTTTTTTTTCTAGAAGGACTTAGGAGAAGTTTTTCAAAGGTATTGATAATAATTACTGGGAGTATAGGTGTAATTAAGTTTAGAGAAGGAATTGTCGCATTAGGTTTGATCTTGAAGTTGAATCATGGACCTTTTTGGAGCAATATTATGATTGTTGGAATTGGTTAATTATGAGGAGGTGTTTGAATATAGGTTTTGCTTTTTGTGGGAGGGTTGTGAAGTAGATGAATTCGCAAAAATTATTGACCCCAAGAAGAGAAATTGAGGGGATTTTGAATTTAGGATGATGATCTTTTTTTGGGAAGAAAGAAAAAATGTGTTATTCTTGTGGCTTGCCAATTACGTACGTACGTGTTGCTTCTTAAAGTAAAACAGCAGACATACTTACACATACAGTTTCAGAATTCAAGTATTATTATTGTATCACTTTTCGTATCATTTTTATTTTTGACTTTGCTTTTCAATACCTAATGGTCGGTTCTTTCCCTGCTTCTTAAGTCATCTTATCTCACTAAATTCAAAGCAACGCACACACAAACAAAAACTATACACACATTCAACGACCCTACTTTTCAATCTTAATAACTACACTTCATTTATTCATGTCAATTTTAATCTTATCCATCGACTCTAGTTCTTCAAAAATATATCTTTCTTCTTTCTTCTTTCTTTCTCTTTTTGTCGGTCTCTGCCGATCTATGCAACCTCCTCTGTAATGCAACACATCTAGAAGAAAGAAGAAGAAATGATTTTGAAACTTACGAAGCTTAGATATTAAGGCATATATTCTGAATTTTATTTGCTTTACAATTTAAAGATAAATTATATTTTGTTCATGCGGAGAACAAATAAGATATGTCGGACACAAGCGTTATCTTATCTTAATCCGCAATCTTCTCAATAGGCTTCCTCCCGGCTGCTATATGTCATTTGTGAGTATCTCGGTGTGGACCGGTTTGGACCCGAGAGGAGTTACCTGCGAAAGAGACTCTGACGCTCAAGTCAACAAATAACTCTCAGAAAATCAAATCTCGTAATTAGAGGAGTAATGAATGTATATCTTTAATTGCTGGGGTCCATACATATTTATAGATTATTAATTATGTCTAGCCACGTCATGGACTGGGCCCCTGTTTGGACCGTAGGTGATCCTGGGTCTTAGGCTAGGCCCCTTAGTTCGATTATCGTGGGCCCTTAGGGGCCTTGTTGGTAGTGCTCTGAATTTGTCATGTTCTTGCTTAATTATCCTAAGTTAGTAGCTTAGGCCGGTTACCCTTTAGTGACTTAGGTCGGGTACTGTTACTCGTTCATACCTGGTAATTATTTGCGTCTTTGGAAGCTATATAGACGAGTTTTATGGCTATAATCAGGCTAAGCCGGCTAGGTGTGGTACACCAGTCCCCCATTCTTTATCGGTATAGTCATAGCAGCAAAGGATGAGAAGTGTGTTTAGTTAGGCCAGCTAGGTGTGGTACATATTTATAACAACTCTTTTTCTATACAAACGAAGGAATACGGTGAGAAAAAATAAGTAAAACTGAGATCAGATAAATAAAAAGAAGAAATGAAAATAGAAATATGATGCGAATTATTTATATAAATATAATTTTAAAATGCTACAACATAATTATAAATCACATAAAGAAAGATATGGTTATTTTTAAAATTCAAATTTACCCAACTTTCCTTTAAACTTTTCTACTCATCTTTTTTATTCTTACTAATTCAACTACAAGCAATGACCAACTGCATTAAATGTTCTAAAAATATATAATAATTCTATTTGATTGGATAGGAATTTTCTGATGAAAAATAATTCTTTGGGGAAAAAAATACAAACAAAGACCTTGAAATGGTTATGCATGTACGACAATCATGAGTCCAAAATTTTCAGTTTTGTCTGCCTTCGATCACAGTTAGGTTAACTATACTTAGACAAATTAATTTGAGAAATCTTCTCTTTTATCACGATTCACGAGTTCATACTGTGTGAACTATATGACTCTTCTAAAGTCGTGAATCCATTTATTTCATGCGATAAAATGTGTCCTTATAATCAATGATTATGACAAAATATTTTCTACAAATAATTTACCAAGTTTAAATATTATTAGATACGGATGATGTATATCATATAAATTATAACAAATTGAACTTAGACAAATGTCTCAATTTACTAAACTAAAGTATCCACTGCTTTCGAGTATGAAAAACAGATAATTAATTGTGTAAGAAAAACGACTTTCGTTTTCAATGTGAACATACGTTTCACTTACTCATATAATTTGTCATTTGTCCTCAATAATATTCATGTTACAAATCTATTATATTTTCGGAATATCTATGGATCTCAAATCATGAGTTACAATTTATATAAACTAGATGACACCTATATTGTTTACCTTTTAATTTTAAAAAACATTATTTACCATGTAAGACATTTTATAATATCGTTGAAACATGCATTATACTATATACAATTAGATTCTTTTAAAAATAAGGCACGTGATGGCATACCTCTAATCAAGAGACCTTCAACCAGAACTATGACTAGGAGGATACAAGAAGATTGAATCTCCTCTAAGCATGACAAACCCAAGTTAAAGTTTATCTGGGCTAAGGATGATGTGAAGACCTAGCCTAGGACTTTGTATTTATAAATATTAGACTAGAGTTTAATTTTGGACTATGTATTCTGGGCCCAGTAGTATAGGGTTTTCTTTAGATCATGTAATTAGGTCAAGATGAGTTTGTGGGCCTAAAAGGTGTTTTGGACCAAGAAGATTGAGGCCTTATTTTGTGCGAAGGAGTGAGACGCATAAAGATTAGGGTTTTTACCGACAAGGAGAATGTGATTTGCTTAGGTGGCAAGTCACACTTCTAACATGCACTCTTTTGGCTCCAAATACAATCTTCTAAACCACTTTTTCCTCCAATTTTTTGAAGACATTTTGCTCTCCTTTTCTCCTATAAATAGAACACCTTAGGTCATATAAAACCGTCCATGATTATAGAGAGTTATGTTGTTAAGATGACTCCAGACTAATCTCCTTTTGTGAATCAACTTAGGTTAGATTTCCCCTTTGTGACTTCCTCTAGCCTCCTTCCTTGAATGTTGCTCTAACCTCACTTGAGAGCTTCATCATTTCACATGACCGAACCTTCTCCTCTCCATTACTCCTTGCTTTTATGCCTTCTACCTCCATGGATTCATTTCACACAGGCATATTGCTTCCTATCTTGGACTCATCAATAAATATAGACAAAATTCTTTTTGTGCGTTTGTGTGTGGTAATAGAAAGAATATATATATATATATATATATATATATATATATATATATATATATATATATATATATATATATAGTAATGTGGATTAAACTACATTACCATTATTTTATGCGTACTTTAACTATGTTTTTTGTTCCTAAACTATTATGGGATTTTGGTTTTAGTCCCTCTTTCAATGTTTGGTATAATTAGGTCCTTATCCTATCGAAATTCATGGAATCAGTCTTCAATGGCTAACAACGTTAGTGTTTTCTTTGACATGGCAAATGATGATTCATGTCAACATTTTGTTTGGGACATGTGGCAAATTATTTAATTTAAAAAATAAATATATTTGTTATAGATTTTTATATAGATCTTTTTGAGATATTAATAACTATACAATTTTTTATAACTTTATACCATTTTTATATATTTTGTATAAAAATTTTATATATGGTTAAAATATTTTTTTAAATATAATTTACACTTATTACATTTTATTTTAAATTAATTTTATGATTAGGGAAAAATGATAATATTCCAATTTTATCAATTAATTTTTTTAACCTACAAAATAAAACCTATTACATTTCTTACTAACTTTGATAAACTTTTCTCACTAGTACATTTAAGAGTTCTTACCTCGCAGTATATGCCTCAGTTCCTGTGCACCCGCTGCATATAAACACGCGGTGGCATTTTTGTAATTAAAGTCACATTTTATGCCTCGGTTCTTTTATACCCGAGGCAGTAGGGACCTTATGCTTCGGTCCTCCTGCCAACCGAGGCATATAAGAAGCATATGCCTCGGTTTCAAATTAACCGAGGCAGTATTGCATTGTAGGGTTAACAAAAACCCCAAATCTTTTCACTACAGCAGCAACACTTGCGATTTTCTTCTTCTCCGAGCAACCCACACGCAGCTTCCACTCTTCCACTACACGCCAGCCGTTCGTTTCGACTTCACCACCGCTGCAGCGCCGCTACACCGCCGTTGCACTGCCGCTACACCGCCACGGGAGGTTGTTTCGGGGCCGCCGTTGCATCTTCTTCTTCGAGCAACCATCACCACTCTTCAAGTGCGTCGTTCGTTCCGCCTGCACCGCCGCTGCACTGCCACTTCACTGTCGACGAGATTGTTCCGACGCCCCTGCATCTTTGTCTTCTCCGAGCATGAAGTTCATCGTCACCAGATCTGGTGTTTAATGGGCTGCTTTACAAGAATCAGCTACTGGTTGGGTCTTTTAATTGCTTTTATTTATTGATGGAAGTAAATGAAATTGCCATTGCTATGGTTTGTGATATTGATTGATGTTGATAATTTGAGGTCAGATTTAAGAATGAATGTTTATGCCATTTTGTCATTGTTGATGCCATTCCATGTTCTGGGCTTATGTTTGTGTTAAAAATTATGCTATTGGCAGTGATTAAATCACAAAGATGCCATTTTTTCTTTTCATTCCAGCAATAGAATTATTGTTTTACCTCCATCAGAATCCGTGGTATTTTCTCTAAGTTTAATCTTTCAATGCTTCGCAACTGTTTCTTTTTTTCTCAGTGTGATTGAAGCACCCACAGGTAATGAGGAAAGTGAAGACCCGAGTTTTTTATTTTATTTCTGGTACACAATTAGGCCTCGGTTGGTGGAAACTGAGGCAGTAACTATGCAATATGCCTCGGGTTGATAACCGAGGCATAAAGAAGTATCTTTTTACCTCGACAGTATATGCCTCGGGTGCGAACCCGAAGTCAAAAGTTAAAAATAACCGCTGTCGTTTTTCTTCCCTGCACTAGTGTCTCTCATTTTCCTTCATTTCTCGTAATCTTTTCCTTAATCCAAACAACCTCATTTTTGTCTTTATTTCCCCTCAAATCAACTTAAATTTATTCTCTCATATCCATCTTAAAAAAATAAACAAAACTTACATTGGATTTTGGTTAAGCTAGCAAGGAAAAGTCTACACTAAATTATTTCTAGCGTCGTATTTGTGTCACATGAGCAAGCGACTCTAAGATCATGAACACTAATTCGTTAGCATCACCCTTTAAGGCCAACTTTATCTAGTATCGACTTCGCAAATGCTAACTCGTCACTAATTTTTAATTTGATTGTTTTACTAAAGTAATTTAATGTTGGCCAAGTCGACGTTAGTTTTTTTTATTTAATTTTTTTTTTTATTTTAGTATCGCCTTGGTTGATGCTAATGATAATAAATTCCAAAAAAAAAACCATTTCGTACAGTACCTCTATATTCAACAAATATAAACCATTTCGTACAGTACCTCTATATTCAACAAATATAAACAAAAAAGAAATAGAAAAGAAATATAATGAATAAAGGAGGTGAATGTGTACAAAGGAGATGAATATGGATGGAAGAAATGAGTATGAGTGAAGGAGATAAGGAGAAGAATGTGGATGAAGTAGAGGAAGAGAAGAATATGGATGAATGAGATGAGGAAAAGAAAAAGAAAAAGAGTAGGTGAATGTGGGTGGAAATAAATATGAGTGAGATGAATGTTGATGAAAGAGATGAATGTAGGTGAAAGAGATAAGTGTGGATAAAAGATATAAGTGTGAGAAGATTTATAAATGTTAATGAAGAAGATGAGTTTGATGAGATTTATATAGAAAGTGAGAGAAGAAAATTATAAATGAGTAGATTTTTCATCTTTAAATCTAAACCATTAAATTAAAAGTAATATATGGTCTATATTCAATATAAAGAACGCACACTACTATACACAAGACATTTCATAATAGGTAAAAAAGATTGACTATGGTAGGTATTTTAGCATCATAGTTGCAGGAATCATAGAAAATGTGCTCTTCTATGACACCGTAAAAACCTGTCATAGTAAGTTAGACTTACTATGACAAGTATTCGAGTAACAGTCATAGTAAGTCCAACTCAACTCCATTGCAAAATACACATAAACATGACTTATCTCACACCAAATCATGTGACCATGTTCTTTATGATTCACCTACAAACTCTTAAAAATATAATTAACACATGATTTAGGTTTAGGACACTAAATACCTTTTTAAGATGGAATGACAGAGGTAATCGAGAAAAGAGGCAAGTCTTCAGACTTTCCCAATCAACTTTGACCGATGTTGGATGTGGAAGAACATAATACATGATATACATCACCATCCAATTAACACATTAAAATAGTAAATATAATGGTTTGAGATTTTTTGCATAAAGAAGAAACTCATATGAGAAAAGCGAGGTATCGATGCAGGTAATGTGGAAACCAAACTCGAGGATGAGGGCGTGACCATGACCAACCTTTCGGGGCACGACAATGGAAGATGAGGGCACGACAATACAAACCAAGAAGCGACAATGGTAGACGAGGTGACACTATGTGAGAAAAATGGGATGCCGACACAAGATGAGGCGCGACTGTGTGAGACGAAGGGGACGACGACACAACTATGGTAGACGATGACACTACGAAGGGGAGACGATGGCGCCACTACATGAGAACAAACTAGACAACAATGATTATGTGAGAAAACTTGAGAATGAAAGACTGATTGTGAAACACGAGAGTGCCAAAAATAAAGGATTTAAAGATACTATGATAAGTGTGAAACTAACAACCATGGTAAAGTCTTACTATGGCAGTTCTTCCTAAAACTAACATAATAAGTTTTCAACATAGTTACATTTGTGCCATGCGCTTCACTTACTACGACAAGACCACTACACATGTCATAATAAGTTTCCCTCTTCACTTATTTTGCCAGGTTCCCTTTCACATGTCATAATAACTGTTATTTTTATTATGAGAATGTCATCGATCAACTTATTATGATAACTGGACTACACTAGTCATAATAAGTTGTCATTGATTCTTCTTTTCCCACTAGTGGCACATGGGCACAAAATATATAATTTATCACTGACTTAACTAATACTAACTTAAATAAATATAAATATTAAAAATAAATGAGATTAGTGAAAACTAACTTTATTTATTTTAGTTTTTTCTTTATATTTAGCATTCACATGGGGAAGACTAACTTAAAGAAATAAAATATTAAAAGTAAATAAGTTTAGCGTTTATTAAACTGGCACTAACCTTAATTATTTTAATGTTTATTTTAACAATTTATATTTAGCGTTTTCTTAACTGACGCTAACATAAATAAGTATAAATATTAAAAATAAATGAGATTAGCATCCGCTAAACCAACACTAACCCTATTTATTTTTAATATATTATTTTAGTTATCTTTCACTAAGTTGATGCAAAAACAAATATTTATTTAATAAAAAAATATAAAATAATTTTACAATTTTAATTTAAAAAATAAACTTTTTTGTCGTACTAAATACAGCTAAACCGACGCTAATAGCATCATAATTGACCTACTATAATATTTAGAAACTAAATTTATCTTCTTTATAGTGATTTTAGATTCAACTAAAAAAATAATTAAACTATAGAAATTACATCATATTTCAATCACCACAATAATCAAAGATTTAAGTGGAGATTAATCTTATATCAAAGATAACGAAACATTTTAATAAAAAGTAGTAATAGAAACATGAGTGAATGTCTGTAGAAAAATAGAAAAAAAGAAGGAGAATAAAAAGGAAGAAATATTTTCCACGCAAGTGAATAAAGAAAGGCATACACTAATGCAAATCAGAACGAGGTAAAAGGTAGTTGGTATTTGGCCTCGGTTTTTACCCAAGACATAAACATCGATATTCTAACTCGATTATTCCAAAATCGAGGCATGTTCTAACCAATTGTACCAACATCACAAGCAGAAAACCCAAAACAAATAAGAGACGATCCCTTGTCACCACCACATTGCTTTAACCTTCATCTTCACCATCCATGTCCAACAAATAATAGACACAAATACCATAACTATCTTAATATCGAACTTCTTCAAATTGAAGCAACACCACCACTCTACACTATAGTCTTCATCACACACATTTGTTAATTAACCTCGCTCATTCACGTGCACAACATCAGGGGATATCTTCACCCACTCTACATAAATCTCCATCTCACCCAACATTCAAACAACGCCATCCTATCATTCCTCCATTACCTACATAACCAAAATCAGACACAACAGCTAAGACACTGGTGGAGGCGACCCTGAACCACGGTGGCTGCGAGGACCTCGACGTGGTCACAGTAGTGACTCCGAGCTGTGTGGTGCCATTCTTAGTGGGGCATGGTGGTTCTCAATTTGAGAGAGAGAGAAGAAGAAGGAAGTCTCATCATTCCTAAATAATTAGGCATTGTCGACGCCAACATGGCTTCAAGTCGTTGGTTCGACGATGTTGCTAGGCACATCACGAGGCAATGACTTTTGTCAAAGGGGGTAGAGCCGCTTTGCTAGGCCGAGGTTAGGGATGACAACGAGGTGGGGCGGGGACGAGTTTGACTATCTCATACCCATCCCCATGGCCCCATCCCATACCCAAACCCAACAGGTATTAAACTTTTGTCCCATCCTCATCCTCACTAGGTAACGGGTAAATTCTCGTACCCATACCCATACTCGTTTTCTTACTGTTTCAATATTAATTAATTAATTTTTATAAAATAATAAAAAATTACGGTAAAGGAAACATAATATTTTTGAATATTCAATATTAAGAGGAAGGTTGTTTCTTCGATATCAAATATTTAGGAAGAAATTATTTCAAATTAGAATACCAAATAAAATTTAATGGAAACCAAATTATTTATTAAATTTGCAAACATTAATGGAACCTAGTTGATAATATTTAAAAATATTTTTTAAAAAATATAAAAGGAAAAAAAATTCAAATTAAAATGTATTTTAAATGTTTGTTTACTTCAATTTTTTAAATTCTAATGAATCTTTTTTTTATACACTAATAAAAGTTATAATACATCACTTTATCAAATCATGCAAAGAACAAATATTAAACTAATAATAATAAAATTTTAACATAGATATTGTTTCTTTTGAACTTCAATATATGTTGGATGTTGATTAAAATAAATTAATGGCAATTACATTAAATTGTTATATTATAGTAAACAAAATTTATTTATACAATTATAGTGAAAAAATTACATATGATTGATAATGAGTTAGAAAATAAAAAATAATTATATAAACAACAAATAAAAATATTTTGTTCCACGTGAATGCCTTAAATGTATCTACAAAAGCTAATGAACAACTGTAGCAAGGGCACTTATGGAATTCTCAAACACAAATCAAATGTATGATAATAGGCATGCATACCTTACTATCAATGGAACAATTACCAATTTTGATGTCCTTACTCATTGTAGATCACCTAAAACACTAACCAATTAATACAAAACAGAAACAAAGTACACCAAAAAAAAAGAAAAATACTTTTACCAAAGTAGAAGCCAACACTTTCATTAAATGAGAAGCATAAACAAAATACCAATCGACATATGGTATATAACCCCATGCCCCCAAAGCAATAATATACAATAGCATGGCATATATGACATAATAGAAATGAATCCACAAAAAAAAAAATACAACTAGGGGTTGTAGCAACTGCTAAAATATTCTGCAAAGAATTAAGTACCAAACACAAACTACTTATGTGACAAACACAGTGCAACTATTTTCATAAATATAAGACATGACTTTACAAATGCAATCAAATATCAACATTTATCCACAAAAGTATGTATACATTTCTTCATCCAAAACCCACTGACAGTGCTAATTAGTGAATGTTTCATAACAGGCTCATAAAACCCTACCAGAACCACCCTACAATAACCAATTTGAAAAAAAAAATTGGGGATTCCAATTACCACTAAACACAAAAGCAAAAAATTAACTCTAAACCAAATCGTCCACGAAATCACCAAATAAACCCTAATTTGCGGAGGATGGCCAAATGGAACATTCAAAAGTGGTTACTTTGTTCCTTTCGCACAACAAAATGAAACATAAGGGAAGGAGAAGATGCACACCTTTTTTTATTTCTAAATTGGAACCTTGTGGACAGAGGATGTGGAAAAGAATGTTGTTGTTCTTGCCAGAGAAAACAAGAAGAGGAGTGAAAGAAGGCGTTGTTGTTCTTGTCAGAGAAAATGAAGAAGAAGAGTGGAAGAGAGAAGTGCTAAGAAGAAGTGTGGAAAAAGAGTGGAAAACGAAACTGTCAACCTTCAAAATTAGGGTCAAATTTCAAAGCACCCCTCTATTCTCTTTATTTAAAAAATAAAAACAAAATTTTGTTGTGCCGCTATGTGGAGTTTGTCAACCAAAAGTTTGTTAAAGTCTCATTTCTCTTATAGTTCAGAACGTGAACTTTCATCCTATTTTGGAATCACATCAATTGGAGTTTTAAAACTCGAGAGATTGATGTTTCCACAATACTATCCAGATTGAAATTTCAACCTTTTTATATTTCACATTTTCACTATTTTTCCAAGTTTCCTACAAGGTTCTAATCTTAAAGATCCTAATTCAGTCCTTGTGTAATTGGGGTTCACATCATGTTAGGGTTCCAATATAGAGGAACTGATGAACCAGAAGAGCAACAACAACCACCATTATCCTTTCCATTCACGAAAATGTCTTCAAAAACCTTCAATGATCCTCAATCCAACTTGGAACACTATATCTATGCCTTGAAAACTTTGCTGAAGAGGGAAGGGAAAATCGAAACCTAGTTTTGGAGAAGTGGAATGAGAAATCAGATGCTTGCTTAGGAGAAGAGAGGGAAGGGGAATCTGAAATGAATTTGTGAGAAGAGAGGGAAGGGGAAATTTGAAATGAGCTTGGGAGAAAAAGGGAAGGGGAAATCTCAAATTATTTTCATGAAAAGAGAAAATTGAAAACTTAAATAGGAAAATATAAACTTGACTCAGTATTTTTTTCCAAATCAAGTGTCGACCTAACTGAAGATACAACAAGAATCACCTTAGAATCAACTAGGTCAATGCTACCTAGGATAAAATCTTATTTTCATAGTGTCTCACTAACAACCACAAATTTTTCCTTTTATTTTATTTATTTTTTCACTCATTAATTTGGTCGACTCTAATAATAGCATCACAATTTTGGCTGACTCTAGCAGTATCACACTTTTAGCCACATTTGAAGCTAATCTCCATCATTCTTGTAATGCTTCCAACTTTTATGTTATAGCGAACACTAGATGATGTAAGATATAGGAAATATGTATGACTTAAGTAGATGTTGTACATGGTGAAGAAGGGACGTTAGATAAGCCTTAGGTTGCAGTAAGGGTTGAAGAGTTATAAAAGAGTCACTAGATGACCCCTTGAACCTCTAGACACTAATACAACAAACTTTTCAAAGTTTCTCTTTCTATATAAAATGTATTTTTTTATATGTAAGTTTGAGAGATATTTTCAAACTTCAAGCTTTGAGTATATATATTCTTCTTGATGGTCTTTACTATTTGGAGATATTTCTTACACAAAAGAATAACATTTGTGCTAATGAGACACATGTTACTAATTATTCAAATCTAAATATGTTATTAAATGATAAAATTTGGATTTTAACGTAAGTATATAACGTGTGTTAAGTATGATACATGGATAAATGATGCAACTGATTTCCTTTTATTCATAGAATAATTAATTGATATTTATATACACTAATCAAAGGTTTAATGGCCGTGTTTAAAAATTTTGAATCTATTTTTTTCTTCATTTTAATTTCTTGTCCCTTTTCTACTAAACAAAAATATTAAAGGTATTCATCAAATTATAAAATATAAGACTTTTCTATAAATAACTAGTGAAATTATAAAAATAATAAAATAATAATTATAAAAATACATATAAAATTTTAATTTTATTATAGATAATATTTATTTATTTTATATATATATATATATATATATATATATATATATATATATATATTGTTTTATTAAAAGTGGTTAAATTTAAAAAAAAAAACGATTACTTAAAAGAGTAAAATTGGTAAAGGTTACTTATTAAAGAGTAAAATTGAAAAAGAAAAGTGTATACCAAAACAACTGGATCATCTTTATATAATAGTAAAATTTTTAATATTATTACACAAATCAAATAATTTTGTATCCTCATTTTAGGTTTTGTGTTTGTTTACGATATTTATTTTCCAGAAAATTACTCATGTATAACTTTTTTTTGTACAAAGTTCGAATTCAAGATAAGACATTCGAATTAGATTCATATCAATTAAATGACATAGTTAATATTCGATTTTCAATTCTTGAAAATAAAAAAGAAACTCAAACTAAAAGAAGATGTGTATCTATTTTATTATGTCTAAACCACAACGAATATTACTCGTGTGTTGAACAAAGGAATAATCCCTGGTGACGAAAAAAGTTTTTGAATCTTCACTCAATCGAAACATAATTTGATTTTAATTTGTAAGTGAATATATTTCAAAGAAGGTTAATTATACTTTTAGTCCCCATTTTCGTAACAAAATTTGAATTTGATCCCTCAATTATTTTTTATCTTAATCTGGTCCCTATTTTGGGAAATTTGACCCAATCAAGTCTTTTCCGTTAGTGGTGAAGTAACGGTGTTAAATGGGTGCCACGTGTCATCTTCTGGATTTTTTGAATTCTTTTTGAATTTTTTTTGAATTTTTTTGAATTTTTTTGAATTTTTTATTAATTTTTTTAAAATTTTTAAAAAAATTAAAATTTTGCCACATGTCAAGCTAACATCGTGCCACGTGGTAGTGACAGTGCCACGTGTCACTATTTGGGAGGTGTCATTTTCTCATTTTCAATTTGGTCCCTGTATTTTATTTTTAGTCTCAATTTAGTCCCAATTTTTGTAAAAATTGTGCAATTTTGTCCCTCTTCAAATTGAAACCAAATTTAATTTTTATATAAATATGCACAAATATTTTTATCAAAATTGATATTTCAAGTAAATATTTTTAACAAGATTAAGTTTATTTTAATTTATATTTTACGTTAAACTTTATTTAAAATTGTTTTAAAGTTATTAATAGAAAATAATGTTAATAAAAAAATTCATAAATTATATTGATATTTTATTACATTATACTTTAATATTATTTTTTATTTGAATTTATATTTTAAATAATTGCATATTTTTAAATGTGTAAAATTCTATAATTTCTATACAAATGTTTTAGTCAGTATAAAAATAACAATTATATAATTTAAAAAAAATTAATTAGTTTATGTAACAATAAAAAACAAATAAATTTAAAATTTGAAAACAATTTAAAGTAAAATTTAATGTGAAACAAATTTAAAAAAACTTGGTTTTATTGAAAATATATAATAAAAATATCAATTTGAATAAAAAAAAATCAAATTTAATAAAAATATTTGTATAATATTTTATAATTTTTGTTTCAATTTGGAGGGGGACGAAATTGTATAATTTTTACAAAAATTGGGACTAAATTGAGACAAAAAATAAAATATAAGGACCAAATTGAGAATGAGAAAATGACACCTTCCAAATAATGACACGTGGCACTGTCACTACCACGTGGCACGATGTCAGCTTGACACGTGGCAAAATTTTAATTTTTTTAAAAATTTTAAAAAAATTAATAAAAAATAAAAAAAAATCAAAAATCAAACAATAAAATAAATAAAATAAAAAATTCAAAAAATCCAGAAGCTGACACGTATCACCCCATTTAATACCGTTACTCCACCACTAACGGAAAAGATTTGATTGGGTCAAATTTCCCACAATAGGAACCAAATTGAGATAAAAAATAATTGAGGGACCAAATTCAAATTTTGCTACAAAATGGGGACTAAAAGTATAATTTAATTTTCAAAGAAACATTAGAATGGTTGAAGAAAATGTTACACGTGTCGACCTACCAAGTGTTGCATCCAGCTGGCGCGATCTTTTGTACTCTTAAACAAGAAACCCCACGACTTTACCGTACACCACTCACACAATATCTCTTCCCGTCTTCACTCTCCCAATCCAAGTACTCGCTCTACTTTGACTACAGAATATCGCGGGAAATTCGAGGAACGCCGTTATTTTTTGTTACCGGTATTACAAGTAACTAACCACTTAATTAAGTAAGTGGCTGCCGGTATTCCGTAGGACATCCCCCTCCGCACTCCAAGCGCGCAGGCCATGGGTTTACTTAAACACCGTGTTTACCGGATGTTGCCGGTTAATTATTTAATTAACTATCTAAAAACATTTTTAATGAGGTTTTTCCAAAGCGTTTGGCCGTTTTTCTTGTACGACAAGTGCGAATTTGTGATCCCAAACGCGTGCAAAATGGGTGGTTAAATTAAAATTTTGGAAACCAAAATATGTATGCGTAATAATTGTTTTCAATTTGGTGAGAGAATTGAAAAGAGTTTGTTATTTTGACACATGGGTTCGTGCGATTTTGGTGAAACAAATAATAATGAATTTTGGTTGGCCAATCCAATACGAGACAAAGGGATAATGGGATATAGGCTTGTCTTTATTCCACATTATTTGATCTTATGCCCCTCTTTAAGATATGGACTATCAATCTTCTACTAATTAAGCACTTTGACAACAACCGCAAAGCATTTCAAAGTGACTCCATAAGCATTCCTTTTATGTTGCACATGGATTCCATTCAATCTATCTATCTATCTTTAAAAAGCGGTGATGGTATTCATTCACTCATGTTCAAATAATATGCCAAGTCATTTCCAATTGAAATTGTGTTTTTATGCCTTCTTCTCACTTCACGTTTCTTTTTCTTTTCTTTCCCCTTTATCATTAATAATTTCCCTAAAACCAAAACCAATTAATTATTTTCCTAACAAGCCAAATCAAAGTCCTTCCCATCGTGCCCAAATGCCCTACTAATTACAAGACCATAAATGCATGGAAGTTGTATGTTGTATAGTGTGCTTTGCCATGTTATAAATGTTTAGATATATAGAAAAAAAAGGAAAACAAAAAGTGACACAAAACGGCTACATATTCCCTATTCTACCCTTCATTTTTACATCTATTTACTCCCAGTCCTTCGCATCTAGCAAACCCAGCTTGACATGTGCCTCTATATAAACCACTTTCTCTCTTCTTTTCAACTCACGCCCAACACCATCTCCTAGCTTCTTCCTAACCAGCTTCTATTACTATTAGAGTCATTGTCTTCTTCTTCTCTTTCTTTCTTTCTGTTTCTCTCTCTCTCTCTCTCTCTCTCTCTCTCTCTCTCTCTCTCATACACACACACACACACACCAAACTCTTGTGTCTTCCTTTCCTTCCCTTCCCAAAACACATACTCACACCGCAACAAGGTTGTTGTGTTGCCAGCTAGCTGCAAACACCACCACACCATCACCATGCCTGAGGCACCAAGGGACTACAACCTTGTTGAGCAAAACGAGAAAATTCTCGACTTCATTGAGGATGTCACCGCCAACGCCGACCAAGTTCAGAAGAGGGTCCTCTCCGAAATCCTCTCCAACAATGCAAACGTTGAGTACCTGAAGAGACACGGTCTCCACGGCCAGACAGACCGTGAAACGTTCAAGAAACTCTTGCCTGTCATAACCTACGAGGATATCCAACCTGACATCAACCGCATCGCCAATGGTGACACTTCTCCAATCCTTTGCTCCAAACCCATCTCAGAATTCCTCACTAGGTATGCTGCACGCGCGCGGGCACACATACACACACACACACACATATATATATATATATATATATATATATATATATATATATATATATATATATATATATATATATATATATATATATATATTCTCATATACAAACTTGCTTCTCTTTTCGGCCTACTTCCAACTCTCTCTTCGTATACACTACAACCACCACCTAAGCCGATCCTAGTGGACTGGTCCAGTTTTAACTTTTTCTTTTGTATATAATAAATAACATAATGAAGTTTGAACTTAAGACCGGACCTTATAAAGTGGCCGAGTTCTAACTTAAGTGGAAACAAGAGAAGATAAAGAACATTTGTTTATGATGGGTTTTGTTTTTGATGTCCTTTTTTGTTTGTTTGTGCACATGGGCGTGTCAAAATATTGGTGGGGTTGTTTGTTTGGTTTTGTTATTGTGTGTTCATTTTTGCTTTTGCAGTTCTGGGACATCAGGAGGTGAGAGGAAGCTGATGCCAACAATTGAGGAGGATCTAGGGAGGAGGAGTTCACTGTATGGGCTTCTGATGCCAGTGATGAGCCTGTTTGTTCCTGGTTTGGAAAAGGGAAAAGGAATGTACCTAATGTTCATAAAATCGGAGGCGAAAACACCTGGAGGGATTGTGGCTCGTCCAGTTCTGACCAGCTACTATAAAAGTTCCTATTTCAAAGACAGACCCTATGACCCCTACACCAACTACACCAGCCCCAATGAGACTGTCCTCTGCCCTGACTCCTACCAAAGCATGTACTCCCAACTCCTTTGTGGCCTTTGCCAAAACAAAGAAGTTTTCCGTGTGGGGGCAGTTTTTGCCTCTGGCTTCATAAGGGCCATTAGGTTCCTTGAGAAACACTGGTCCCTCCTTTGCAACGACATCAGAACTGGAACCATCAACTCTCAGATCACTGACACCTCCGTCCGTGAGGCTGTCATGAACATCCTCAAACCTGACCCTAAGCTCGCGGATCTTATCCACACTGAGTGTAGCAAGAGCTCATGGCAGGGCATCATCACTAGGCTGTGGCCAAATACTAAGTATGTCGATGTTATTGTCACCGGGACAATGTCACAGTACATCCCCACATTGGACTACTACAGCAATGGACTCCCACTTGTGTGCACCATGTATGCTTCCAGTGAGTGCTATTTTGGTGTTAACCTAAACCCTCTTTGCAAACCCAGTGAGGTCTCTTACACCCTTATTCCCACCATGTGCTACTTCGAGTTCTTGCCTGTTAACCGAAGCAATGGGGTCAATGACCCTCTCCACACCCCCAGATCCCTCAATGAGAAACAACAGCAGGAGCTGGTTGACCTTGTTGATGTCAAACTTGGCCAAGAATATGAACTCGTTGTCACAACTTATGCTGGTAAGAGTCAACACACACCCTTTATCTCAACATCAACCTCGTCAACATTGTCTAAAGATTTAATTGCAGTTGTAATTCACCCTTTGGGATTTGACATTTTTTTTTGTTTGTTTCCAGGATTGTATCGTTACAGAGTTGGTGATGTGCTGAGGGTGGCTGGATTCAAGAACAAGGCACCCCAATTCAACTTTGTGTGCAGAAAGAACGTGGTGTTGAGCATAGACTCAGACAAGACGGATGAGGTGGAGCTTCAGAACGCAATGAAGAATGCTGTGACACACTTGGTGCCCTTTGATGCATCGGTGTCCGATTACACAAGCTATGCAGACACCACAACCATCCCTGGGCACTATGTGTTGTACTGGGAGCTGGCACTGAAAGGTTCAACCCCAATTCCACCGTGTGTGTTTGAGGACTGTTGCTTAACCATAGAGGAATCACTGAACAGTGTGTATCGGCAAGGGCGAGTCTCGGACAAATCAATTGGGCCCCTTGAGATAAAGATTGTGGAACAGGGGACTTTTGACAAGCTCATGGACTATGCCATAAGCCTAGGGGCTTCAATAAATCAGTACAAGACTCCAAGGTGTGTCAAGTTTGCGCCTGTGGTGGAGCTCTTGAACTCAAGGGTGGTGGAAAAATATTTTAGCCCCAAATGTCCAAAATGGGTTTCCGGCCACAAGCAGTGGATCAATCAGAATTGATCAAGAATCTAAAGGTGGACATTATTATGTGGTTGGTAGCTTTTCATGGCGGTTCACGTGAACTGTTTTTTGTGGACATGTTAGGAGGAGGAGGGAGGAATTTTAATTACTCTTTTTTAGGTTAATTCTATGTTTAAAAAGACTTTGATTTTAGTCCTTGTTTTTAACTTGCATAGTGAACTGAACCTAGCCACTGTAAAAAGCAATTCCTGTTTGATGAAAGAAAGAAAGCTGTTGTTGTCTAATGCCTTTCTCTTGTCTTTTATTTATCCACTAAATTAGTTTCCCTTTTTTGTTTCATTTTTTGTCTTCTCAACTTTATTATGGACCCTATCATCATAATAATTCACAACAATTCGCCTAACTGCATGAGTCTTAATTTAAACCTCGTTCTTGACAGCGTAGTAGACAAACACACACAAAAAAAAAGGACCCTATATGTGTATGTATATAATCATCATAGCACTGGGTTGGAATTGGTTTCTTAATTGCAGCCAGCAATCATGCATGTTCTCTTATGTGCGATGGGGTTTATTTCGTATAACGGCAAACAAGAAAGAAAGCCATCACTTCTGAACTCCTTTCTTTTTCTATAGTTTTCAGGAAAAAGCATGCCAACTTTTTCTCCTTGCCAATTCCATTATGTCCAACTAACGAATCACAGTGGAATTAATTAATTAAACAGAAAGAAGAAAAAAGAGAAACGGGAAAGTGTTATCCTATTTGCGTGAGTGAGCTATTCTATTCTGCAAAGAAAGAAGCTTTGGAGTTTGATTAAGACTAGTCCGGTGAGAATTTTGTCCATAATTTTGAAATTAGTGGAAGGGGAAAAGGGTGGGAGATAAATGAAAAAAATCTAGTGTTAAGAAAAATGTTGATAAGGTCCTCTCAGTGATGGCAAGTAGTGAGTCCAAATTCTCTTTCTGTGAGTCTATTTTAACAAATAGTTGGTTGTGTCAGATTCTGTCACTAAGTCAAGGAACTAAAAACCATGTGTGGGTATTAAATCAACAGGGGGCTTCTGTTCAAGGTTCAAACATATGCTTTCTTCAGCAATTTCAAAAGCAAACAAAAACAATTTTGTGTGCTAGTGACGAAATTCCTAGTGACTATTTGCTGGCAGTGGCACCACACAACAATAGTTCTAGCCTAGGATCATATTATACCCGTTTTCTTTGGCCCTTTTATTATTATATGATTACAGTGCCCCCACTGTGAACCAACCAAAAGACCAACTCAATCAGTTTTGAGGCCATTGAACACTGGGAAATCCCAGG
This sequence comes from Vigna unguiculata, assembly GCF_037176805.1. Classification (NCBI taxonomy): domain Eukaryota; kingdom Viridiplantae; phylum Streptophyta; class Magnoliopsida; order Fabales; family Fabaceae; genus Vigna; species Vigna unguiculata. The sequence continues at coordinate 25,078,679 of NC_140802.1, forward strand.
ACTGGTCAAAGCTGAGTGCCAAGAAAATTTTGGAGTGATGTGAGAAGGGGAAGATAAGGGAGAATCAGTGCAGTCAGAGGGTTGTTCCCTCTGTGCTCTATACTCTTTGCAAACAAACAAAAAAACAGTTCTTTTGTTTTTTAAACGGGGAATATATAAAGCAATTTCTGAAGGGTGTGTCAGACAAAATATTATGAAATTCAGACAACCCAGATGAAAGAGACAAGCATTTTTTTTCAGAGACATTTTGTGTTCGGCTCAGAGTGATAATAATGCAGCGAAGCCTTAACAGTGTGACCCAGGAGATAAGGTTCGTACCACATTTCAGTTTGTGTTGCCGAATTAGAGTAAGCATCAAATTTTACTCATGCGTTTGTCCTCTTTATGGTTTTCCATTTTTGTTCTGCATATTCATTCCAAAGAAAATTCAACGGTAGGTAGGTATTCCAATAATTTTCATCAAATATTATGTATGGTCAAGTCACCATAATTTCATATCTAGTGTTCATTATTGTCCTCGACTCGACAGTTGTTGTAACTTTTCTTCTTCTTCCCATTATCTTAACTTGTTTTGCTGTTAGAACTTGTCAATTCTGTTTTTAAAGTGTCACAGCTTAAAAAGGTCTGCGAATAGTTTTCGTGTCAATTGAGATTAGACTCTTCTTGTATTACCATCAATAATTAGCTGAATTAATTAATTTTGTAACGTATGAACTCATCTGAGGTGGAACAAAGTCAACAAGCTCCTCCTATAAATATACCATTATGTTGTAGTCAAATTTGACGTCTACCATAACAAAAATAGTAAAACATTCGCGTGAAAAAATATCATTAAAAATCATATATTATCTTAGGATAACAAATACTAAGAAAGCCACTCGCTATTGATTTAGAAATGAAAGATGTTTTTACTTGATCATACCACAAAAAACATTTAAATTTTCCCACTGTATTGATGAACAAATGGATGTACTTGGGGGCCTAATATGATTTGAGGATTTGATGTTTTGAAATATTTTGCAATAATTGTCCCCACATTCGGCAATTAGCATTGTCTTAGTGTTTTCCAAGTACACAAGCTTAGCTTTAGAGTGATGTTGAGATGACTCCAATTAATGTGTTGTTTTTGTTGTTGTGAGTGAAGAATTTCCCTGCCACTTGTATAACAACTGCATACACTTTGTCATAATTGATTTTAATGTACATTTTTTTTCGTGAATAATAAAATTAAAAAGTGATCACAGGACCCCCTCGTAGGTAAACGAGTTAAGCCATTTGCACCAATCTTTTCGTACGCAAGAGAATGAACAACATTGTTAGATGGAAGAACGTGATAAAAATCAAGTGAGGACCACCGACATCGACAATGGCTTATATATCCCCACACTCACTACTCATTTTCCCACTTTTTGCTTTCTTTTACTAAATATACTTAAATATATCATTAATGGACTCTCTCAACAATCAAACATGTTAGCATGAAGTTTACGAAATGAGATAGTTAAATCAATAATAATAATAACAATAATAATATAATATTAATAAATAATATTAATGGGAATGTACTTTGCACCGAAGGATGTTCTGTCACTTTTCACCTTTAGAAAGAGACATTTGCATGATCCTATCCAAATGTAATCTAATTAATCTAATATGTCTGTTTTCCTTTACATCTCTATCTCGCATGCATCGTTGAAGGGTAAATCGTCACATTTTACTTACAAATTATACCCGTAATTAAAGTACTAGATTGTTTGCGGTTGTTATTGACTATGTTTCTTAAAGAAAATAATTAGTTTGAAATTAAAAGTTAGCTTAATGTTGAAAAGGTTTTGAAAGCTATTTAACTTGTGATTGATTTATAAGTATTACTTTTTAGTGTAAAACCCTTTTCATTCTTCTTTAACACTTTCATTCTTTTCATGCAAACTTTTTTCTTTCTGTTTTCTTTAAATCCCTCTTTACTTTTTTCCTTCCAATTATTATATCTTTCAGAACTTGATAATAGATCCTGTAGTTGAGAAGTTAAGGATAAATTTTAAATGAGTAGATTTCAAACGGAGTAAATTCGTATTTATTTTGAAGATTCTTTAATTTCTTCTTTTCTTTTTAAATTCTTCATAAATCTTGATGCTGTTAGTTGATCAAAATAATCCTCTCAACTTGGTTATGCTTATACTAAATTTTTGTTATGTTTTAATACTTTGCTCTAGTTCCATAGAGTTTGAATAATTTTATTGCTTTGATTAAAAATTAATTTGGAGAAAGGTAAAAGAAATCATTTGTTTTTGTTATAGAACCTAGGTAGATGGATGTAAAGGTGATTTAATGTTTGTTCTCAAGTGAATATTCATCAAAGTCCCACATCAAGTAATATGAAGAAAAAAACAACATAACATTATTATAAAAATAAAGAGTTGTTTTTGGAATTGTCATGACAACTCAATTAGTCTCTTGGGTGTAAGGGGACTTGGGTAGTTGTGTGTCATTGGAAGGTTTGTAATTTTTGCCAGAAAAATTGCACTATGAAGGGTTTGTAGTTTTGGTCCATAAAAAATTTCATTTGAGTGATAATACTTTTTGTTGAGTATTTGTGGAGGTAGGACTTGAGGTACCAAACCACGTTAAATTTCTTGTGTGCTTTTATTTATTTTCCTGTTCTTATTTTGTGGGTGTGCTTGAAGATATTATTTTCTTAGTGTGTGATTTCCTAACATTTAACTACAAGATTTTGGTTTAAATATAGGGATTGTATTTTGTTTGAAATATAATGTTTGAAATTGATTCTTATTTGAGTCTTATTTAATAGATGATTATTTTAGAAGGTTTTGAATTGGATATTCTCGTTGAGAAGTCCATATATTAAGTAGATTATAGACATGAAAAAATGGCCCAGGCTCGACGGGTCATCCCATTAGCCTACCCAAAAAAATTGGGCCAAGGCATAAATTTCAGCCCAGGAACCCATTCCAACCCAGCTCGCCTAACTCGTTAACCCAACAGACCAACATGTGGGCCAAGGCAGGCCAGACCGTAACCCAATTTATTAAAAAGAAAATAAACATGTGATGTTGCTCTTTAGTTCTCACTCATTCGCAAATGCTCTTACTCTCTCATTTCAGTTTTCACTTTCGCTTCTTCTCATACTTTCGTTTCACTTCTCATTCCCTCGCACCAACACGCACAACTCTACCACGAGCCAACACCATGACTCTTATGCAAGCCACCACCAAGAGTCAAACACAATCCAAGATGCTAGTAGCGACCAACACTAGTGCGATGATAAGGTCCACTCGACGTGAGGGAAAGCGGTGACGACCATGACAAATAGGTCCAACCACCATGACAAACACAAGTCTATTTATTTAACCCCTGATTTTGCCCTAATTTGAGTCATTTTGCTCTATTTAACATTTTTGCCCCAATTTCTTTGTGTTTTGTGATGAATTGTTGTTCTTGATGAATTCAAGTAATCCACCAACTGACTCCATGATCTGTAATTTTTGTGGTAGAATTATCGTCCATGACTTTTGTGGTAAACATGTCCGAAAAAAATAATAATGATTACAGGTCTACGACTTTAGGGGTGCCTCTCTTGCTGGTATTTTCTCTAAGTTTAAGGGATTTGTGCTGATAGTTAAAATGTACGAAGGTTTTGCGGTGATGGAGAAGAATCATGACACAATTATCTTTTGTTTTTAAATTTTGTTTACAACTAAATGGTTATGCTATTTTCTATCACCTGTATGTGTGCTATAAAGACACTATATGCATGTTTGGAATCTTCAAATTCATTAGAGTGCTTAGTTTTTTTAAAGAATGATACATCCCATGGTCATTTTTTGTTTCTATTTTGGGCCTCATTTTCAACAGTATTAGGAAAAAAAGGAAAAATTAGTGGGGTAACCTGCTAGTGCTCTGCCGCGGGATGCATTATGTATTTCAGTCCGTTTTCATGTTACAAGCCATCCCGACCTGGCCTGTTTTTGACGAGTCAAAGTTAGGTTGGCTCGTTTTACCCCCTTATAGATTATGCATTCTAAAGTATATAATTTCTTAAAATGTTTTTTTAATATCGTCAAGTAGAGTTAGTTTTTATAACTTTCCCTATGTTAGTTTGAGTTTATATATATATATATATATATATATATATATATATATATATATATATATATATATATATATATATATATATATATATATATATATATTGCGATTGAACGACAAATGTTGAATTAAAATAAAGTGAAAGATGATATTTGAGCAAATTATAGATTATATTGATAATTTTGAATGGTTTAAAGGTAGTATTTTTATAATAGTTTTGAATAAAACCTTTCTCTTACCATAGTCTTGAGATTCCTTGGATGAATGCACCATGATCTTGTCCGTTAAGTCTCCGTCATCCGCTGCCTTGTGCAAGTTATGGAACAGGGGTACCTACAGAAATGGACTCTGACGATCAAGTCAACAAAGGATTTCCAAGTCAAATCTTAGATTAAGGTGCTAATGAATTGCATACCTCTAATTACTTGGGTCCACCTATATTTGTAAAGATTTAATTTTCTTTCTATCACTTTACTCGTTTATTTTATGGGCCTACGCTTTGGGTTTCTATTAAGTTTAATTAGGTTTGAACATATTCAATTGCCAATCACTATCTGTTTACTTGTCATCCGCTAATGTATTCAATTGAACATCTGTATCTTGTTTCCTTTTGGCTGATGGTTTCGAGTGGTTGACTAGATTTGTCGTGATGTAGGCAACCTTTAATGTATGTGGAATATACAATTAGTGTTTTGCCCTTTTAATGATTTGGAAAGTTCTTGCCCTTCTTAGTCTCCTGAGTACTTATTATACCGATATGTATCCGATTGAGTTATATTTGCAAGTCATAAGTTTGCGGCCTGTCCGACTCCTATAGTAAAACAACCTACCCAATCTTTTGCGTGTACTTTAGGCTAAAGGCTATTTTAGTACAAATTTTTTCAAGTAGCTTTTTATTTTCTTGCAAAGGAAAATCCCCATTTTCTTTGGTTTATCTCTGTAGGGTATGGTAGCCCCCCAGGCTTAAGGAGAAAAGGTGATGGAGAGGTTAATACGAAAGGGTGGCAGAAGTGCAAAAGTCTTATTTAAGAAGATGTAGGGTTGCCTCGTTAAGTGTGGCAATTATGACGTTTTAGAGCGGAACGATGGCAATTTTTAGGTAGGAAATGTCAAAAGGTCGTGCTTTCTTACCTATAAAAGGGTCCTTGGGTTCACTTATGAAACTACATTTATTTGAAGGGTAGCGTAGTTGTTTTTAATGCTGACAACTACGTCTTCTTCGTAAGGTATGTCTCATAGTGATTCTAGCGAGAGGTCTACAAAGGGTTTGGGTAGTAAGAGTAGTCGTCAACTATCCAGTTCGTCTAGTGGTTTTATGTCTATAGAAGAAGGGGTAGTTATGGAGATGATTCCAGATGTTAGGGAGGATTCGATTAAAGAATTGGCCAAGATCGACCTGCCATGGAAGAGTGGGTACAGATGGGTATCACCGGTTGTTACCGGGCAATTTTCATTATTCACGTGGTCGAGATTGTTGGACCCGTGGCTTCGAAGCGTGCGTATGTTCGAGAGAGGCACGTCACCGGACATAGTGTCATTAGAAAGGGTAAGCACGATAGAGAATGTCCGCCATGGTCAAGAGCAACATAAGAAGGGCTTCTTTTATATCTACATGTGCCATTTCCACAATTGCATATACGACTTCCCTTTGACGACTTTAATATGGGTGTTCTACGTCTGTTGAACATCGCGCCAACCCAACTACATCCTAACAGTTGGGATACTTGCAGGCTTTCAGGGTCCTATGCCAATCATTATAATTGCATCCTTCTCCCCAATGTTTTCTATAATTTTATAACACTCGTCCCAACGATCCCATTTCTTGGCTATCTTTGGTCAGTCAGCTTGGGATAAGTATTTTAGACGCCTATTCACAGTCTTTTAAACATTTAAAGGATGGTTCTTCAATGTTTTTGTGAATCCGTAAGGTCGTTCATTGTTTTATGATGACAATAGGAACAGGAAGTTTCCCTTTTATTAAATCGATAACCCTTGGCGATATAAGGATATGAGAAGGATGAGTTGTCGATGAAGATAAACGAGATCCTAAAAGAAATTTCCATTAAGCTGCCTACTAAAGGCTTAATTAGGGTTTATTTATCCATCCATCCCTTTGTTTATTTAGAAGGTATCTTACTTAGTTTGTTTGTTCATTTTGTTATGCACACATTTATTATGGGTACTTCCTTGATGCATGTTACATGGCTCAACAAGGCAAGAAAAATTTGAACATGTTCAGTAGTTTGAGGAACGAGTTGGTGAAAAACGGCAAGAAGTCTAGAGAGCTTAAAGTTCCAAATTTGAAAGGTGCATTGGTGGATGTTCGTGCACAGGGTAGGAAAATATATGAAGAAGCTTAGGGTCAAGCTTTTGGGTCCTCGTTCTTCATTTGGATGTAAGAAACCCGAGGTTGGGCTGTTGGAGAGGCCAAAAACCAATATCCGGAGAGATATAAAGATTAACTTGGATGAGAAGGTAATGAAATCTTTAGACAATATGAAGCCCAATGCCATCATCAAGGCCTTAGTGGAGTTTAGTAGCAAGACGTTGGTGTTTAGCTATAGGGTTAACGACTTATTGCTTAAGGAACTGAAGGATAGCGACAAGGCGAAGATGGTTGAAGATCTTTCACTATTGCAAGCCAAGTACGATGATGATAAAGGTGAGGTGTCTAGACTTTGAGAAGAAGTCCAAAGAAAAAGTGAAGGATCTGGAGGTCGACATCAAGGAATGGAGGGAGAAATATCAAGGTATTGAAGTAGAACTAAAAGATTTGAAGAAGTGGTGCTGGAGCACATCAATGACTTCAAGAAAGGTTTAAGGCAGGTGACCTTTTTTAATAGTGGAATATCCATTGAGGGTACCTGCTATGATGTGAACAAAGACGTTTTTGACAATCGCCTTCTTCACAAGGACAAAATTGAGGTTTTGAAGACTGTAGAAGATCTAGAGGCGAATATTGTTAGCGCTCTCGTTGGGAACAAAGGCGTGGGTATTGAAGAAGAAGAAGTCCCTAATGAGTAGTCATTATCGGTTACGTCGATATGTTTTGCTTAGCCCATGATAGGACTTTGTTCAATTTGTATTTGTTTTGTCACAGAATTTCATCATCAATTACTTTGTTTTGTGAATTGGTTTTTATCAACAAGTGTTTGTACTGATTGGAGCCCAAGTGGCAATGTTTGTTGTGAATATAATAGTTTCTTCTATTAATAGCTTGTATGATGCTTTCAATTTTGCATACTACTTATGTAATAGTTAAGGGTCGAATACTTGTGTAAGTGTTATGATGAATGATGATAAATAAGAAAAATCTTTTTTGTTCGACTTTGAGTCGTTTTAAAAGCGGCGTCGCGTGCATATTTATTAAAGATATAATAATTTTTTTTCATCTAGGACCACCTAAGCTTGCGGCATAGAATGCGTAATAGAAAATTTGTTCAACCAAGACCACCTAGGTTAGCAGCACGAAATGCGTAATGGAAGATTTGTTCAACTAGGACCGCCTAGGTTGGTGACAGGGAACGTTCAGAGAGGTTTTCTGAAAAGAAATAAGTTGAAAGGTTGTTGAGTAGATTTCTATGAAAGAGAGGTGTGTCTCAGTGGACAACTTAAGTACCTTATCTTTCCTTAGCCAAAGTATTTCCCAACTAGTTTCACAAATTTCACAACAAAATTCCTCAAACAAAACTCTTAAAAAAATAAAAATGACTAAAGAAAATAAAGTAAATGTTAGGAAAAAAAATAAAGAAAAAGAAAATGTTAATGATAAAAAAAATAAAAAACAAAAAAACAAAAAAATAAAATATGAACTAAAATGATAAAAATTCTAACCGTATTCCCCGACAACGGTGCCAAATTTGATAATGTCGCCGTTGACGTGACCAAATTAATACTACTTATCTATAACAACTTCAGTATTGTTAAGAAAGTAGCCAACAAAATAGAAAAGGTAAAGTAACCCAATGTCGTCTCCTAACGAGCACATAATTGATTTTTAACAAATTAGTTGTTATAAAAACTATACAAAATGGTTAATCAAATAAAATAAGGAATAAAGAACTAAAATTTTAAAAAGATAAAAGGTAAAAAAACAATGATAAGAAAATAGATTGTTTCCACTGTTTTTTCAAATAGATCCATCATCGGTTATCTAAATATTATTGTTCAATTAATTATTGTTGTAGATTTAAAAATTAATCAATGTAAATTCTCAATTAATTTGTTGGCGTTCTCACCATTAACCAAAGTAAATTCTCAATCAAAAGCAAGAACTTTGTAGATTAATCATAATAAATTTAACCAAAGTACATTCTCAATTAAATATTACTATCCTTAATCATGTCCATTCTTTTACTTCTAAAATCAAGCAAAAAGCTAGTTAACCAAAGTATATTCTTGATTAATTCTAGTTAAAGTTTTCACCTCTAATCAAAGTACATTCTCAATCATTGGTAAAAACTCATTCAATCACATGAAAGTTTCTAAATTTAATCAAAGTAAATTCTCAATTAAAATTAAAAACCTTTGAACTCATATGATTGACATGCATATAGATTAAAACATCTTACTAATTAGCTATGATGTAAAAACCATTACTTTTCACGTGATTCAAAGATAAAGGACATAGATGAATTAAAACCTCAACAATAATAAAAAGAACAATAGAATTATTTCATTCTAACATCATAATCCATAATGAAATTACAATGGAATCAACACAATAAGTTTAACACTCCATGAAATACAAATTAAGATAAAAATAGAAGAAGAAATAACGGGCCGAGCTTTTTTTCCTTTCTACTTCCTTTGGTCTCTTTATATAGACCTTGATTGGACTTGAATCTTATATTTTCTATTGCTGAAATCTTTTATCTTTTGATATAATATCTCTCAAATAATTAACAAATTTTATCAGTTTCTAAAATATTTGGAAGATTTCATTGTGTAATCATTTGAGATATATCAAAGATAATTAATCAAAAATCTTTAATTAATTATTTAGCAACTTAATTTCTGTCCAATTTCCAGTAATGCCCCTCTTGTAATCTCCTCCAATTATCTTCTACATAATACAATATCTTCAAGATATATTTGTTTATTGTGGAGATCTAAAAAGATTCAAGATCTTGCCATATTTAAAAAAGATTTGGTAGTTATTACCTTTTGATATTTTATGATATAATTAAATAAGATAATTATTTAAAAATATCAAATAAAATATCTAAAGATATATTTTCCCAAATTAGCGTTTATCAAAAATATTTGTGAATTATCAAAGCCCTTCTTCTGGAAAAAGATAGAGAAAACCACAAGGTCCAATTTTTGTTGCTTGTTCCCTCTTCTTGGGTTAGCTAAACTTCACTTTTTCAAGCTTTTCTTGCCGTCTTCATGCAATGCTTGGCTTGGATTTTTTTTTGATTTTGATAATTTTCTATTCTTGGATTTATCTTTAAGGTGTCATGAAGCTTTAAGCAATTTATTTCCACACCTCCATGAGTTCAACTTAGCTATAGCGGCACTAACACACCTCAAAATATCCATATAACATTTATGCAACTAAAAAGCTTTTTTTAACATCTTTTTGTATTTCATGCTCAATAAACCCAATTATAAGAAATCCCAATTAAATTAATCTTTTAAGAACAAAATTCAATTAAAAATCCAGAATTAAATATTAAATGAGGGCAAAAATATGAACTCATCAAACGCGTAATATAAAATTTGTTCAACTAGGACCACCTAGATTGGCGACAGGGAACATGTAATAGAAAATTTGTTTGACTAGGACTACCTAGGTTGGCGGCAAGGAACGTGTAATGAAATATATGTTCAACCAGGACCGCCTAAGTTGGCGGTTGGGACTTGTTGATTGTAACTTGTATCCTGGAAGATGATTTTGAGAGAAAAACCTTTTTTTTATTGATGGGGGTGCCTTGTTAAAAACTTCCCGACCAAAATCCTCCTTAGGGAAAAAGACTTAGTGAGGAAAAAAAGAGTACACCCAGGGTTACACTTAGCATTTGTCGCTACAATTCTTTTTTGAAATGTTCAGCTAAAATAAAATTTCAAATGTGTTACATTCCATGTGTTTAGTATTGGCTCTCCGGATAGTTGTTCCCACTTGTAAGTTTCGCTTCCGACATCCTTCCATATTATGAATGGTCCTTCCAAGTTAGCAGAGAACTTGCCATCCTTCTTCCTTGCATTGCTTGCCATCCGCCATACGAGATCTCCTTTTACAAATGTGCGTGGTTGGAGTTTGGAATTATAATTTTGTGCCCCCTCTATTAGACAACCATATTTCTAATTTGTGGCTTTTCTCGTAGTTTTGTTAAGAGGTCTAGACTTGTGCTGAGACTTTCTTGATTTAGATCTTCAATGTAATTTTGCCGCCGCAATGAGGGTTCACTGATTTCGATTGTGATCATAGCCTCTATGTCGTATACTAAGTTGAACGGAGTTTCACGAGTTAAGGATTTAGGGGTACATCTGTATGCCCATAAGATTTCTAGCAATTCTTTCAGCCACCTTCCATTTGAAGAATCCAACCTTTTCTTGAGTTCTACCAGGATTATTTTGTTGGCGGCTACAACTTGGTCATTACACTGGTAGTGTTCAACAGAGCTGGTAATGTGCTTTATATCAAGGCCTGTGTAAAATTTGACTAGTTCCTTGTCGATGAACTATCGACCATTATCCGTAATGATGGTATGTGATACCCCATATCGGCATATGATGTTCTTCCAAACGAACCATTGTACTTGTTATATTGTGATTTTGGCCAATGACTGTGCTTTGATCCATTTTGTGAAATAGTCAATTCCTACTATAAGAAACTTGACATGACCTTTCCTAAGAGTAAATGGGCTAATATATCCATTCTCTGTTTGGCAAACAACTAAGGGGAGTAAACATGATGAAGCTCCTCTTGATTGATGTGGGTCAGGTTGCTGTGTTTTTGGTAGGGTATGCATTATCTAATGAAATCATGGCAGTCTACCTCCATTGTTAGCCAGAAGTATCTGGCACGTACAATGCGAGTTGTCATGCTTCGCGATCCAGAATGATATCTGCAAATCCCCTCGTTCACATCCTTTATTATATATTTTGCTTGCTCCTTTGTGACACATTTTAATAATGGTTGGTTGTAGCCTCGTCTGTATAACTCATCTTCTATAAGCGTGTATCGCGTCGCCTTCCTCACTCATCCTTTGTCTTTCGGGTACGATATATTTCTAGTCTTCAGGTACTTGATAAGTGTTTAGAATACGTAAAATTTTCATATAAATTTGACACTTATCATTCTTTAATTGATCATATTTTGTAAGTAAACAACCCGTTTTAGCTTATAATTACAAAATGAGGTATTAAAAAGAAGACAAATAAGAAATTGATGATTTTTTGACGATTTTGCAGCAATGTCTTGAAGAATTAAAAGTGATGCAATTGAGCCCCAAAATTCAAGACTAAGCTCTAGTAAGGCAGCTAGGGAAGGATCTAGAATATGACTTTTGAAGCTGAGCCACAAGAAAATGGTGCTCAGTACTAAAGGTAGTGCATGACTAAGCCACCAGATATGTGCTCAACACTTAAGGCAGTGGATGACTGAGCCACAAGGGAATATGCTCAGCACTTAAGGTGGTGCATGATTAAGCCACAAGTGAATATGCTCAACACTAAAGGCGGTGCATAGCTGAGCTATAATAAAATGTGCTCAACACTCAAGGTAGTGCATGGTTGAGCATTAAAAGTTGGGCTGAGCATCGCCCGAAAGTTTCTATAAGAAAAGACCTTGGGTTCTCATTTCAAGCATTGAGTAGAGGTTGAAAAATGTAACAGTAGTATAGAAAAGGTCTGTGAGGTAAGAGGGAGGTGCTTTTAGTGTAATCTTATGTGTAGATGTTGTTGGAATTGCATTATAATATTCTAAGAGTAGCTAAACTCCCCCGTGCCCAAGTTTGATGTAATCCATTCTGATTCTATTAACTTCTACTTCTTAGGTATTTATCTTTGCTTTCATTCAATTGTTTGTGGTTTGATTTATGCTTAATGATGACTTGATCACAAGTCTTATTTCATGGGTTTCATTTGAGTTGGAAGATTGGTCTCAACTTGTGTGGATGAATTGATGACTCATCCTATTTCAGTGGTTGGGATTGAGTTGAAAGATTGATCTCAAACTAAGGTCCAATCAATCATCATACCTATACTGGTGTTGATTTAGTAGCTAGAGGGGATGCTGAAGGAGAGGGTCTTGCATATTAAAGCAAGGATTTATTCTACCAAGAATTGAGGAATCACACTGGGTTTGAAGTCCTTAGGTTCTAGTGTATCAGGGATGAACCTAAAGCTACATAAAAAGAGTACTCCCAAGACATTGAATGATCTACATAGTAAGTAAAACAGATGGTAGTGGTGTAGTAGAAGATGAGATGAAAATCAATTCATAGCCCCTACTCCACATAATCTATCTAATAACTACTATCTATTTTTACTTGCACTCTCTATCATAAATTTAAAACCCAAAAATCAAACTACTAATATTGCTTGCTAAATCCTTGTGGATATGACACTTGTGGATACAACACTTGTGGATACTACTGCGTACCAGTCCACTCGCTGGGAAATGGTTGATGACAAATAATCATCAGTACCGTATGTACAACTCCATCTAGGTACTCTTGTTATCATTCACATTCATGCAAGAATCTATGTTGCTCGTTGACGGCGCCACCAACGTTTGTTGGTTTAGTGACCTGTTTTACCCTTCCTCTTTGTGCCGGCCAACTTGGATAATACATAAGCCCTAATGTTATCACCCCTTGGGACGTGTTGTGTCTGTATTTCAACAAAGCCGATATATATGACATCCTAGACCAATTGGTAATATTAAAGCAACATTGGGTCCTTTACTTGGTACTCGTTATTTAAATGGCCTACTGTGAGCCTGGAGCCGGTTCTAAATATTATGTGTCATGCCTCGACTTTTCTGGCCAATAGTAATTTGGCTCGGATGGCTTCATACTCTGCCTCGACTTTTTTGACGTTCTGAATGCAAAGACCAGAGATTTTTTCATGAATATCCGATTAGGACCCTCTAACATAATGTGAGCACCAACTCCTTTTGGGCTGGAAGATCCATCAACATACAAGGTCTACTAGCCTTCCCCTAGTATGTATGCTTCATGTAAATCGCTAGCAAAATTGGCTAGACACTAGGGTTTTATCAGTCCTCGGGGTTCATAATGAATGTTGAATTCATACAGCTCCACGGTCTAGGACGACATCCTCCCTACTAGGTCGAGCTTCTGTAGTATTTTTTAGATTGGGTAGTAGGTCTTGACGATTATGTGGTGATTTTGAAAATAGGGTCTGAGTCTTCTGGCAGTGGTTACAAGGGATAGGGTTACCTTTTCTACCATTTGATATCGTATTTATAGATCTCGTAAATTTTTGTTGACGAAGTAAACTGATTCTTGCTTTTTATCTATGATGAAGGCATGACCACCTCACCTCACACCATGGAAGCCAACCCAAGGAGAGTCACAAGAAGCATTACAAAAGGGGAGGCTTTTCCATCTTTATCCTTGTTTATCATTACCTTAATTTGAATTCCAAGAAGTTGGCTTGGTTAACTATTTTAAAGTTGACTTGCTGACCTTGAGCTTAGGTCGACTTGTTGAATTAAAGATTAACTTAACCTAAGCCAACATGTTAATCCCATTTTACTTGTTTTGTAGGTTAATTAGAGGTGATGCAAGAAAGGACAAGTGGCGCATTTGGATGGCTTTTGGAGGGCACATGCGGAGGAGAGAGAAGGAGCAAGCTTTATAGAAACATCTAGAAAGGATGACCACATGCCTTGGCCACCAAGACGTATAGAATCATCTAGAACGTGTGCTCTCCTTGCCTTGGCCAAGAAGGCTTCTAGATGGTGGCCATGTTCTCCTTTATTGAGCTATCTTCTAGATACTAGGTTTTATTTATTTATTATGTAACCCTTTTGATACTATTTGTTTTTGGTAACACTTGTAAAAGGGTTGAACATTTTGGAGAATTTAAGACACCTTTGTGTATCAACCATTTGTGAGAGTTTCCTTTCTAGAGAGTGAATAATTTTAAGCCTTATCTTTGTTGGCACAGATAGATTGGATGATTGGTGTTTGAAGATTTGATGAAGTTTTAATGAAGGTACTTGGAGTCATTGCCTTGGAACATGTTGGAACCATGCTTACATTGATGAAGATATGAAGATCTAATGTTTCACGGGTTGATCAAGCCTTGTGTGTGTGCTCTCCATCTGGATTAATCATGGGAAAATCAAGCTTGAAGATTGTAGTTCATGTTGTAGATCATTTTGCATTAATTAGATGTATAAGGTTTTAGTTGTGTCTTTTAATCTATTGAAATGTTTTTCAACAGGTTAAATGGTGTCTTTTAATTTGTAGAATGGATTTTTTACACATTAAAAGGTTAGCTGCAGTAGTCTTAATTGGGACTTAGTCAATCAATTGATTTATTTTGTAATCGACTGATTTCACTTAAGTTAAGTGAAATCAACTAATTGATTTGAAAATCAACCTATTGAATTTCGTAACAGTTTGATTATAAAAGTTGTATTTTTCGAAAGAGAGTTGTGAAGACAATTTTTGAGCGCAAAATCTTTCTTGGATTAGTGAAATTCTCTCTCTTTCGTGATCATACAGTGTGCAGCTGGTGAAGATTGATCTTGGATAAATCTTGGAGCATTTTTCCTGGTGTTTGAAGCTTGGAGAAGGTAATTGTGCGCATCTTGAATACATTTTATTAGATTTCCTCCTTTCCACAATATAAGTTCAATAAATCATTCATGTGCACTTGCCTATCCTTTGGATTGATCTTTGATTGACTACTTTGCTATATTAAGTACTATTAGTGAGGAAATCGAATTTGATTAAATCTCTAGGCGACAAGAGGTTTATGAATCCCACCCTTAAACTTCTTTCGTCTATTAAAGGTAGATTTTGGTTTCACCCACAGGTTCTATCCTCGAATCAGTTCATATCCGAGGATCCAGGTCTTCTCCTACTAAGGTGGCTCCTGCATCGGGTGCCCTCTCAACATTGTTTGTGGCTAGAGCGTGCTTCTGTGGTCGTAAGCTAGCAATGTAGCTTTCCCTGGCAAGCTTTTGATCTCCATGAATGTTGATGATATTGCCCAATGCCGACAAGAACTTTATAGCGAGGTAAGGAGTTGACACCACAGCTCCCAAGGTATTCAATGATGGTCTTCCTAACAAGACATTGTAGGAAGTATGCGCTTCAACCACTAGGAATCGTACAGGTCCGATTTTCGTTTAGTTGTCTTTGTAGAACATTGTGTGCAGGTCGATGTATCCCTTGGTGTAAGAGCTCTCTCCCAAGAACCCATTTATGGGTTTGTCATATGGGATCAATGCAACATCTAGTATGTTTTCCAGTAGATGAAAGTAAGGCAATGTATGACAATGACAACGAGGATATTTATGAAGATGAATAGGACTAACATTTGTGGGTCAAAATGATGTAAATTAGTAATAACCGCCTAGTAGAAATACATGAAGAGAATTATAAATTAGAAAACTCGTGCAAACTAATGGTCGATTTCCAAAACTTGCATTGTGAGTTGCTTCCCCTGTTTTTCCCCCCTTAAAACACTCAATATGTTTGTGCTGAAATTGTAATAGCTAATTTTTTTCTTCTTCCTATAAATAAGTATATTTTTTTTGTTTATAGGCATTTAAGACTAGAGCTGCTTGAAAGGGTGGTAGAATATCATATTGGCCAATTAAAGAAATCAAGAAAACCATTAGCCTCTACAATAGCTAAGTTTGAACAGGTTTGTAAAAGTGCGATAAATTGGGTAGAAGAAATATAGACAACATTTTACACATTTGTTGGAGTCAGAGAAGAGTTTAAAATTTCCTTTTAAGTATTCTTGTCATATTGTCTTATATATATTTTGTATAAACAATGTTACTTTTAATATATGTGTATTAAAAATATAAACAATAACATAATCAACAAAAAACAAGTTTAAGTAAGCATACATTTATATCCAAAAGAAGGCTACAATGGGAGAGGAACTTGGGGTCACCAATCGTCACAAAGTAAATTTGAACGTTAGATACAATAGTTTTTAGATTAATGGCTGAAATGCTTTTTGTTTTTCTTTTCTTTTTGTCTGATTTAACAGTGCTACACAACACAATTTAACAGGGTAGTTTTCTAAGTTCAATTCAAAAATTATTTTTTGTTCCTAGTTTTTACAATTATGTTTCCTTTCCACTCCTATATTCCTTAGCTATTGACAAAGTGAATGCTATTAATTGTAATTTGAATCTTGATAGGAATACATAATGGAAGAAAGGTTGAAGGGGAAGAGTATCTTTGACTCATCAAGTTGACTCTCTCTTATAGCGTTTGATTCTATTTTGGTAATTTTGTTCATCATGATACTTTATTAAAATCATGTTTTATTTATGTGTTTCTTCCATAATTGTTGATATTTACATTAAATACTCTCAGTCGGTAATATTTTCGTTATATCATTTGGATTTATAGATAATTTTGAATTTTTTATTTCATTAGGTATTTTGTTTTTATTTCCAAGACAACATAAACATGGACAAAAATTGCATGGTAGCTCTTAGATCATCTACTAGGTATTTGGATGGATTGGATTTTTTTTTTCTAAATTTCGCATTTGAGAATAATGCTCAAGGAGATTAGATTCTATGTCCTTGCAAGGATTTCTAAATTGTGTCAATCTGTGATTGATGAAGATGAATGTGAGGATGTTAGCTGGTTTAGGGATGACATGCTTGGAAAAACAATTGATACAAGTATTGGATAATCATTGAGCATAATACTAATGTTTCTATATGCATAATTTTTGTTGTGTTGTTTTTATTGTACCAAGTTCTATGCATACCCTTTTTTCTATTGGTTATTTTAAAGATAAAATTTCAAAGTCAAGTAGATTTATGGCTAGTCGTGAGAAAGAATGTTCAAGTGTTATTTCCAAGTGGTTATATGTTTGATGTTCCTGCAGAGAACAAATAAGATAAGTTAGGCACAAATGTCACCTTACCATATAGTCCGCTATCTCTTCAGTTGGCCTCTTCCCGGTTGATACATGTCAGCTTGAACCCAGGAGGGGTTACCTGCAGAAGAATCTCTGAAGCTCAAATAAGTCAAAGCTCTCAAAGAGTCAAATCAGTGATTAATGAATGCGTACCTTTAATTAATGGGGTCCACGTGTATTTATAGAGCATTAATGATGTCTGATCACCTCATGGGCCGGGCCTTGACTTGGGCTCTAGCTTGGGCTATGAGTGGGCATGGGCCCTAACCTAGGCCCTTAAGACCTATTGGACGCGGGGGCTTCTATTTCACTAAGTTTATTGGAGTTGCCGGCCCGGGCTTTAATCTTACCGGCTTTGCTGGAGTAGCCGGCCTAGGCCGGCTACCTTTTTTGACGATATGTACAGGTTAGAACCGATACAAGTTAGGCTGGCTCGGCCTAGGTTGAGTGCTTGGCTGCCTTGGTACAAGCATTGTTTACTTATTTGGTCGAGTTAGGCTAGGTGTGGTACACCAGTCCCCCAGCCTTTAAGTGTGATGAACAGTGTTAAGGCTAAAAAGTGGTAACCGTTAGAAGGTAGGTGAAGGGTACCAGGGGTCCAATCAAGAAATTTTGGCGCTGTCATTTTTCAAAAGTTGTATCTTTCGCAATGATGGTGTCGATTGGTCTGGGGTTTTATTTTGGCGGGAAGAGTTTTCGTCGTTTGGGACCTTGGGCTATAAATATGGGTTTGAAAACGGGATAGGGGTTACTTGTTTCATTTGCGAGAGTTCTGAATTCAGAGATCTTGTGCGCATCATACTGTCCGACTAGTTCCCAAAATCAACTGACATCTTCCCGTAAAAACGAAACCAGGTATGTCTAGTAGTGATAGCATGTCTACGTCTAGTAATAGTGAGATTACCGAGTCGGAGAGGAGTAAAGATAGGCGACTTGATGACGAGGGTACGAGTTCTGGGGTTGTTACAAGTGGGATGCCCATGGAGATTGTGGGTACCACACCTAGCCTGACTCGACCAAATAAGTAAACAATGCATGTACCAAGGCAGCCAAGCACTCAACCTAGGCCGAGCCAGCCTAACTTGTATCGGTTCTAACCTGTACATATCGTCAAGGAAGGTAGCCGGCCTAGGCCGACTACTCCAGCAAACCCGGTAAGATTAAAGCCCGGGCCGACAACTCCAATAAACTTAGTGAAATAGAAGCCCTCGTGTCCAATAGGTCTTAAGGGCCTGGGTTAGGGCCCATGCCCACTCATAGCCCAAGCTAGAGCCCAAGTCAAGGCCCAGCCCATGAGGTGATCAGACATCATTAATGCTCTATAAATACGCGTGGACCCCATTAATTAAAGGTACGCATTCATTAATCACTGATTTGACTCTCTGAGAGCTTTGACTTACTTGAGCTTCGAAGATTTTTCTACAGGTAACCCCTCCTGGGTTCAAGCTGACATGTATCAACCGAGAAGAGGCCAACTAAAGAGATAACGGACTATATGGTAAGGTGACATTTGTGCCTAACTTATCTTATTTGTTCTCTGCAGGAACAGTTGATATCCTTGATGTGTTGGAAGCACTTGCATCAAGACCTAGTCAAAGTCCAACACTCCACCACATTGGTTAGTTATTTCTTTTTGTTCATTCAAGTATGTAGTAATTTATTATATATGTAATAAGATATTATTTCTTAATTTTATACTTAATTAGTACCTTCTACCAGTAAGAGAAAAAGAAGTCCTACCAAATGTCTCAAGACTCATGGCTTGAGATATGATGAGTGTTTACTAGTTAAACTTAATGTCCTTGGCCAACCTGTTGGCACTTATCGAGCTACATTGAGCAATTATTTCGGAACATTAGCTAGGAATGCACATTTAGCTCCTCTAACTTTGACTAGTTGGAAAGGATTGAAAGAACATTGGGATGGCATGTGGAAAATAATATTGGTAATTCATTTCAGTAACCTTTATCTTTGATTATATATTACCTAAATTCTAATACTTATTCATTGATTATGATATGCAGTAAAAATTTGATATTGAAGAACGTGCTAAAAGTGGGTTTAAGGAAGAATATGTTCAAGTTGGAGGAACCATAAATTTCGATTGAAGACAAAGTATTTTTTTCTAATTATGCCAGATGATTACAACTTAAAGAATCGACCCCTAAGTGTTCCACTTGAGCAGTGGAAAATTCTTATTAAATTTTGGAAATCTAACATAGCTAAGGTGATTGATTATTTAAATTTTATTATATATGTATTGTACTTGTATACCTCAGTTGCTTATATCTTTTCTCATTTCATATTTTTATTATAAAGGTTAGTTGTAAGAAGAACAAAACAAGCATAGCAAAATTTACTACTGTACGTACCACAAGAACAAAAAACCTTTGCAAAAATACGATATGAAGAGGTTAGACTAATTACATAACTAATGTATTAATGATTGTACTTGTTTACACTTTTGTATGGTGTAGATGATGAAAATATTGATGGAAGAGAGTCATCTCGTACAGAAATGTTCATCATGACACATAAGCCTAAAAATAAGGAAACCAAAGAGATTGTTGTATGATGATCTCATTCATTATATATATATAATTAATATTTTTGTTTAAATAACAAGTTTAACTTTGTTTTTTTCTTTTTTAGTCAAAGCTTGAGGATGCAATTTCTTCTCATTTAGTAGAACCAAAGAAAAACTCAACCCGAGATGATGTATTTTCCCAAGTCTTTGGAAAAGATTGACATGGCTATGTTCCCACATATGGAAAAGGGATTGCACCTTCAGATCTATAGGGATCTAACTCTTGAGTTGGAATACAAAAATTAATTGATGAAGTTCAAAGGAATGCTCAGGTTGAATTACAAAGCATGAAAAACATAATGCAAGAGGAAATGGAAATAAAGCTAAAAGAGCAAGTGAAGGAGCAAGTGGAAATCACGCTAAAAGAGCAACTGGAAGCCATGAAAGTTAAGCTTCTAAACAACTTCAAAATCGCTTTTACTCAAATCTCAAGTTGTGCTCCAGAAGTAATAGTTTCAAATTTGAATAAAGAGGAGGTGGTTGTTCAAGTACTACATTTCTCTCTCTATCTAATTTTTTTGTCAATTGTGCAGAACTAGTGATCTAATTATTGATGCTTACATTAATTTTCACTATTCACTGGACATTTTAGTCGATTGAGGATCACCCTTACACCTTGCTTTGGCTCTGTTGTGTTATATATATATATATATATATATATATATATATATATATATATATATATATATATATATATATATATATATATATATATATATATATATATATATGAATAAATTACACACAAACATCTAAGCAATCAAATATTCCTTTTGCCGGAGGTCACACTCTAAGTGGCATGATTGGAACAGAATGTGATAGATATGATAATGATTATGATTGATGATTTTCTAGGAAAAATTTTCAGATCCATAGTGAGGTCATCTCACTTAACTACTCAACCTTATGTTTCGTCATATGATTCGACATTGAAGATGATGGACAATGATGACAACATCTCTCATAAAGGTTTATTTATTTCATTGTAGTAAATACTGATGTAGTAGTAAATGTTTTGATCTTTGCATTGTTCCTTTTGTAGTTATTGGAGACCCTATAAGTGAGCTTTTAGAGAAAAATGCACATGCCTTGAATAACATCTCTACCAATCCTTCTTCTCTTCAAGCGAATTTTATAAATAGACAACTTTAAATTCTACTTTTATGTAAGAATTTGGTGGTCACAATGATTATTTTCTTTCTTCATTCTTTTGTAATGTGGTGAATATTCATTGTCTTTGGGAAACTTTTCTTGTTTTTCTTAACACTTAAATTTTCCATTTACTCAAACTAGCCCTAGGAGAAAAAAAGGGAAAAGTGCATAAAACTAACACCAAGTTAACTAAGAGCTGATTAGCATACTTTTTCTTTATTTTTCTTTTATATTATCTATCAATTAATTTTGTTAATAATATTTTGGAACATATCTTACTATTTCTTTTATCCAAGAAATTAGAAGATCTTAATGTTTAAATGGTCACACTTGAACAAGATCCTAGTATTCTGAAATATCCATCCAATGCCTTTGAGCTTTTCCTATAAGATATAGTTGTCTAAAGCATGCTTATAATTTTATTCTTTTGGTTTATTGACTTATAAATTATCACTAATACAGGCAAGAATTTGTAAACAACTATAAAGAAACTAAAGTTGATTTAGATAATTTTGAAAGGGTATGTGAAGTTTAATACATTAATAAAGCTTCATTATTTGAATCACTTATTATTTAACATTTCATTTAAAAAATAGGTTAAGAAAAAAGTTGTTAAGGCATGGAACTCTTTCACAAATAAAGTAAGTCCAAGGCTTTTATTCATTCTTAAGAAATTTAATATTAATTGAGCTTCTTATTTATGATATTTGAATAAGGAATTAGAGTCTTATTTCAATGCAACAACTAAACTCAAAAGAAAACTACCTTGAGTACATTAAAGGAAAGATTATTGGTGTAATTTCTCTTCTTTTTTTTTTGGTTCTATATAAGAAGTTTTTGATTACATTTTTTGTTTTGTTATATTGATTGATTGTTTGTTAATTAACTTTATCTGAGTAGTGTTGTTCAAGGAAAAGAAATAGGAAAAAGAGAGCGGAAACCAAAAAGTCATTTTGACAGGATTGACTTGAATAAATTGAAACAAGAGAAATCTCACGAGTGTAAGTTTGCTCTAAGTCTTTTAGTAAACGATAGTAATAGTTTGGTTAAAAACATTTATGTACTTGTTATACCAATTTATCAATGTTAATTATCTTTATTTACAGTTGCTAGATAGTGCACATATATTGTTTCATGCAAATGAGCTGAATAAGCAATTTGAATAAGGTGTGAATGTTTTCTATTGGATACAAAAAATTGACATAGGATTCTGGTTCAAAAGATGTTTCGCAAAACAATTTGATTTTAAGTATACAAGAAGGAAAAAAGTGAGATTTAAAGTCACTTATATGAGTTTCATCATACTTTACTTTTACATTCTCATAAACACATTTCCCTTTTTTGGTTGTAAGAAAGAACTAGATTGTATTTATATTGACTATCTTTGTGGATATCTTATATGGTTGGTTTTTTTGAAAATAACAATTTTAGTTGCAAGTATACATAATCTCTCATTTTACACATTTTTTGCAGGCAAAATAGTAGGATGGAGTTAAGAATAATCTCATAACTTCTTTGGTTGTATCATAAAAGTCATTAATAAGGAAGTCAATTATGGAAGGTG
Organism: Vigna unguiculata; assembly: GCF_037176805.1. Classification (NCBI taxonomy): domain Eukaryota; kingdom Viridiplantae; phylum Streptophyta; class Magnoliopsida; order Fabales; family Fabaceae; genus Vigna; species Vigna unguiculata. The sequence goes on from NC_140802.1 coordinate 25,101,196, forward strand.
GTAGATGGATTTTGTTAAAGTCTGGATGAATTGGTGGTTTTGTCTATTTGTGTTTGAATAATAATAGTTAACAATGATGAAATGCTCAAGATTATATCATTAGAGATTATTAGTTTTGTTACTCCATCTACGTCTGAATTATCATCAAGTTTGAGAAATAAATGTGTGTATTTCTTTAGTCTGAGATAATTCTCAAAAATATGGTATACTATTTGTTTTTTTTACTCCTTCTAAGCTTTTGAATTATCATTAAGTAACATAATATATTATAATAAGGTGAAATCTTTGATTATTTCTGGTAAGAACTAAAAATAACTAGAAAATGGATACAAATAGTTGTAGAGATTCAAAATAATTGATCTATAAAAATTAAAGTCAAATTTTCTTATGACTACAAGAGATCAATTGGTAAAAAAAAAAGTGTTGATGTGACTATTTATATTAGTGACATTTTTATAGCGTTGCCTTAACAAAAAAAAAAAAAACTATCACTAAGTTTTTTTTAGTAACAATTTTAAAATGTCTCTTTATTTCAAAAAAAAAATGTTACCAACGATATTTAGTAACATTTTTGTAATGTTACTCATTTATAAAAAAATTATAACTAAAAAGATTTAGTAACATCTTTTAAAATTTTACATTTTTAGATTTAGTAAGATTTAGTAACATTTTTATAAATGTCTCAATTGATACGTAAAAATGTCATTATATTTACTAGCAACATAGGACATACGTAACATGTGGTATAATGTTACTAAATTATTTTAGTAACATTTTTTATAATTTAGTAACATTTTTTAAATGTTACTAAAGAACGAATATGTAGTAGTGTTAGGATTGGCTTTATGTTAAGACTCCGACAAGTGTACCAAGTCGTGCAAGTAGTAACCGGTAAGACCGGGATATCGTTTCCCAAGAGACTCGTGTATACTAAATAATTGAGTAGTTAGCAACTAATTTAAACTAAAGAATGAATCCATATTTTGAGTTTCATGTAAGAAATTAAATTTTGCATAAATGATTAAAATTGAACTTTGGAAGTTAAAGGCACTTAGTGAATGGAAAAGATTAGAAATGATATGAATTGATATTGTCGGGATTAGAATTCACCAACTATGCTCTCATGCAACTAGAATTTTACATCCTCTACATTAATATGCTAATTCCAGCCCACAGTTCTACTCAAACCTTAATTCCTTAAGGGAATGAGCCTAAATTTCCTTATTAAGAGTCAATCCCTTGAACTCTTAATAAGCTAATTTGCTTTATGCACTAGGGTTTAAGATAACCAATGGGTCAAGCCCCATTCCTAGATACAAGCCCCATTGAGTTTTCTTGTTCCAAATCAAGGTTTCAAAATATATTTCCACACCCAATGAACCAAATATCATGTAATGGATGGCTAAATCAATGCAAGCATTAAGTGAAGAAATAAGAAGACTAGCATTCAGTGAAAGAGGCATTTATATATTGATAGCGTTGCAATTACATAAGAGTGTAGTGTCTACATCTAACCCCAACAAAAATAGGTTTAGCTCTCCATTGTCATGGAGAACTCAAGCTTGCAAATGGAAGAAATGGAAGAGAAAGATATACAAAGAGGAAGAAGGAGTCGTTCCCACAAGACCTAGCACTCCTTCAAGTCCAAAATGAGTTTCTTCGTGCCTCCCACTACCAAAGATGATTTCCCATCGAGAATCTAGATGAAATAGGTTTAATTTTTCCATATCAGCACAAGTGTCGCTTAGTGTCGTCCTCGCACCGCTCAACACTGGCTTCTGGCGCTCAGCGCCCAAAAATAGGAACCACATGGGGCTGAGCGCTGGCACTGAGCATCCAGAAATGCGAATCAACTGGCGCTCAGTGCTGGAAAATGCGAGAAGAATGGCCTTCAACCTTGATTTCTGGCGCTCAGCCTTGAACTGCTATGTTCATATCTTCAATTTTGGTTTTTTTTCCTTCTTTCCTCTCTGGTTGACAACTTCTTTGGCTTGAGACAAAAGCTTCCTATCATTAAATTGGTAACAAAAATGGAGATTAGTGGTATAATTAGATCTATGTAACCCATATTGTATTTATTCACAAAAACAAAATAAAAGTGAGGATTAAGTGGGTAATAAGCTCAAAAGGATTTGATTTTGTTAGCAAAAGATAGCCAAGATAATGGTAAAAATCTACATTATGACTTTACCCTTTCTGTTTCGTTAACTACTATCTTAGCAATACTGAAATTGTTATAGTTTAGTAGTATTAATTTGATCGCATCAAGGACTTCGTTATCAGTTAGCCTAAATGTAACTTTTCTACGATCTATATAAGTCCATTTATGACCTCATAAAGGATGGAAAAGTTATTGTAAAAATATGTGTAAAGTATTTTATGTGTTCAATTGTATGGTATATGTTGACAAAAGGTAAGACATAAATGAGCGGAGAGGAGGTAATACAAAAAATAAAGCTACATACTTGATAATGGTATAAGAGGGAAAATAAAATGAATTGCCCTATGCTTGTTTAGTGCTACAACTACCCAAGTATTTGTAAGTAAATTATTATCTTATGACATATAATAGTTTAAGAGGGAATAAGTTGTATGAAAAAAAAAGGACCGACAGAATGATTTGGTTGTGAAAGACTTAGTGTAGAGGGGAGTATGAGGTTTGTAGGTACCATGAAGTACAAAATGATCCTTTCGCCTTACTAGTAGAACTATGTGCAAAAGAATAAAAATGGGGTTGAAGGAGTTGCATATTTCCTAGTAAAAAGGTATGCTTAAGTGGATAACAGAGTCAAGATTTGTATAATGATAATAAGTGTAGAGAGTATGAGAATATGAGAGTAGAGATGGCAAATAAACCCGCCCCCGTGGGTATTGCCCGAACCCGTCCCCATTTTGACGGAAAATCCCCACATTGACTGGGTATGGGTATGGGGAATCGCCGACTTTTTCAATTGGGTGTGGGGATGGGTACGAGGATGTACATATCCCTGCCATAATACTCATCCCCATTTAAATTATTAAAACACTCACAGTTAATTAAGTAACCCTATATATATATATATTTCTAATTTTTATTTCTTCTAATTATTTGGTTTGTCATGAAACTCATTTGCATCTCCACTATATTTTTCATCTTATCATAACCTTTATGTAATTATGTTAAAATGATGTATGTCAATTAAAAACTTTTTATGTCTCATATTTGAATATTTCTATTATTTTTTAATATTTTTATTTATTGTATATTTTCCTTTCACATGAGAATGTTTAATACTCTCAATTTAAGTGTTTAATAGCACAAATCTTTCATTTACTAGGTAATATAAAAACAAAATCTTTACTTATTATTATTAATTTTTGTTTCATTTGAAGAACTCTTTTGTTTCGCTAAAACAATTTTTGTTATTTCTCAACCATTAAGTATATATATTGATATTTGAAAAGTTTTCTTAGAACTCTAAGGTATTTTTCATCTTATCATACTCTTAAGTATACATTTGTTTTCCTTTGTGCGATTTATTTCAATAGTCTCTCAAATTGTTTCTAAACATTGGTTAATTTTTTAATATTTTTATTTGTTGTTTATTTTCATCATGTAGAATACTATTTCAATATATTTTATCTAATTATTTTTTATTTTCTAATTCATTATCAATCATACTATAATTTTTTCACTATAATTGTATAAATAACTTTTATTTACCACAATATAAAAATTTAATATAATTGCTATAAATATTTTTTTATCACTATCCGACAAATATTTGAGTTCAAAAGATACAAGATCTATGTTAAAATTTTATTATTTGTTCTTTACATCATTTTGATCAAGTGATGTATTGTAGCTTTTATTAGTGTATAAAAAAAAGATTAATTAGAATTTAAAAAATTGAAGTAAACAAACATTTAAAATATATAATTTTAATTTGAATATTTATTTTTCTATTATATTTTTTTTAAAATATTTTTAACTTTTATCAACTAGGTTTCATTAATGTTTGCAAATTTAATAAATGTTTTGGTTCTCATGATATTTTATTGGTATTCTAATCGAAAATGTAAACAATTATAATTTATTTCAAAGTATTTGATAACGAAGAAATTACCATCCTCCTAATATTAAATATTTGATAATATAATGTTTCCTTTACCATAATTTTTTATTATTTTATAAAAATTAACTAAAATTAATATTTAAGTAGTAAGAAAATGAGTATGAGTACGAGATTTGTTGGGAATAGTCCAAGTTTGAGTCAAAAGTCCCACATTGGATAAAATAGACAAAGTTAAACACTATATAAGAACAAAGACTCATAACATTATTGCCTTAAGGCTTTGGTGTAAAAATGGTGTCAAATGTCTTATATGTGTAAAACTTATGTCATATAACCATATGGAGCCACAATCTCTCAATGACCATAACCATAACCCATATGTGAAAAAATTAATAAACCCAACAAGATTATACCCGTTACCCAGTGAGGATGGGGATGAATTTTTTCTATGGGAATGGGTATGGGATAGCAAAACCCGTCCTCGCCCCGTCCCGCCCCATTGCCATCCTTATATGAGAGAGTTGAGTATTGAGTGTTAAGTGTCTACTCCTTGTGGTAGGATGTTGCATTTATAGACTTCCTAAGCCATTAGAAATAAATATATTAAATAGTTTCTATTACTTTAATATAATCAAGTTATTAAATTGTGTTGGGTCTTTCGAGAGAGGATCATCGGGGAAATTTAACATCAATGAAACATAAGTCCAACCCACACATAAAGGATTGACACCACCTATAACCCAAAACCTTAAGACAAGCTAATTATTTCTCATTTTTACTCAATATGAGACTTAGACTCACACTTAGATTTCCAACAATCTAACCCATTGTCAAGAATTTCGATACAGGGTCTTGTCTAAATCGGTAACCACATGAACCTTTTGGCTTTGATACCATTGTTCGATTTTTCGAGAGAGGACCACTAGAGAGATTTAATACCAATGTGACATGAACACAACCCAAACATAAGAGATTAACACCATCTCTAACTTACAACCTTAAGACGATGAGTTTATGGGTCTTCGTCCTTATATGGTGTTGAACTTTTCATTTTTATTTAATGTGAGACTTAAACTTACACTTGAATTCCCAGTAAATTATAATCTATTACTTGTAGATATGTTAAAGATATTTCATAATATTTTTGGAATATGTACAATGAAGTTTGTTAATACCACAAAGTACTAATTGATCCCTTTGACTTATTAGTATAACTATGTGGAAAATAATAAATAAGGTGGAGGGAGTTGCACATTTCCTAGTAAAAAGGGTATGCAGGCGGATTCAATTCTTGAGTTTCGAGCACGACAAGAAACTTCAAAAGTTAATATGAGAAGTAATATAGGGGGACAATGTGTCATGTGATTCTTGTTGACGAAATATTGTTGTATTACTAATATACTAAATATTTTGAAGTACTTTGATGCAAATTCTCCAGGTTGGTCACCAAATCTATGTGGATGTATTAGGCTCAAAGGTGAACGAAGTGTATGCGTGGAAACAGAAATCTTAGCTATTTGATTTTGGTTTAAGAGAATGAACATTAAGGAAAAAAAATATAAGTGTGCAAATGAAGATGTTGGTGTAGCCATAAAACAAGTTGTACTAATCTCAATTACGTACGTTGCATTATTATTATTTTTAATATATTTTCCTTTCAATTTATGTTTGGTTTAGAATAATTATGTAAGTAAATATAATATAACCACCCTCTATGTTGTAGGTTTTTTCATCACCTCTCCATAATTTACATTAATTTGGCATCCTTTTAGCTAATTATATAGATTATTTCTTTGCATTTAAGAAATTAGACATTTATGATCTTTAAACTTAATTAACTTTTTATAACAATTTTAGGATATATACCCTGAGAAAATCATTAAATAACAATCAATTATAGAGATAAAATATAATTAGTGTGTATAATGATTAATTTAGATTCTAATTTATAAACTATTCTAATTAATCACTATAAAAAATAATTTAGACACAAATATCAAATTTGTTAGTTAAAATCTTGGTAGTTAATGTCAGATATCAATTTAAATTCTAATTCACAAACCAACACTTTTTATTAATAATGAACACTTTTAGTTAAATATCAATTTATAACTAAAAGTTATTGATAACTAAAATAGTTTCTAATTTGGTCTCTAAATTGATCACTATAGTGAAATGATATGTAAATTGGTCATTAATATTAACTACCAAGGTCTTAGCTACAAAAAAGTGGTCTCTAAATTTGTATTTAAATTGGTCACTAATGGAGAAAATTTAGAAACTAATTTTTTTGATAGCTAAAACGTTGATAGTTAATGTAAGTGATTAATTTAGAGATCAATTCACTCTCACTACAAGAAAATGTCTCATTAACAACAAATTTTAGTGGTCAAAAGTTGTTAGTTACTATAGTAACCAATTTAGATATCAATTTAAAATAAAAAATTAATGGTTACTAAAATAGACACTATTATGAATAAAAAATTATAATTAGTCTGTAAATTGATTTCTAAACTTTAGCTGCCAAGGTTTAACTACCAAAGAAATTGGTTTCTAAATTAGTCTCTAATTAATTAGTGACCAATTTAATAACCAATTATAATTTTTTATTTATAATAGTGACTATTTTAGTAACCAATAATTTTACATTTTGTAAATTGGTCATTACAGTGACAAATAATTTTGGTCACTAAAATTAGTTGTTAATAAGACATTTTCTTGTAGTGTATAGTGATCAATTTACAAACAAATTTAAAAATTATGTTAGTTACCAATAATTTTTAGTTTATAGATTGATATCTAAATTGGTCATTTTAATTATTTTTTATCCCTAAAATTGGTCACTAATAAGTAATTTTCTTGTAGTACAATTATAGTTTTTTATTCTTATAGTGTAAATTAGTATCTAAATTAGTCATTATAATAATTAATTAGTTTTTGTCTTCAAAATGAGTTGTTATTTTATGATTTTCTTATGGAATAATAAAGAAAATTATTTTTCCTTACAAATAGGTTCAACAAGGTAACTGATTCTTTGTGATTCAAACATTTGCAAAGAAACTTGTCATAACAAGACGAATCAAGCATGCAATTACATGATGTACATACTTTTTGGTTAAATTATACCTTTGGTCTCCACTTTCATAGCAAAATTTGAATTTGGTCCCTCAATTCTTTTTTGTCTCAATCTGGTCCCTATTTTGGGAAATTTGATGCAATCAAGTCCTTTTCGTTAGTGGTATAGTAACAGTGTTAAATGGGGTGCCACGTGTCAGCTTATGGATTTTTTGAATTTTTTTTATTTATTTTTTGATTATTTATTTATTTTTTTTAAAATTTTAAAAAAATAATAAAAAAATTGGCACGTGTCAAGCTGACACCGTGCCACGTGGCAGTGACAGTGCCACGTGTCACTGTTATGCAGGTGTCATTTTTTCATTTTCAATTTGGTCCCTGCCATGTGGCATGTACACTGCCACGTGACACGATGTCGGCTTGACACGTGGAAAATTTTTAATTTTTTAAAAAAATTTAAAAAAAAATAAATAATAAAAAAAATTCAAAAAAAAATTCAAAAAATTCAAAAAATCCAGGAACTGACACGTGGCACTCCATTTAACACCCTTACTACACCACTAATGGAAAGGACTTGATTGCATCAAATTTCTCAAAATAGGGACCAGATTGAGACTAGGGATGGCAAAAATACCCGCGCCCGCGGATATCTGCAAAAAAAATCCGTGACGGATAGTGACAGTATCATACTATCTTGCACCCGCGGGTACCCGTTACCCGTTACCCGTAAAAAATTAAAATTAAAATTAAAATCATATTTTATTAAGTTAAATTTAATTAAAATTAAAATTAACAGTATATTTTATTATGTCAAATTTAATTATAATTTAATTTAATTTATATTTTATTTTAATAATTTTATATTAAAAAATTTATAAAATATATATTTTTTTAAAAATATTTGCGGGTATCGGGTATCCACGGGTACTCGCGGGTTTTAAAAATATCCGCAGATATTTTTTAAGCGGATACCCGACGGGTAAACGGTCGGGTAACGGGCAGATTTATTTTTGGCGGGTCGGGTTGCGGGTAGGCATTATCCGTGCCCGATTCGACTCGTTGCCATCACTAATTGAGACAAAAAAGAATTGAAGGACCAAATTCAAATTTTGCTACGAAAATGGGACCAAATATATAATTTAACCTACTTTTTTTAATCAAACACTATTCAAAACTAGATTCTTTAGTAGTACATATCTATAATGTTTTCGATTTATCAATATTTAGAAAGTATATAGACTATTAATACAAATTATAAGCCATTAACTAACTTGGGTTGCAAATTTATATTTGGAAAAGAGTTATTAATCCCATTCATTAGCATATAAATACAACAGGGTGTGTGCATATACTCTAATATTATTTTGGAATTTGAATTTAAGTTTATCTAAACTTTATAGTGTAAGACCCTAGAAAATGGCGTTTTAAAAGTGATAGTGGTTTAAAAGTAGTGAGACTCGATTATTTTAATATTAAAAGATTTTAGCATAAATAGAATTGTTATAAACGAGTTTCATTATTTTAAAATACACTATCTCTCTAGAAACCACTTTTCTAGAGTTCTCTGACTTCTCTCTAGAATTTTTATCTCTCTGGTCGTCTGATTGAAGAACCGAGACAGTAGGATTAATCCTCTCGACGAGCTCTTCAAATTGGACCGATCAATTTCTCCGTTCGCGTAACTTGAGTTTCCGCTCTCTTTTTAGTCTTTTCTGTTTTCTGTTGCATGCGAGCTCTCTTCCGCTTGCATGCGACATTTTAATCATCAATATGAGTGTTTACTGATAAGTGATCATAATGGTAGGTCCTACTCGTTCTTATGATGTTTCTATCTGTAAATAGAGCATCATGTGGAGTTAGATGCGTTTTGGTGTTCTTTGAGCGGTTTGGGTCTGCAGAGTCGCTTTGTTAAGTAAGGGAAGCTGATAATTGACTTTATTTAGAGAGTTCAATGAATATAATTGTGTGTAGTTAGAATTGACTACTTGATTTGTTGTGAATTGTAAACTGGTTGATGCTTTATATAAGTGGAATTGTGAATGCATTGTATGAGTTGAGGTTGAATTAGCGAGAAAAATGAGGCTGAGCGCCAGCTGAGCACCAGCCGAGCGGTGCCCCAACGCTAGGACCCCTACAGGTCTGGAACGAAATTTTAATGCTGAGGCTGAGCGTTGGCTGCCATGTTTCATGTGTTTGTTGTTTTGATGTGTTTCATTGCATTAACTAATTTGAAATGGATTATTTTGACTGTCTTGGTATGCTTTGAGTGAGATTGGGTGAATATGGATCGGTTGTATGTGAATTATGGAGGAATTTCATGGAGAAATTCTAAGTGTGGATGAGGTAGGGTATGCAAAGACATAAGGACTCAATTTTGGTTGGTATCCTGATGCTCCAATAACCACTAAGGCTCATATAGAGTATAATGGGTTATGTCGTGAGGAGTAGCAGGAGATCTTAGCCATTGGACTCGATCAAGTCTTTGGCGCAAAGGAGACTTACCTGGTGTGATGGTTGGGTGATAACCCCTTGAGGCCAAACTATGCAGAGTTTGGGAATCATACACGGTGCAAGCCACCAAGAGGTCCGATGTTAATTGCATATATCCGGATAATTGAGTCTAGAGTTGAATGACGTGTGAGTATTGGAATGTTCCTATGTGAATTTGTGATAATTGATTGTTATTATGCTCTTTCTCTAATGTAACCTTCTTTAAATCATTATTAGCTTACCCTTGCTTTCTGTGTTTCTGTCTCGTGTTGAATGTTTTCCTTTTGCGATGATCACCTTTTCGGTGGGAGCAGATGTGGTTGCAGTGTCAAGGGCACTTTTGGAGGATGAGGATCCATCATTTTAGGTTGTGGAGGAGCTTTCCAGTGGGAGCTTTAGCAGGGGTCAGTTTAAGCATAGAGTTTACTAGTTTAGTTTAAGTGTATAATTGATATACTTTTATAGTCATATCTTTTGTAAGATTGTATTAATATATTGTGTACACTGGATTATCTGGTTTGGAACTATGATGAAACTCCCTATTTTTATTAGTTTTCAAGCTGCTAAAATTGGGATGTTACATTTATGGTATCAGAGCAGTTCGTCCTTAGGATGACCTGAGGGTTGTGGGTTTGTCACATCTTTTTGTGTTAGAGTTCAAGTTCAGTCGAGTTTTCCTGTGGAACCGAAAGTATTAAGAACATGAAACATCTTGATAAAGTAATGAGGGTGCACACTCATAACTAGATTAAAGGTTGTTTTTCTTTTTTAATTCTAATGGTTTACGGGAAAGAAAGGTGATAGACAAATGGTTTTGTTCTCAGTAGATGATGGAGTTTTGCTTTCTATGTCCTTGTTTGTCTTGTTTGTGTGTCGGTTGTTTTTGTTTAGTGTCTATAGTGGTAGAGGAATGCAGATTCAAGGTCAATTTGGCCTGCTTACCTTTATAGGAGTTGGATAAGGCCTCTGAAAAGAAGTTGTCGCTTTAAGGGTATGAAGTTGTTGTATGATGTATATCGGTGAACTAGAAAAGCTAAGTTTGGGTTAGTATTCTAAGAAAAGATGTTGGAGCTTAGCAACGTTTCGACTAAGAGAGCTTCAAGGACAAGTTTGGGAGCAAATGCCACAAGTTTTCCAAAAGGAGTGGAATCTAGAGGCTAGAACATATGGAAGATATCAGTGCATAGAAGTGTAACAATGTTTGAGAAAGAGTCAACTTGGTTCTACATCTCGGCAATGCCGAGGTTTAGAGTTATACAGATACATGAAATGTTAGGAGAAGTGTCATTAGATATAGTCGTAAGACCATATCTAGTGATTTCTTGGATTGGTGAAAGAGAAGCAGTTGGCAGATCCTAGGTTGCAGAAAATAATGAGATTGCTTGGCATTGAGTAAGCTAAAAAAGATAAAGACCATGAAGTGTAAAAAGACGACAAATCTCTAGTTAGAGGCTAAGATGAAGTAGAGCTTACAGATTAGTCAAGTAAGATGATGTTTCCTAAATAGAGGGAAAAATAATATGTGGATAAGAATGAAGTGGCATAAAGGTTTCATACTAGGTTTGATAGTTAGAAGGAGATGATTGGTCTTTGGAGTTGATAGTAGGGTATTTCAAGGAAAAGTAGTTCACATGAGCAGAACAATTGACCATGGGCTGAGACAAAAGAATCTAAGTGTTGGAAGAAGAAGCGTACCATTAACTTTGATCTTGTAGGAGTGATAAAAGCTAGTGGAAGCAAAGTACACTAAAGAATGAAAGGAGAAGAAAAGTCTGAAGTAATTGAAATGGTGTCTGCGATAGTTGGAGATAGAGCCACTAGCGCAAATGATCAAATTCAAGGATACAAGGTATAAAAGTGGTGCTTGGGATATGAGTTTGGTTTTGTTTAGGATTATATACTTCTTGGTGTCGCCCATATGGTAAAGGAGTCATGGTTGCCGGTAAGAGGGAGTTGGAGTTGAGATGGTGGTTTGCTACAGTTGCGGTCGAGTGAAGTTTACTCGGGTGTGTCTCATGTTTCATGGTGATCAAAGGATCTAAATTCAAATCCAATTTGAATTGTTTCCTTTGCAAGGTTGGGACATAAGCTCAAGGGTGAATTGGTTGTTTTTTTAATCTCATTCTTAGAAGATGTGATCCCCAACGAAGTAGTATCCTTTGATTCAAAGAGATAAGTCAGTGGGGGTGCATCAAGTGTAGATCAAGCTAAAAGGTGAGGGCAGGGTGTCATGTGAATCAGAGTTATATGACAAAGGCAAGCGAATAATAGACGCAAAGGATCTCAGTGGTAGAAGAGTTTATAGATTTATTCTGAAGTAAATATTAGAATTTTCGCTTTGGAGTGGTGAAGTTCAGTTTTGCATTAGTGTTTGAAGTCAAACTTGTGCTAATAGTCTCTAATTGGATGGTTTATGCTAGGAGTGTGAAGTAAGAGAAGCAAAAGAAAGATTTGTTGGACACATAATGATATAAACTCAGTATAATCACCAGAATGACTACAAGTTTGATGGATCTTTAAAGAGAAGTTGTGGGTGTAAAACCATTCAAGAAGAGTATTGACTAAGGTTGGAATGGCTAGTAGGACATATGGTTTTAAAAAGGTGGATACGATGTTGAGGAAATTGAATGTTAAGGCTGTTATAAGGGGAGTTTAAAGAGTTTTGTAGGTTTTATAGAGGTTTTGAGGAATGTTTGTCAACAATGATTGTTTCCTTATCATAGCAAACATGAAAGGGTCGTCATTTTGAGTAAACGAAGAAGTGAATTTGTGTATGGATCAGAGTAGTGCAGCGAGATGATGACAAATGATACTTATGAAAGGTAAGAGGTGCATGAGAAGAATTATCTTACTCATGACCTAGTTGTTACTACGATATCCAGTTCTTTAAAAACAACAAAGGAGTCATTCTTATGAGTATCAATTAAAAGTGTTCAAGGATCATTCAGGGTTGGAAGTGTGGAGTTGCACAGAGAAAGTTGGACGAGAGAAATAGTAGATGGTTGAGTTATGGTTTCAAGTTAGGGTGTCAACCTAAAAGTGAGAAAGTAAGAGTAGATGCTTAGCCAGAGAAGGAATTCAAGATCTTGGTTTGACGAGGTAAGAGTAAGAGTTAGTGGATAAGTATAAGTGTTTGACTTGGGAAGAGAAGATATGAGGAGATTTCATTAGTCTAGTCACCTGACTAGAACTAGTGAGTTAAAATTGGGAAAAGGCAAATCGGACAATCTTAGTTTGAGATGTATTGTAGAGTTGCTAGGTATAAATCAAACAAGAAATTTAAAGTCAAGGAAATATATGGTTCTAAGGTTTTGTGTAAGGATGGTTACATTGGATTAGAAACGAAGATGGGATGCCATAATGAATTTGGTGGTTGTAATAGTTGAAAGTTTTAATTTGAAAATGGAATAACTTGGTTGTGAACTTTGTTAACCTTTGTTGAAGTCAATAAAGGAAGCAAGATGTTATAATTGTCGTTATGAATAAAGGTGGTCATGAATGTTGATATGGGGCAGTAGACCAGAAGTCAAGTGTGATGAAGTTAGTGGAGTGATGCTTCAAGGAGGGAACAAGGTGGTGTGAAGTGATAACTAATATGTTTAGTTTGAGACCTGAAGTTATCTGAGATTTTGATAAAAACCTATAAGAGGTAGTGGAGAGCACCTGGAAGATGAGTTAGTATATCTGATATAAGTTGATCGGTCAGTTATGAAGGATCGTTCAAGTTTTAAGATTAGAGGTTAGGAGTTGCTTTGAGAGTAGTGGCTAAACCAATCTACACTATTGAATACTTTATCGCTTAGCACGGAGGCAGAGTTTTTAGTAAGTCTAGGTGTTGCAATCGTTAAGTTAGTCATGTCTAGGTGGTTGTTGTAGAGAAAATGAGGAGAGCATGGTTTTCTTTCTATCTGACGAGTGAATTTTTGAGGGCAAAAATTTTTCTTGTTGGGGAGAATGTAAGACCCTAGAAAACGGCGTTTTAAAAGTGATAGTGGTTTAAAAGTAGTGAGACTCGATTATTTTAATATTAAAAGATTTTAGTATAAATAGAATTGTTATAAACGAGTTTCATTATTTTAAAACATACCATCCGTTCGCGTAAGTTGAGTTTCCGCTCTCTTTTTAATCTTTTTTGTTTTCTGTTGCATGCGAGCTCTCTTCCGCTTGCATGCAACATTTTAATCATCAATATGAGTCTTTACTGATGAGTGATCATAATGGTAGGTCCAGATCGTTCTTATGATGTTTTTATCTATAGATAAAGCATCATGTGGAGTTAGATGCGTTGTGGTGTTCTTTGAGCAGTTTGGGTCTGCAGAGTCGCTTTGTCAAGTAAGGGAAGCTGATAATTGAATTTATTTAGAGAGTTCAATGAATATAATTGTGTGTAGTTAGAATTGACTACTTGATTTGCTGTGAATTGTAAACTAGTTGATATGCTTTATATAAGTGGAATTGTGAATGCATTGTATGAGTTGAGGTTGAATTGGAAAATGAACACTTGAATCATGGATCTAATTGCTATCATCTCAATTTGCTTGAAAACCATTTTGAAAACTATACAACACTGCCATGGAGGTGCCAATTTGGGTCATGAAATCAAGTTAAACATCTCCCAACGAAAACCAGAATCTGTGTTGTTTTCTGGTGCAAGGCTGAGCCTCAGAATTCAAGGCTGAGCCTTGAAAAATGCGAGAGGATCAGCGCTGAGCGCCAACCCAGCGGTGCCCCAACGCTGGGACCCTTACAGGTTTGGAACGAAATTTTAATCCTGAGGCTGAGCATTGGAATCTAAGGCTAAGCGCTAGCTGCTAGATTTCATGTGTTTGCTATTTTGATGTGTTTTATTGCATTAACAGATTTGAAATGGATTATTTTGACTGTCTTGGTATGCTTTGAGTGAGATTGGGTGAATATGGATCGGTTGTATGTGAATTATGGAGGAATTTCATGGAGAAATTCTAAATGTGGATGAGGTAGGGTATGCAAAGACATAAGGACTCAATTTTGGTTGGTATCCTGACGCTCCAATAACCACTAAGGCTCATATATAGTATAATGGGTTATGTCATGAGGAGTAGTAGGAGATCTTAGCCACTGGACTCGATCAAGTCTTTGGCGCAAAGGAGACTTACCTGGTGTGATGGTTGGGTGATAACCCCTTGAGGCCAAACTCTGCAGAGTTTGGGAATCATACACGGTGCAAGCCACCAAGAGGTCCGATGTTAATTGCATATATCCGGATAATTGAGTCTAGAGTTGAATGATGTGTGAGTATTGGAATGTTCCTATGTGAATTTGTGATAATTGATTGTTATTATGCTCTTTCTCTAATGTAACCTTCTTTAAATCATTATCAGCTTACCCTTGCTTTCTGTGTTTCTGTCTCGTGTTGTATGTTTTCCTTTTGCGATGATCACCTTTTCGGTGGGAACAGATGTGGTTGCAGTGTCAAGGGCACTTTTGGAGGATGAGGATCCATCGTTTTAGGTTGTGGAGGAGCTTTCCAGTGGGAGATTTAGCAAGGGTCAATTTAAGCATAGAGTTTACTAGTTTAGTTTAAGTGTATAATTGATATACTTTTATAGTCATATCTTTTGTATGACTGTATTAATATATTGTGTACACTGGATTATCTAGTTTGGAACTATGATGAAACTCCCTATTTTTATTAGTTTCAAGCTGCTAAAATTGGGATGTTACATACAGTAAGTTTTAAGGTAAGAATAACTCTTTTCTTTATTTGTTTTTTAATAAACAAAGAATTAATTAATTAATTAATTAATATAGTAGAGTATTTATGAAACGATCTAACTTTTTTACAAAACATATGATAACCCTATACTTAAGAGATGCAAGAAGACATGAGCCTTACCAAAAATCGAATATGATGACCAAGTCATTATCCACCCTAGATTTAAAGTCATTATCTACCCTAGATTTAGAATAAGAAGTCCATAAAGACTAACATCATAACCTCAAGATATTTCAAACCATTGTTCACCCTAAATACAATACAAAATCATTTACGTCTTAACTCGATTATATGATGATTGAAATGAGAATTTTTAACCATTAACTTTATTTTGCCTAGTTGCAAACATGAATCCCACCATGTGTAATGTTGGAGAGCTTTATGGTACAATTGAGAAGCCCAGTTGTGTACGATTGGTGGTCTAATTTGGTTGAGCTTAATGGATTGTTGTGTAAAATTTAGGCCGAATGGCAGGAGTTGGTGGGGTACCCCTAAAAATGGTACGGGTAACCTTAAGCTAAAGCCATTATTAACATGGTTCAATACCCAAAGAGAGAAAAGAAAAAAAAGTTTCTGATCCTTTATGTATCCCCTAGCTATCCTAGTCATTCAAAACTCAATTAAAACTTGATAGCACGCATGCATGTGAAGTCTCTTAAATGTGATAATGCTCAAGGGTAGAGTGTCACGATAATGACCCTAACACTTACTATATTTGTTAATAAAAAATAAGAAATTATAAAACCTTTGTATGTACAATGTACTATATAGATACAAAACACCGAAAATGAGACATCAATAATTTAGTCATATGAAAAGTTGCATTTTGCTTTCCATTTTATATTACATGCTAAACAGTTATATCAATGGAAAAATTTCATCTGCTTCATCATCACCCAAATTTACAAAAGGTAAAACAACAACTTCAATATTTTTCTATGATTCTATTTTTTTTGTGGTGAAAAAAGAAACAACAAGCCAAGGAATAGAAGATGGTCTTAATTTCAGGCAAAGAGATTTGAGAGTCATATTGAGAATATGCATAAAAAATATTAATTAAAGAAAAGCAATAGGCTTTATATTGATATATGTATACAGTGAACCTTACTTTATTTTGCTGACGAAGTAGCCAACAATGATAAAGATGGGAAGCAATTATATGTACAACAATTAACTTGATGATTTAAACTGTAACGAAGTATGATGTAAACTAAACGATGACCACTGATAGGACATGAAGTCACAACAATTATTAGGCACTAGATGATTGATAGAATTGAAAACATTGTGTAACTTGTATTTTTGGGGCTATGTCTGCATGTTTGATTACAAGGTGCCACTGGTTAATATATAATCAATATAGTTTTACTAAATCAAATTGTTGAATTCCTAAATTATATATTTATTTTTGTTAGTTTAGTGATTAAAACCGGTAGCATAGGCTAATATTTTAGGTCTATTTACTTGTGATTTTTAGGGTTAGTTTTGTGTATTTCTTGTAACATTTTATACACACTCAATATAATATACAATCTCTTTCTTTTTATTTGTCTTTGTTTTCTACATGGTATCAAGAGCCCCAAAAGAATCATGATTGAGAAGAGATTCTTGCAGTAGTTCCTCTTTTTGAAACCCAAAGCCATAAGTCCTAAGCCCTAATCCCTAAGCCTTAAGCCTCTTTCATAATTTTTCAGGTTTATCCTTATCACAATTTTGTTTTATACTTTGAGGCATTTTTGGAGGTTTTGAACCATGTTCTTTATGTCATTTTAAGGTATTTGCAATCCTATAATATTGGGTTTGTATTATGTTTTATTCGTTGCTTCCGTTGTGGATCGCATTTCAGTATTGTATTTGATTTGTTATGGCGACTTGTAAAGATGATTCTCTTCAAACTATTAGTGTGCAATTGGATGGTAAAAATAATTCCTATTGAAGTTATTTTATGAAAAACTTTCTTTGTGGAAAGTTCATGTGGGGTTATATTTCAGGTGTTAAGGCAAAATTGATTTAAAGTCGATGAGTATGTTACTGTTTTAAAGGTTTGGGAAGTTAATAACTCTAAAATTATCACTTGGGTCAATAATTCAATCACACACTCAATTGATGCTTAATTGGCAAAATATGATACTACAAACGAGGTATGCAATCACTTATCTTGATTGTATACACAATCTAATTTTGTCAAACAATATCAACTTGAGATACATATTCAAGCATTGAAACAAAATGACATGAGCATCCAGAATTTTAATTCTATCATGACAACCCTATGGGATCAACTTGCCTTGACTGAGCCTGCAGACTTAAGTGCTTTTGCATAGTATATTACTCATAGGAAATCACAACATGTTTGGTTCAATTTCTTATGGCCTTGCGCATTGATTTTGAAAGTTTGTGTGGTTCAATTTTACATCGTAGCCTTCTACCATGTATTGATGATGTTGTTAATGAATTATTAGCAGATGAAATAAGACTTGTTTCCCAACCGTTGGCCAACATAGCATTACAATCTCAAGGTGTAACATCTCGACCGAATATTCCTAATTTAAATAATTAGAATATGGATATAATTATAAAATCGCATTTATGATAATTCCTTTTTCCAAAACGTGGGAAAATTTAAAACTTTATTTCAACGCGTCAATTATAAAATTCATACGGCGTTCAATTATTACAAAGATTAATTATTCATAATATTCATTACAAAATAGTTCATGAAGAAAACTAGTAAAAACACCCATATCTGGCCCCACTTTGAATCTAAGCATCCACGTGCTCACCTGCATCCACATCTACTCCCATGTAACAAGTTACATGCTCTTGAATTTGAAAATCTACAAAATAGAATATGTAATTAATACCTAATTATGGAAAAAACAGTGTAGATTAATTCAATTTAGTACCTGGTATGTTCAAGTCTTTTCTTTTTTGATATAGGATAGCATCTGCAAGTAAAGTCCAAGTTGCATCCCAAACAACATTTGGCTTAGACATTGTATTCATGATTAACAAAGGAACAAATAACCTTCTAAGTTGATTTCCAGATGCAAGATGGCTAGCCTCTTTAATGGCATCAATGAATTCTTTGTCATCTGCCAATAATCCTAATTCTTGGCAAGCCTCTTGGTATGTGGAGAATGTTTTACCATTAATTATCTTTATACTATCATGATCAATACAACCTTTTTGTTTTGTTAGTAAGATTCTCATGTAGTAGCATTCACCTGATCCTGGAGGAACATATGTTTGTCGACCAATACTATAACCTTGCTTTCTTGGTTTCCATTGTTTTTGTTGAGACATCCAAACAAACTTTGTTAGCTTCCTCAAATTTTTTGTTAGCTTCAAACCAAGCTAAGAACATGGTGTTCATATTCTCATTCCTATGCAATACATCATCAATTCGATCATCATCTGTAAACAAAACTAGTTGTTGATCTTGTAAGTGAAAAGTTAAACGTTGAACAGCTGGCCACCTATGATGGATATCAAAGCCAAAAATTCGCCAAACTGCTTCACATGCAGATAAATATCTACAATCATAGTATCTTTTTATCTCATCAACAATACACATCTCTGTAGATTCATTCTCTTTGTCTGTAATTTTAATTGTTGCTCTATCAGGACCTTTGTTGACATATTTGAACAAATACTTGATTGAGTTGGATTTGTTGCAATATTCTGTATTAACATGAGCTTGATAACGCATTAAGAGAAGAGGACTATACGGCACCACATTTGCATTACCTAATTTATGTCCATTTTTCAAGACAAATAAACCATCATCTCTATGTCTATATACAGGATATCCATCTTCATCAATTGTAGTTGAATGTCTAAATTTTTTATGAAAAAATTTAGAACACCGACCTTCTTTCATACATGGCGAGTTGAATCTAGCGGCTCCACAAGGACCATGTATCATATATGTTTGAACAACCTTTGAAAGTTTAGGATAGAGATCTGGATGAGGAAGTTCAACAGAGATCACTTGATCTATATGCTTTGCATTTTCTAACTTGTTTGAGTCACTCAACCATAGTAATATATGAGCATGTGGCAGATCTCTCTTTTGAAATTCAACTGTATACATACCTAAATTTGTAAAATAATTATTAGAGAAAATAATTGCCAGTAAGAAATTTCCATTTAAAGATGAAACAAATTGATTATGAAATGCAGTTAAAAAAATAATGAGACTGATAAGTTTGTAGTGCTAGCATTTATACTGAATTTGAATGAAAATTAAATTAAATAACAAACTTACCATAATATGTCAACTCGGAAAGTGGCTTTCTATTTGTAGATTGAATTCTTTTATTCTGCACGTGTGTATCTTCATTGAGAGATAAGTAGGTTTTGATAGTTGCATCTAGCGTAACATTTTCTTTCCAAACTGGTAGAATAGTTAAAAAGTCAAATGAGAAAAGAATAGATGTAAACTATGCAACACAAATAATAGACATATAGAAAACTATCACACTGAAAGTTTTTACAAAATACAGATTTGTGTTAGTGCATTGATATCAATATTTGTGAATGAAATGAAAAACAGATTGACAACAATGAATGCATTAATAAATTTGTTGGATGAAATGTATAGTTAATGAAAAAATTATTACCACAATTTCTTAACTGAGAAAGAGGTGTAATATTTGGAAAAGGAAATGCTTCACTTGGACTGGATTTGTCCTCATTTGTTACTGCAATCAAAAGAACAAAAAAAAAACATACATGAAGTAAGATTAGTATTTACATCTTTGTTTTTACGTATGAGTGTAGAATTAATTGAATTAGATGAGAAACGAATGAAATGAGCTAGAAAAAAAGGAAGAAACTTAAAAATGCAATGTGAGAAACATAAAATTATTTAACCTGTGGACTTCATCAAGGTATTGGAAAAATTTTGTGAGACAATGTTCTTCCTTTTTCTTCTTCCATTTGTTGAATCCATTTTGTTGTGATAATGTTCAAAATGTGCAGAAGTTATGCATTGTATTGTGGTATTATGCTGTTTTACAAATTCAGAACATGTTGGAAATAAAATAAGATTAAGATTTAAAATTAATAATAGAAAACTAATAACAAAACCAATTAACAATGCACTGTGAAGAAAGTAAAGTAGAGAGCAAGAAAAAACCTATTAATAGATGTAGGCACATTTTTAGTATTCCACCAACATTCTTCCTGATTCAGGTACTATTAGTACAAACTTTTGACAAAAAAGAACAAACATTTCATTGATATGGAAATATCAGAATTGAACAAATAACTCAATATTTGGAAAAACGTACCTTTTCAAAAAGATTTGATCTGCAATGTCCAAATTGATGATTTGCAAACAATGCAAAGCCTCATTTCAGAATGTGCATATGTGCTATATGTCCTTTTTTGACAAGCACAAAAGTACTATTGTTTGTAATAGTCAACCCTTAAAGTAAACATTTGTTTCTACATTGAGTGTAACATGCAACTACTAAACAAAGGGCAAAATAAAATAATTTATTGTTTTGAATTTTAGAAATCAAAATAAATTCTAAGAAATTAAATTTAAATTAAAAAACTTGTAAGAGAGTTCAAACTGAAATGGGTTTTAATGTTTTCATGGTTACTATATTACTAAAAAACAATTAAAATAAATTTTGCAACAAATATTAAAATAATTTTTGTAAAGAAATTAATAAAATTTTTTGCAAATTATATTCAGGTCCAATTATTAGTATTGCAAAATATAAAATTGACTTCTTTATTATTAATTCAAACCTTTTTTTAAGAAAATCAATCAAATCTTTTAACATATTTGAATTCTTATCATAATCATTTTCAATTATTTCTAGTATCCGAATTGAAAAATTATTTTAGAAAATCATTACTTTCAAAGTTCTTCAAAAAAACCATACATAATATAAAAAGTAAACTAAAAAAGAAAAGTGCAATATTAAAAACTACATTCTTTCTGGACGTAGACTTTGATCTTCTTCTTTTTCATTTCTTTGTTAGGTAGAAACACAAGAATATCTCCTTCTTCCAAACGATTGAATGTGCAGAAGTCCTTCCATCCCTTCCCAATCTTACTTGACTTCTTAGGTGTATTATGGAGCAGAAGCTTACATTGAACAATGAAAGTGTTGTGACGTCCCTGCAATTCCAACCTCCTCAATCTATGTTTACGAACGTAATCTGCAAAGTCAGATTGTAGGTCCTGAAAAAAGAACAAAATAAGAGCACAAATAAAAATATATAAAGAAAATAAAATTTAGAACCAAAATAATAAAATGAAAAGTTCATCAGATGGTTGGCTTTGCATTGAGATTTTGTCAATTTCACTCTAAACAGATGTTTTTTTCGCAACCGAATTAGGTTTGAAAGAAATTTTGCACCAGTCGATATTATAAACATGTTGGAGAATACAGTGATGTGGAAGGTTGAATTGGCAACATATCTAAATACAATTTGATGGATATGTTCCAATTTATAAAAAAACTCTTAGGCTATACCAACCATCCGTGAGAACGGGATGATTCACATCCATATTAAAAGTTAATTGATGTTGATTCCCTTCAATATCTTCCAACTGCCAAACCGGTCCTAATTCCTCACCAAAAATAGCAAAAAATATTGGATCAACATGTCCGAACTCCTAATGAGACAAAAAACAGATAGAAAGGTCAAAAAGATGAATAAGACAAATATGAAACTGATGATGAAAGCATAAATATTAAAATCCAAGAATAAAAACATGCATGGGTGTGTAAACAAAAAAATAAGAGACAGACGAAAAATTTATAAAAACAAAAAACAGAAAAGTAGTGAATTTGAATGCTTAATGAAAAAAGTTGAGATCTTTAGAAGAAATAAATACTAAGTCAGAGTTCAAACAAAGTAAAAATATAAGTTGTGTTATGAAAGACAAAAAAGGTCGACATACATGAAAAATGCATCAAAAACAGAATATTTAACGGATTTCAACGATTATTGAACAAAGATGACATTTTGATAACCAAAAAACAAATGAAGTAAGATTTGGAGAAGAAGTAAAAAAATTGAATAGATGATGAAGGAAAATATAGTTTAACATACATGAAGCATGGAAAACAAACAGAAAAAAAGGACCTTTGAACGATTATTGCACAAAGTTTGAATTTTTAGAAAGAAAATCGAGAATAAGTAATATTGTGTAAAAAGTGAAAAAAGAAATACATGCTTTTGAACCATTAAGATGGATGAAGAAGCAATGTGGTACGTTTAAACTTAAAAAAAACAGCAAAGCACATACTTTTTCAAGTTTTTGTGAAGTAAACGTACCTGATTATGAACAAAATGATACGTAGTGAACCTTCCTAAAGTTTTTCTAGCAGTGACACTCAAAGAGGAATCCATGGAAGCAAGTGTAGGGGAGTGACCTTTCTTTTTCAGTGATTTTGTGAAAAACATAAAACTTGATAGTAAATAAGGTAAACAGACGGTTATATAGATATGAAAAGACTTGTAATTAAAGAGAAATTAAGGAAGGGTTTTTGAAAATACAATCATATTTAATAATATTTTTAAATTAATTTTGAGAAAGTAAAAATAACTCTCAAAATTTTTTAAAGAAATATACATTTTTTTAATAAATAAAAACAAAAGGTATACATAGATAAAAATTTAATGACTTTGATGTAGCTAGCATCATAATGTAGTTGACATTAAAAATAATATCAACACTTCGACATTATGCTAGCAATATATACTAAATTTTAAAAATAACCATATACAACAAAAGGTATATAAATTTCTAGAAATATATTTAAAAAAGGTACACAAATAGTGAAAATAAACGATTTTTTATAACCCAAAACAAAAGGAAAAACCTATGCTGAACTTAATTAATTTCATGTAGCTAGCATGATTATGGTGTTGACAATGTCAAATTATATCAACACACTCTGATTCAGCTAGCAAATTGTGAATGTAAATATAGAATACATAATTAAGAATAAGCATGAAATCTATTCATAATTAAATTAAAACATAGTTGAAGTAATATTGTTTTCAAAATAACAACCTAAGACAAACAAAAAATTGTGGTCATGAGTACAAATACATAACAGCAGCAAATGTTTTTCAAAAAATAACATAATCAACATCAACCACCAAATAAAGTCTATTACAATTTGTAGTCTATCACTTTTCAATCTTGATATTCTTCTTCAACATCTTCACTGGAATCTTCTTGTTTTCTTGAACAATAGATCGACTTTGTCTTTTAAGTGCTGGGACAGGTGGTTGAGTAGCCAAATCAAGATTGTCCAGATGAGATGATTCTTTGCGGGTTAACTCATCAATTTCAACATCAATTACATCTTTATTTTTCAAGGATTCTTTGGGAGGAACATGGCTTGATACTATATTGTTCAAATGATCACTTAGAGTCTCAACATCATTTGATTCTTCTGTGAATTTGATCAGCAAATCCTAAAAACAAAATTAAACAAATTAGCATATACAAAGCTTTACAAAATAAGTTAAATTGTAATCTTCAACTACCTCTGCAATGGAATCATATGAGATTTGATTTGTTCGCTCATTTAGTTTGCTTTCTTCTTCATTTACAGAGTATAGATCCTAAAAATTGTATCCAATATAAATAATATTAAAATTAAAGAAAAATATAGGATAAGACGTAAAAAAAAAAGATCTTACCAAAGACTTAATTTCAACATCAGAAAAGCTTTCAATTACTTTTTCATCCATGCAAACTTTTTTAACTCTGAATGATTGTTCAAATTTGCTATTATAATCATTCTTGCACTCAACTTTGAACAGATAGGTCTTATCAATTAGGACTTCAAACTCTTTAGGCAAGTCTCCAGCAACAGTGTTCTATTAAAAAAAGGATTAATATAAATGAAGTAAATTAATGAAAAAGAATTACTGTACATAACAATAATGATTAAAATAAGTCGAAACGAAGTACCCAATATAGAATAGGAAATAATTGATTGTGAATTCATTTGAAAATCAAACAAAACCTTTAAGTTAAATGTCAACAGTATAAGCAAAAATGATTAGATTAAAAACTTAACCTTGTCTTGTAAGTCAAGAATGTCAGAGCATGATTTCTTCAACATTGCACTTGCATCACGATCAAATACAACAAAAGTGGTAGAATCCGTAGCATCAATTACACGAAGTTTCAGTTTATACCTAAAAAAAAACAATAACGACATTTTGAACATTATTAAGTTTTCTTAATATTATATTAATAAAATCATGTTCTGAAGATTAATAATATTACCTAGGTGTAACCTTAATGACATGCTTGTTACACTTTTCACAAAAAAACATTTTGTAATTAGGATATACTGCTTTGTTGCAAATACATGTTGTATACCACCAATCATCATGATCTAGCACATGTTTGATAGTAGCCTTTACTACAAAAGTACTTTCCTATAAAATAAATAATCAAAAATTATGAAAAAAAAGTGGTAATTAAATAAAAATATTCATGTGCAACATAGAGACAAATTTTTGAACCTGTTTAAAATCTTTGAGACCTTCAATTGAACTCCTAGGATGCAACTTAATGAAATCATCTTCTAAGCTAACTTTAGAAGAAGCGCAAAGTTGGGTAAGAGGTTGAGAAGGAGATTCACTACTATCCCACATCCTACGTTAAAAAAATGTTATATTACAAAGATATACATATATCTATCTATAAACAAAGATATATCTTATGTATATATACTTACATTTTTTTTCAACTTGGTTGCATCTTCACCATCACATTTAAAAATTATCTTGCTACAGTTCATACAGTTTTGAATAAAAGCTTTATCTACAAAAGACAACATGTCAAAAAGAATTTTAAAAATTAATACAACTGTAATAATCTGGTTTATGTTAGTTACCTTGGAAGGTCTTAACTTTGCAATAATGTAAAGCAATGATAACATGTTGATCCTCTCCAGAGGCCAGAAATGCATTTAACATATCAACATATTGACCAAATAAAGTACACTCCAGTCGCAAACTATTGAATGTTAAAAATTACATAAAAAGATAAACAGATGAAATACATAAAAAAATAAAAAACACTAAAGAAGAAAAACAGATGAAATCCGCTTACCCATCAGCTTCAATAAGGATGACATTCATTTTGGTTTTCTTACCAGCTTTCTCTAGCTCCCTTTCTGTTCCAACACCAGTAAACATTCCAATGACATCTACAGAAAAAGGAAAAAGAAAGAAAAAAAATTAACAAAAAGTTATACAAAAAAAGGAAGAAAAATATACTTACTAACTAAGTAATTTGTGTCAAAACCAACAGCTATGATTGTTGAAAAAGGGGTGTATGAAGTTGTAGTTTTCGGAACTAAGGTACTTTCCACCATATTGACCTTGGTTCCAAATTGGAAGTTGATCTTATAGGCGTGATTTGTAGTTCTATAAGAACCACCATTACATGAAACACTCAAAGATTGAATGGTGTAAACCTTATCCTCATTGATTTCAGACTGGAATTTGTATATCAATGTGCGTCTAACAGATGCATGGATTAGGACACCCTGAAAAAACTGTTTGATAAATGAAAAAATAAAAGCATATTTAAACTTATAAAAGCATATTTAAACTTATGGGTAAAAATAAAAAATTTAGGAAAAGTCAAAAAATAAAAGGCGTTTATAGTTTTAGGAAGGTACTTCTTTGTCTTGAAGAACAATTTCCATGGAAAATGGAGTTTTTCGTTTTGTGTAATCTTCAACAAACCATAACCTTACAACTCTTGCAACGATATTCCAACTTTCCTTCTCAAGGTTGAGTTCTTGTAAGGAGTGAGTGTGTTTTTGGATAACAGACATGGTTTAAGGAATGAGGGAAATGAGGGAAATTAGAGTATAGTAAGGAATGAAGAAAGGTCTGCAGACATGTATTTGAACAAAACAAAAACACATAATAAAAAAATATTGGAAGATCATAAATAAAAAACAACACCATATGCATGCTTTGGTTTTCATTTCACAAATTTAGAAACAATCGGGAAAAGCAAAAGCAGATTTTGACATGAGTAAAGATATTTACTAAAACAATACGCAGACTGTGGTTTAGGTTGACAAAATGGAGTAAAAATTGGGAAAAGTGACTGACAAAAATACAAAGATCACAGAAAAAAACAAAAGTTGTTTTTCACATGGCTCAATGTTGTGCAATAAAAGGAAATATGGCAGAGAGCAGTACAAAAAGACAACATAAAGTCACTTTAAATGTTGGAAAAGGTTGACAAATCAACGAAAATAGGAAATAAAGATTTGATTTCAAATAAAGATGTAATTTGAACATTTGTAAATTTAAAACACAAGGAAGAAAAAGGAAAGAAGTAAAGTAATGCAAAAAGTAAGATAAATGTTGTAACGTAGATGAAAAAGGAAAGAACTGGCTTGATGTATGCATATCAAAAGACATAAGAATTAAGTAAACCTGAAATGTTGGGGTTTCTTGAAAGTTGAGGTACAATCAGATCAAATTTCAACAAACATTAAGAATAAAAGGTCAAATTACATCTTGCTAATATTAAGAAGCAACTATCTCATGTAATAGAAAACAATAAAATATGCAATAGGTCACAAAAAATTAATTTTCAAACGGTAGTATGGAATATCTTTGAATCAACAATAAAACAACAAAAAAATCAATAAAACATATTAAACGGATTCCATTATATCAATATTATTGACTTACATTTAAAAGTTGGTTACTATTACCAACTACTACGTGGTCTCTGCTTACCTCAATTCCATATTCATAACTAATCAACAACAAATTTGCTTATGACTTAAGATGGCAACAGTTTCTGCATTTAAACAAAATTATACCTGAAACTTTGGCGTCTCTTGAAAGTTAAGGTGAATGGAAAGTAAGAGAAAATATAAAAATAACATAAAAATGAAATAAACCTCAAATGTTGGGGTTTGAATTAAGTAAACCTGAAATGTTGGGATTTCTTGAAAGTTGAGGTACAATCAGATCAAATTTCAGCAAACATTAAGAATAAAAGGTCAAATTACATCCTGGCAATATTAAGAAGCAACTTTCTCAATTAATAGAAACCAATAAAACATGCAATAGGCCACAAAAAAATAATTTTAAAAATTTAGTATGGAAGATCTTTGAATCAAAGATACAACAAAAAAAAAATCAATACAACAAATTCATAACTAATCAACAACAAATTTTCTATGACTTAAGATGGCAATAGTTTCTGCATTTAAACAAAATTATACCTGAAATCTTGGCGTCTCTTAAAAGTTAAGGTGAATGGAAAGTAAAAGAAAATATAAAAATAACATCAGAATGAAATAAACCTCAAATGTTGGGGTTTCTTGAAAGTTGAGGGACAATAAGATCAAGCTCAAACTTCTTCATCAGACAATAGAAAATCAATAACAATGGAAGATATGTTTAATCAAAACATATGAATTAAACAATACAACATATTAAAGGGATTCCATTATAAATTTAATTATAATGGAGAAAAGAAATTTAATCAGAAACTGGAATCTGCAGTGCTCGTCAGGATGAAGGTATCTTCTTAGAGTTAATGAAGGAATAACCCTAAAAACAATCTACATAAACAAAAAACACAAAAACATGAGTTAGATTTCTAAAAAATAAAATGTAAACGAAGTTGGAATCAATAAAATTAAGAAAAAATTAATTACGGTTTCAAAATGAGAAGTGAAGAGATGAAAATAGAAAGTAAGATTAGAAGAACATATCAGATTGAAATGGTAGGGTTTGAGGCGGCAAAGAAGTGGAGAGGGTTTGATTCAGCAGAGACCTCGAGAGGGTTTGAGGCGGTACAGAACCACAAAAACATGAGTTAGATTTCAAAAAAAAAATGTAAACGAAGTTGGAATCAATAAAATTAACAACAAATTAATTAGGGTTTCAAAATGAGAAGTGAAGAGATGAAAATAGAAAGTATGATTAGAAGAACATATCAGATTGAAATGGTAGGGTTTGAGTCTACGTCCACAAAAAATTGGAGAGGGTTTGATTCAGCAGAGACGTCGAGAGGGTTTTCGGCGGTACAAAACCACGAAAACAATCTACAAACAAAAACATGAGTAAGAAATGAAAAATTAGGGTTTCAAAATGAAAAGTGAAGAGATCAAAGTTATTACCCAAGAGCGATGGAGAGCGTTTGAGGCGGCATCAGAGAGATGGGGGCACAGAAGCACAAAAACAATCTACACAAACAAAACAAACCAAAAAATGAGTTAGAAGCCAAAAAAAATTGATGTTAACGAAGTTGGAATCACTGAGACTAAGAAAAAAAAAAGGGTTTGAGGAGAGCGTTTCAGGCGTCGTCAGAGAGGTGACTAGGGTTTGAGGAGGCAGAAAGGGGTAGAGTGCGATTCGAATGGAGAGGGTTTCATGCGGCACCAGAGTGGAGAGGGTTTGAGTCGAGAGAATCGTGGAAATGGTTTTACGCGGAAAAAATGTCGAATGAAGTTGAGAAGGAAGAGAGGTGGATCGCATTTGTGGAGGAAGAGCGAGAGAGAGACCGTTTGAGGCGGCGGTAGAGAGGTGGCTAGGGTTTGAGGAGGCAGAGAAGTGGAGAATGCGTAAAATAGGGTAGGGTTCGAGAGAGGGAAAGTGAAGAGAGGTGGAGAGTGTTATTTCATGTCAAGAATGTGGAGGAAGAGCGAAAGAGAGCGACTGAGGTGGAGGCGGAGGCAGAGAGGTGGCTAAGGTTTGAGGAAGCAGAGAAGTGGAGAGTGCGTAAGACAACATGAGAGGGAAAGTGAAGAGAGAGGGGAAGTGAAGAGAGAGGAAAAATGTGAGTGTGGTGAAAAGTGAGAAAGATGGCCTAAGACTTCATAAGAAGATGACACAAGTCCAAATTACTTTAAGAGGTAAAAACATTTTGAATTCTGAAATTGTAGAAATTTTGAGAAAATGACACGTGTAATATTTTGCTTTTTGTGATTCTTTGAATTGTATTATAAATAGATAGCCTAACTCATCCATGTCAAGTGTAACTGATAACGATGATTTAGTTCCATTATTTGGTATTGGCACCATTGCCATACCATCTTTGTCTTTGTCTGCTATTTACTACATACCTGATCTTGCTACGAATCTTGCTTCTGTTGGAAAAATTTATGATTCTGGATATAATGTGTATTTCTCTACATATGAATGTTTTATACATGACCGCACATCTCAAAAGGTGATTAAGATAGGTCGTAGGCAAGGTATACTCTATGTTTTGTAGTTTAAGGAGTCAATAGTTCCAACCTCTAGTTTGTCTTCTTCTTCACCTTTTTATTTGTGGCATTCTCGTTTGGATCATGTTTCTACATCTTGTTTAAAGTGTTTAGTGTCTATGGGTGTCTTAGATACTTTGGACAGTTATGATATTTCTGATTGGAGTGGTTGTGAACTGACAAAATTTTATGCTTTACCTTTTAATAAAATTTTTTCTTCTTCTCTTGCTCCTTTTGATCTTGTGCATTCTGGTGTGTAGGGACCTTATCCTATATCTACCAAAGGAAATTCTATATATTATGTCTCTTTCATTGATGATTTTACTCGTTTCACTTGGATCTATCTTATGAAATGTCGACCTAATTTTCTCACAATTTAAAAAAATTTTAATGCTCTTGTAAAGACTCAACATTCTACTACCACAAAAACCTTTGTGACTTAGGGGTGAATACACTTCTAATGCTTTTACCACTTTAATTGCCTCTAACGAAACCATGCATTAGACCTCTTGCACTAACACTCCTCAACAAAATGGCATTGTTGAAAGAAAATATTGTCATCTTATTAAGACTACAAGATCATTCTTGTTATCTACCCATGTTCTTAGTGTTTTCTAGGGAGAAGTTATTCTTACAACAACTCATGTTGTGAATCCGATCCTAACTTCACATAATTCTTGTTTGTCTCCTTTTGAAAAATTGTGTGGTCATGCACCTAATTACTTTGCTTTGTGTGTTTTTAGATGTACTTATTTTGTTCTAAAACCACATAATAAGCATGCCAAATTATCAACTAAGTCTAATTTGTATATGTTTTTGGGATATGGTCTTGGTCAAAAGAAATATCATTGTTTTATTCCAGTTAGTAAAAAATTGTATGTTTCACATCATGTTGTGCTTTTAGAACATATTCCCTTCTATTCTATGCCAGCTAGCTTACATTATTTGACTACATCTGATGTCATTAAAATTGACCATTTTGATATTTATGACACTACACCTACTTCTATACCAACTCCAGAACCTATCTTAACACCAATTACAAACATCGCACCAGAGGTTGTACCTATTGATTTCCACTACTACGCCTATTCAATCACCTCCTGAGGTTATGGTTCCTGTACCACTTGTGCAATCCATTTGTAATCGTAAGTCTACACAACTACTATATTTTGTTTATTCCACTTATTCTGGTTCATTTTGCTACTTCGATTGCCTTTATTCATCGTCTTCATGAGCCTTTATCCAATAGAGAGGTTGTTTGTGATCCACTTTGGTAGAATGCTATGGTTGGGGAACTTACTGCTTTACATCATACTCATGCATGGGATCCAACTCCATTGCCACCAGGAAAACATCCTATTGGATCTCGTTGGGTATACAAAATCAAAACAAAATCATATTGTTCTGTTGAAAGATACAAAGCTAGACTTGTTGCTCAAGGAATACCTAAGAATATGGCATGGATTATGAGAATGCTCTCGTGGCAAAGATGACTACTTTTCATACCTTCATTGTTGTCGCTTCTATTTTTCAATGGAAGATTTTTCAAATGGATGTGAAGAATGTCTTTTTGAATGGAGATCTACATGAGCACATTTACATGATTCCATCACTAGGTAGAGGTGTCAATTTGGCCTAGCCCATAGGGCTTGGCCCTGGCCCATGTTGGCTAGGGCCAAAAAAGCCCACATTGAAAAAAGTCCCTATCAAAGAAGCCCACAGGGCAAAAAACCCTACAAAGCCCTTTAAGTCAGGGCTAACCCCTGGGCTTTCATCTTCAACATGAAAAATATATTATTTTTTAAAATATATTATTATTTGTGGGACAAGCCCAACGATTGGGACAAGCACGACGACCCGTATAGGCTTAACGACCCGAACCTACTCAACGACCCCGACAAGTTCGACGACCCAGACAGGTCTAACGACCCGAACGGGTTCGATAACCCGAATGGGCTTGACGACTCTATCATGCCCTACAATTCGAACGGCCAGACGATCTGGAAGGGCCAAACAAACCGGACGGGCCTAACGACCAAGACGGGTCTGACGATCCAAATGGGCCTGATGACCCGGGCGGGTTCGACGACCTGAACAGTCACGATGATCTAGACGGGCACGACAACCCGGATGGGCCCGACGACCTGGACGGACCCGACGACCTAGACAGACCCGACAATTAGGATGGGTCCAACAACCCGGATTGGCCCGACGACCCGAACGGACCAGACGATCTAGATGGCCCGATGATACAAACGAGCCCAACGACACGGACGAGCCCGACGATACAATGGGCCCAACGACCTAGACAGGTTCGACGATCCAAACGGGCCCGACGACCTAGACGGGCCTGACGACCAAGACGTGCCTGACGACTCGGATGAGCCCGACTACCCGAACGAGCCCGATGATGACGGGCACTAGGTGCCTCGCACAAATCTGGTGAATTTTGCAAACTTCAAAATGCCCTCTATGGTCTTAAACAAGAACCTCTTGCTTGGTTTTCGAAGTTGTCTACGGTAATTATCTCTCTTAATTTTGTTTATAGTCATCATGATACTTATATGTTGATGATATGATTATTATTGTTGATGAATGTAATAGAGTTGTATCTTTAAAAACTGCATTATCGCATCGTTTTGCTATGAAAGATTTGGGTGTACTACGTAACTTTTTGGGTATTGAGGTTGCTTCTTCTTCCAAAGGTTATCTTCTATCTCAATCCAAGTATATTGCTTACCTATTTAACCGTGCTCGACTTATTGAAAACAAGATTGTTAGTACTCCTTTTAAGACAAGTGTGCAATATTCCTCATTGTATGGTGTTCCTTTAATTGATTCTACTTTATATCGAACTATTGTTGGAAATCCGGTTTATCTTAGTGCGACTTGTCCAGACATTGCACAAGTTGTTCATGTTGTTAGTCAGTTTTGTTTCAGCTCCCACAATAGTTCATTGGAGTGTTATTCTTCGTATTTCCAGGTATCTTTGGGGCACTCGGTTTCAGTCTCTTTCGCTTTCTTCTACGTCATCTTTAGACTTTCTTGCCTATTATGATGCTAATTGGAATGTTGATCCTAATGATCAAAAAACCACTACTGGGTGATGTATTTTTCTTGGTGATTCACTTATACCATGGAAGAGTAAGAAACAAGATATTACATCTCGATCGTCCACAAAAGCTAAGTATCGCACCATGACTTTGACTACGTGTGAGATTATCTAGTTGTGTTGGTTACTTGTAGCTATAAGTATCTATTTGAAAGATCATACACCTCTACATTGGTACAATAAAAGTTCTATTCATATTGCTCACAACTCTATTCTTCATGAGAGAACCAAGCATATTGAAAAAGATGGTCATTTTACTCGTCACCATCTTCTACTTGGCACTATATCTTTACCATTTGTTCCTTCGGCTCTATAGATTGCAAATATATTTACCAAGCCGCACTCTGTTTTACGCTTTCGTTTTTTATTTCACAAACTCTCAGTGCATTTAGCTATAAAATTTTGAGTTTGAGGGAGGATGTTAGCATAGGCCCATGTTTTAGGCTCATTTAGTTGTGACTTATAGGGTTATACACACTTAATAATATACAATCTCCTTCTTTCTATCTTTCTTTGTTTTCTACAAAAGCAACTAATATGTTGTATAAACTTTTAAAAGTGTAAGGTAATCTTTTGGAATGGGGATATCCCTTCCATGAGGGTTGCTATTTTCTTTATATCAACATTATTGAACATATGTGCTAATTAAAATAGAGTTATTGATGAGTACGTATTTTTGCCCTCATTTAATGTTTAATTCTGGGTATTTAATTGAATTTATGTGCCTAAAGAGTGATTTAATTGATAATTTTGATAATTAGGTTGTTTGAGCTTGTGTGATAAAAATGTCTTAAAAAGTGATTTTTAGCTGCATAAATTATTTTTGGATATTTTAACGTTTGTTGATGCAGCTGAAGTTAAGTTTTAAGCTCATATAGAGGTGTGGAAATAAATTGATTAAAGCTTCATGACACCTTAAAGATAAATCAAAGAATAAGAAATTATCAAAAGCACAAAAATTCAGGCCAAGCATTACATGAAGACGGCAAGAAAAGCTTGAAAAAGTGAAGAAGTTTGGCTAAACCAAGAAGAGAGGAAAGAAAAATTGAACCTTGCGGTTTTCTTTATCTTTATGATAGAAGATAATTTGGGAAAATATATCTTTAGATATTTTATTTGATATTTTTAAATAATTATCTTATTTAATTATATCATAAAATATTAAAAGATAATAACTACCAAATCTTTTTAAATATGACAAGATCTTCTTGAATCTTTTTAGTTCCACAACAAACAAATATATCTTGAAGATATTGGATTATTTAGAAGATAATTTAAGGAGATTGCAAAGGGTTGATTTGGAAAATTAATACAAATATTAATTGGTGATAATTTATCATATATCTTTAAGTAATTAATTAATTTAATTATATTAGATATTGATATTATCAACCAATTATATTTGTCAAATAGTCTATATCTCTCCAAGTATTTTTAAATATTTATATTTATCTTTATTTCAAAAGATATTTGAGAGATTTTAGCAACAGAAAAGCCCAGTCCAATTCCTATATAAAGAGACCAAGGGAGAAGTAGAAAACAAGCTCGGGACTTCGGAGTTTTGGAACCCTTAGGGGTGCCTAATTTCGTTTCCTTTCTCTCTCTTTTTTTTCTCTCTATTCTTCTTTTTATTTTGTATTCCATGGATTGCTAAACTTCTTGGGTTGATTCCATTGTAATTTCATTATGGATTTTGAGGTTAGAATGAATTAATTTCTTTGTTCTTTTTATTATTGTTGAGGTTTTAATTCATCTATGTCTTTTATCTTTGAATCTCGTAAAAAGTAATGATTTTAAATCTATATGCATGTTGATCATATGAGTTCAAGGGTTTTTAAATTTAATTGAGACTTTACTTTGATTTTATTTAGAAACTTTCATGTGATTAAATGAGTTTTTACCAATAATTGAGACTTTACTTTGGTTAAAGGTATTTACTCTAATGAAAATTAATCGAGACTTTACTTTGATTAATTAAGCTTTTTATTTGGTGAGGAGATAAAAGAATAGACATGATTAGGCATAGTAAAATTTGATTGAGACTGTACTTTGATTGAATTTACTATGGATAATCTAAAAGTTCTCACTTTTAATTGAGACTGTACTTTGGTTAAAAGTGAGAACGCCAACAAATTAATTGAGACTTTACATTGATTAATTTGCAAATCTACAACAATAATTAATTGAGCAATAATCTTTAGATAACCGATGATGAATCTATTTTGAAAAAGCAATGGAATCAATCTATTTTCTTTTCTATTGTTTTTATTTCTTTTTATCTTTTAAATTTTATTTCTATCTTTGTTTATCTGAATCCCCTATATTTTTTATTTTGTTTGACTAACCGCTTTGTATAGTTTTATAAGAACTAATTTGTTAAAAATCAATTCTGTGTTCGTTGGGAGACGACTTTGGGTTACTTTACCCTTACTATTTTGTTGACTACTTTCTTAACAATACTGAAGTTGTTATAGATAAGTAGTATTAATTTGAACGCGTCAACGACAGCGTTATCAGTTATTTTAGTTTCTTATAATGTTATTATTTAACTTAAACATGATTGTGTCCATAGAATTCATGTAAAATAATCATAAAAAATTGTAAAGCGATGGATAGATAGCTTCATGGCCATTGTTTAGTATGTAGCATTACCCTTCCTATACAGTACAAGTGTAAAAAGTCTATTTGATTTTATTGGGAACTTTTAAGGTTAGGTTCTCTAAAAATCGAAACCTACAACTAAAGAAGTTTCAATTGTTTGGGAACCAATGTCTAAAGGTTCCCAATAATTTCAAAAAGTCCATTGTATTTAAAATTTTTTATTTTAGTCGCAAGGTTTAGGCTTTGGTTCTTAGTAAAACAAAAGCCTATTAGTTTATAGGCTTTAGTTTAATAAAGAACCGAAGCCTAAAACTCTACTTATGGTTAATTTTTACAAAATTTCACAAAGGAGCCAAGTCCCTATTCTATTGCGCCAGTGCAATAATTGTTGCTTTCTCCTCCTCTTTCACTGTGAACTTTGTTCCTCCATTATTGCTACTCATTTCTTATTCTTCTTCTTCTTTCCACCATCTTGACTAAAGCCCACGTCCAACACGTCCCCACTACCTGATGCCGCTGTAACAGGAGTTCTTGAGGACCTCCCATTTCTACTTATCAACACCCAATTTCATTCGGGTGAATAAATTTATTTTCGAAAGAAAAAATGTTAAATCATTCCAGAGGTCCCCATTTTTGTAGCGAAATCTCGAGTAGGTCCCCCAATTTTAATTTGACTCAATTGAGTCCCTATTTTTGAAAATTCGTTGCAATCAGTTCCTTTCCGTTAGTTGTACAGTAATGATGTTAATTATGTTCCACGTGTCAGCACGTGGTTTTCTTAATTTTTAAATTTTTTTAAATTTTTAAATTTTTTTAAAAGAATTAAAATTGCCACGTGTCAATCTGACATTGTGCCACGTGGCAGAGACAATGTGATGTGGTAGTGGCAATGCCACGTGTCACTATTAGATGTGAAAAATCTCAATGTAGTTCCTGTATTTGTTATTTTGTCTCAATTTGGTCCCAAATTTTTTAAAATTGAATCAATTTCATTCTTTTATCAAATTTAATTTTTATATAAATTTTACAATGATATTTTATGATAGTTGATATTTTTAACAAAATTGAGTTTATTTAAATGTATATTTTGCACTGATATTTATTTAATTTTTTTAAAAATATTTATATATCTATAATTTATAGATACATGTTAGAGTTGCTTTAAAAATAAAAACTTTATAAATTCAAATATAAAATTTTAAATATAAATTCTAACATTTGTCTATAAATTATTGATATATAAATATTTGAAACAATATTTAAATAAAGTTCAATGCAAAATATACATTTAAATAAACTTAATTTTTTTTAAAATTATCAATTATAATAAAATACTATTGTAAAATTTATATAAAAATTAAATTGATATAGGGATGAAATTGATTTAGTTTTAAAAAAATTGGGACCAAATTGAGACAAAATAACAAATACAAGGACTACATTGAGAATTTTCACATCCAATAGTGACACGTGGCACTGCCACTGCCAAATCACA
Organism: Vigna unguiculata; assembly: GCF_037176805.1. Lineage (NCBI taxonomy): Eukaryota > Viridiplantae > Streptophyta > Magnoliopsida > Fabales > Fabaceae > Vigna > Vigna unguiculata. The sequence goes on from NC_140802.1 coordinate 25,138,043, forward strand.
TTGTCTCTGCCACGTGGCACAATGTTAGATTGACATGTGGCAATTTTTTTTTAAATTATAAAAAAAATTAATATTATAAAAAAAATTAAAAAAAAAATTAAAAACAAAACACATGCTGACACATGGCACATAATTAACACTGTTACTGTACAACTAACAGAAAGGAATTGATTGCAACGAATTTTCAAAAGAAGGGACTCAATTGAGTTAAATGAAAATAGGGGACCTACTTGAGATTTCGCTACAAAAATGGGGACCTCTGGAATGATTTAACAAAGAAAAAAAAAACAAAAAATAATAAATAATAATTTTTTTAGTTAATGGAAAATTAAAAAAATGTGAAACAAAATTTTCTTCAAAGATTTTCAAACTTTAATTTTAGAAAAAAAAAAGAAAAAAAGAGAGATGAAAAAAAAGAAAAAAAAAGGAAGAGCCTTATTTGTTATCACACTCCCTTTCATAAGCCCAACAACTCAACATATCTTTTACCTTTATTCTAATAGAGAAATTAGTGATATGATTAAATTAAAAGCAATATCTCTTCATATAATTAGAATCAATATTACTAATTAGGATTGATTTTTGTGCTATGATTTGTTAACAGTTAAAATCAATATTACTGATCTTAATTGATTTTGTACTTTGATTTGCTATGATTTCATCTCCATAATGTGCTACTATCATGACCAATTCCTTCCTTATATTGTTCATTACAATTAAGGCTAAGATTGCATTGATATTGCAAGGTGTGAGTATAAATACGCACTTTGTCATGACCAAAGAAAGATATTCTCTACACTTCTCTAATTCTTTCCCATCACCACTCCCACACACACCTTTTTTATCTCTGTAACATTCCAGTAAGATATTACTTAAAATAAAATAAAATAAACAAGCAGAAATAAATACATCATTTATTCAATAAGGCATTTCCCAAAAACACGGGAAAAATTCAAAACCTTTAAATTTAATTTCCAACATAAATAAATAAAGTATTAATAAAATACTCAAATCCTCCTATTACAAATTTGGAGTCCAAAACCATAATGAAATTATAGAAAATTATTTAAAAATTCTTTATAAACAATCCCAAGATCTTTGTTCCCACTCTCTGCTCCTAAGCAGCTCCTGGCTCACCTGAAACATCATCTACTCCCAGATAATAAATTACCCGATCATCGCCACACACACACAGATAGGGTGAGCTATGCACAGATATACATATATACATAAAATAAATATTCCAACCATCCCAACGAAAATGACACCTCTAAAATATTTCATTATTTTCAAATTACTCATCCCTGATCTCATAGTCCTTCAAGAGTCATATGCATGAACTAGGTCCTGGGACTTCACATTGCTCCCACGAAACTAACCCATTCGTGGTCCAACCCAACGAGCCTATCTTGCTCATAGTTCTTCCTAAAGACTCCTCGTCTGTAGTAAAACATCCAAGTCCCCTCGCTCTAACCATGGCACGCATGCAATCGTCATACTATGGACTGCTCGCCAATAGTAGCCAATGGGAACATAATAGTTCCTTGCCCATCGTGCGCCCGACCCATGTAATCACCATACTAAGGACTCCTCTCCACTTAGCAGCCGACGGGAACTACACAGTTCCATGCCTATCATGCGTCCAACCATCAAGCACATCCCAGACCCCTATTGGACTTAGTCCTTCAAGCCCAAACACAACAAATACAAGCATATAACTTCCTATAAGTTAGGAAACCAAGCAACCAGTCCAAAGAGTGCATAAGAACATGGCTCCTCGTCATTCTTGCTTAAGCCATGCCTATTCGCCCAAGCTAGAACCTCGGTCTCGCTTAGGCTAGCCCACCTCGCCTAAGCGAGCGTGTAACAATGGCTATACCTCTTCATCTCGCTTAGGCGAGCTCTTCTCGCCTGAGCGAGACCTTAAGTCGCTCAATACACATAAATCTCCTTGCCTGGACAAGGATTCAATCAACAAAAACACCAAGTCTCATCGCGACCTCGCTTGGGCAAGCCATTCTCGCCTAAGCAAGTGCACCCGTCGCTCAACGCTTTAAAACTTCTCGCCTGAGCGAGAAGTCGCACTCAAAACGTCCAGGTTTCCTTGTGACCTCGCCTAGGCGAGCCGTTCTCACCTAAGCGAGACTATCTGTCGCTCAACACTGAACCAGGTCGCCTGAGCGAGCAGCACGAACCAAAACCAGAAACAAGGTTCTACAACTCTCGCTTAGACGAGATGGACTCGCTTGGGCGAGACTTGCAGAGTCTCTTCTCTATTCACGCACTCAATTCACCCAAAACCAATGCCAAACATCACTCAATCACTTCTAACACAAGGTGATGGCAAGCAACATCAGAAGCATGATTTCTGGTCATGAGAAATACCAGAATTTGAGCATTCAATCATCAATAAACCTCCAAAAATCAAAACCATCAACTCTCCCTTCATACAAATCACCAAAACAGTTTTTGAACCAATAACAACCAACCCAATTCATAAACATAGTGCATCATAATCCAGAATTCATACAATACGGTTTTCAATTGAGATTATAATAGCACAAGACCATACACAAATCATGAAATTTACACATACAAGGGACAACTCCCCTAACCTAGAAACTTCATTAAAATTGAGAAGAATGATAGTTCTTTGGTTCACCCAGGCTTTGCTTCACCTCTCTCCCAATTCAGCCCTTGCACACCCAAAACTCTCACCTCTCACTCTCAAACTCGTGCTCCTTTCAAAGTTTGACTATTAGCACTGCCAAAACCCTCTTTTTTCCTCAAATTGGCCCTTTTATATGTGTCTCCATTAAGTGTTAAAAAGATAAAACGAAAATAGGCTTTATGGTGGGTTTAATTCCTATTCAAGGGTAATTATTCAATGGTTTTTCAGCCCCTTTTTGACTGCCCCCTTCTGCTAGGTTTACCCCCACCTTTTCACATTCACTCCAAGTGAAAGTTGGCAAAAGAAAGGTAAATTCTTGTCTACCAAGGTTTGAACCCGTGACCTTCCACTCATAAGGCCAAAGCATAACCACTATGTCAATTCACATTTAGTGATAACTATTATAATTCTATAATTATAATATCACTCGCTATTCACAAATATACTATAAAAAATAAACAAGAATAATTCAAGCAACACACAACAAGCATTCATAGGACTTAAACCCAAGTCCTCTAACACATATAAAGTACTCTCAACCATTTGAGCTAGTACTTTTCCACGTCATACCCATTAACATTTAATGACTTCAAAGTTTCCCACCACCCGCATTTATTACTTAATTAATTAGTTTCCACGGGTCTTACATTCCCCCCAACTCAAAAGAATTTTCGTCCTCGAAAATGAGACTTACCAGAAAACAGGTGATGGTATGACCTCCTCATGACGTCCTCCATCCCCCACGTCATCTCCTGTGTCGTGTCATCCCAGAGTAACTTCATCGTCTTTAACTCTTTGACCTAGGTAGCCAGTATATGAATCGGTCTAACTGGCATGGTCAGGTCCTCGCGCACTTGTACCCCATTTAACTCCAACACATGATCTGGACTTGCAATGTATTTCCTCAATTGTGAGACGTGAAACACATTATGCAAGTTGGCTAGGTGAGGTGGTAGAGCAATCTCATACGTCGTCATTCCTATCTTGCGTATAATCTGACAAGGTCCTATAAATCTTGGAGTTAACTTCCTTGATTTAAGAACCCTTCCGATACCCATGGTTGGAGCAACCCGGAGAAACACATGGTCTCCTTCATCAAACTCAAGTGACCGTCTCCTCTTATTGGCATAAGACTTTTGCCTACTCTGAGTGGCTCGCATCTGGTCCTGAATCAATTTGACCTTACTAGTCGTTTGTTGTAGAAATTCAGGACCAAGCACGAAGGCTTCACCATCCTGATACTAGCACAATGGAGTTCTACATCTTCTTCCATACAATGCTTTATAGGGCGCCATACCAATACTAGATCGGTAACTATTATTGTATGTGAACTCCACCAAAGATAGCACATCATTCCAGTTTTCCATGTGATTCAGCACATAAGACCTCAATAAGTCTTCTAGAGATTGAATGGTTCGCTCAGACTCTCCATCCGTCTGGGGATGATAAGCTGAGCTCATCCTCAACTGTGTACCCAAGGCTGCCTGCAATGATTGCCAAAACCGTGATGTGAATCTAGGATCCCGGTCTGACATTATGCTTTCGGGTACTCCAAGCAATCTCACCATTTCTCGCATGTACAACTCTACTAACCTGTCCATAGACCACTTCTGATTCATAGGCAAGAAATGTGCACATTTTGTCAGTCTGTCTACTATTACCCAAACTGAATCATGGCCCTTTGTCTATCTCGGAAGATGTGTCACAAAATCCATAGAGATACTGTCTCATTTCCACTAAGGTACGTCTAATGGTTGTAGTGTACCACCCGACATCTGATGTTCAATTTTGGCCTTTTGACATACCAAACACTGAGCAACAAAGTTTGCTACATCCACCTTCATGCCATTCCACCAAAAGGACTCCTCCAAATCCTTATACATCTTAGTCATACTTGGGTGTATGCTAAGACGACTCTGATGGCCCTCCTTCAGAATCTGCCTTCTGAATAAAGGTCCTCCAGGCACACACACTCTACCTTTAAAGCGTAGAATGTCGTCTGCTCCCATTTGATAGTCTTTCCCCTTCTCTGTACCCATCCACCCTACAAACTGTTGTAACTCCGAATCGTGTCCTTGAGCCACACGAATTTCATTCAAAAAGTCATTAGTGACTTTTAACAAGCTGCACTGTATGGAGTCTTGCCCAAACTACATCCCCAGATTCATATCTCTGAGTTTCTCAATTAACTCTAACTTTTTTATCATCATACAAGACATGTGCATCTTCTTCCAACTCAGAGTGTTAGCTACAACATTTGCCTTGCCCGGGTGATAGAGCAATTCAAAGTCATAGTCCTTCAAATACTTCATCCACCTACGATGCCTCATATTCAGCTCATTTTGATCAAACAAGTATTTCAGACTCTTGTAATCACTGAATACTTGGAATTGAGAGTCGTACAGATAGTGCCTCCAAGACTTAAGAGCGAACACAATGACTGCTAGCTCCAAGTCATGAGTCGGGTAATTTTTCTCGTGTGCCTTCAATTGCCGTGATGCATACACCACTGGCCCCCCTTCTTGCATCAACACACACCCCAAACCCAGGTAAGAGGCGTCACAGTACACTTCAAACTTTTTCTCAGTATTAAGAATTACTAACACTAGAACGGTAGTCAAACATCTTTTCATTTCCTCAAAACATTCTTCACACTGCTCCATCCAGGAGAATGACTGATCCTTCCTCGTGAGTTGTGTCAAAGGATTTACCTTCTTTGAGAACCCCTCCACAAACCTCTTGTAATAACCTGCCAGGCCCAAGAAACTCCTCACCTCTATCACTGTCTTAGGCCTTTCCCACTTCAGCATCGTTTCTATTTTGGCTGGATCCACTGCAATACCTTTAGTTGATATTACATGCCCAAGGAAATGCACTTCCTCAAGCCAAAACTCGCACTTGGATAACTTGTCGTACAACTGGTGTTCTCTGAGCACATCCAAAACCACCCTCAAATCATCAACATGATCTTCCCGATTCCTCGAGTAGATAAGAATGTCATCAATGAAGACGACAACAAACTTATCCAACCAGGGTCAGAAAATCCTATTCATGTAATCCATGAATACCGTCGGTGCATTCGTCACTCCAAATGGCATCACCACGTATTCATAGTGACCATATCTGGACCTAAATGTCGTCTTTTGCACATCTTTCGGTTTGACCAGAATCTGGTGATACCCCGACCTCAAATCTATTTTGGAGAACACTCTTGCACCCTTCAACTGATCCAGCAGGTCGTCGATCCTTGACAGTGGATAGTTATTCTTAATTGTCAGCTTATTTAGCTGTCTGTAATCCATGGAAAGTCACGAACTCCCATCCTTCTTTTTCTCCAATGAGACTAGAGCTCCCCACGGTGATACGCTTGGTCAGATGAACTGCTTCTCCATTAGCTCCTCAATTTGCTTCTTGAGTTTTGTGAGCTCTGTTGGTGCCATTCTGTATGGAGCCATAGACACTCGACCTGCATCAGGAATGAGATCAATGGTGAAGTCAATGTCTCGACTCAGCAACAATCCTAGCACTTCATTTGGAAATACATCCGCATACTCGCTAGCTACAGGTATGGATTGGATCATCTCTGCAGCACTCTTCTTCTTTGTCTTAGCCACCACCATATAACATGTGGCCCCTCCTTGAAGTTCTCTCAACACCTACTGAGTCGAGATCATCTCCAACCCTGCATTTTTTGGGAATACCAAACTACGCCGTCCACAGTCAATCATGATGTGGTTGTTAGACAGCCAGTCCATCTCCAATATCACATCCAGTCCCTCCAAAGGCAAACACACCAAGTTCACTTTGAATCTACGACCTGTCACTTCCATTGAACACCCGACGCAAACTGAACTGGTAGCCACCTGACCTGAGGAAGGAGTTGAAACAAACAACTCACACCCCAATTCACGTTTCTACAAGCTCAATCTCCCCACACATGCATTAGCGATGAATGAGTGTGTTGCTCCAAAATCGAACAACACCAACACTGAATGACCCACCAACAAGCAAGGCTCAAGTATAAGGTTACCTGACTGAGCAACCTCAATGGATGTCATGGCAAAAACCCTCCCAGCCACTCTACCTCGTTCTGCTGGCGATGCTGTTGGCTTCTTCACACCCAAATTCTTCTTTTCTGGACAATTATTGGCAAAGCGTCTCGGTTTGTCGCATATAAAACACTTGCAACGGTCGCCTGACCCTCCTACTCCACTTGTCAGTTGAGGACAATTTCTCTTCAGATGGGGTCCACCACACTGGTAGCAAGTGAGACACTGGGATGCCTGTGGTCGGCTGTAAGGCTTTTTCATCTGCCTAGCCTCTGTAACATTTTTCTGATGTCTACCCATGGGACCTGGACCCTTCTCAAGATGCTCAACACGCTTCGCCCGTTCCACCAAAACTGGAAACCTCTTCTCCCGCAATGGTGCCACCACCTTCTTAAGCTCATGTTTGAGTCCTCGCTCAAACTTCAAACATTTCCTTTCTTCTGTAATATTCTACGAGTAGTACCTCGCTAGATGTTCAAATTTGTTCACATACTCCTGCACTATCATATCTCCCTATTGCAGTGCGAGGAACTCTTCCTCCCTGTCCTTCCTGGTTGTGTCAGGAAAATATTTCTCCAGGAACCGCGTCCTGAAGCTAGTCCACTCCACCTGTTCATCCTGGGTCTGCATCTGTTGTTGCATTCCCGCCCACCAATACTCTACATCATCATTGAGCAAATAGTGGCAAACAGGAGCTTCTATTCATCTGCACAGTTCATGACTTTAAAAGTTTTCTCACACTTGCGGAGCCAAGCATCCACTTCATCCGGAGAGGCCTTACCAGTGAACTCTGCGGGTTTGTCTCAGAAAATCCTCCACAGTGGGCACCCTGACTAGCGCAATCACTACCTTGGGCTGCGCTGCGACATGTGGCTGGATCGCATCCACCATCCGATGAATAGCCTCCACGATGTCATCAGCACCATTCCCATTCCTTCTCCTCCTGTTCGCAGCCATAGCCTGAATACGCCACATTTCCACTTTTAAAATTCAGTCACTTAGTCAAACAAAACCACTCACACCTTTTCATCATTCAACACAAACACACAACAAACACAACCACATCGATAAGCTCACTCCCCACTAGCCCCAAAATATTTTCAAAACATTTGCTCTGATACCAACTGTAACATCCCGGTAGGATATTACTTAAAATAAAATAAAATAAACAGGCATAAATAAATACATTATTTATTCAATAAGGCATTTCCCAAAAACACGGGAAAAATTCAAAACCTTTAAATTTAATTTCCAACATAAATAAATAAAGTATTAATAAAATACTCAAATCCTCCTATTACAAATTTGGAGTCCAAAACCATAATGAAATTACAGAAAATTATTTAAATATGCTTTATAAACAATCCCAAGATCTCTGTTCCCACTCTCCGCTCCTAAGCAGCTCCTGGTTCACCTGAAACATCATCTGCTCCCGGATAATAAATTACCCGATCATCGCCACACACACAGATGGGGTGAGGTATGCACAAATATACATATATACATAAAATAAATATGCTAACCATCCCAACGAAAATGACACCTCTAAAATATTTCATTATTTTCAAATTACCCATCCCTGATCTCATAGTCCTTCATGAGTCATATGCAAGAACTAGGTCCTGGGTCTTCAATGTGCTCCCACGAAACTAACCCATTCATTGTCCAACCCTATGAGCCTATCCTGCTCACAGTCCTGCCTATAGACTCCTCGTCTGTAGTAAAACATCCAAGCCTCCCTCGCTCGGACCATGGCACGCACACAATCACCATACTATGGACTCCTTGCCAACAGTAGTCGATGGGAACATAACAGTTCCTTGCCCATCGTGCGCCCGACCCATGTAATCACAATACTAAGGACTCCGCGCCACTTAGCAGCCGACGGGAACTACAAAGTGTCATGCTCATCATGCGTCAAACCATCAAGCACATCCCAGACCCCTATTGGACTTAGTCCTTAAAGCCCAAACACGACAAATACAAGCATATAACTTCCTATAAGTTAGGAAACCAAGCAACCAGTCCAAAGAGTGCATAAGAACATGGCTCCTCGCCATTCTCACTTAAGCCATGCCTGTTCGCCCAAGCTAGAACCTCAGTCTCGCTTAGGCTAGCCCACCTTGCCTGAGCGAGCGTGTAATAGTGGCTATACCTCTTCATCTCGCTTAGGCGAGCTCTTCTCGCTTGAGCGAGACCTTAAGTCGCTTAATACACATAAATCTCTTCGCCTGGATGAGGATTCAATCAACAAAAACACCAAGTCTCCTCGCGACCTCGCTTGGGCGAGCCATTCTCGCCTAAGTGAGTGCACCCGTCGCTCAACACTCCAAAACTTCTCGCCTGAGCGAGAAGTCGCGCTCAAAACGTCCAGGTTTCCTCGCGACCTCGCCTAGGCGAGCTGTTCTCGCCTAAGCGAGACTATGTGTCGCTCAACACTGAACCAAGTCGCCTGAGCGAGTAGCGCGAACCAAAACCAGAAACGAGGTTCTACAACTCTCGCTTAGACGAGATGGACTCGCTTGGGCGAGACTTGTAGAGTCCCCTCTTTGTTCACGCACTCAATTCAGCTAAAACCAATGCCAAACATCACTCAATCACTTCTAACACAAGGTAATGGCAAGCAACATTGGAAGCATGATTTCTACTCATCAGAAATACTAGAATTCGAGCATTCAATCATCAATAACCCTCCAAAAATCAAAACCCTCAACTCTCCCTTCATACAAATCACCAAAACGGTTTTTCATTTAATAACAACCAACCCAATTCATAAACACAGTGCATCATAATCCAGAATTCATACAATACGATTACAATTGAGATTATAATAGCAGAAGACCATTCTCAAATCATACAATTTACACATACAAGGGACAACTCCCCTAACCTGGAAACTTGATTAAAATTGAGAAGAATGACAATTCCTTGGTTTACCCAGGCTTTGCTTCACCTCTCTCCCAATTCAGCCCTTGCACACCTAAAACTCTCACCTCCCACTCTCAAACTCGTACTCCTTTCAAAGTTTGACTATTAGCACTGCCAAAACCCTCTTTTTTCCTCAAATTGACCCTTTTATATGTTTCTCAATTAAGGGTTAAAAAAATAAAATGAAAATAGACTTTATGGTGGGTTTAATTCCTATTCGAGGGTAATTATTCAATGGTTTTTCAGCCCCCTTCTGCTAGGTTTACCCCCACCTTTTCACATTCACTCCAAGTGAAAGTTAGCAAAAATAAAGGTAAATTCCTGGCATTTAGTGATAACAATTGTAATTCTATAATTATAAACTATTATAATTCTATAATTATAATATCACTCGCTATTCACAAATATACTATCAAAAATAAACAAGAATAATTCAAGCAACACATAACAAGCATTCATAAGACTTAAACCCAAGTCCTCTCACACATATAAAGTACTCTCAACCATTTGAACTAGTACTTTTCCACATCATACCCATTAACATTTAATGACTTCAAAGTTTCCCACCACCCGCATTTATTACTTAATTAATTATTTAATTAATTAATTTCCACGAGTCTTATAATCTCTCTTTCAAAAAAAAAATATTCAAGGAGGTAGAAAAAAAAGAGAAGAAAACATTTTCTACACTCTCTCTTTCTCTCTCATTACCACCCACACAGACCCATCTCATTTTTATCTCTCTTGAAAAAAATACAAAAATATTATAAAAGGAGGCAAAGAATAAAAAAAGAGAGAAAAGGTTAGGAGATATTGAACATTTTTGAAGGTACGTCACTACCAGTTGCTTTTTTTTTTCTTTTGATTTATTTTTATCAATTTTTATTATCTTTTTGAAATCATTAAAAAAAAACTTTTTCCCATTTCTTTGGTGTTAGTTCGACCGTCCGCGTCACATGACACCCATTTTACACTTTCAGTCCATTTTTTTCTAAAAAATATATATCAATCTAAAAATAAAAAATAGTTTTCTTTGTTTACTCTTTAATATCTATCTGGTTGCTCACGTCATAGTGAAATTCACATTCACTTTTAAATAACTTTAAGAAAAATATGAAAAATTATAAAAGATTAAAAAGATTAAAAAAATCAAATATTAAAAAAAGAGAATTTATTTTTAGTGTTTGTCCGGCCACTTGCGTCGTGTGAAATCAATATTAAAATAGTACTAAAAATTTAAATAAAAAAGTTTTCAAAATTATTAGAAAAATTAAATCATTTTTCAAATATTTTTCCAAATAGTTTTTCATAAAGAACTATGTAACCCTGATTCGTCATTCACATGGAGATACGTAGGAGTCAAGATTAATCCTCGTCGGGCCCAAAAAACCAAAAAAAATTGTTTCTTTTGTAAATTCATTTATTATTATTTTTGGGGAAAATAAATATTTTAAAAAACCACATAACGTAACTGACTCTTGGACCACATAACGTACCGTCTTAGGATGGGCGTTGCGGGATGCTAATACCTTCCACACACGTAACTGACTCTTGGACCCAAAATCTAGTTTTTTGTAGACCTTGTTTTATCTTTTTTCGTTTTTCCTTAGTTTTCCAAAATAAACTATGATGGCAACTCCAAACTCTGATTTTTGCAAATTTTATTTTTGGTTCGTCGTCTCGTCGCAATTTCGGTTGCAACACTACCGCTGAACCCCATTTCTTCAACACCTCCCCTCTCCGTCGCCATTCAACATCGAACACTAGTAAGTGGCTTTTCTTTCTTCCCCATTCATTTTCTTTTTTTTTGCATTTCTCGTTTAGTTCATGTTTTCCATAAGGTTGCTTGATCCTAAATTTCACATTTTTTGCCACCATTCATGTCTAGGTACTGTTGCATTATGGTGGGATTGTGTAGCTTTCCAAAATGCGTATAGGAGTGGAGCCTCCTCCACTATTGCTCGGGTTTCACACTCACAGGTTCTTATTATTCGTTGAAAATTATAGCTTTCCAAAATGCGTATAGGAGTGTATATGTTCTAATATTTTCCTTATTTTTTTTATGTTAGATATATGGTTAATTATATGCTTAAATATATTGATTTATCTTGATTGATTTGAAGTTGTTGTTGCATTGAGTTAGCCTTAGTTTTCCGTTTCAAATTAAATACAAAATTTATTTACTGTCTCCATATTTTTTGATCAAATTTTATTTTTTAAAATTTAATATAAAAGGAGGTAATACTAATAATTTATATGTATCAAATCTTGAATTCTCTAGCTAGACATTTTAAGAAGATTAATCACTTTTTCATAGCTTTTTAGTGCATATATATTTTAATATACATGTCTTAAAATTCATGATGGTAAAAGTGCATATATATATATATATATATATATATATATATATATATATATATATATATATACATATATATTCAGTGCATATATATTTTATACAATTTGCGTAACGTAAAGATGGTAAAAGTTATAATGAAGTGAAATTTAGATGTTCATTTTAACGTCCTAGCCGGAAATTACTTATATAAATTTAAAATAAGAAAAATAATAATAAACGACATTTATTATTAAGTACTTTCCCAAAAATGCGAGAAACTTTTAAACCTACTTTAACGTACCAATTTAAATAAAATCCACACTGTTTGATTATTACACTTATAACCGGTTTATAATATCCTTTACAAAATAGACCATAAAATTAGTGAAGAAAACTAGTATAAAAATTCCCACAGCTGGCACCACTCTGTCTCTTAGCATCCACATGCTCACCTACATCAACATTTTATCCCATGTAACAAGTTATATGATCATCACCAGACACACAGATAAGGTGAGCTCAAATACAATAAAACAATTACAACATGAAAAAAAATAAGCATTTCAAAACCATGACCTGTGTTAACACCCCAATCCTCAATCCTCAACCTCCAATTCTTCTGTTGGACGCCTCTTGATTCTACACCCTTTGATGAGTACATTGGTCGATCTTTGCTGCCACGAGTGTCTACTCGCCCCTCCGACTATAGGCAACCACCTAATAGTTCACACGCATGAATAAATTGCCATGGCCACGAGCCGCAACACCAAGTGGAGCTCCCCAATACGAATCGCAGTCCCTATTTATCCCAAGACTACCAAACTCAATCAGTTACATTGAAGAGGGCAATCTTCTGGACTTCACAGTTACACGAGCCACGATCTCGCACACTCCACTAGACTTCCATAGCCATCAGGCTACAGCCTCGGGTGGTCATGTATTACCCCAATACAAGTTGCACTCGTAATTGAGCCCCTAGCAAAGCATCACATCATGACCTCCACCCAAAGTTGTGTAGGAATCCTTATCGCGATCCCACTACACATCCAAACCTGCCTGGCGCACCTCTCGCGTCGCTAGGCGAAACTTGGTTAGAGACTTCCTGGCAGGCATCCCACGCCGCCAGGCGCCAAGCACTTTAAAGTACTCTTGCCAACCAACTTCCCCCTGGCGGAACCCACACGACTGCCAGGCACCACGCATTTCCAATGACCACTACCACTATTTTTAGGCTCTATCGCTAGCGGCTCGCCCGCGTCGCTAGACGCCCTGCCAGTAGCGCAATGCTATTGGTTTTTGGAACTTTTGCACAGGTTCTACTGATTCCCAATCATGCAACAGATAATTCATAGCCCACTGACAGTTATCCAGTCATAGCCCTATGACTGAAATGCGATGCAACACATTCATAATTTTACAATTAGACACATGCCTTTCCCCAACTTATTATGCATTCACCATAATCTTATCCTCATACCAAGTAAAACATACTTCACTAATTTTGCAAGCAACATTCACAGTGGCACTTCATGACAGTAAACAACAGGCAATGAACCATATCACAAGTAAGGCAAAAACAACATGGCTTTTACATGCGTACAATCCCTAGTTATACCTCTTCACACCCCTAATTAATTATGTTACATTATAATGTTTCCTTTCCATACCTTATACTCAATTACACTATATCATGCACCAAAATTTCAGGTAACTACACCTAGAAACCCCACTTGAAGCAAAATCAATGTGTCTGCCTGCCCTGATGTGTCACCTTGCAACAATTCATGTACCGCCAGCGGTGCATAAAAATTATGGGTTCTACCTAGATTTTTCCTTCACCATTACGAAGCCCAAATTCCCCAATTATCAAATTTCGGCATACATTTTATCACCCCTGATATGTTCAGTTAAAATTATATGGTTCGCACTTACTCAAATTAATATCATGTTCATGAAACAAAACCCATATCATGTGCAAAAATCATAGTTCTCCATCCCCAATCCCAACATGAACTATAATTCCCCAATCATGCGAAGATTCCTACAATTATCACCATTCATACAATCTCAAACATGTACACACATAAACAATTTTACAATTTGAAATAAATACTCCATCCACGCATCACCAGCATCACAAAACTCATAAAACCAGAACAACTAGGTAAGCCAGTTCGCATTGCCTAGCGGACAACACATAGCCACCAGGCGGTTCATAGGGGAAAGCTAGAAAATGGGTTTTGGAGCATGCGTCGCCTAGCGGGTCACACGAACAGATTTCAGGACTTTTAACCCGATGCAAGGATCACAATCATATTATTCAATCCAGAAGCACGCAATTCAAATAAAAACACATAAGATAGCTCCCCTAACCTGGTATTTCTTGCTTCCACTTGCGACTTAGCTAGCCTTTTTGATACCCAAAGCCTCCTTTGTTCTTCCACAGCTTAGCCTTTCCCTTCACTCACTAAAGCACTATGATTTTTCTGAAATTTCTCTCCTCACACTATGCTTCAATGGCAGCCTTACTAACACTCTCTCCCACCTTTAATGAGCCTTTAACTATGCTTTAATTTAGCTTAATGGTAGGAAAACGAAAATTCCATTAAAGAGAGTTTAAGGAATATTCAATGACCATTCAATCATGACTTTCCAACCCTCTTATCTGTCTCCTAAATAGTTAGGCTTTTTGGCTCTTCACATTCATGCCAAAAATCATTTTAGCAAAAAGAAAATCATTTTATGTAGGCCAAGATTCGAACACATAACCAAACAAGTACAAAGCCAAAGCACAACTAACCAACCAATTCTTGTTTCATGATAATTTCTATAAATCTATAAATTTAAAATCTCTTATCACGCTCAATCTTATTCTAAAAAAAATACAATCAAAACCATCATACAATTGACATACATAAGACTTGAACTTAAGTCCTTTTGACACAACAAAGTACTCTCAACCATTTAAACTAATACTTTTCCAGATCATGAAAGTTAGCATTTAATTCCATAAAGGCTCCTACTACCCGCATTTATTAAATAATTATTTATTTAATTACTTAAATTCTTCGGGTCTTACATTCATGTGTCAACTATTTAAATGGGAGAAAGTTGAATGCAATTGAAATTAGGGAACACCTTATCTGTGATGGTTTCCTTCGAGGTTATTCAATATCAAAATGGCACAACAAATTAATAGACTTTCAAACTACCTCCCAACCTGAACATGTTCTCGATTCCACCATGGAAGATCGATTGGAAGAAGACCGATTAAAGGACATGATACATGAAGGTTGAAAAAAATGTATGAAATGTGGGTTATCACGGTGGACATAGAAAAACAACATTGAAGATAGTGGTGAGACAGAAAAGGAGATGACCCCATTTTGAAAGTAGTTTGGCACCTTCCAATCGTACCTAGTTGATTCTAAGTGTTTGTTTGCCGATGAAGGATTATCTTGTTCCTTTTTAAGATTTTGAATATGGTGTTGGTTGATGAAGAAAGCTAAGTGAAATCCCCACTGGACATTAAGATAGCAAGCTATCTAGATGTGAAGGTTCCTTTCACAAAGCTCAAGAGAAGAAGATGATGGAATTGATTCAAAAACAAAAAGGAAATGCAAAGCACATACACCATAGAAAACCAAGAATAATTAAAGGAAGAAGAAAACATAAAATGGAAAGGAAAGAAATGGTAAAAATGTGAGAAGCACGCCACTACAAGGCTAGGCTAGAAGCCATGGCAACCTTGAAGATAAGTGGATGTGTGCCGCCACTTGCTATGCAAGATAAGGCTTAAAAGTATTCACTCCCTAGGGAGGAAACTCTCACAAATGGCTGAGACAAAAGAGTGTTTTTACTTCAAAATGTTCAACCCTTTTACATGTCTAGGAGCACCCCTTATATAGAAGAGTTTAGGGGCCTCTAAGCAAATAAAAGATACCTAAGGATGTCTCTACAAAAACCTAACCCTAGCTTCTAGAAACTAGGTCAAATAAGGTTACAAAAATGAGAGACAAAAGACCTAACTATGGTGTGTGCAAGGCTAATTTCGTTCTAGCACAAAAGGAGACAAAGAATATGTCTCATATGTCTCCAAAAAGTGGCCAAAGTGTGCTAAAAACAAAGGAGACCAAAGGTACATAGGTACACTTGCTTCATGCCTTTTACTTTATGCTTTATGTCTTTGTTTTACTCTCTCCTCCACATCATTTATGCTCCCCAATCACCATGCACCACCTAGCATTACTTTCTTACTCCTAATTAACCTACAAAGTAAACAAACATAGATTAGCATGTTGGCTTAAGTAAAATCAACTATAGTCAACAAGTCAAACCTAGTCAAAGGTCAACAAGTCAACTAAAGTTGATTCAACTAAGTCAACTTAGGGAATCAAAAATAATAAACACAAATGAAAGGGATGAAGGATTAGTGAACTTCCTTTCTAAACATGCTTAGGCTTCTTAAGCATGTGCCTCCATCCTTGGTCGGGGTCAATCCTTCATCATTTACGAACGCAAAAGACTTTAAAATCCTTATATGGCATGCAAATGAGATAAAAGGTGATAGACTCCTTTATCATCCAACTAATTCAATGCAATGGAAAAATATTGGTCAATAATTTTCCTAGTTTAATCAAGAATGTAGACATCTTCAGTTTGATTTAGCTAACGATGGAATGAATCCGGTTTGCAATTTAAGTACCAACCATAGTTGTTAGGACGTTATATTATTCCTTTACAACTATCTCCTAGACGGTGCATGAAGTGAAAGTACATGATGTTGTGTATAACGATATCTGGTCCAAGGCAGCCTGGAAATAATATAGATGTTTATCTTAGTCGACTAGTTCAAGACTTGAAGTTGTTGTGCGTTGTTAGGGTTGAAATATGTGATGTTTTTGGTTCTGAAACTTTTATAATGCATGCAATGTTATTTTTTACATCAATGACTTCTCAGCTTACAATTATTTGTCAGGGTATAATGCCAAGGGTCGTAAAACATGTCCTCTATGTGAACAAAATATTGCAACTGATAAACTGAAACACGGAAGGATAACAATATGTATACGCCATCAAAGATTTTTACATGAGTGGCAACCATAATTATTAAATTGGTTGAAGCGATCCAAAGATGAAAATATATTTTGTATCTGTGATTCAACCCAATTATGTATATATGCAAATTCAGTTAAACTTTCCTTTTTCTCAAAGGAAGAGAAATCACATCGAATAGATTTTAGGTTAAATTATGTCTTGGTCCCCATTTTCTTAGAGAAATCACTTTCCTTTTTTTTTTTTTAATTTGTCTCAATTTGGTCCTTATTTTTAGAAATTTCATACAATTAGGTCCTTTATGTTAATATTGTACTAACAATGTTAAAGATGTGCGACGTGTTAGTTAGTGGTTGTTGTTTTTTTTTTTCAATTAAAAATTTGTCACATGTCAAACTGACTTCGTGCCACGTGGCAGTGGCAATGCCACGTGTCATTGTGTCATCTCCTCAATCTCAATTTGGTCATATATTTTTATTTTCTCTCAATTTTGTTCCAATTTTAATAAATATTGAGCAATTTTGCCAAATTTACTTTTTATATAAATGGTATACAAATGTTTTAATTAAATTTGATATTTTTATTAAATATTTTTAACAAGATTAAGTTTATTGAAATTTATATTTTGCATTAAATTTTATATAAATTTTTTTAAAGTTGTTAATAGAAATAAAAAATCAAAATTAATTTCAACTAACCAATATGTTAAACTTGTTTATCATTTGCATTTCAAATAAATAAAATAAATTTATCAACTTTTTCAACCGCTTTTAAATTTATATTTTACATAAACCTTTTTTGTAGATATTATATTACATCACATTAATATTTTTTTTTATTTAAATTTATATTTCAAATAATTGTATATTTTTAAAATATGTAAAGTTGAATCATTTTTATATAAATGTTTTAGTTGGTTTAAAATAACAATTATATAAATTAAAATGTATAATTTTAAAATAATTTTAAATAATTTCATAACAATTTAAAACTAATAAATTTGAAATTTGAAAATAATTTTAAATAAACTTAAATGGGAAGTATAAATTTAAATTAACTTAATTTTGTTAGAAATATATAATAAAAATTATTCAAAAAATGTTTGTATAACATTTATATAAAAACATTTGTATAATGGTTATAGAAATATCAAATTTAATAAAATATATGTATATTTATATACAAACTAATTTTGTTTTAATCTAGAGAGGAACGAAAATGCTTAATTTTTAAAAGATTGGAACAAAATTAAGACAAAAGTAAATATACACAGACCAAATTGAAACAAAAGAAATGACACATGACATTGACATGTGGTACTACCACTCTCACATCACACTGTCACTATCACTTGATACGACATCTGCTTGACACGTGACAAATATTTAATTTAAAAATAAATAAATAATTCAAATAAATTCAAAAAAAAATCCAAAAAAATTACGAAGTGACACATAATACATCTTCAATATTGTTAGTACAGTACTAATGAGAAGGACTTTATTGCATCAAATTTTCCAAAATTGGGACAAAATTGAGACAAATAAAAAAAGTGACCAAATCAATATTTTCCTAAGAAAATGAACACCAAAGAAATAATTTAACCTAATTTTAATTTTAATGAATGAATAAAATTTCATGAATTTATTAAATATAAAGAAATTCTAAATTTTATATAAAATGGGAATTACTTTATTAAATCCTTTTCATATTTTAATTTTAATGAATGAATAAAATTTCATGAATTTATTAAATATAAAGAAATTCTAAATTTTATATAAAATGGGAATTACTTTATTAAATCCTTTTCTTGTTAAAATATTTGGCTTCAAATATTGTTCGTAACCTCGAGAGGGTATTTCTTACTACTCTGTAACATTGATAACATCATTACCATTTCCGATATAAAATATGTAGATGTATTTTTCATTTCCTTGCAAGTGTTTCAAATCCATAAAAATATGATTCTTTATAAAATTAAATAATAATATTTTATTATTTTTATATTATTTATGTTATTTATTTTTTTTAATAAAAATAAATAACTTATATTTAAATAAAGTAACAATTAATAATATTATATATTTTGATAATAATTACAAAAATATTTTATTTAAGTACATAAAAATAAATAAGTTTTGTAAATTTATTAAGAACATTTCGAATAGGCTTAATTATTCATTTAGTCCTCCAATTCGTTGCTTTGATTCATTTTGGTGCTCTTATTATTTTTCGGTTCACTTTAGACCTCCAATGTTTTAAAAATATTCAATTTAGTGTCCTTCATATTTTTTATTCAATTTAGTTCTCTTCTTTTTAAAACGATCTAATTTTGTCCTCTCTAATTTGCACTCAAATTAGTAATTAAGCTTAATTATAACTTATATGTGCATGTTAAAATAACTTTTTTACAATTTATACATCAAATTGCTCCACCTAATTGTAAAAAAATTGAGTACTTAGGTGGAGTGTAAATAATAAAATAATTTGAGTATATTAGGTAGAGTGATTTGATGTATAAATTATAAAAAAATATTTTAACATGTATATATAAGTTGTAATTGAGTTTAACTACTAATTTGGTCTCAAATCGGAAAGGACAAATTGGATTGTTTAAAACAAAAAGGAGGACTAAATTGAATAAAAAATAATAAGGAAACCAAATTGAACATTTTTAAAAGATTGAATGACTAAATTGAACTAAAAAATAATAAGAGAACCAAAATGAACCAAAGTAACAAATTAGAGGACTAAATCACTAATTAAGTCTTTCACATACTAAACCTTGAAGATTATGTTCAATCTTAGATAATAATTGACTTTAACTGTTTCTTTTTCGCACTTAAAAAATATAATATTTATGATGGTTAAAATTGTAAATTTTAATGGTTAAAAACCGCAACAAAAGAAACTTTTAATAGTTAAAATAACCACTAAAATTACATATGTCAAAAATTGTTTGTGACAGGAATATTTTAACCACTAGTATTTTTGTCACAATATATATATATATATATATATATATATATATATATATATATATATTATCATTTTTCATAATTTTTTTATCATATTCTAACAATTAAAAACGGTCATAAAATATATTATATTTTTATTATAATTTAACACTTATTAAAGGTTTAGAATTGTCACAAATTATTTTTTTATTTGTAATTATTTATTATTTTTCACAAAGACGATTTCTTTTAATTAAGTGTGCAAAATTAATGCAATTTTTGAAATATTTAGTTTCCCGCAAAAATCAAACAAATAAATACAATATATTAAAGAGAATAATATTGAAAGTTTTAGTTGGGCCTGACAAAGATTGACATTGCTCCTACGTATCTCCATTCGCAATGGAGAATCAGGGTTACATAGTTCTTTAAAAAATATTTGGAAAAAGATCTTAAGAACATTTTAAATTTTTGGGAGGTGAACCTGACAAGGACTTGGTCTCGCTCTTACGTATTTCCATTCAAAATGGAAACTTAGGGATCACGTAGTTTTAAATAAAGACTATGAAAAATGATTCTGAAAAGATTTTAATTTTTTTGAAGGTGAACTCGACAAGGACTTGGCCTTGTTCCTACGTATTTCCATTCAAAATGAAAAATCGGGGATCACATAGTTCTAGATGAAAAAAAAATTATTGTAAAAGATGTGATTTTGGAAAGTGAATCCAACAAGGATTGACCTTGCTCCTACAAATCTCCAATCGGAATGGAGAATCAGGGATCATGTAGTTCTAAATAAAAGAACTATTTAGAAAAGATGGAAGTGTTTGTAAGCATAGAGGGTTTTGTAAATTTGCAAAATTTTAGAGAAATTTTGTATCTTGTAAAAATAAACGATCAAGCAAATCTAAGACCCAACATGATAATTATAAAGTATAAAAAATATTATCAAGCGAGTCTGGGACCCAATATGATAATTAAACTTATGATGAAAATTAATGATTATCAAGCGAGTCCAAGACTCAACATGATAATTAAAGTTATGAAAAATAATGATTATCAAGTGAGTCTAAGACTCGACATGATAATTAACGTGATAAAAATAATGATTATCAAGCAAGTCTGGGACTCGACATGATAATTAGAGTGATGAAAAATAATGATTATCAAGCAAGTTCGAAATTAAACATGATAATTAAAGTTACGAAAATCTTGATTATCAAGTAAGTCTAACACTTGATGTAATAATTAATATTATGAAAATAGTGATTATCAAGTAAGTCTGACACTTGACGTAATAATAAACGTTATGAAAATAATGATTATCAAGCAAGTCCGAGATTAGACATGATAATTAATGTTATTAAAAATCTTGATTATCAAGCAAGTCTGAGACTCGACATGATAATTAATGTTATGAAAATAAGTATAAAAAAAATTATTATCAAATGAGTCTGAGACTGTACATGATAATTAAAGCTATGAAAAACATTATAAAAAGGAATGATTGTCAAGCAAGTTCGAGACTCGACATGATAATTAAAGTTATAAAAAACAATGATTATCAAATGAGTCTGAGACTTGACACGATATTATGAAAAATAATGATTATCAAATAAGTCTGAGAATCGACATGATAATTAATGTTATGAAAATAATGATTATCAAACAAATTCGAGACTCGACATGATAATTAATGTCATGAAAATTATGATTATCAAGAGAGTGTGAGACTTGACATGATAATTAATGTTATGAAAATAATGATTATCAAGTAAGTTTGGAACTCGACGTGATAATTAACGTTATGAAAATAATGATTATCAAGCGAGTTTGAGAACTTGACATGATAATCAATGTTATAAAATTTTTTATTATAAAGCGAGTTTGAGACTTGACATGATAATTAATGTTATGAAAATATTTTGGAAGATTTTAATTATCAAGCAAGTCTGAGACCCAACATGATAATGAATGAGAATTTTGAAATTTTAATTATCAAACAAATTCGAGGCTCAACATGATAATTAATGTTATGCGATATATCTATAAAAAAGCAAAATAAATAATTGATAATTTTTTTAACATATTCTATATATCTTTTAGAAAATAATATCACCAAACAAATATAAAATTTTCTCAATTAATGCCTAGATTTATTATTCAATACCTATCTTAAAATTCTTTATTCCAATATTCATGTTTAGTGTGTATCTTATGCGTTATTTTGAAACATCCAATATATGCAACATATTATATTAGCCATTAAAATGAACACTCGCATTCTGATAAAAGAAATTAAGGAAAAAGTATAAAAGATTTTGATTAATAAACTAACGTACCAAAAGATGCTTTCAAATGCAGAGATTTATATATACATATAAGGTTTATGTTTCTCTGACACCTTTTATGCAAACACACATATGCAACTTTCATCTAATATTAATGGCAATAAAGTCCATCCCAAATTATGTATATTACACAACCAACCATTTCTTTTGATATAACAAACCCACATTATAAGAGACCATTTCATAAAAGCAATGATAATTAGAACATGTACATATGGTGCCATGACGAGTTCAAGCTTCAGCATAAGAGAAGGAAAAGAGAGAAAAAAACAATCAATATGTTCGGTGCTATGATCTCATAATAAATATCACAAGTAAATATAAAAGGAAAAAGAAAAACCTAGATTTTTTTTCACACCTGTTTGATGATTTTTGCTTTTCAAAATCAAAACAATGTTTGGAAGTGTATATCTCTTATCTTCTCAAAGCTCTATGTTTTCGTGGCTTTGCCCTTCCAAGAAGTATTTTTCAGCTACTTTTTCTTTTGTGTTTTGTATCATCTTGTGTGATCCCTTAGTGCGAGTTGTTCTAGGATGATCGTTAACGGAGGGTAATGAGAGTGAGATCCAAAAATGATATTTTTTACCTTGGGAAGAAGATGATAGTGGATAGAGGAGAAATGTCTAGTTATGTATCGTATGAAAATCCTGTCTTTAATAAAGCGGAGAAAGAAAAAAAGAACTCGAGGAACCAACGTGAGACTTTGAGATCCTGAGACCTTTTTCGATTTTTTTAGCATAGTCTAAGATATTAACTGTGTGCGGAGGTTGAGAGGAATGGGGAGAGAATCTAGATTGTGGGAGTATAAGAACAATATAGTTGAGTAACAGTAACATAAAACAAATTATTTTGAAAAAATAACTTTTCTTACTTTTCCTAATTTCAATTTTATTTCTTTCTTTATTAGAGAGTATATATATATATATATATATATATATATATATATATATATATATATATATATATATATATATATATATATATATATATATATATATATATCTTTTTATTTTTTTTACTTTTATTAGTTTTTTTATATACTTATTAGAGTAATATCTATTTTTTTTTTAAAAACAATATTTTTATAGTTTTTTTTACGGTTATCTTTTTTCCATTTTTTATATAAATTCAAATTTATTTTATAAAACTATTTTGATTATTTAAAAACTATTTTTTCCTTTTCAATTTATCATTATTATTTTTTTATTATAAAACTTTTTTTATTCTTATTCTTTAATCATAAAATTTTTTTTTACGTTTTTTTTGTGTTTATCTTTTAAAAACCCATTTTCCTTATTAAAATATTTTTCTTATCTTTTTCTATTTCTATTTCGTTTACTTTTCTATTTAAAAAAAATGTTTAGTTATATATGTTATATTATCTAACTAAATTAGTTATCTAGAAAATAAGAAAAATAAGATTATTATTATTAAAAACTATTTTTATTTTTTTATTTATTATTTAGTTACTCGAACGAAATTGGGTGTTGACAACTGCCCTCTGTACTTAACTTTTAGGTGATGATATGAAAATATTTATTTTCATAGTGTCACAGTAAAAGATAAGGGAAGATAGAAACACAAATTTCGTTCGGGTTTATGAAAAGAAAAACAGAAATGTTAGGTGTAACAACCTAAACAAAGTGTCGAAACCTTGACTTATAATTTAAGAGAGAGAGAGAGAGAGAGAGAGAGAAAGTGTAGAAATGCCAGTCAGATGCTGGATTTTATTGCTGGTGCTAGTGGGATGCTGGACTTTAGTAGAATATAAACATGTTGGTGTCAGTCAGATGCTAGACTTTTAATGCAGATCCTAGTCGGGTGTTGGACTTTAACAGAAAATAAACATGCAGGTGCCAATCAGATGTTGAGCTTTCATTTTTAGTGCCAGTCGAATACTGGATTTAGTAGAAAACAAACGTGTTGGTGCTAGTCGGATGTTAGACTTTTAATGTGGATGCTAGTCAAATGTTGAACTTTAGCAGAAAATAAACATGTTGGTGCCAATCGGATGCTGGACTTTAGTAGGAAATAAACATGTTGGTGCCAATTGGATGTTGCGCTTTCATTGTGGATGTCAGTTGGATGCTGGACTTTAGCAGAAAATAAACATTCTGGTGTCAATCAGATGTTGGGCTTTCATAGTGGGTGTCAGTTAGATGCTAGACTTTTAATGCAGATGCTAGTTGGATGCTGAACTTTAGGAGAAAATAAACATGTTGGTGCTTGTCTGATGTTAGGCTTTCATAGGGGGTGCCAATCGGATGTTGTACTTTAGTAGAAAATAAACATGCTGGTGCTAGTCAGATGCTGGGCTTTCATAGTGAGTGTCAATCAGATGTTGGACTTTAGCAGAAAATAAACATGTTGGTGCCAGTCAGATGTAGGATTTTAGCAGAAAATAAACATGTTGGTTTTAGTCGGATTATAGGCTTTCACAAGGGGTGTCAATCGGATGCTGGACTTTAATGCAGATGTTATTCGAATGTTGGAGTAGAAAATAAACAT
Organism: Vigna unguiculata; assembly: GCF_037176805.1. Taxonomy (NCBI): domain Eukaryota; kingdom Viridiplantae; phylum Streptophyta; class Magnoliopsida; order Fabales; family Fabaceae; genus Vigna; species Vigna unguiculata. Next base: position 25,162,900 of record NC_140802.1, read on the forward strand.
GTTGGTGCCAGTCAGATGCTGGGCTTTCGTAATGGATGCTAGTTAGATGCTAGACTTTAGTAGAAAATAAACATGTTGGTGTCAGTCGGATGTTGGACTTTTAATGTAAATGCCAGTCAAATGCTAGACTTTAGCCGAAAATAGACATACTGGAGCAAGTCGGATGTTGGGCTTTCATAGGGGGTGCCAGTCTGATGCTGGACTTTAATGCAGATGTCAATCGGATGCTGCACTTTGCAGAAAATAAACATGTTGGTGTCAATCGGATGGTGGGCTTTCATAGTGAATGCCAACGGAGGCTGGACTTTAGCAGAAAATAAACATGTTGGTGGCAGTCAGATTCTGGGCTTTTAATGTAGGTGCCAATAAGATGTTGGGCTTTTAAAGCTGGTGCCAGTCAGAAGTTGGACTTTAAATGCAAGATACAGTCGGATTTTGGACTTTAAATGCAAGTGCCTTTCGGATGCTGGACTTTTAAAATTGATGCTAGTTGGAGCTAGACTTTAAATGCAGGTGTTAGTCGGATGCTGGACTTTTAATGTGGATGCTAGTCAAATGTTAGACTTTAGCAAAAAATAAACATGTTGGTGGCAGTCGAATGTTGGACTTTAGTAGGAAATAAACATGTTGGTGCCAATCGGATGTTAGGCTTTCATTGTGGATGTCAGTCGGATGCTGGACTTTAGTAGAAAATAAACATGTTGGTGCCAGTCGGATGTTGGACTTTCATAGTGGGCGTCAGTCAGATGCTGGACTTTTAATGCAGATGCTAGTCGGATGCTGGACTTTAGCAAAAAATAAACATGTTGGTGCCAGTCAGATGTTGGACTTTAGCAGAAAATAAGCATGTTGGTTCCAATCGGATGTTAGGCTTTCATAGGGGGTGTCAGACGGATGCTAGACTTTAATGCAGATGTCAGTCGAATGCTGGAATTTAGCAAAAAATAAACATGCTGGTGTCAGTCAGATGTTGGGCTTTCATAGTGGTTGCCAACGGAGGCTGGACTTTAGCAGAAAATAAACATGTTGGTGCCAGTCAAATTCTGGACTTTTAATGCAAATGCAAGTCGAATGTTGGACTTTAGCCGAAAATAAACATACTGGTGCAAATCGGATGCTGGGCTTTGATAGGGGGTGCTAGTCGGATGTTGGACTTTAATACAAATGTTAGTCAGATGCTGGACTTTAGCAAAAAATAAACATGTGGGTGTCAATCAGATGATGGGCTTTCATAGTGGATACTAGTCGGATGTATAGACCAACACAAGCTAGGCTTTAACTAATGGTGAAAGTATAAATGTCAATAGAAGTTGAGTTTTAGCGAAAAGGTCAACTAAAAACTAGAGTTTAATAGAGAAATAAACATGAGTGACAATGTATATATACGAGACATGCTATGCATGAATGCATGAAATGAAAGGAGAAAATAAGATTATTTATCCTATTTCATCTTGTTCCTCATTTTTCATTTTCTTATTTGCATAGACATGTATTTTGGATCAATTATTTTCCATACAATCATCAAATTCGTGTAAGTTCATCATTTAAAAAAAAAAACTCAATTGATCATTTTGAGACAAAACACGGGAATATCATGATTCTTTTCTATCTAGTGCAATGATTGAGGCGTCATTAAATTGAATTTTTTTTTCAGAAAGATTAATTCACATGCATGCTCGAGTTAGCAGTTTTGGAAACATAGGTAGTTAAATTGTGTGTGAATTGGTCCAAATGATTTCCTGACTTTCGGGATAGAAACTCAAACTATGGCGTAAATTCACCAATGATCCCAAAAAATGCAGTCACAAGAATATGAGGACACGAGTTTGACAAGAATGGATCTGTAGAGAAAAATGTAGCTAAATGCTCCTCAATACTAAGGTGAAAAACTACCAAATTTGCCCAAGCTTGGACATACCATGGTGAATATAAGATTAAAGAATGTGCATGAATATGGATTGTTCTAACTTAAGGGTAACATGATGTACAAGGATGAAAGGGTTGCCCTAGCTAGATAAACTACAATGGATATAGCAACAGGAGTGCAATGGTGGAACGAACACAAAAAATTGCCCCAATTTTGACTCATTGAGGGTGAGGTTTCAAGTTAAGGATTCCTTATTTTTAGAGGTGGCATAATGCAAAGGCATAAAGAATTGCCCAGTATGAGATTTTGTTTTAGTAATGACAAAAAAATTGACAGGGAAGATTCTTTTGTTTTAGGAGATGAAGAAGGCTAAAGGATTTTGTCGCAACCTAAATCGTGACGGGACAACGAATTAAAAAGAATTTAGTTTGGAAAAAGAGATTAGAAGTCGCCACTATGCAAACATCAATAAACCGAGACACACAACCAAACCACCAGCGGCAACCGCAGCCACAGCGACAACGATAGCCACTTTCAGACTCACTACCACAGACAACGGCGGCAACCACACAAATTCACCCCTATCCATACGTTGTATCTTCCTCATCGAGCCACCACCACTATTTGCGACTTCGACGGGACTACAACCAGCGATGACGCAACCCTAATATCGTCAATGATATCACCATCGTCAATACAACAACTCCTTCTCACATTCATCGCATCATCCAATCAAACACTTAGGGTTCAACCATGGCATACCATTCCCCCTGCCGCGACCACTGCGAACCACTACACCAGCGCTCTTCTTCCTCCATTTCATTTATTTATTAGTTTGCCAATTTTATTGTTTGTGTAAAACAAAGAAATCTCTTGTTGATGTTCAATTCAATTTATTGTTTTTGATAGGAATGCTTACAACCATTAATCTCACACAATAACGAAATAATCACAAAACATCATTTTGAACCTGATTGTGTTCCGATATGCTCTAATCTTGTCTTTGCTCTAACTGTTATCTCTTGTCTTTAATTACTCATGGTGTTGTAATAATTCATCAACAATATGGTAATGTGAAAATGAGTGATTCGAATGTGAGAACGTATGGGTGGTGCGTGAATTGTTGTTGGATGAATCCTTGGGGAAGAAAGGGAAAGAAGATGAAAAAGGTCTCGATGATGAAACGTGAATTTGTGGATGAATCGATGAAAGTTAATGTTGTTTGTGGGTGTTCTAGTGGAGGATGGCAATGGTGATGGATTAAAGTATTGGCAACGAAGATGATGATGTTTGCGTAGTGTAATGTCAAAATGAATGTGTCCCCCAAAACTTGATGTCCAATGTGAATTAGAAGATGGCGTAAGCAATAGTTGGATGAAGTTGAAACCATGAGAAACTGCTCCTCTAATTTTTAAAACTGTTTCTTATTATATTTTTTACTTTTTATTTAATTTTTATTTTATTTTTTAATTTTAATTAATAAAAAACGAAAATTAATAAATAATAAATTTTTTTAATATAAGATAAAAAAAATCCTTATTTTACTTAACTTTTAAAACATAAATTAAAGAAACATTTTAAAACCAATTTATTATTATTATTATTATTATTATTATTATTTAAGACAATTTATTTCTATCTTTTTAATTTACACTTATGTTTGTTTTTTTTTTAAAAAATTATTTTTATTCATCCGAACAAAATTAGGTGTTGACAGATTTCAAGAGACATGTATGTAAATATTTGGAAAAAAACATCACGCTCTTTGTCCTCAATTAAAACATTAAGCTAAGAAGAAACATGACATTCCAAGACATTATTCTCTTTTTAGCTTATCTATATTTTTTATTATTTTACTTTTTTTATAATGAATTTGATTATTTAAGATAGAGAATTAACCCAACATACATATTTTATTATTCTTTATTTTATTATATTCTTTTTTTACCTTTGTGACACCCTTCAGAACTTGATTCAACCTAGATCTTATAGAACTCATTTATATGAAAATTAAAGTGCCGGAAAGTTAAAATATATGACATGAAATGTGTTCTATGAGATACGAGATTGATGGTATATATTGGCAAATATACATTGGTATGATAGAAAGAAAGACAACATATGCCACTTGGCTATAAAGCAAATTCTAGCAAATCTTGAGAATCAGGGACTTCTTTCAAGCGTTATATTTCTTGACCACATCAGAATTGACTAGAAAAGGTAATTCTTCTCCGTCCATTTTGGTAAGAATCAAAGCTCCCCCAGAAAATGACTTCTTTACCACAAAAAGCCCTTCACAATTTGGAGTTCACTTTCCTCTACGATTGTTTTGAATAGGCGAGACTAAATCTCCCTTGTGAAAACCTTGAGGACAACCCTCGCTTTCTGTGGCTCTCGATCTCTCTTCTAAGATCTCTAGCTTACTTATCGTACTGACATCTTTAGTTGTTATCCCTTGTACAAGAGTATGAAATGTAGGTTTGACTTGAGAATCCTCTCTTGTGTTATATGCAAAGCCTTTGCCTTCCTAGTAACTTGAGTTGCTTCACGCTTATTTATTTCTCCCTTACTAATTGAAGACATCTTGTGGGATGTGTGAACATGAGTCTGAGTATGATCCTGAGCATTGACTTGGAGAATGGCCTTATAACCGTGATGAGCAGTAGGTATAGCTTGATTTTTACTACAATAATATGGAGGAAGACCATGTAAGGGAAAGGGTTGCACTTGGATTCCTTGGCGTTCTTGGTGTACACTATGTTTCACCATACATACCAGAGGGTTAGCATAAGTTCTAGGCTAGAATCTTGGAGGATAAGAAAAGTTTTGCTCTTTGCTTTGAAAGGGAAAAGTTTTATTCGTGATCCTCGGATTTTTTAAGATCTCCAAAATTTGATTCACTTGGTCCTTTAATTGGTTTATATCAGCCTTCATTGCTGCTTGAACCTTTTCCCAATCTTCATGATCTTTTGGTTAGCACGAGTCCTGCAAGGGTGTCGTGGTGGTTTTGCCATTATTTTCGGTTTTTATTTTTATCTTAGGATATGAAGAGGAAAAAAAATGAATGCAAAGTGACATGAAAATACAAGATGTTATGAACTTGAAAAACTACCTATATGCATGTGTACAATGGATAAATATTAGGCATTATGTAAGAAAACTTGAGAATTCAAGATGCTATTATGAATTTAGAAATTATGCCAATGCAAAGAGCCACCCATATGAATCCATGGTAGACATTATGGAATGTGAAATGTGAAAGCAAGATGTTATAAATATGAAAAGATATGTACAAAGTATCATTCTGAATGAAGACAAAATGTGTAATGCATGTTTGTGCCTCAAGAGGCACTTATTCACCTAATGTTGATGTAAATGTAACACATTTTAAAAGCGGTTTGCATGACATGCAATTAACTGATGCAATGAGATGCTCACCTTAAGAGGTACTTATTTACATGATATGTTACTAAAATTGTGATACACTAAAAAACATGCATGGAATTTAACCTCAAAAGGTGTTTACTCATACAATATGCTGATACAAGCATGACGAAATTGAAAATTAATTATACGGTATCATGAATAAGCATGTATAAAACATTCTCCCATTGTTTCCTACAATAGTGTAGATAAAACTTATGTTCTGGTCTATGGGCTTTTTAATTCTATGGGTAGCTCTAAACAATCTCACATGCCTCTAGAGCTGAAGTCAACCTCAGGATATAATCCACAACGATAGGTGACCTAACAGATGTGGCATGTTAAGAGGAAGCAAACTCTAGATGAGGTCTTCACAATAGCCAAGTAGATATGAGATCTAATATGACAATCATTGGACCTCTACTCCCTATGGCTCATTCAGACCCGGGTATAGGTCCCCAATATCACAATAGCAGAACTAGCCTAAAACGTGTAGTGTGTGAAGGGAGTAACCTAAAACTACCAAATGCCCCACCTACAAAACAACCAGAAAACTTCCCAAGCATATATAGACAAATATAGAAATTTTGATTTACGCTAGGGTTCAATAATTTCACAATATAATAATCACGACATTAAAGTATATATAAATCAAATCAAGCCAAATGAAGATAAATGTACATAAAGAAGAATAAAATAAAAAAGGGAAAACAAATATGTATAAACATATATTTTGCACGCTTAATTAATTAGGATTGACTCTCTAGAATAGTCCCTAGTGGAGTCACCATCTGTCGCAACCGGGGTCATGATGGGACGACGAAAAAATTATTTTAAAATAACAAAGGAGTCGCCACCGTAGTTTATTAAGGAAAACTATAGAAAAACCTTAAAGATTTTAGTCTCTGAAACCAAGTTTAGGTTCGAGAGTCAGTTACGTGTGGGGAAGGTATTAGCACCCCACAAACCAAGCAAGTCCGAAATTAAACATGATAATTAAAGTTACAAAAATCTTAATTATCAAGTAAGTCTGACACTTGACGTAATAATTAACGTTATGAAAATAATGATTATCAAACAAGTCTAAGATTAGACATGATAATTAATGTTATTAAAAATCTTGATTATCAAGCAAGTCCGAGACTCGACATGATAATTAATGTTATGAAAATAAGTATAAAAAAGAATTATTATCAAATGAGTATGAGACTGGACATGATAATTAAAGCTATGAAAAACATTATAAGAAGGGATGATTATCAACCGAGTTCGAGACTCGACATGGTAATTAAAGTTATAAAAAACAATGATTATCAAATGAGTCTGAGACGTGACATGATATTATGAAAAATAATAATTATCAAACGAGTCTGAGACTCGACATGATAATTAATGTTATGAAAATAATGATTATCAAGCAAATCCGAGACTCGACATGATAATTAATGTCATGAAAATTATGATTATCAAGCAGGTATGAGACTCGACATGATAATTAATGTTATGATAATAATGATTATCAAGCAAGTTTAGAGCTCAACATGATAATTAAAGCTCTGAAAATAACGATTATCAAGCTAGTTTGAGAACTTGACATGGTAATCACTATTATGAAAATTTTTATTATCAAGCGAGTTTGAGACTTGACATGATAATTAATGTTATGAAAATATTTTGAAAGATTTTAATTATCAAGCAAGTCTGAGACCCAACGTGATAATTAATGAGAATTTTGAAATTTTAATTATCAAGCAAATTCGAGGCTCAACATGATAATTAATGTTATGCGATATATCTATAAAAAAACAAAATAAATAATTAATAATTTTTTAAAAATATTATATATCTCTTTTAGAAAAGAATATCACCAAACAAATATAAAATTTTCTCAATTAATTTTTAGTGTGTATCTTGTGCGTTATTTTGAAGCATCCAATATAAACAACATGTTATATTAGCCATTAAAATCAACGCTCGCATTCCGATAAAAGAAATTAAGGAAAAGGTATAAAAGATTTTGATTAATATAACGTACCAAAAGAAGCTTTCAAATGCAATGATTTATATATACATATAAGGTTTATGTTTCTTTGACACCTTTTGTGCCAACACACATATGCAACTTTCATCTAATATTAATGCAATAAAGTCCATCCCAAATTCCGTATATTATACAACCAACCATTTCTTTTGACATAACAAACCCACACTATAAGAGACAATTTCACAAAAGCAATGATAATTAGAACATGTATATACGGTGTCATGACGAGTCCAAGCTTCAGTGTAAGAGAAGGAAAAGAGAGAGAAAAACAATGAATATGTTGGTGCTATGATCTCATAATAAATATCACAAGTAAATATAAAAGGAGAAAGAAAAACTTGGATTCTTTTCACACCTGTTGGATGATTTTTGCTTTTCAAAATCAAAACAATGTTTAGAAGTGTATCTCTCTTATATTCTCAAAGCTCTATGTTTTGGTGGCTTTGCCCTTCCAAGAAATATTTTTCAGGTGCTTTTTCTTTTGTGTTTGGTACCGTGTTATGTGATCCCTTAGTGTGAGTTGTTCTATGATGATCGTTAACGGAGGGTGATGAGAGTGAGATCCAAAAAGGATGATTTTTACCTTGGGAAGAAGATGATAGTGGATAAAAGAGAAATGTCTAGTTATGTATCGTGTGAAAACCCTGTCTTAAATGAAGCGGAGAAAGAAAAAAAGAACTTGAGGAACCAACGTGAGACTGAGATCCTAAGACCTTTTTCTATTATTTTTTTTTTTGCATAGTCTAAGATATTAACTGTGTGCGGAAGTTGAGAGAAATTGGGAGAAAATCTAGATTGTGGGAGTATAAGGAGGATGTAGTTGAGTAACAATAACATGTAACAAATTATTTTGAAAAAATAATTTTTCTTACTTTTCCTAATTTCAATTTTATTTCTTTCATTAGTAGAAACTATATATATCTTTTTATTTTTTTTATTTTTTTTATTTTTTTATATACTTATTAGTCTAATATATTTTTTTTAAAATAATATTTTTATAGATTTTTTGTACCGTTATCTTTTTTCCATTTTTTTATAAATTCAAATTTATTTTATAAAACTATTTTGATTATTTAAAAACTATTTTTTATTTTCAATTTATTATTATTATTATTTTATAATAAAACTTTTTTTTATTCTTATTCTTAATCATAAAAATTGTTTTTTACATTTTTTTTTTTGTATTTATCTTCTAAAAACTCATTTTCATTATTAAAATATTTTTCTTATCTTTTTCTATTTTGTTTACTTTTCTATTTAAGAAAATGTTTAGTTATATATGTTATATTATATATTTAAATTAGTTATTTAGGAAATAAGAAAAATAAGATTATTATTATAAAAAAAAATTATTTTATTTATTATTTAGTCACTTTGACAAAATTGGGTATTGACATGTATCTATGTGAATTATGTGTATGTGAGGTTGATTTCGTGAAATGAATGATAAGAAACACTATAGGATAATCACAATCACGAACCAAAATTGGAAATTCAACAAAAAATTAAGTACTATTAAATAATAAAATTAACTACCACTATGTAAACTTATAATTTCTATTTCTAATATGTGCAAATTGAGTTATGGAGATTCATTGAATCATGTAAAGCATAGAGATAACACAGTTTAAGAACAATAAACCCAAGTGTATCACACCTAACCGATTTCGCTAGCATACCAACACATATTACCCTTGACCGACAACTCATATCGGTCAAGACTGGGGGACTGGTGTACCACACCTAGCCAAACTCGACCAAATAAGTAAACGATACATACATACCAAAACAGTCAAGTATTCAGCCTAGGCCGAGTTAGCCTAAGTCTTATCAGATCTAACCTAAACATCTAGAGGAATAACCTGCACAAGATGTCATATAACCAACATAAGTCGTCAAAGAAAGTACCCGGCCTAGGCTGACTACTACAATAGACTCAGTAAGATTAAAGCCCCCCAGCGTTCAATAGGTCCTAAGGGTATGGGCTAGGGCCCAGGCCAACTTACAGCCAAAGCCCAAGCCAAGGCCCGGCCCATAGAAATAATCAGACATAATTAATGCTCTATAAATACGTGTGGACCCCAGTAATTAAAGGTACGCATTCATTAATCACAGATTTGACCTTTTGAGAGTTTTGACTCACTTGAGCTTCAGAGTCCCTTCTGCAGGTAACCCCTTCTGGGTCCAATCCGACATGTATCAACTGGGAAGAGGCCAACTGAGGAGATAACGGACTACACGGTAATGTGATGCTTGTGCCTAACTCATCTTATTTGTTCTCTGTAGGAACAATTGGCGCCCACTGTGGGGCACGAGACGAACACCTTTAGTACCCGTTTTTCTCCGAAGATGGTTTCAACCTGTAGCAAAGCTGGAGTGAACAAGCAGGCGGATACTGGTCCCTCAAGACCTGCTGGCATCACCCCTGACCTGGCTGCCATCCTAGATGGCCAAGCGAAGATGCAACAAGAGCTGGCAGATCTGAAGAAACGCAGTGCTGACGAGATGGAGGCACTGTGACAAGAGAACTCTCGCCTCAGGCGAAAGATCGAAGATGATCCCAACCTGAAGGGAAAAGCCAAGGAAACCTCTGAAGCTGCAAGGTCCCCGACCTTCCAGCCCACAGAGGAGGAAAGCAAATACAACCCCACACCTCATACCTTCACCACTACCCAACAAACACCCATCCCTTCCACCCATCCCCATACTGCATACGTGAAGACGCGGGAGGAGGAGCTTATCGACTTGAACGCTTATCTGGGGAAGAAATACCCAACACCTGGAATGTGTCCCACCTCAAATTCTATTTCAGTTAAATGTATACTGCACTGAGTCGAATACTTGTAACCCTAGGTGTACTCTTTTTCCTCACCTGGTCTTTTTTCCCTAAGAAGGGTTTTGGCCAGGGAGGTTTTAACGAGGCACCCCATATTCAATAAATAAAACGAAGGGTTCTCAACTATACAACTTTTCTACGTTTTTACTCTCATATTCGTTTAAAATCCCCACCCTTATCACAAGTAAGCGGCCTGGGCCGAACACCCTTAACTTATGCTTAATTCGTTTAAGTTCCCCACCCTTACCACAAGTAAGTGGCCTGGGTCGAACACCCTTAACTTGTGCTTAATTCGTTTAAGTTCCCCACCCTTACCACAAGTAAGCGGCCTGGGTCGAACACCCTTAACTTGTGCTTAATTCGTTTAAGTTCCCCACCCTTACCACAAGTAAGCGGGCTGGGTCGAACACCCATAACATAGAATCGATCGTATCACACATACACCACATATCATCAAAACACGACATACACAATAACATACAGAACCTTAATCGCATTTAAACACAAGTGCAAGAATGTACCAATGTAGCATAATGTACCAAATATTACAGACATAGGCTCAAATAATATTCTCGAATCAATTAAAACTAGAATCCTATTCTGCTGCGACAGGTGCCACCTTCTCAGCATCACCCGCTCTTTTCTCCTCCTCTGCCGCCTCCTCATCCGCACTGCTCTCGTCCTCTTGGACCAGCTTGTCGTCAACAACGTCCTTATTCACATCGTACTTTGAATCCGTTATGTCCACATCCTGATGGAAAAAAGCTGCTTGACGCAGTCCCTTCTCAAAGCTATTGATATGCTCTTGTATAATACTATTCTTCAAGTCGTCAAGCTCTCCCACGGCACCGTCATACTTCTCTTTCAATTCTTCATAATCTTCCTCCCACTCCCATATTTTCTTGTTCAATCTTTCCTCTGAGTCCAAACAGCGAACCCTCCATGTCATCAACCTTTTTCTCTCTACCTCCCAACTCTCCTTCGCCTTCTCCAACGCAGCCTTCTTTTCCTCAAGCTTGTCAACCTTTCCCTGCAACTCCTCCACCTTTTCCTGACCCCCCTCCTTCACCTCCCTCCGGTATAAAGACCCCACACGACGGCTCAATATCAAGGCTTTGCTTCCAAACTCCACCATCGTCCTCACAATATGGTCCGCATCCATGCTATCAATGGAATTTACAATGGTATCTGGGAGGTTGATCGCGATATCCTTCCTCACACATATTTCCGGCAATTCGATTAAACCAGATTCCGGTCCTTTCTCCCTACTGGCTGACCCTACTCCACTGGCCGACCCCGTCCCCAACAAGGCCGCTCTCACTCTCTTCACGTCTTTCCCCTTGCCGTGTCGAGGCGGCAACTCAGCCTTCCTCTTCGTCCCACCGTGTACATGTACTTCCACCACGGACTCCTGCAGGTTGGGAACATCAGTCTTCCCAGCTGCCTTGGCCTTAGCGACCATCTCCTTCCTAGCGATTGGAAAAGCGCCAAGTTCTTCTTCCTTGATTGCGCCATGTCCCTTACAATAATACATTACAACTCGGATTAAAACAACTTAGAATCATTAACACAGTTTAAGTAATAAACAGATACCTTCAATATCTATAATCGGATGCACCGAATTATAAACTCTAACTAAGCCCTTAGTGGGCAACTTATCGACAAACTTCATTAAGATCTCCACCACCTCCTTATCCCTCACCGATAACTCATCCATCCCCATATCCTTATACCGAGAAGGGCTACCCGTCCAACTAAATGGGAATTTTGTACTCCCATCTGCGTTCAAAAAATGAGCTTTGCCTTCTTCTTGAAAAAAACCTTGAAGTACCCGTCCTTGAAGTGCTTGAAAGACTGGGAAAATGCGTCCAGTCTGCTGATACTAGGACGACTTATCAAAGACAGCCAAGTAGTCGGTTGGCGGGGTCTGGTGTCGTAGAAGTACAAGAAAGCGTAAAGAGAAGGCTCTAGGTATAGAGATTGACACAAGACGCGGAAAGCTTGCAAGTAACCCCAACTATTTGGGTGCAACTGTGTAGGTGCCACGTTCAATGCAAGCAACACACCCATAGTAAAATCATCAAACGGTAGCCGTACATGTAGCTGCGAAAAGTGACACATATACATATAGAAGAACTTCTTCGCGGCCCCCTCCTGCCCGTGACACACATGGTCAACAGCGCTAACCCTCTCCAGGGATACGATATCACCACTTACCCCCTTCGAGATGACGGGCGTACAGTTCAACCAGGAGTTCAATAAACGAGACCATCGGAACAAAGACGATTGATTACGGACATCGGCAGCTGCCCACCCGTAACCGTCTTTGGCCGGCCAATCACTCTCGCCAACTCTTCAGGGGGATCTTCTCAAACCTCCCTCAAAGTCTCCATGGGAATTCCACTCGTCATACCTCTGGAACTAATAACCTCTTCATCTACTTGCCTATCTCTACTCCTTTCCGACCCCATACTCTCACTATTAGATGTGGACAACGATATACTATCGCTACTAGACATACCTTTTTCGTGTTTACGGAAAGATGTCGGCTGAAATTGGGAACTAGTCGGACAGTAAAATGCACACAAGATCTCTGAATACGAAACTCTCGCAAATGAACCAAGTAACCCCTCACTCGTTTTGAAATCTGTATTTATAGGCCAGGATCCAAAACGACGATAACCCCTTCCCGCCAAAAACAGCAACTCATATCAATAGACACCATCATTACATAATACATGATTCTTAAAAAAGACGGCGCCAAAACTTCCTGATTTGACCCTCTGACACCCCTTCACCTACCTTCAAACGGTTACCACTTTCAGCCTTAACATTGTTCATCACACTTAAAGGCTGGGGGAATGGTGTATCACACCTAGCCGGTTCCACTAGCATACCAACACATATCACCCTTGACCGACAACTCATATCAGCCAAGGCTAGGAGACTGGTGTACCACACCTAGCCAAACTCGACCAAATAAGTAAACGATATATACATACCAAAACAGTCAAGTATTCAACCTAGGTCAAGTTAGCCTAAGTCTTATCAGATCTAACCTAAACATCTAGAGGAATAACCTGCACAAGATGTCATATAACCAACATAAGCCGTCAAAGAAAGTACGCGGCCTAGGCCGACTACTACAATAGACTCAGTAATATTAAAGCCCCCCAGCGTTCAATAGGTCCTAAGGGCCTGGGCTAGGGCCCAGGCCCACTTACAACCAAAGCCCAAGCCAAGGCCCGGCCGATAGAAATAACCAGACATAATTAATGTTCTATAAATACGCGTGGACCCCAGTAATTAAAGGTACGCATTCATTAATCACAGATTTGACCTTTTGAGAGTTTTGACTCACTTGAGCTCCGGAGTCCCTTCTGCAGGTAACCCCTTCTAGGTCCAATCCGACATGTATCGACTGGGAAGAGGCCAACTGAGGAGATAGCAGACTACACGGTAAGGTAACGCTTGTGCCTAACTCATCTTATTTGTTCTCTGCAGGAACACCAAGAAATGTATAAATGAAGATGCACAAATGAAACTGTGGAAAATAATGAATTAATGGCTAAGCCAACTTTTTCTTCTTTTCAATCTTGAACCAGATTCTTCTTTTGAAGTTCAAGAGCCACTTTGTGCTTCTTGAATGAAAGACAAACCATTATCTGCTCACTAAATTAAAGCAATGATTATGCGATTGCTATAACTCAACATTTTACAAAAAGCTTAATAGATTCAATCTTGAATACAAAAGTGAAAACGGGTTTGCTATTAACTCATACACACAAAACATAGTTGAGCAACAATTCAGTATTGAACAATAGCTGAATTTGGTCAAAAACAAGAAAATAGAATTATGAATCACAAAAACTGTAGAATAAAGCTTAATTCACAATCCAAACACTCATTTTGTAGTTCCTAAACAATGAATCAACAAACAAAAACTGAAAATAGTAACATGAATCACAATTCCTCCTAACTAGTTATGCAGTATAGAAATCCTCGTAGATTCATAGAAAAATCTACTTCACAAATGGAGAAAAGATGAACTCTATAGGTGTCTCTAGCCTTCATATTCCTACTCTATGTATTTATGTTCAAGCTCTTCAAATCTCTTAGAAAAACTCCTTTACAATATTTAGAAAATAACTACTTAAACCTAGCTTCACAACTTAACTTTTTCTCTTGGTGCAACATTCGGCACGTTGTCAAAGTCTTCCGCTTCTTCGCCATGGCGCAAGTGGCGACGAAATTGGAACAAAAGGCTTATCACCTTGTGCGATGTTGTTAGCAATTGTTGGGGTTCGAACGTGACTGGCCTCGATATTGACGTTGGGTAGAAGGATGGTTGTTAGGCGCAAATCACTAGCATTGGTCTTGTTGGAGAATTTTGGTCTGAAACCTATTTTACAGATATGAAGATATCAAAAGAGAAATGTTAGGGCACGTAAGCAGAACAAAAAAGAAGAGGGAAAATTTTGAGCTTCAAAAAAATGAGAAAGAGGATTTGTGAAAAAATATGAGGTAAATGAAAACTTAGCGGGGTTTATTGAAAATAACTCGTCATACTTACTATGGGTTTTGAAAACCTCTCTAACACGTATTTATTAACAGAGATTATTATGACCTCTGAAAGTAAACCTCTGATAAAACTACGTGTTTTTTTGTAGTAAGCATTAATTAACGTTATAGATTGCAGTGTAGTGCACAAACGAAGTTGTCGTGATTTCTTTCTCAAATGGTGGTTACGAGAGCCTTTTTATAGTGATTCTTCATCCAAAGTGTGGTCTCCTTGCATTTTCATGGTCCATTTGTTGTGGTGGAGGTTATCTCCTATTTCATATTGTCTACACTTTCTTGATTCATTTGTTGCGATTCTCTTCATTCACGATGGAACATCTCTTAGTGAACATATGTCATAAAATTTTGTGTCATCTATCTTCATCTTATTATTGAAATTGAAACTATGATTATTTTTGGAGATTTCAAACTCAATAATGCATGAATGTCTTCATTAGATTGTTGTTGATATAACCTTTGATTGATATTGAAATTTTGAAATTTAAATATGAAACATAATATTTAGTTGTTTAAATTTGGTATATTGAAATTGAATTTTTATGTAGCACTAAATATTATAAGTGTAAGTTTAAGACCTGGGAAAATTAAATAGTTATTTAATTAATTATTTAATTAGGACGGGTAGCGAGAACATTTCAAGCAATAAATGCGAGGAGCTATGACATGGAAGAGTACTAGCTTAAGTGGTTGAGAGTACTTTATTGTGTGTGAGGACTTGGGTTCGAGTCCTATGTGTGCCACTTGGATGTTATTTAAATTATGTGTTTTTGTGTGCTTATATATTGAACGCGTATGGATGATAATAAATCCTTAAAATTGTGGGAGTCATCATGAAACATGTGTTGGTTGAGTGGTTTGGCCTTGGCTTGGTATGTGTATGAGAGTGGGTTCAAACCTTGTTAAGAACTAAATAATTCCTTTTTGCCAAATTTTTCTTGTGCATGAATGTGGAAGGATTAGAAACTTAGCAACCAAGGGAGGGGTAACCTAAGGGCTGGAAATCAGAGAGTTAGTTGAGTATTTGGTCAGCCTTGGTATCACTTTTTATTTAAAATTCGTGTAAGCCACTAAAGTAGCAATTAAAGGAGAGAGATAGTGAGAGGAAGGGTTAAAAGAGAAGAAAATAGCATTTAGGGTTCGTGGTACTCATAAGCAAAGGCTTTTCCAAGAATTGGGACTGATAAAGTAAGGCAGTGAGGCTGGAAACGCAAAGGTTGGAGTGGAAAGCAAGGGCTAGGGAGGTTTGGTGAAGGGATAAGCACACCTATTCGAATTTGGGCCAAGAATCCAGGTTAGGGGAGTTTCTTGTTGTGTTTTAATTCGTATTTGATTGGTTGTGTGTCATTTTGTAAGAATGTATGAGTTTTCCTTTTTCTCGGACGCTGTTCCACGAAAAATTCTGGGAATCTGCCCAGAAACCGCCTGGCGGGCATGCAGGTGCCGCCAGGCGGCACATCAGTTTGACCTAAATGTGTTGTTTCTGGTATGAACTGCCTGGCGGTGGGATTGAGCCGCCAGGCGATGTACGCTATATTGATACTGTTTGATTGAACTGTGTTGTATGTTGTTTTGTGTTGGTTACAATTAATGGCTATAGTTGCGACGTTGTAAAAGACCTCGATGTTTCTGGTATTGGCACGCGTTAAACTGTCATTGGTGTAGAAATCGTGGGATAAGGGAGGGAATTCGCTGATTTTTGAATTGGGTATGTAATGCGATGTTTGAAACCTAATGAGATGTGATGAGTAATATGAGGGAGGACGGGGGTAATAAAACTATGCAAAACCGATGATCATTGTTAGAGACAAAAGCGGAAATCGGATTCTGGAATTTTGGGTGTTGAGAGCGTGTGCAGAAATTTGGGTATGATACCCATGATCTGATGCACCGCCTGGCGGTGGATGATTATCCGCCAGGCGACAGTGTCCTATCAGAGTGGTGTGAGAAATCTGGAGTGTGTTGGGTGGAAAATAAAACATGAGAGGATTATAAAGGAAATGTAGGGTGGTTGATGATCGAATAGGGAAAAATATGAGTAAGGGTGGGGATTAAGAAATGTTAGGGATTGGAATGTTAGTCAAGGATGAAAGGGAGATGGAAGAAGACAAGAAGAGGGAAGGAGCATATGATTTAGGGTATGAGAGAAGTAAGGAACTGGGGAGTTGACGAGCAGTTCCTAGGATGGATGAAGTGGTTATTCTATGTCTAAGATCTTGTTAAATTAAAGAGGACTTAAGTGAGTGGATTGATAGAGGTAAAAGCACATGTATTTGGTTACATATGGTTAGTTGTAAATTCACCTATGTGTGGGCTGGATATTGGGGTTCTCCTGTGAACTTTGTGAGTGAGTTAAATAGTAGAATTGAAGTAACGGGGTGTTATAAACCAGAAAAGTACTGTTCTGGTATGGTGCCTGGCGGTACGCTGATACCCGCCAGGCGATGGGTTTAACAAGGGAGTGCGCTACGCTGAGGTGCGCCTGGCGGCACGTCGAGCTCTGCCAGGCGGTGACGAGAAAACAGTGGGTCTGGGAGGACGCTGGCGCCTGGCGGTGAGTGAATACCGCCAGGCGGTCTGGAACAGTTTTGCCTAGCGGCATGTGGGTCGAGCCAGGCGGAAATGCTGTTGCTCTTTGCTTTTGAGTGTGTTGTTTCAACTGACAATGACGCTTTGCTTGGATCGGGAGATGCTGTGCCATGAGCGGGTAGGTTCATGGATGGTGTTTGACATGTGATGATATGGGCGGGGAGGTCCATATAAAGTTACTCTCACGTGGGGATACGAGCGAGGTAGGTTCGTATGTTCCGTGCTCACGTTGAGAGATGCCACGTGCGGGGAGGTACGGGGGCTGGTGGATCACATGTGTTGGACTACGGGCGGGCAGGTCCGTAGAGTAGGACTACGAGCGGGGAGGTTCGTAGAGCAGGACTACGAACGGGGAGGTTCGTAGAGGCAGGACCACGAGCGGGCAGGTTCGTGTGAGCATCAGATTCCCGAGTCCAAGGCTAACAAATTGTATGAATTGAAGACTGATAAGTCTTGGGGTTAAGGTCTTGGCCAAGAATTAACTAGAACAAAATAGATGGGTAAATGATCTACCTTGTGTTCATATACTTGTTATTTTATTTTCTCAGCTCACCCTTTCTGTTTGTGTTTGGCGATGATTGTGTGATTCGTTACACGGGAGCATATGTTGATACAGGTGGTGCTGAGGATGTTCAGATGGCAGAGTGAGGGCTAGCATGGGACTAGAGCTAGAGTTTTTAATCATATGTATTTATGTTTTAAACACAAACTTTGGAAACTTGTAAACATTTTATGAATTCAGTTATGAGTTTTGGCGCGCTAACTTTATAAATTGAAATTTTCCCGCGTTGGGATTCTTATCGAGATGACCATTAATGAATTTATTTCTTTTATTATTTATTTTTAAGTAATATTCCCTAGGGATGTTACAGTAAGGCCCAGTTATTTTTGCCCTAATGTTTTAAGGGCTGACCTTAAATCTGTTGGGTCTAAGGGCTGACCTTAAATCTGTTGGGCCTAAGGGTTGGCCCATAGGGTACTAAGGCCCCTAAAGCTGCCAGGGTCTCCCATTCAGCCCTCACTTTTGCAAACAGCCCATCTTACACTCACTCTTCCTTTCATAATGTTCTGCTAGGGTTTTGGTTCCTAGTCCTCTTCAATCTAGCTCAAATCCATTTTCTACTCCATGTAAGTATTTTTACTAGCTCATACTGGTCCCCGTTAATCACTCTTCGTATTTCCAGTTAGGGTTTCATGGTAACCCATTCCTTAGCTCTGTTCCACTATTTCTTTCAGCTCTTTAGTTCGTTCCTAGAGCTGTTGTGCTCTGTAGTTGGTGTCGAGGTCCTGTGCTAGCTCAATCCAGGTAAGGGAAGCTAGGGTTCACGCTTTTATTATGTTTTCTGCCTAATCCACTATTATTTCACTATGGTATGCCTTGTGTGTTGATGTGAACTTGTGAGATGCATTATTGGACTGCTTGGATCCTGTTGTGTGTTTGTTGCACGAGAGAACAGTGGTGAGCACTAGTGTTCTCGACCAAGCGAGCATGTCTTGCCTAGGCGAGATTAACAAAGGCTTGCCCAAGGTATTTTACGCGAGTAGTCGCTCAAGCGACGAACTCTGTTTTGAGAAAGTAAACGTCTTTCCTAGGCGAGATGGGGCTCGCCTAAGCGAAACTGCGCGTAAGGTCACTGTTTCCCTTTTTGAGCCCTCGCCTAGGTGAAGGGGTCTCGCCTGAGCGAGAGGACTCTCTCGCTTGAGCGAGACCTTTCTACCTGAGTGAGGAGCTGTGCGAGGAGTGCGTTTGTGCTGTGGTTTCTTTGTTTGGGTATGTTAGTGATATGTTTGGACTGATTATACACTTTAAAGCATGAATTGAGTGATTTTGTATGAGTAAGATGAATTATGGTTTGTGGCTTATGAGTGTAACATGAATTGAGTATGATGTATGTATGGAATGATTCATGGGCTAAAGATGGTGAATTATGACATGGTTTTGGAATGGAAATTTAGTGGAGGTTGGTTATAAATGTTGGCATGAGATTTATATGCATGGCCAATACAAATTGGATGGTTAAACATGAATTGTATGTGGTTAGGACGTAATTCCTTGAAATCTCTAGGTGAGATTTTCGGGTGGTGCCTCAGTTAGTCGGGACGTAATTCCATGACCCCTGTTAGTGGGAGTTCATGGTGGTGCCCCATCTATATAATTCAGTAAGGATTCAAGGTAAGGTTACATCTTGACACTCTAAGGAGTCAGTTAGTCTCACATAGAGTGGACTGACTCTTGTGGTGAGAGTAGCAGGAGGCCTGAAACTCATTAAAGGATAACCTTGTGTGTGGGGGATTGAGACACTGTAACACATAGCTCGGGGGTGAGCAAGGAATTCCACCACAAGTGCAAGCATCCGCTGAATCTGACTAAATTATACGTATCCGGATGAGTCAAGTCTGAGTCTTAGTGTATTGTTTGAAAGGTCATAACATGTTTGGATGATATATATATATATATATATATATATATATATGGATTGAAATGTGAAATAACATGTAATTGTATGATAAATTGTTTTATACTCTAGCTTACCCTTTTGCTTGTTTGGTTGCTTTGTATGTGGTTCTTTTCCTTTTGCGATGATCATCAATTTATTGATGTGAATAGATGCGAGAGGTACTCGAGGTCAACAGGGAAGGGATGATTCCGCTACGTAGCCCACCTGGAATGGATTCTACTGCTTTGGGTTTTATTATAGGGTTATGGCTCATGTATTTGCTTGCCCTTTAATTTCAATTGGAGTACTGTTGAAATTTGTATTTTGTTTGTTTTTGGCATCGTGGTGTGCCTAGGTTCCTTCTAGCAAAATTCTGGATATTGTGCGGAGTAGTGTTATACTTCAAGACTTGTCTCTTATATTCTATCTGTGTGGCATTTCATTTAAATTAATGTATTTATTTAAATGGGGTGTTACAACAAGTTGTTTAAATTTGTAGTTTAAAATTAGGAATAGTAAAAGTTGTTAGGACTAATTAATTATTTAAGTCTTTCGAACTAACTAAATTAATTATTCATTTGATTGTTTAAAATTTTAGAGATTAAACTATAAGAAATTTATAAAATATATGGTAGGAAAATTATAGAAAAAAAATATTATTTATATTGACTATTTAGAGTAAAATGTATTGTAGTATATTTGTTTGATCTACTTTGTTCATTGTACCTACCCGACTCCAAGATACTTGAAGTTGAATATGTATCTAAATGCAAGTGACCTTCAATTGTCCCGAATAACTTAGACGTACTTATTTATTAAATGACCTTCATGGTACCTAGTAATTGAACCTATTTTTTAACCTTTATTTATGAGCCCAAAAGGTCTATAAATACAAAATAAAAGAAAAAAGAATTTGGTTCTTTTCGAGGGAGGAATAATAGAACTTCTGGTAGCCGAGTTGATAACTCCAATGACTTGTTCACGACTTGTTAATGAAACCAAGGAGAAATTCCCCATTAGAATGAATATTCTCCAATAGAAATAAAAAAGAGTTTAGAAAAAACATTGAAGCATAAGTAAAAAGTTTGAGTGATTACTATCAAAGTGATATTGTTATATTTTGAGCCCATGAATAAAGGATGAAAAATATGTTCAACTACCGAAAATCATTGAAGCATGTCGTGTATTAAGTTAATACACGAGTAGGGATGGCAACAGGTCGGGTCGGGCACGGATAGTGCCTACCCGCAACCCGACCTGCAAAAAAAAAATACATCCGCTTAAAGAATACCCATGGATATTTTTAAAACCCGCGGGTACCCGTGGATACCTGATACCCGTAAATATTTAAAAAATATATATATTTTATAATTTTTTTAATATAAAATTATTATAAATTAAATTTTAATTATAATTAAATTTGACATAATAAAATATACTGTTAATTTTAATTTTAATTAAATTTAACTTAATAAAATATAAATTAAATTTTAATTTTAATGTTTTGTAGGTAACAGGTACCCGCGGGTACGGATAGTATGATACCCGTACCCGACCCGTTTATAAGTAGGTATTAAAATACCCGCTACCTGCGGGTAATAAATAACCGCAAGTAATAACTATCCATCGTGAATTTTATCCGCGGATATCCGCGGACACGAATATTTTTGTCATCCCTATATACAAATGTGTCTGAGTTGTCAAAATAATTTGACATTCGATTACATATTCAACTCTAAGAATCCCGTGTTGAATGATTTAATTTATATTTAATTTCGTTTTCATACACACATTCAACAAATCTCTATTTGTATTTGAAATTTACTATATATTATTAAATATTAATAAGTATATTAAATCTTAAATTGTCCTATTTTATTTAATTTCTACTATATAGTACAAATTAATTTATATATAAATTAAATTTCAAAACTATTTTATTTAAATTCTACAATTTATCTTTTAAGTCGTACATAGCTTAGTTTTAATTTATGAAAAATTAACTAATTTTTCAGTTTTTTTTTCTTAACTCAATATTTATGGAGATTTTTTCGTAAAAAAAATATCTTCTAAATACTTAAGAGAATGTGCACGTGTTATGCTAAAAGTTATTGCCTTAAAAACACATGTGGTCTTTA
The DNA here is from genome assembly GCF_037176805.1 of Vigna unguiculata. Lineage (NCBI taxonomy): Eukaryota > Viridiplantae > Streptophyta > Magnoliopsida > Fabales > Fabaceae > Vigna > Vigna unguiculata. The sequence continues at coordinate 25,184,813 of NC_140802.1, forward strand.
TTTTTCTCACTTTTTGTTTAATTTGGTTTTCATTTTTAGGCAATATTTAATTAGGTCTTAAGTTTTGTCAATTTTTGGTTAATTTGGTACTTTTTTCTAACGGTGTTTAAATAGGTAATATTAGTAAATAGTGCATGTCACATGTCAGGTCCTAGTTTTTTTTTTATTTCTTTAAAAAATTTAAATTTTAAAAAATTATCCATGTTTTAAGTCACCATTGTGAATCGTGTCAATATTCGTGCCACATGTCAATTTGTAGTTGTGTTATTTTCTTTTGTTCAATTTAGTCCTTATATTCGTTATTTTTGTTCAAATTTTAAAATAGAACAATTTTGTCCCTTCTAAATTGAGCTAAATTTATTTTTTTATAATATTATACTAATAGTTTTATTAAAATTTACATTTTTATTAATTATTTTTTTTAATTCAATTATAAAATTGTTAGATTTAATTATAAATTGAATATAATTCTTAGATTCAATTATTAAATACAATATAATTATTCAAAATATTATTAAAATATAATTATTAAATGTTTTATAAAAATATACTAACATTTCTAGAATTCACATTTAAATCTAAAACACTTAATATTTTTATTTCGCTAGATATTGAAATCTAAAATATTTTATATTTAAATGTCAATTTTAAAAATATTGGTATTTTAAAATATAATAATTAGAAATAAACATTTAATAATTATATTGTAATAATATTTTAATTAATTGTATTCTATTTAACAATTGAAACTAAGAATTATATTGAATTTATAATTAAATCTAATAATTTATAATTAAATTTAAAAATAATTAATAAAAATGTAAATGTTAGAAAAAAATATTAGTATAATATTTATAAAAAAATTAAATTTGGTCTCAATTTGAAAAGGACAAAATTGTTTCATTGTAACTAAAATTGGGAATAAATTAAACAAAAATAATGAGTATAAGGATTGAATTGTATAAAAATAACAATATAGGGACTAAATTATATAAAAGAAAATAACACAACCACAAACTTATACGTGGTACTGACATTGAAATGTGGTACAATGGTGATTTGACACGTGAACAATATTTTTAAAATTTACAATTTTAAAAATAAAATTAAAATAAATTAAAAAAAGGAGTTAACACGTGGCATGCACCGTTCACCGACGTTAACTATTAAAATACCATTGGCAAAAAGGACAAAATTGACAAAAAATAAACGAAAATTAGAGCCTAATTAAACATTGAACCAAAATGAAGACCAAATTGAACAAAAACGACGAAAATAGAAACCAAATGTATATTTAAGCTTAAGTTATTTGTAGTGTAATTCAATAATAAGTATGATGGATAACCTAAGACGATCTACCCACCACGCAATACACAATGTTCAATTGTTTTACTCCTATATGATTGGTAATAAGTCAAAATCGTGTTGATATTTATACATCTTATATTTGTAACACTTTTAACAAATAAATATATTTTATCTTTTACAAAACAAAATTGCTACAGAGAAATATGTATTACCAATTTTCTATATACCAGTTTTGTATTATAAAAGATAAAATATATTTACTTTTTTTTTTTACTGAAAATTTGTCGGATTGATCCGAGGTGATTGGACTTGTCGCTAACGTGCATTTGAACTCCTAATTGCTAAAAACTCCGATTTGCAAGAACTCTGTCACTTAAATTATAAGAGATATTTTTCTGAATAGTTGAGTTAGTATACTCTTTGTGATAACATGTAATTATAGGTTTTCATATTATAGGTTTCGTAGACATATTGTCCAAACACAATAACATATATAATAGAATTAGAGTATAATAACAAACATAAATTCTATTAACGGTTAAGTAAGCTTTTATTTATATTTTCAAATATCATTCTCTATTATTTCAAGAAGAATATTATATTATGTGAATCTATTATTTTGAGGAAAATATTATTTTATTTGAATCTTATATTCGTAACGTAATACTTATTTGGCCTTTTTAATAATAATAATAATAATAATAATAATAATAATAATAATAATAATGTAAATTTTCGCTGGATAGGTAAAAAATAGTTTTTTTCTTAATTATAAGAACACTTTCTATTCGAAAAACATTTAAAATATTAAATATTTTCTTAAATATTATATATAATAACTTCTTAAAAAAAATGCAAATTTATTTTGAGGTTTAAGTACTTTTATAAACCGAACAATATTGATTCTGTGTTCCTAAAAATTAACTTGTGTCATTTTATGCTTATGAAAAACGTGTTATCAATGCCTTCTAAATGAGATACCAAAACAAAAGCACTTTTTTTAGAAAACCTTGACAACTATAAATAACTATTATAATTTATTGCTCCAAGCGCTAAAATCAGAACAACGTCAACTAAAATGAAATCAGTATTTCCTAAAATTAAAATTAATATATATATATATATATATATATATATTGATTTGAAAGAATTTTTATGTATAATTTTTAATTTTATTTTAAGTGTGATAGAATTAAGTATTTCGATATTTCTAAAACTGGTTAATATAAATGATAATTTATATATATATATATATATATATATATATATATATATATAAATTATCATTTATATTAACCAGTTTTAGAAATATCGAAATACTTAATTTTACCGCACTTAAAATAAAATTTATATATATATATATATATATATATATATATATATATATATATATATATATATATTTAGTCTTAAAAGTAAAATTGTGATAATATTTTAAATTTTAAAATAAATCATGTAAGGTCCTTTTTATTTTTCTACCCTTATTTGAAAGGTCCACCCTAAATCAGTTGGGTCTAAAGGCTGGCCCATAGGGTGTCAAAGACCCTAAAACAGCTAAAATACTCTCATTCAGCTTTCATTTTGCCAACAACCACCTTACACTCTCCTTGAACTGTTTTCAGGAGCTCTGTTAGGGTTTGAGTGAACTCCCCTATTTTTCCTCTCTGTTGAACGATTCCCTCCAAGTAGGTTGAGATCTCTATGTTCCCTTCTTTTCTTCAAGCTTTAGTTCCACCCTAGTCTCTGTCATAGCTCATTTTCGTTCATCCCTTACTGTTTTCAATTTCGTTGTTTGCTTCCGCTTTAGGTGCTAGTCTGCTAAGGATCTCATTCGCTTGAGTTAGCATTTTTTCAGGTAAGGGAAGCTAGAACTCCTTTTTCTTTGAAATACAATGTACTTATTTTTGTTCTCGAATGAGTATGTTTGATTGATGTGGCGGTACTTTTTTTCTACACTGCACACTTTTAGTAAAATGAAGGTTCCTACTTTGTTAACCGTTGGATCGAGCTGCTACTTTAACAGTTGCTCCTTAACACATAATTCTTGACTTTGATCGGCCGGATCTTGAATCGAAGCTCTGTTGTGAGAGCAGTTTTTATTGGAAGGTCACTGTAGTTTGGTTGTTGACAACACTGCACACTTTTCGTAAAATGAAGGTTCCTACTTCGTTAACCGTTTGATCGAGCTGCTATTTTAACAGCTGATCCTTAACACATAGTTCTTGACTTTGACTGGTCCGATCTTGAATCGGAGCTCTGTAGTGAGAGCAATGTTTATCGAAGATCACTGTAGTTTGGTGGTTCCATTGACATTTGTTGCTTGTTTAGTGCATAACTTTCTTTATAGTTATTCAATTAAGTTGGTTCTTGTTTCATTTGGTTCTTGATTCAATCATATTTAATTTGAATATAAATAAAAAAAATTTGGAGCTTTATACAAGCTACAATTTTATTTCTAAATTGTTAAGTTGGATTGCTATGTTAAAGCATGAAATGAGTGAATATGCATTAGTAAAATGGTTTATGGGTTGTGAATGATGAGTTTGGCATGATCTTGGCGTGTAATGAGTATGCGATGGTTGGTTTTAAAAGTGACATGGAATTGGTATGAGCAATAATGTTATATTGATTGATGGAATATGATGTTGGTGTGCTCAGGACGTAATTCCACGACAGTTTCGTGGTAGTGCCTCATTGGTCAGGGCGTAATTCCATAGAACTCTAGGTGAGATCTCATGGTAGTGCCTCATTGGTCAGGACACAATTCCATGTTGGTTGCGTGGTGGTGCCTCATTGGTCAAGACATAATTCCATGACCCCTGATAGTGGGAGTTTCGTGGTGGTGCCTCATTATATAATTTAGTAAGGATTCAAGGTAAGGATTGCCTCCTGACACTCTAGAGAGTCAGTTAGTCTCACGTAGAACGTACTGACTCAAGTGGTGAGAGTATTAGGATGCTTGGGACACTTTAAGGCTAACCTTTTGTGTGGTAGGATGAGATCCTTTGACAATTAGGTCGGTAGAGTAGTAGAGGCCACCACAAGTGCAAGCATCCAATGAATCTGACTAATTATATGTATCCGGATAAGTTGTGTCTTGAGTCTTAGTGTATTGTTTGCGAGTCATCACATGATTGGTTAATGTATGTATCTTTAACTATAAAAATGTATGAATTGTATGATAAAATGTTTTTCTACGCTAGCTTACTGTTTGTATGTTTTGTGTATGGTTTTCTCTTTTTGCGATGATCATTAATTTATTGATGTGAGCAGATGCGAGAACTTCTCGTGGTCAACAAGGTAATGCGAGAACTCCTAGTTCATCTTGGATCAGATCCTGCTTGTCTGAGTTTTCTTTTGGACTGTAGCCCATGTATTTGTCTGCCTCTTGGGCAATTATTTTAAATATTGTTGACCATTGAACTCTATTTTGTATTGATATCGTTGTGTGCCTAGTACCGTTATACTCCTTGACTCAGCGTTTTATATTATTGTGTGTAATATTTTTATTTAATTATTTTATTACTTAAATTGGACATTATAAACAATATCTTGTATAACGATATCAATAAACTTGAAATTGAAATAGTAATATTAATTATGCAGATGAAATGGTGATTTTAAAGTGTCCTTTTTAAATTTTAATTAAAATACTTATTCTGATATACAATCCAAAATCAAAACTAATATTTAATTATTTTTATTGAGAAGTTAGGATAAGAATAAGTGTAAATATCAACACGTTATTGAATTAATTACCGCGTATTGCGTGGTGGGTAGATCATCCTAATTTATCCCATCATAGTTATTATTGAATTACATTACAAATCATTTTTTGGCATAACACGTGCACATTCTCTTAATTATTTAGAAGACACAAGATAAAAATAAATTAAGCATGAGACATTAATAATAGAGAGTAGTGATGTGTTAAGTAAGGAACAGTGCAGCACAGCAAGATTCACGTGCAATTGCTTGTAAACGGTGCAGCGAAGGCGACGGTGGTTGGGTGGTTGCGGAGCCACATTTTCAGGCGTCGCTCTCACACGTGCTTGCCACTGACGCGACAACACCACCCTCGACACATACACGTGTGGCACCCATTGACCACTATTATGCCTTCTTGATTCAATCTCACTTCCTTTAAAGCCCCCACCCACACCACACGTGACCCTTTTGCCTTGTTTCCTTTGTCGGCCCCTCCACAGCCCTCTCTGGCCCATTTCCTGGCCCATTACCTTTCAATTCAAGAGTCAACAACAACCACTGCATTTGCTTTGCAACTTGCAACGGCAACTTTGTTTCCCATTCTTTAATATATGTGTGTTTCTTTATTCCCCGTGTTTTTTTTAAAGAAAATTAAATCTTCTAGTTTTCTCCACACTGAAGAGATGAAACAGTTAAGGCATAACAATTAATTAAGTTTGTGTAACTAATAATTTTATCTCTTAACTATACACACATTTTTTCCATCTTTGAGCATCCCTCTATAAAAACTAACATGTATTAACAAAGTCACATCATTTAAGAATCAAATTTCAAACCTATGAATAAATCCATATGCCAAAAGAAATAACACTTCAACTACAATGAGAGTGGGCAATATACTAAATGTGGTAATTAATACTAGTGATGTTATTTCAACATATTTTAGATTAGAATATGGACGTTGTTTGTAGGATTAGGAAAGTATTGTTCCCTTAATCCTTCTTAGGAAGATGAACTCTCATTTCCTTTAGATCTTAACTAGGAACTTGTTCCTATATATTTAATAGTCACGTATTATTTAAGGGTTGAGCTAAAAATAATTTAAACCTTTAACCTCTTGGAAGTTTTTGAGAATAAAACTGTGGAGTTTTGAATTTCGAAAAGGATGAACCAAACCCCAGTGAGCTAGTGGAATCAAGCAAGTTAAACTATGCGAGCACATGAAACGTGTATTCTTTAAAAAAGGATTAAGGGATTAATTTAGTGATCACTTGATAGATGACAAACATTTTGCCTTTGGCTTTGGGGTTAGTTTTATATGATTATCTTGACCAATCACAATTGGGTATTGAATTGTTGTTGGAGTTTTTGAGTGAATCTCATAATTTTATATTATGCATGCCAAACTATGTATGACCAATTATTGAGCAGCACTACAATAGAAATGTTTGTTTATAGTGTTAAGTTAACATAAGGGAGGATTATGTTGCTATTAATCAAACCTATCTAGAAGGCGTGGATTTGTATATAACCAATGTGGTGCCATGTTGCATCACTGCATTGCACCTGTTCCCCCATAGCAACTTAAATACAAGTGGTTGTTTCTTTCTTTCTCTTCTCTACCAAACCAAACGGTTTTGATTGGTATTATTTTATGGAAGGCAGTGTGGTGCGATGTTTGATGAGCACAATACACTAGCATTAATGTTATTATTAGCATGGCTTGGTCTTGGTCTAAAAATATTATTAGTAACAATAGTTTTTATTATCCTGTGAAAGAGTATAAAGAAAAGGGAAGATTTGTGCCAAATGTTGTCCTAACATCTAGCACTGCTGATATGAACTGGACAGGGTTGCTTCTATGGCATATTGCAGTGATAGGTACATAAATCTAACAGCAAATATAATAACTTAACTACTTGTTTGTAACCAATGAGATGTTGATGGTGAGAGAATAGAATAAGAAAAAGTATTAACCAACTATACATGTTTATAGGGATAAGCCATAACCACCACTACCCTCACCACTCATTAGCCTCATATTACGCCCCTTTGTCTCCAATGTTTCTGGACCACTTGGCAACTATAACACAACATTTTTCCCTTTCACCGATCATCATCAATAACATGTATTGGCTAATGAAACTGTTTAACAAATAACACTTGCAGCCCTTCGACAGGTTTTCAAGCTTACCCCACACCCCAAAATCTTGATAATCATTCTTAGATAAATATTGTGTCATAGTGCATACATTTTCTTCCCTAGTGCTTATGTTCCTGTCAGTGCAGATAATTCTATATAGTTAATGATAACAGCTGAAGTAGTACCCTGAAAGTGATGGAAACATAAAATTTTATCTGGGTTATTGGAACTTTTAAGGATCCACCTAACCTTACCCTCAATTTATATTTGTTATGGATAAAGCAATGACACCAAACACAAGCCTCGTGTCAATTCTCTTTGATCCATCTCAAATTCTAGCTTTTTGGACCAGTTCATCATAAATGCAAAAGGGCTTAAAAATATTCTTCTGCTAACATTATTAATCCCATAATTTCTTTTGCTCTTGTTTTCTTTGATAAATTACTTGAGTATCTATTATTAGAGTAATAAATTATAGTTAGTGTGATAAATTACCTGAGTGTCTATTATTAGTGAAGTCTTTTTTATCATTTGCATTATTGAGACTGAGATAGTTTATTTAATGTTGTTGTCCGTTTCATTAAATTTTGTGCCACCCTTTGAATGACACTGCACTAGAAAAACAAACGTTTTCCAAGTTACTCAATTGAAAATGTCTTGAGACTTATCTATACATTGTCTTAATAATAGGCCCCTCTCTTCTAAAAATTTTAAAAAACTTAGCCATTTACTTTTCTTTTTCCTCTTTTCTTCTCCCACCCTATAGTCAACAATGATATGAGCTAGATAAAGTACAAAAGATTGAACATATATGCTAATTGAATAATGAGCAATGAAAGAGTGACAAAGATTTCTATGATTTATGTTTCTTCCTTGGATTTCCTTCACCTAATTTGAGTTTATTTATTAATTGGGGTGCTTTCAATGTGTCATAACCACTGGTAATTGCAGAAAATGCATGACTCAACTTCTGTTTGTTGTTGAGGCATGTTGTCCTGTATACTTCAACCACCCCCAATCTTAGATTGGATCGTTAAATCCAAATTTTTCTACAAATTTTATTTTTTTAAGCCCTTCGCAAAATTTCTCATGAACATGTACTTGTGCTCATAATTGTTTTGTTTGGCAGTTGAAAAGTTGACATCAATCCTCTTTAATTAAAAAGAGCTTATGCATGTCGAAGTCTTTCCATAACTAAAATGCAAAAAATGTCAACCAAAACAATTACTTCACGCTAACAGTAGCGTCTTCTAAAGGAAAAAATCAATAATAGATTACCCTATATTTTAATGTTTAGGATAAAACATAATACTAAAACTAAATAAAATTTTTGGTCAACTTGCTCATATAGAACTTCTTTTCAGTACCTACCAGCGTCACCCTTGGTGCCTTTTACTATTTAATTTCAACCATATTTATGCAATTTTGTTTTTAGCTAATAAGCATTTCACTATATAGATGATGGAGTCATTATTTTGATTAGGGTTCTAGTCAAATACGTTTTTGTATAAATAATTATAGAATAAAAAAATTGAAATAATTTCTTTTTTAAATTCAACATAAGTCAAAGTTAGCTTTTTTTTTTCTTTTTTAGTTTCTCCAAGAAGTATATTTTAAGTATAGATTATTTTGGTTTATGACAAATTAAATCTTTTTATTTGTATAATGAAACACTGGTGTTTACAACAACTTACACAACCTCGCGTATTCTCGCAATGATAGACTTCTATGCCATTTTTTTTTCTTTTCTCCATTAGTTAGTGTTTATGAAAAAATAAATTCATCTAAACATTACTTAATTCAAATAATGTTTTCTCACTATTTTGTTCGTATTCTGGTTTTATTAGTTATAAATATGCAATTTATATTGGGTGATGTTGATACAATTGTTTTTCGAAACCTTGATGTTGTGTAGCTAGAGTCATCCTTTATGTATTTTTTTAAGAACGAAATATTTTCTGTTGGATTGACATTTTTTTTATCAGCATGTTGTCAATCCTATGCTGATAAGAAAAAGGCAGAGGAAAACTTAGTATATGAGAGTATTTGAACCCAAACTTAAAAGTATTTTTGAATGTGATAGTCAAATATAACAATTTACTTGCTACACCTTCCTTTTTTTTTATAATTATTGACTTGTAATTAGCACGTTTTAATAAATTTATAATTAGTATTTCCGTGTCATTATCGTATGTTCTTAATTTGAGACACAAGAATGCAGAATTTTGCACATATAACGAAGATGGTTTGGAAATACAAGACATGGGCTAGATTAGGGTCTAATTAAGAACATATCAGGGCTGTTGCTTCTTTAACTGCACCCCGCACCCCAAAAATTCAAACACTCTTCACTACTACACCTCCAAAAAAACCCTTTCCAGAACACATTTTATGTAGGGATGTTTAGAAAAATCTGTTATAAATGCATTCTGAAAATTCTTTTCTGGAAATTATATTTCGACAAGTCTTTTTCGTTATGCATTTATTGCATTTTGAAATTTTGTTTCAATTTTTTTTAAGTCTTATTTCAAAATTTCTGAAAAACTTGATTTGAAAATTTTCAGAGCATGTATTCAGGAAAGTTTCACAAAGTGTAAAATGGTCATTTTAAAATTTTAACGGAGTGCACGAAACAATTGTGGGAGTGCAGAAGTAAAAACCACACATCACTATGTATTTTTTTTCCTACGATAATGGTTTTTTAACCCAAAATGGTAACTTCAGGGGATTTTCTTCCTGTACCCCCAATTTTTCTTCCTGCACCCCCAATTTTTGTGCAAAGACCATAATGTTCTTAGAAAAAATAAATAAAAATTATTATATGAATAGTTAATCAGTAATTACTGTTTACTTATCGCTCACCAACTTTATTTACTTTTCAACAACTTCGTCTTTTTTAAATATGCACCCTAAAACGTTTTTCCTCTCACTTATATTCTCAGTGCACCACCTCTCAAGGAATGGTTGTTCTTTTTCATCTTGGAACTGTTTCTGAAGTATTTTCCTTCTCTTTCATTCTTCAATGTCAAGAATCTTGCCATCTTTCAGTTTTTCTCTTCCTTCACATTATTCAACTTCATCCAGGTAAAATTGATTCCATTCGTACAATTTTGTTAACATTTTCATTTCATTAAAACACGTTTTTTCTTTCTCTACTATAAGTGTGACCAAATTTTACTAAATGAAAACCGATAAGACCGGCTTATGAAACCCGTCAAAACTGGTTTGTGAAAGTCGTAACCACCGACTTTTGGAAAACGGTGAAAAAGCACCCGGCTTTTGAAAGCCGGTGTTACCGATTTTAATTAATTGTAGACGTATTTTGCACTATGTTAGCTTATGTGTTATTATGTTTTTTAAGCTGTTATAATTGGTTAATTTAGAGATGGAAGGGTCTATTTTAAAGAATTGACTAACTTCTAGGGAGTGAACCATAGCTTAGATATGGAAGATTCTTCAATCTTTATTCCTGAGATCGATGGTGATTACACTTAAATTTTACTACCGAAGAAGTATTTTCTACACGTGATGATTTACTTGAGTAGGTACGAGGTGTTGCTTTTCAACTTGGTTTTGTTATTGTTATTATAAGATCTGATACAACTAATGGTCATCTTGGTAGAAAGACATGTGTTGCTAGGATGTGAAAGAGGTAGGAAGTATAGAAAATATAAATCTGACCTTCAACCTAGTATAACCGGGACAAGGAAATGTGAGTGTCCTTTTAAATTGAGAGGTAAACCAGTATCTAATGGAGATGGTTGGGTATTGAAAGTGATATATGGGTGTCATAACCATGATCTCTCTAAAACTTTAGTTGGTCACCCCTATGTTAGTAGATTAAAGTCAGATGAATAATCATTGCTTATTAACATGACTAAGAGTCAAGTTAAGCCCGCAAACATTCTACTTACCCTTAAGGAAAATAAGGAAGATAATGTCACAACAATAAAACAATTGTATAATGCGAGATATACTTATAAGCAATCTTTAATAGGGTGCAGAACTAAATTACAGCAGTTGATGATGTTATTAGAACGCAATAAATACATTCATTGGAGTAGATGTGTCGAGGATTCTGATGTGGTCAGCGAGCTTTTTTGGACACATCCTAATGCAATTAAATTGTTGAATGCATTTAATATTGTTTTGTTGATGGAAAACACCTATAAAACCAACAGATATAGGTTGCCTCTACTTGAGATAGGTTGTGTCACATCGACAGGCCTGACTTTCTCTGTTGCCTTTGTGTTTTTATCAAGTGAACAACAAAATAACTTCATTTGGTGTCTCCAAAGGCTAAAAGAGTTGTTTATCACATATGATGGTTTACCTAAAGTCATTGTAACTAATAGAGACCTTGCTTTAATGAATTCCATAAGCATTGTGTTCCCTGAATCTTATCATCTTCTTTGTTGTTTCCACATTCAGAAGAATGTTAGAGCCAAGTGTAAAATGTTAATTAATTTTTTGGATGCATGGGACGTTGTCTTGGATGCATGGGAATATGTGATGGATTGTGGAGATATATCTACTTTTGCGGATTACGCATGCAATTTCACTATGTTTGTAATGCTTGGCTTTTGTTTTTTGAATGTTATCGACACATGGATAATTCCTTACAAAGAAAGATTTGTGAAGGTGTGGACAAACAAAGTAATGCATTTGGGACAAACAACAACAAATAAGTATGTTTAATAAATTTTAATTTTATTTTATACTTTCTTATTTAACATGTTATTATTCTTGATTTCATGTATTTTAGGGTTGAGTCAGTCCACTAGAGTTTAAAGAAAATCTTGGGAAATAGTATGGTGACTTGTGTTCATGTTGGGATGCAATACACAATGTTATGATGTTGGAACATAACGAAATCAGGGCGTCATTTGAAAGAAGTCTACATGTCAAGACTCATGATTTCAATATTATCAGGTATAAGAAACTAGTGGGTGTTGTATCAAGATTTGCTCTAGTACTCATTGCTAATGAGGTTGATCGGGTTAAAAACATTGGATTTGATAGTGAACTTTGTGGTTATGTGTTGAGGCAAACATATGGTTTACCTTGTGCATGTGTATTATCTAGATATGACCCTAGAGTGATACCTCTAGGTGAATTACACATTATGTGGAGTAGATTGAGTTTCTCTGATCTTTCATCACCTGAATCAATACTAGAGTAGGGCATTCAACAAGAAATCAATCTCTTGATTAATCGATACAAAGAATTTGATATTGTAGGAAAAGTCACAATCAAGCACAAGTTGAAAGAAATTGATTATCCAAAACAAACATCAATGATTGCACTGATGCATAAAGTTAAAACTAAGGGTGCACAAAAGACTCCAGCTTATAGATTTGAAAGATCTACTAAGCATGACCCCTCATATTTTGAGCACGTCGACGCCTTCCATGTTACTCATTTGGGAAAGAAAGATTATCAATCTAAGGCAAAGGCAAGGGCAAAGGGTACCTATGGATCTATGCAACAAAAACGAATACTTTTGGTAGATCAATTCCATGTCATTTGTCACCCTAACATTCTTGATGTCGTTGATGTCATTGCTGATGGGCATTGTCGATACAGATGCATTGCTGCTTTATTGGGTATGGGTGAAGAATCTTGGCCACTTATCCAGCATGATTTATTTAAAGAATTGAGCCAATACCGTGACAATTATGCGAGATTATTAGGCAGCTATGACTGAGTCGAATAACTAAGGAAGTCCTTGCTAGTAGATTCAACTTCTAGGGTATTCTCTGTTACTTAACTTTGAATTGAAATTGACATCTTATTTTTATTAATAATTTTTATAGCATTGACATCTTATTATATTCAGAGTAACATGGACAAATGGATGACTCACTACAACAAAATTCCATATTTGCGAGGGAATAGTCCCTCGCAAAACGATTTAGCGAATGATTAATGAGGAAACAACGAGGACCTTCAACTGTAGATAAAATATAGATAGCTAATTAGTTAAGAAACTACTTCGTAGCTAATCCCTAACTAATCTCTAGTTAATCCCTAACAAACTAGTTATAGCAAATCCCTAGCAAAATGGTTGTAGCAAATACTTAGCTAATCCCTAGCAAAATGTTTGTAGCAAATCCCTAGCTAATCCCTAACAAAATATTTGTATCTAATCCCTAACTAATCCCTAGCAAAGTAGTTGTAGCTAATCCCTAGCCAATCCCTAGCAAACTAATTGTAGCAAATTCCTAGCTAATCCCTAGCAAACTAGTTGTAGCAAATCGCTAGCAAATCCCTAGCAAACTAGTTGCAGCAAATCCCCATCTAATCCCTAGCAATTTTCTTGTGGCAAATTCCTAGTTAATCCCTAACAAAGTGGTTGTAGCAAATCTCTCACTAATCCCTAACAAAAATGATTACAGCAAATCCCTCACTAATCCTAACCAAAATCATAGCAAATTATATCAGGCCAAAATATTTCATGCTCTTATTATTTTTGTCCTTTATAAAATACATTTAATTATGAATATTACATAAAAATATTATAAATCTTGCCAACTAATTTATAAGAAATCGTAGCCATTGCTATTTTAGATAATCAACAATAGAAAATCATAGAGTAAGTGTTTAAACTTAAGTTTAAAAAAAACACTTAATTTTAGAAGATAATTGAAAACATATAAGAAAAGACGAGATTAAAATGATGGTTTTTGAAATTGTTTTCAAGCACTTGATTCAATCTTTGTAAAATGTTTAATTAAAGTGAAAGAATTTATCTTATTATGGCGTTTAACCTCATGAGTCCATTTTCTTCACAAACATATAGGCCAAAGAAGACCCTGATCTAATTTATTAAAATAATGTTTACATAGGTTGAATTGACAAATCTATTTACTTATTTTACAATACTAATATCATCAAAACATGTGAACAGGTTTGAAGAACTAGGGAACAATTCATTGAAGATATCTTACTTAATATTTACTTTGTAATAGGAAATGGTGCATAAGCTAAAGAGTTTTTCACAAAATGATAGAGAACTATGTCCATATAGTAGTTACCTAGAAACCAGACATATATAGTCTAGAAACCTCATTACAAGAAAAAATATTTTTAACATGGGTTATTTTTAGTATTTTCGGAGGTTTTAACCCCCGCTAAAGACGTTACCTGCGGTTTACTTTTTCCTTATAAAAACCAGTGTCGTTAAGATATTACCAGCGGTTTTGACTAACCCTTGGAAAAGCAACACTTACCGACGGTTTTGAAACCCCTGGTAAAGCAACACTTACCGACAGTTTTGACACCCCTAGTATTTACCGGCGGTTCTGGAACTTCTAGTATTTACCGGCGGTTCTAGAACCTCCGGTATTTACTGACCATTCTAGAACCTTGTACAACGGTAATGAAATTCCCTTTTCAATGTTTTTTACCCTGCAATTCATTATTTGTAGATGTTTTTACTCATTTTTTAAATTCCCTTAATTTTATCATTTTCATCCTTCCAGCCATAACATTTGTGATTCTGTTTGCTGAAACTTTTATCCTTGCTAGCTCCCTCTCTAATTTCCTATTCTCTTCCTAATTTTAGAATACAAATAGAATCTTTTTATGCAAAAGTTTAGCATTTCTATAACATTTAATGGTGTGATAACTTTAGTATTCTTAAGATTAAAATTCCAATTATTATATATAAAGTTATATTCCAAAGAAGAAAACCGAAGATATAAAAATATCACGTCTTTTCGCTAATATATACGAAGACATTAACGAGTGTGTTACACCTCCCTTTGACTTCCTTAACAGAACCTAACTGCAACATTTTCAATTAAATTAATATGTTTATATATTATATTAACCTTCCAAATTGCAATTACGATACGAATTATGAGATCACACTTTAAACCTTAATATTATGCTTAGTTACAGAAATATCCATTCGATTAGAAAATTATTTCTTGCTCTACTTTTTTCACTTGTAAAGGTTTCTTCTAAATGGCATCAATTGCCTCATTTCTAGTGAACATTTATGTTTGGAAATCATAGACTTTCCTGAATTATTTATAAAATTCATGCTACAAGTAAGAGAGTATTGAGACTAAATGTCACACATCACACATAAAATTTTTTAGTAGTGTTCTAGAGTGATATAAATGTCACTTTATAGATCAAATTGTATATTAACTAAAAAATGAAAGATGATTTTTAAGTGTATGAAGTTTATACCTAGATACAGTGGATCCAAAATGGAATAACAACTATAATCTAGTAAAATTCCTTATAGACATCACTTTGAAGGCACTCGTTTGACTTGGTCTTGAAGTTTCCCCAAAAATAGTAGCAGACATAGAACTCAATTCTATAGGCTTGCACCTGATGAGCCAAAAGAAGAGATGCATTGTCCTAATAGAAAATCTATAACAAATTGACCACTTAATATTCTATTAGTAGAGGATCAAAATATGATGAACGACAACAAAAAGATCTTGTGGTTATTATCTTAAGAATTTTTCTTAGCTAGAAGGAGATTTGCAGTAAGCAAAAATGCATGTTTAAGTAGAAGCTATGCTAATTTGGCCTCAAACAAATGAGATTATACATAATGAGTCAAAGTAGTTGTCAATGTTAAGAATTAGTACAACGTACACTTAAAAACCTGGCTCGTAAGCTAGTCTGTCAAGAAATTTTATGGGAGATTGACCTGAAAAAGTGCTGTTTTGGAACTCTTTTTCTTTACCTTGTAAAGGGGAGCATAAACATATTGAAAATGTAATGAGACGCAGAACCTGTAATACAACAAGAAATACTAAGTTCCAAAGCGCATAGACAATAAGATAATTAAGTTCAACAAACTTATGATGACAAGGCCTAAAAGGACTAATTTTGTAAAGGGTAAGAAACATTTTATTCTCTGATCCATCTCCATATCCAAGTTTGAGATTACTGCAGCGAATGAAAGTACTACAAGGCCAAAGCTAAGAAGAAAGACTTCTCTATATCCCAATTTTGTTCCTTCCTTGAAGCCAAATATAACAGAGTAATTGATTTTATAACTCCTCCAGAAGTATACATTTGCAGAGGACACTAGCATATGCAAGACTAGGTATCCAAAGAGGCTGCAAAAAACTTATGTTTATTTATCATGTTTGTCGACATCATTCTGCCAAAGGGGGTATACAAGGTAGTGGAATACCATATAAGATCTTGAAATCATTAGAGGAGTACCAGGCATTCTAAGAAATATGCATACACAAAATGGTGCGGGCCTTTCTGATAGCATCCTCAATACTTCTGATCATACATCATTATTCAATTTAGTATTCATCAACAAAAGCACATGTGGCAAAAAATACATTAAAGGAAATAGCTTATTAAGAGAAAAAAACTACACTAGAGTTTAATGGCTTACGTTCTTGGGGAGAAAATGAGGTTGTTAAAGGAAATATTCTTGGATGTTAACTCAAAGTTGGCATAATAAGAATGTTATTGGATGGCCATATTATGGACAACATTGTAGCCAAGCTTTTTAATGCGAGGTAGTACATCATCTCTAAAGTTGGCACCATATGGTTCACAATATTGTTGATGGTAGAAAAAGAACTGAAACTTTAAATGGACACTTTTCTTGAGTTATTGTGCAAGTTGCTAGTGGCTGTTTGACTGTTTCATCCCTTTGTATGATCAAAACCCATAATAATAACACAAAATATCTTTATTAGTCTCTCTGTTAGTAATATCAAGAAAAAGATAACATTTTTATCTTGAGCAAACTCGTTATATGAAGTATATGAAGGTAAGTAATTTATGACAAAAAAAATCTTCAAATATATTTCATATTTCACCCAATGCTATGTTATAATAACTACCACATGAACCCACCTTCTCGGGAATTTATTTGATTACATTTCTTCTTGGCTGAAGATCTTTCCAAACTTTTCAGCATTCCTGACAAAAAGGTTTGATTAGATAGTTAACCACTATTTAGGAAACTAGTATAAAAATATATAAACAATGGTGATTTATCATTTTAGAGAATCAGAACACAAAGACAAAGTACATAGTAGTTATCATATCTGTGGAGATGATGGTAAAATATGATATAATTGTCAAAGTTATCTTTTATATATGTATTTGTAAATGTTCCTGCAGAGAACAAATAAGATAAGTTAGGCACAAGCGTCACCTTACCCATGTAGTCCGCTATCTCCTCAGTTGGCCTCTTCCCGGTTGGTACATGTCGGCTTGGACCTAGGAGGGGTTAATTGCAGAAGGGACTCCAAAGCTCAAGTAAGTCAAAGCTCTCAAAAGGTCAAATCAGGTGATTAATGGAGTAATGAATGCGTACCTTTAATTACTAGGGTCCACGCGTATTTATAGAGTATTAATTATGTTTGATTATGACATGGGTTGGGCTCTAGTTTGGGCTGCAGGTGGGCCTGCGCCTTGGCCCAGGCCCTTATTTCGACTATCGTGGGCTTATTGGATGGTAGGGGGGCTTTCATTTCGACTATCGTGGGCTTATTGGATGAGTAAAAAGTGATATTAGGAGAAATACTAAAAGGTTAACTAATATTGTATCACGTATTAAGATTATTAATTTGTGATATACTACTAAAAATATTTTTTAACCATTTTCAATTCTACATTTATTCTTAGTATGCAGTAGTTTCCAATAAAACTTCATAAAGAGTCTCATTGTATAAAAGTTCTTTTAGGTGATATTTATGTTTTCACAAAAAAAAATGAAAGACATAAATATCAGGTAACAATCAATAGAACCTACAACTAGTAAGATAAAGGATCCTTCTCATGTTCATTCATTCCCTTGTATTAGATAATCTTAACAAAAGACAGATTATAAAAATCACCCTAAACAACATCTGAAAAAAACTATTTTTCTAGTTGTGGAGATGCATTCAATCCCTTGAGAGTATGACAGTCTTCCAAAATAATTTTGAAAACATTGAAGAAGTACATGAAAATAATTTAGATTGTGAAGTAATACATCATTATCATGATATAAGTTATGGATTAATTTATGTAAAGAAAGGTGATTAAGAGAGTGAGTAAGGTCATTGAATTTTTCACAAAATGAGTAGGTTGAAAACTAATTCAGGATTGACCTAGCATGGCATTAAAATTTCATGATGACTTCAAGAGCTTTGGAATCAGGCAACAAAAGGTGATTAGTTAGAGCACTGATTTTTGGGAATTAAAATACCCCACATTGTTTCAAACACTACTCCACAAATCCAAAATTGCTCAGTGTCTCAATACTACCACCCATAGTAAACATTTACTAGTCTCTAACGCAACCCTTCATTTTTTCTTTATATTAACAGTTATTAACAAATTGCCTATCATGTGATAATATAATGTTTATGCATTTTATAATCATATACCTTAAATATGAATGCATTGAGGGAAACATCTTTAAAGTAATAAGGTGTACCAGGCTCGTCATCTTTGTTTCCTTCTTCTAGAAGAAATACATCCAAGTCTTGCTCAGTTGATTTATTTGATAATTTGTCCTTTTTTTTGCATTTCTTGTGCCTCTTGATTACAGATCAATTTAGGATTTAATGGTTTCATCGTGACTATGCGATCTTTTCCTTGTTCACAAGATTTTTGTTTTGTATTTTCCATGTACTTATTCTCATAGATGACAGAAATCAAAAGACAAAAGTTCACTAAATGTCACAAAACAACATAAGTATAATAATATGCTAAAATTATTGTTAATAAGAATTTATGCACATCCAATTACATTTTGTTATTATATTGTACCAAATACTTGTTATTTTAAGAAATTCAACCACATTTTGTTGCTTGTGAGAACTCTCCTTTAATCATCTAAATTACATTTTTGAAAACTTCACATGTTCATATTGATAAGAGTGTCACATTTCTCCACTGTAAGGATGTATATCTTTGCACAACTCATAAAACCTCATTAATACAGCTCAACACCTTTAACACAACGAACAAATTAAGTTCATTGGAATTAGTTTGCAGATTGGAATTTACGTGCATATTTTATTTCCCTGGTCAGCTAATTAACTATTGATTTTCAAGTAACCGTAAAAAATATCAATACATGCATACTTTTAATCAAGTTTAATTTATAACAAGAAAGTCAAATGAGAAGAGAGTTTCTAACTGACATTGGAAACTTGGCTCCAAGAATATCCTTCTGCTCGTATTTCCTCCGGCAATATCCATCTCCAAAGACCCCTCGAGTCCTGTTCATGCGCAGATCTTCACTTGCTTCGTCCATTTAGGCATATTGAAATAAAAAACATTAATCTTGACACAAATCTATTGGATAACCTGCTATGTATCAAAGTATCATAATAGTTTAACAATCAATTTGAACATTATAGCAGCACAAATGTTACGAACACGCAACTACGACAACGAACACGTGAACACGCAAAGCAACCACGAACAACCAAACGCAGATGCCAAAGCCGAGCAAAGCAGCTGGTCTTAGATGCATCGCTGATTTGGGAAGATGTAGTCCTTAAAATTGAATCTCTTAACAAACATTACAAATTACAGATTAACCGAGAAATTAACGGAAAAGTGAAAAATATTAAAAACCTAAAGAAAAAGATTAGCAATTGGAAGCTACGATTCACATGTGAAGATCCAAAGAGAAACGAAGAAAAAATCCGAGCCGCAATTGTAGAGGAAAATGTTTTTAGTGAGATTGAGAGATGAAGATCTGAAGTTGAGAGATTAAAGATTTGAAGTGCGAACCTCTCCTAGACGTATGAATTACCAGAGGTTTTATGACCTCCGTTAGTAAACCTTCGTTAAAATTAAATATTTTAGTAGTGCCTGACAAACTAAAATAGTACCCTTTCATTAAAAAAAAAAATCCTCAAATGTTTCCATGGACTATAATCTTCCTTTAATGTATTTTGAAGATGCCTTTTCAATATTAGTCATGATACAAACTTAGCAACCAATTCTAAAAAATTAAGCAGTGTTGTTAGTATGCGGTTTGATAAAGTTTTAGCCAAATCAAGAAAGTGGTCATGTTACCCATAAAAAATTCAGCAACTTGATAGGGGTGTCCACATGAAGTTCTTCCTCCGTTGGTGGCTCTGCTTTTTTGACAACGGTGACTAGGGCCGCAAACGTCGGTGGCACATCACATGTTCCAATACGCAACATTTTCCTGCATATATTTATAACTTTTCCTTAAAACAATATATTCAATTTCTGGCTTACTATTTTATCAATATTTTAGAATGTCTGATACTTACTTTTCAGTTATAAACCCACTACAATAAATATTTGTCATTATAGAAAATTACTTTGGTGATGAAGGATTATCTTGTTTTCTTTTAGAGTTAAGAATATGCTGAAGTTGTTTAAGAAAGTTTTTTTAAAATTCTCACTATTAAGATAGCATGCTATCTAGATGTGAAGGTTCATTTCTCAAGCTCATGAAAGGAAGAAGAGAGTTGAATTCAAGTTAACACACACACAGATTCAACAACACTTAAAGAACAAAATGAAAGAAGAAACATTAAAAATGGAAAGCATAGAAGATGAGCAATGGGTGAAGCACGCCACTTATAGCGGGGATCTAAGCCATCCAAACCCTAGAGAAGAGTGATGGTGCCACCACTTGCAAGCAAGATAAAGCAAAGGTGAGTTCATTTCTAGGAAGGAGAGCTCACGAAATTTGGTGGTTGAATACACAAAGTTTATAACAAAATGATCAACCTTTTTACAAGACAAGGAGCACCCTTTAAATAGGAGTTCATAGGGGTCCTTTAGCAAATACAAAAACATGAAAAGGGATTAACTAACAAACCCTAAAAACATAAGCCATGTAATTCTCGGCCAAGGGAAGAAATGTGGTTGGTGGATGCATTCCCATGAGGATTATAGGCCAAAAGAGGAAGGAGACCAAGTAGCCTTTAATGGAATAAACCAAAAAGGCAAAAGGAGACAAGGTACATGTCTACTTTTGCTTTTACTTTATGCTTTTTGCTTTCCTCTCTCTTCCATTTCATCCATGTGCTCCAATCACCATGTGCCACCTAGCCATGCTCTTCTTTCTCTTAATTACCCACAAAATAAGACAAACAAGGATTAACATGTTGGTTTAAGTTAATCCAATCTTGGTCAAAAGGTCAACTTTGGGTCAAAATCAACAAGTCAACCAAAATAAGTCAACTAGAAACCAACTTAGGGAATCCAAACTAAGGTAATGCAAAACAAAGATAAAGATGATGGAATAGAAGACTCCCCTCTAGACATGCTTCCAGTGATCCTTCTGGAGGGAGCTTCTAAGGAGTTGGTCACGCCTTCATCATCCTCCCCTTCTTGGAGAGAATTTAACCACGAATTCTTAAACCCTACATCAAAAGGAGAAAGATCACAAACATTGAATGAGTTACTTATGTTGTAGCTTGGGGGCAAGTCTAACTCATAAGCATTGTTGTTAATTCTCCTAATGACTTGAAAGGGGCCATCCCCTCTAAGGAGGAGTTTAGATTTCCTTTGAGTAGGGAATCTCTCCTTTCTCAAGTGAAGCCAAACCCAATCTCCCTCTTGGAAGATGACTTCCTTTCTTCCCTTATTACCATCCTCTTGTTGTTTCTTAACTCTCCTCTCAATGGTTTTCTTGACTTGCGAATGCAAGTCTTGGATGTACTTGGCTTTGGCCTCACCATCTTGGCAAGTCCATGCCTCATGAGTGGGTAGGGGAAGGAGGTCTAAAGGAGTTAGGGGATTGAACCCATACACAACCTCAAAAGGGGAATGAGAAGTACTGGATTGCACAACCCTATTGTAGGAAAACTCTATGTGGGGAAGAAGTTCCTCCCACTCTCTAATGTTTTGCATTATCATACATCTCAACATTTGTCCTAGGGTTCTATTAACCATCTCGGTTTGGCCATCACTTTGGGGATGGCAAATGGTGGAAAAAAGAAGCTTGGTGCCAAGTTTACCCCACAAAGTTCTCCAAAAGTGGCTTAGGAACTTGGAGTCCCTATCACTCACAATTGACCTAAGTAGGCCATGTAGTCTCACCACTTCTTTGAAGAAAAGGTTTGCAATATAAGTTGCATCATCAATCTTATGGCAAGGAATTAAATGGGCCATCTTAGAGAACCTATCCACCACCACAAAAATGGAGTCCCTACCTTTTTTTGTCCTTGGGAGACCTAAGACAAAATCCATAGAAATGTCAACTCAAGGCTTGGAAGGGATAGGCAAGGGAGTATAAAGACCATGGGGTTGGACTCTAGACTTGGCTTTCAAGCATGCTATGCAACTCTTGCAATGCCTATCTACATGCTTCCTCATGTGAGGCCAATAGAAGTGTTCTTTTAAGACTTCCAAAGTCTTGTTTTGCCCAAAATGCCCCATTAAACCTCCCTCATGTGCCTCTCTAATGAGTGAGGCTCTTAAGGAACCTTGGGGAATGCAAAGTCTCTTACCTTTGAAAAGATATTGATTGAGAAGGTAAAAGTCTTTGTAAGCCCCTTGGTGGCACTCACTATGAATGGGGGAGAAATCAATATCCTTTGGATACAATTCCTTAATATGATCAAAACTAAGAAATTTAGTTTCAAGAATGGAAAGGAGGAATGCCTTCTTGAAAGTGCATCCGCCACAATATTAGCCTTTCCTTGCTTATGTTTGATCACATATGGGAATTGCTCTAAGAACTCTACCCATCTAGCATGTCTCTTGTTTAACTTGCCTTGGCTTTTCAAAAATTTGAGTAACTCATGGTCACTATGTATCGCAAACTCCTTTCGAAGAAGATAGTGTTGCCAAGTTTTCAAAGTCCTTACAAGTTTTGTCATAGTTGGAGTAGTTGATGTGACTCCCTTTGAGTTTCTCACTAAAATAGGCTGTGGGGTGTCCTTCTTGGAGAAGCACGACCCCAATACCTACATTGGATGCATCACACTCAATTTCAAAAGTTTTGGAGAAGTTAGGGAGGGCTAAGAGTGGTGCATTGATCAATTTTTGTTTTAAAGTTTCAAAAGCCTTTTCTTGATCTTTGCCCCACTTATAGACCACTCCTTTCTTGACCAATTCATTGAGAGGGGCGGCTATGGTGCTAAAGTTTGGCACAAATCTCCTATAAAAACTAGCCAACCCATGGAAGGACCTAAACTCACTCACATTCTTTGGGGGAGGCCAATCCTTGATGACCATCACCTTTTCGTGGTCCACATGGAACCTAGAAATATCACATGATCCATCCCAAACACACATTTCTCCATGTTAGCATACAAGGATGCCTTCCTTAAGGTCTCCAACACACTCTTTAAATGATGCAAGTGGTCATCTTGAGAGATACTATAAATGAGAATGTCATCAAAGCACCACAACAAACTTCGCTAAGAACTCTCTAAGAACATGGTGCATGAGTCTCCTTAATGTACTAGGTGCCTTGGTCAAGCCAAAAGGCATGACTAACCACTCATATAATCCAAACTTAGTCTTGAAAGAGTTTTCCATTCATCACCTTCTTTGATTCTAATTTGATTGTATCCACTCTTGAAGTCTATTTTGGAAAATATGGTTGCACCATGTAACTCATCAATCAAATCATCTAACCTAGGAATGGGATGCCTATACTTGATGTTTATGTTGTTGATAGCCCTACAATCTATGCACATTCTCCATGTTCCATCTTTTTTGGGCACAAGAATCACGGGCATTGCACAAGGACTCATGCTATATTGCACCTACCCCTTTTCTAACAACTCATTCACTTGTTTTTGGATTTCCTTAGCCTCCTCGAGACTAGTCCTATAGGCTGGCCTATTAGGCAAATATGAGCCTTGTATGAAATCAATTTGGTGTTCCATACCTCTTAGGGGTGGGAGACCCTTTGGAGGTTCTTAAAAAACATCTTTGAACTCATCTAAGTCTAAGGGACATCTAGAGTGAGGGTTTTGGAAGGAGGGGGAAGATTCACTAGGATAAGCTAAGAAGATGGATTTTTGGGCAAGCATTACCTTTTTCACCCCTTTGAGGGTGATCATGCTCTTCTTGGAATCATTGCCATGCCCTTGCGCCTTCTTTTGCGCCTTCTCTTCTTTTCTTTTCTTTAACATTTGAATTTGGTCCTCATTGACTTCTCTTGGTGAAAAGGTAGTAATGTAATTTTTTGCCTTTGAAGCTAAAGGAAAACTTGTTGGCATAACCATCATGAAAAGCTTTTCTATCAAATTGCCATGGCCTTCCTAGTAAAATGTGAGTTGCTTCCATAGGCACTAATTCACATAACACCTCATCCTTGTACTTTCCAATGGAGAAGTTAATAAGGACTTGTTTGTCCACTTTGATCTCACCTTCCTCACTAAGCCAAGAAAGCTTATAGGGCTTGGCATGAGGGATGGTTTTCAAGCCAAGCTTGACCACAACCCTTGTGCTAGCCACATTAACACAACTTCCACTATTAATTATGAGGGAGCAAGTTTTGTTGTTGATTTGGCACCTTGAGTGAAAAATATTTTCTCTTTGGTTTTCAAATTCCTTAGGCACTTGGCCTAGCATGCGCCTAACCACCAACAAACCTCCTTCATTAGGTTTGATTTCATCCTCACTTGAAGATTGGGAAGAAGTGTGGGAGGAAGAACTTTTTGGGGAGGGGCGAGAAGAATGTTCACTTTCAACCTCTCCTTTAGGGTTCAAGATCATGTTTCTTTTTGTTGGGCAATTTGAAGCAATGTGACCATAGCCCAAACACTTAAAATATTTTATGGAACTAGTTCTTGAACCTTGGGAAGAGTTTGCACTTTCATGGGAGGTCCTAGAAGAATTGGTCCTAGGTGGGTGATCTTTGGAAGGAGGTTTCTCATCCTTTCTTTCTTTTCCTTTTGAAGTTCTAGAGTAGTAGTCATTGTAGGGAGTACTCCTCTTGGCCTCTTGTTTCTTTTTCAATTGACTTTCAACTTTTAAGGCCAAGTGTAAAATTTTGTCAAGAGTAGAGTACTCATACAACTCAACTACATCTTGAGCTTCCCTTCTAAGACCACTCACAAATCTAGCTACCTTTTCTTCTTCACTTTCAAATTGGAGTCCTACGTTGAGAAGTGATGAATGATTATCTTGTTCCTTTTTAAGAATATTGAATATGATGTGAGTTGATTAAGAAAGCTAAGTGAAATCCCCACTGGACATTAAGATAGCAAGCTATCTAGATGTGAAGGTTCCTTTCACAAAGCTCAAGAGAAGAAGATGATGGATTGATTCAAAACAAAAAGGATATGGAAGGCACATAAACCATAGAAAACCAAGAACAATTAAAGGAAGAAGAAAACATAAAATGGAAAGGAAAGAAATGGTAAAAATGTGAGAAGCACGCCACTACAAGGCTAGGCTAGAAGCCATGGCAACCTTGAAGATGAGTGGATGTGTGCCGCCACTTGCTATGCAAGATAAGGCTTAAAAGTATTCACTCCCAAGGGAGGAAACTCTCACAAATGGTTGAGACACAAGAGTGTTTTTACTTCAAAATGTTCAACCCTTTTACATGTCTAGGAGCACCCCTTATATAGAAGAGTTTAGGGGCCTCTAAGCAAATAAAAGATACCTAAGGATGTCTCTACAAAAACCTAACCCTAGCTTCTAGAAACTAGGTCAAATAAGGTTACAAAAATGAGAGACAAAAGAGCTAACTATGGTGTGTGCAAGGCTAATTTCGTTCTAGGACAAAAGGAGACCAAGAATATGTCTCATATGTCTCTAGAAAGTGGCCATAGTGTGCTAAAAACAAAGGAGACCAAAGGTACATAGGTACACTTGCTTTATGCCTTTTTCTTTATGCTTTATGCCTTTGCTTTACTCTCTCCTCCACATCATTTATGCTCCCCAATCACCATGTGCCACCTAGCATTGCTTTCTTACTCCTAATTAACCTACAAAGCAAATAAACATAGATTAGCATGTTGGCTTAAGTCAAGTCAACTATAGTCAACAAGTCAAACCTAGTCAAAGGTCAACAAGTCAACTAAAGTTGATTCAACTAAGTCAACTTAGGGAATCAAAAATAACAAGCATAAATGAAAGGGATGAAGGATTAGTGAACTTCCTTTCTAAACATGCTTAGTCTTCTTAAGCATGTGCCTCCATCCTTGATTGAGGTCAATCCTTCATCATCCTCCCCTTCTTGGAGAGAATTTGACCACAAATTCTTTAAGCCTTTGTGGATGGAACTTGACTTGATTTGGGGGAGGATTTGCGCCTCCCTTTTATGAGCTTTTGTTCCATCCTTTCTAAGGGTATTACCCCTAGCTTTGGTTAGGCCATCTTTATTTTCTAGACTACTCTTCCTCTCTTGCTTATGCTTTGGGCCTTCCTTTTTGGCTTGGGAAGAGAAGGAAGAGTGATGCACATCTTGCTTTGGAAGAATTTTTTTGTAGGCAAGTAACACCTTGGTTAAAGCTTGCCCCTTTTCTTTTTCTTCTTTATCTTTTCTTATTTTATTTCTATCCTTATTAACTTCTTGAGGTGTTAGAGGTTGTAAAGTTGTCTTTTTCCCATTTTTGAAGAAAATGTATTGGTTGGTATAGCCATCATGTAAAGTTTGTTTATCAAATTGCCATGGCCTACCTAGTAAGATATGTGTGACTTCCATGGGAACAACATCACATAACACCTCATCTTTATAGCTTCCTATAGAGAAGTTAATTAGGACTTGTTTATTGACATCTATTTCTCCCTCTTTACTTATCCAAGAAAGCTTATAGGGCTTAGCATGAGGAATGGTCTCTAAGCTAAGCTTTTCCACCAACCTTGTGCTAGCTACATTGGTACTACTTCCTCCATCAATAATTAGAGAGCAAACCCATTTGTTAATTTTGCATCTAGATTGAAAAATGTTTTCTCTTTGAGTTGGCTCAAGCTCACTTTGATCTTGACCTATCATGCGTCTTAATAACATAGGGTCTTTCTCAAAAATTTTAGTTTTACTAGAGGAAGAAGATTCTTTTGAAAGAGAATGGGGAGATGAGTGTTCACTTTCAACATTATTCCTCTTCTTTAAGATCATGGTCCTTTTGGTTGGGCAATTTAAAGCAATGTGATTATAACCCAAACATTTAAAACATTTAATGGAACTTGATCTTTGAGAAGTGGAATGGTGAATGTGATCACTTGGTGACTTACTTTTACTTGGTGGTTCTTGATGAGAGTTAGAAGGGAACTTATCATGTTTCATTTTATCATTTCCCTTCCATGAGTGACTAAAGTAGTGGTTGGGTGAGTAACTCTTCCTTGCCCTTCTTTTTCTTTTCAATTGAATTTCAATCCCAAGGGCAAGTGTGAAAACATTTTCAAGAGTGGAGTACTCATACAACTCTACTTGGTCTTGTATGTCTCTCCTAAGACCACTCACAAATCTTTTTATTTTTTCTTTGTTAGTTTCTTTTATTTCAACCCTATGCATTTGAGACTCTAATTCTTTAAAGTACTCACTCACACTCATAGAACCTTGGTGAAGCCTTTGGAGCTTCAAAAGAAGTTCCTTCCTATAGGAGGGAGGAACAAATCTAGTGCGCATAAGAGTTTTAATGTCCATCCAAGAAGCCGCGGGTGGCCCTTGGTCATAATTCTTACAAACTTTATGCCACCAAGTATTGGCATACTCCAAAAATCCTAAAACTACTAGATCAACTTGTGTTTGATCCTTTACATGATTTTCATTGAAAATTTGATCAACTTTAGCTTCCCAATCAAGGAAGACTTTGGGATCACTTCCTCCATAGAACTTAGGAATCTTTGGAGTTTGCTTCTCTTGTGATGGGTTGCGCCTAGAATGCCCTCTTTTCCTAGCCTCTCTTTCTTGCTCTTTAGCTTCAAGCCTTTGAATGTGCTCTTGGATTCTTAGGTCACTTTGCTCTTTGTCTTTTCTTAATTGTTCAAAGGCCTCTTTCCTAGACAACTCCAAATCCCGAAGCAATCTCATCAATGTATTGTTTTTGTTTGGTGTAGGTGCATTTGATGAACTTGCCATGATTCCTACAACAAAAACACTCAAATCCGAGACAAAATAAATGGATTAGAGGTTAGACAACATGAAAACCGAGACCAAATCCAACCCAAATTGTAACCCAAGTGTTTAGATCACTCTCCCAAAGTAACAAGGCAAGGCTAGCACTCAAAATCCACCAAAGGAGTGAAGCAAACACTTTTAAAAACTTGTTCAAAGCCTTTCAAATGCAAGACAAGTGATTCGGCCACAACATCCCAAGAGTTTCAAGAAAAGAAAACTACTAAGACACAACAAAGAACACCTAGTGACAAGCAAGAAAAGCACAAAAACAAGAAAGTTTAACTTCTAAGGAAATTTTGTTTTAAAGACAAAACTTGAATAAGACTAAAGCAATGAAAAACACTTTTAAAGACTCTATGGAAAGCATTTGAACAAGCCAAGATTATACCTCAAATTATGCATACACCAAGAAAGATCATAACCAAGTTAAAACATGGAACTAATTTGCCAATATCACCCAAAATCCAAGTATAAAATTTGGTAGCATAACACCTAGTAAAAATGGCCAAATGGATTCACCAAGCATTGTAAAAGCTCTCAGCCAAACTGTTTTTGTTCTTGAAAACACTTTTTCTTTTCAAAACTAGGTACTTAAAATGATGAGAAGGATGTTTTAGGGTGTCTTGAACACTTAGTTCCTTAAAATTAGGTCAAAATCAATTTCAAGGAGCATACAACAACACAAGGCATAGATCTCAAGCAATAGTTCAAAAACTTAGAAACAAAAACAAGAAAACTCAAAGAAGCATATGACAAGAGACTCAAGCAAAAGTTAGACACATTTAAAGACTCAACATGACATACACAAAGACACAAACATGTAGCTATCATGCATTTAAACTCATGGATTTGAGGCTCAAAGACTAAGCATCCAAAGACATGTTATCCAACCACATTTAGGAGCTTAAAGAGGTGCAAAACCGAAGCCAAAATTGCCACAACATAACCTGAAAACGTTGTTTTTCGTATTCTCGGCAGCTCTGACCTTTGCTCACTCATTTGATCATAACTCACTCCACAGAACTCCAAATGCGTTGGTTCTTTTTTTGCTGGAAACTAGACACAAAGAGCTTTCTTTTGACACCATGAACGTAACTTTTGGACAACTGAGATGGTGCAGTTTATTGTTTTAAAATCGTCACGTTTTCTGCCAGCACTGTTTTTGTGTGTAATGGAAGTGGATTTGAACCATACCAAGATAGCTACAACAAGACAAGGTTAGCACATGAAAAGCACCATATTCAAGATAACCTAGGCTCTAGATACCAAATGATGAATGATTATCTTGTTCCTTTTTAAGAATATTGAATATGATGTGAGTTGATTAAGAAAGCTAAGTGAAATCCCCACTGGACATTAAGATAGCAAGCTATCTAGATGTGAAGGTTCCTTTCACAAAGCTCAAGAGAAGAAGATGATGGATTGATTCAAAACAAAAAGGATATGGAAGGCACATAAACCATAGAAAACCAAGAACAATTAAAGGAAGAAGAAAACATAAAATGGAAAGGAAAGAAATGGTAAAAATGTGAGAAGCACGCCACTACAAGGCTAGGCTAGAAGCCATGGCAACCTTGAAGATGAGTGGATGTGTGCCGCCACTTGCTATGCAAGATAAGGCTTAAAAGTATTCACTCCCAAGGGAGGAAACTCTCACAAATGGTTGAGACACAAGAGTGTTTTTACTTCAAAATGTTCAACCCTTTTACATGTCTAGGAGCACCCCTTATATAGAAGAGTTTAGGGGCCTCTAAGCAAATAAAAGATACCTAAGGATGTCTCTACAAAAACCTAACCCTAGCTTCTAGAAACTAGGTCAAATAAGGTTACAAAAATGAGAGACAAAAGAGCTAACTATGGTGTGTGCAAGGCTAATTTCGTTCTAGGACAAAAGGAGACCAAGAATATGTCTCATATGTCTCTAGAAAGTGGCCATAGTGTGCTAAAAACAAAGGAGACCAAAGGTACATAGGTACACTTGCTTTATGCCTTTTTCTTTATGCTTTATGCCTTTGCTTTACTCTCTCCTCCACATCATTTATGCTCCCCAATCACCATGTGCCACCTAGCATTGCTTTCTTACTCCTAATTAACCTACAAAGCAAATAAACATAGATTAGCATGTTGGCTTAAGTCAAGTCAACTATAGTCAACAAGTCAAACCTAGTCAAAGGTCAACAAGTCAACTAAAGTTGATTCAACTAAGTCAACTTAGGGAATCAAAAATAACAAGCATAAATGAAAGGGATGAAGGATTAGTGAACTTCCTTTCTAAACATGCTTAGTCTTCTTAAGCATGTGCCTCCATCCTTGATTGAGGTCAATCCTTCATGGACTCCATCATTTTAAAATATTCATTCACACACATGGACCCTTGTTAAAGCCTTTGGAGTTTCAAAAGAGTCTCCCTCCTATAGTAGGAAGGAACAAATCTAGCGCGCATCAAAGTTTTAATGTCCATCCTAGAGGCCGCGGGTGGCTCTTGGTTAATATTGTCCATACACAATTGATGCCATCATGTCATGGCATAATCCTCAAGTTCTAAAACTACTAAGTCTACTTGCTCTTGATCACTAACTAAATGAATATTAAATATTTTGTCCACTTTTTGCTCCCATTCAATGTAGAGGTTTGGATCATTCTCCCCCTTGAACTTTGGAATCTTGATTGGTGGAGGTTGTCTTTGTGGGAGTTGATTGCGCCTTCCACCTCCATCATGGTCGTGCCTTCTTCTTCTTCCACCGTGGCTAGAGTCCTCGGAAGAGGACCTCCTCCTTCTCCTCTCATCTTCTCTAAGCTCAAGTCTTTGAATGTGCTCTTGTAGGAAGACCTCACTTTGTCTCCTATCCGCCCTCAATTGATCAAAAGTTTCCCTTCTACTCACTTCCATCTCACGTAGGATGTTGGCAAGGGTGATTTGTTAACTTTCTTGGGCCATAGGAGTCACCATGGGAGGGAAATAAGGTGATGACGATTCCTCCTCCTCTTCCACCTCAAAGATTGGATCCATATTCATGTTCCTACA
Organism: Vigna unguiculata; assembly: GCF_037176805.1. Lineage (NCBI taxonomy): Eukaryota > Viridiplantae > Streptophyta > Magnoliopsida > Fabales > Fabaceae > Vigna > Vigna unguiculata. The sequence continues at coordinate 25,216,019 of NC_140802.1, forward strand.
CCAAAACTCACCAAAAATCGAGACAAGCAAGATGTTAGCTAATAAAACAAGCCCAAACCCGAGACCAAGTGTGGTCTTTACAAGCACCCAAGTGTTTTTTATCACACTCCCAAAGCACCAAGCAAGGCTAGCACTTAAAATCCTTCCAAACAAGTGAAAACACCTTAAAAAAAGATGAAAACCTTTTCAAAGAAAAACAAGTGGCTCAGCCACAACACTCTAGGAAAACAAGGAAAAGAAAACAACTAAGACAAAACAAAGATTACCTAAAGACAAGAAAGCAAAGCTCAAAAACAAGAAAGTTTAACTTCTAAGGAAATTTGTTTTAAAGACAAAACTTGAACAAGACTAAAGCAATGAAAAGCACTTTTAAAGACTCTATGGAAAACATTAGAACAAGCCAAGATTATACCTCAAGTTATGCATACACCTAGAAAGATCATAACTAAGTTAAAGCATGGAACTAATTTGCCAATATCACCTAAAATCCAAGTAGAAAATTTGGTAGCATAACACCTAGTAAAAATGGCCAAATGGATTCACCAAGCAATGCATTAGCTCTCGACCAAACTGTTTTTAGTCATGAAAATAATTTTTCTTTTCAAAATTAGGTACTTAAGATGATGAGAAGGATATTTTAGGGTGTCTTGAACACTTAGTTCCTTAAAAATTAGGTCAAAATCAATTTCAATAAGCATACAACAACACAAGGCATAGATCTCATGCAATAGCTCAAATACTTAGAAACAAGAACAAGAAAACTCAAAGAAGCATATGACAAGAGACTCAAAAGTAGCTAGGAACATTTTAAGAAGACTTTCAACATGTGAAGAAAAATTTTGGCATGGTAACAACTTAGCAAGCTCTCAACCAAAGGAAACATAAGCACCAAAATTTCATGTTTTCACTTTACCAAGTAATATATATATATCAAGAGATAAGGTTTTTAGATACTTTAACCTCAAGTGAAGTGGAAAAATTATGCGTACACCATCTTGAACACCAAAAGGCCGAGAGCTCTCCAAGCCAAACAAGCCACCAAAACAAAGGTTAGCACAAGAAAAACACCATATTCAAGATAACCTAGGCTCTAGATACTAAATGATGAAGGGTTATCTTGTTTTCTTTTAGAGTTAAGAATATGGTGAAGTTGTTGAAGAAAGGTTTTTGAAAATTCCCACTAGACATTAAGATAGCATGCTATCTAGATATGAAGGTTCATTTCTCAAGCTCATGAAAGGAAGAAGAGAGTTGGATTCAAGTTAACACACACACGGATTCAACAACACTTAAAGAACAAAATGAAAGAAGAAACATCAAAAATGGAAAGCATAAAAGATGAGCAATGGGTGAAGCACGCCACTTATAGGGGGGATCTAAGCCAACCAAACCCTATAGATGAGTGATGGTGTCGCCACTTGCAAGCAAGATAAGGCATATGTGAGTTCACTTCTAGGAAGGAAAGCTCACAGAATTTTGTGGTTGAATACACAAAGTTTATAACAAAATGATCAACCCTTTTACAAGACAAGGAGCACCCTTTAAATAGGAGTTCATAGGGGTCCTTTAGCAAATACAAAAACATGAAAAGGGATTAACTAACAAACCCTAAAAACCTAAGCCATGTAATTCTCGGCCAAGGGAAGCAATGTGGTTGGTGGATGCATTCCCATGAGGATTATAGGCCAAAAGAGGAAGGAGACCAAGTAGCCTTTAATGGAATAAACCAAAAAGGCAAAAGGAGACAAGGTACATGTCTACTTTTGCTTTTACTTTATGCTTTTTGCTTTCCTCTCTCTTCCACTTCATCCATGTGCTCCAATCACCATGTGCCACCTAGCCATGCTCTACTTTCTCTTAATTACCTACAAAATAAGACAAACAAGGATTAGCATGTTGGTTTAAGTTAATCCAATCTTGGTCAAAAGGTCAACTTTGGGTCAAATCAACAAGTCAACCAAAATAAGTCAACTAGAAACCAACTTAGGGAATCCAAACTAAGGTAATGCAAAACAAAGATAAAGATGATGGAATAGAAGACTCCCCTCTAGACATGCTTCTAGTGATCCTTCTTGAGGGAGCTTCTAAGGAGTTGGTCACGCCTTCATCATTTGGCGTGAATATATCAACAAAGTTATAAGTTTGATTTTGTTTCATTTTATTGGATGTGAGATAGAAAGAGAAGTTGGTAATTAACCTTGCAATAGGCAATGTTGTCACATCCGCATGTTAAGTGACCATTGGCTATGTCAACAGCTTTAGGGCCCCCTCCTCCATCACTCCTCTTTTAACACATATATATTATTAATGCAAGTATATAGAACAATAAAATTAAATAAATGCAATATTAAAGTAATTTAATACCATATAAAAGTCAATGGCAATGAAATTCAGCCACCGATTATCATCATGACAAATTTTCAGCATCTTAGCTAATGGAGTAGAATTGTGAGCACAAGTCGAAGATGCATTAACATTACTCAGAAAATAGTAAGGTATGCGTATTTCTCGTCAATAGATTCTAAATATTCTAATTGACTAATTTAAATCATTTGTAAAAGAAGGCATATGTATTTATAATCAATCATATCATATCAGATAAAATAGGACCTACAATAAGTGAAACCTATTTATAATTTAGCATATTTATAAATTTAGCATGTGCATATTATTTATATTTTCCCTAAAATTGAAGGAAGAGAAGAAATAAACTTATCTGACTTATATAAGGAAGAAAGTAAAGAATTTTGAGCACAAAATCTTTACTCCTAACCTGCTTATAAACAAGATAAGACTTCAAATCTTGCCTCATTCCACAAAACCTCAACATCTGGTTGAAGACTATTAAGTAATCTTAAATATATATAAGCTCATGAAAGTAATATAATAGAGACATGAAAGTAAAAATTGGTTGAAGACTTACCCTTTAGGCGTTTATCTGGTTTTGCACTGAGGGCAAGCTTGGTTCCCCTCGCTTTAGGCAAAGTAAAAATATAACCACAAACTTCTTAATTTTGTGGGTCTAAAAACACAACAAACATGGTTTCCTTTTCTATTTCACTTTTGCATCAAATTAAGAGCAAAAACTAGTTACATACTCTAATTTGGACAACTTTGGCACCTTTGGAGAAAACATAAGATACTTGGCAAGCAAACATTCACTTCACCTGCAGCACACTAGAGGTACATCCTGAGAAATGATTGGGAGGAAAATAATAATATATGTGAAAATTATGAGCAAAACTAAGATATATCTTACAATAAAATTATTTACTATTGAAATATTTTGAACATGAGCTAATTAAGCATTATAAGCTTAACATGTTTTGTGAATGCACATTAATCATTAATTATATATATATATATATATATATATAATCATATATATATATATATATATATAATTAATGATTACCCAATTCAAGTCAATCCAAAAGCGTGGGAAATTTAAAACTTTTATTATCATATAATAAAACATCATTCCATAGCTTATAAAGTGAAACAATGTTCAAGTATCTCTCAAAAGTTTACATATCATTTCAAAATCTAAAATCAATAAAACATAGTAATAAAGTCCCATGATCATCCCCTCTCCGCAGTTAAGCCTCACCAGCTCCACCTGCATCATCACCTGCTCACGTGTACCGCGTACACGATCATCGCCAAACACAAGTAGATAGGGTGAGCTAACAGATGAAACACATAAAAATATACCAAACACACATATACTTGTATAATCGATAAAATAATATAACAATAACACAAACTCTTCCTTTATACCGCATGGCCACAACCATATAGAAGATCCCTTCATTTCCCACAGAACATTACTCCATTTCCATCACATGGCCACCACCATGTACACCGATGCACCTCGTGGAAGACTCATTACCTTTCCTCCACATGGCCACCATCATGTATATTAAAGTACATAAGGGAACCTCGTTCCAGTCCTTTCACATGGCCACAACCATGTTAGCAGTGTTCTACATCTCCTATTAAGTATCTCAAAGCGTCCTGCTGCCACACCTATCGGCCACAACCGATAGAGCACGTGCAGAAACCATGCTACGGATCATACACCATAACACCAGGTGGAGTTCCCAAATACGAACATAGTCTGTAACGTCCTAAGACTACCAAACTTGTCAGCAAAACACTGAGGAGGGCAATCCATCTGGACCCATCCGTACTGGCCACAACCAACACACTCCCACCGGCAATGATGTGACCCCAACAAGCCCAAGCTCAAGTGCATCAACAAGCCTAAGCCCACATCAAGGCCCAATCACTAGAAGCATGATGAGAAAGATTCACATGGGCCTCTCACAAGATGATCAAGTCAATCATGGGCTTTTTACATTATTCACATGGGCTAAAGAAATCTCTAAAATATGAGATTATGCATGAAGGAAATAGTATAGATTTAAATTGGGCCATTGTTTAGGCCTTGTTTTTCTAGAATAATAAGTCAAACATTGTGTAGTAAAATTGATAAAATTGGGCTTGACTAAGCCCAATAGGAGATTTGGCCATGAGCTACCAAAGGTCAAAGGTAGACTAAGTGGAAGTCAACATTCCTTCCTACACCTCATGGATCATGCATCCCATGGAGCCAAGTCCACACTCCACCCATGTGCCTCCTTCATCCAAGGGCTAAGAGAGTGTCTTCTTTTCCAAGCCTTCATCCAAAGGCTAGGAAGATGCCTCCTTCTCCAAGCCACCATCCAAGGGTGATGATTAAAGCTTCTCCTCCAAGCTTAATCTAAGGGCCAAGAATTAGTCTAGCTTTTAGGCTTACATATAAAAGCCAAAAGTAGACCATTTGTACATTTTAACTCTTGAAATTTCTAATAGAATATTTGTGTTGAGATCACTCCACTCTTCTATTATTTTGAGAGCACACATGGCTAACCTTCTCCTTCATCTCCTCTAGCCACCTTCCATACCATAGCTTCACTTCTACTCTTCATCTTCACCAAAAACCTCCATTGCCTAGAGCTCTTCTTGCTCTTATCTTCATTTCCGCTGCATTTCATCTTCTTTTTGGTGTCTTCCATGGATCTCCTTCCTCTCCTACACCAAGGACGTCCATCAATTGGTATCTAGAGCCATCCAAGCCTTTGGTGCATCCATCCTCTTGGTTTGGGTAAGGTTCTTGGTCCATACATGTCTCTTGTTTCAATTTCCGTTTTGTCTCTCTTCTCCACTGTTTTCTTCACTTTTGCTGCTGTTTTTTCATGTTTTTTAAGCTCTCCACGGTTTGACATTGAGGCTACATGAATCTCCATTGATTCATCTTGTAGTACTCCTTGCTTCATTGGTGCAAATCTGTTTTTAGGTTCCATTTTCGTATTCCAGCACTTGTTCTTTTCTTCCTTGCTGTTTTTCTTCATTTTAATCGGTGCATCTTTCAATTTTCAGTTCCTTATATTGTGTTTTGTCTTAAGTCATGTTTTAGCACTTTAATTCATCTTAATTTTCGTTCATATGGCTGAATTCTGCACTTGCTTGATGAGAACCAAGTCCTACATCACACAAAATGAGCTATGAACTTCAAGTGATGCTTGTGGATGTGTAAGGCAATGGTCTCACTGTTTTTCGTCCATTTCACCGATTGGATTGTGCTTTTGAGTGTTTAAGATGTTCTTCTATGATTCATACTTGATTTTAGATCATAATCAAGTTCATTCAACTTGAATTTTCATAGAACATCTTACAATTTCCGTGAGCAATTCTGCTCCAGTTTGTTTTTCCAGATTTCACTGCACGCACACCTACTGTTTGAGATTTGTCATGACTCACTACCTGGTCCAAATTTTAATCTGAATTTTTCCTCATTTAGCTAACATCCAGACGAAACATACAAAAAAAGAATCATTCAAAAATGTTGAGTACAAAAAAAAATGAAAAATCGGCGAAGTTGAGGAAAATTTTCACGTTTTCTGGCGCATTGGTCTCGGGAATTTTATGTTTTACTGCTGTTTTGTGCGATTTGTGGTGCTTTTAAGTGCTCTTTGTTATTCTAATTGATTCCTTGATTGTGTACTCTATATTGCCTTGAGTTTGCCTTCAATAGAAGTGGAATTTATTCCCTCAATTTGGCACAAAATTGCAATGAGTACAGTGGCTGTTTTTGAGCACTTTTTCTTCACTATTTTCAGTTTTTTTTCATCTATTCTAGTGCATTTCTAGGTTCCTTTTTGTGGTGCTTGCCTTTCTTTCCAGCCTTTAATTTCTTGCTTGTCACTTCTTGAATCTCCTTCTAGTCATGTTTCATTTCAATTATCTTTTGGTTTAACATTTCTAATTAGCTTTTCTTGCTTTCTCCTTTGTTTGGGTTCATATACTTGACTCTTGGTTATTGGTTGTGATTGATGATGCTATGAAGTTTAGAATGGTTTCTATGATTTGGTAGCATCTTAGGTGGTGGATATTGAAGTAGAATTTTAGCTTGTGTGCTTATTCTTTTCCTCACCTATTGAGAGTTTTGGACCTATTCATTTGAGAGAGTGTGTGCTAACTCCATTGCTTGGTATAGTTTTCTTGCTGTTTTGTTTTTTTTGGTGCAGGTTTGGTGGCTGTTTTGGCCTTAAAACCAAGGCTATAGTTGCTGTTTTGCACTTCATTTTGGTGGCTTAAGGTGCTTACAAGTGCCTTACTTGGTGGTGGTCTTTGTTCAAATCAAAAGGAGCCTACAAGCCAAGCTATTGGCTCTTGATTTTGTGCAAATTGGCAGCACTTTGGCAGCACATTTGGAGTTGCATTGTTTCTTATTTTTTTGGCTTTATTTCATTGTACTTTGTACTTCTTTTTGGCACATCTTATTTGGTACCAATTTGAAGCCTCCTTGATTGTGAAATTGCATCTTTTGAGCATCAAAATTTGAGATATTAAGTGGCTTGAGGTTGCTTCATTTTGAGTACCAAATTAGTGAACCAAATTTGCTTTCAAGTTCTCAATTGTATCCATGGCCTACTTAGGTGTCTTGGGGAACCAAAGGTGTTCAATCCCATCTCTTAAGTAGAACCTTTTTCATATTATAGTGCAACGTTTTAGTAAGTGAGTGTGTTGAAAGTTCTAAGTGCTTTCTCACCTTGCTTTTAGGCCGCATAGATTAGACGCTTAGTGGTGTTAATTTGTGAGACCAAAGTCTCTAAAATTTTTGCCATTTAGGGGTTCGTTTTTAGTGTTAGTCTTTTCTTTTCTTTGAGTCTTGTTTGTGCTTGTTGTGTGTTTTGCCTCATGTGATTCTATCTACTTATTACTTGAACATTTGTGTGAACTTTGAGTACTTTTTCAAGTGTAACCTTGGCAAGGATTGGCCTTGGTACTTAAGAAGTCCGTGAGACTCACCTCGCTTACTTGGAGGTACACTTGTGCTAGTCCTCTTCTTTCACCCTTTTATCCAAGTGCATAAGTTCATTCAATCATCATGAGTACATATTCTACATATAGTCCTAGGTTGACTAAGCATGATAGTCATGAGTTGCATCATACATTTCATAGTGACATTCCATTCTTTGGGGAGGATATAGGTCAACTATCATTCATAGATTGGATGTGGGATATAGAGAAGTTGGTGCAACCATTCTTTAATAGATATAGTCAGTATGATATTCTTAGGCATGTCATTTCTAGATTTGTAGGACGTGCATGTGAGTGGTGGCATCAAAGGCAATTTCAAGTGGAAAAGGGAAGAGCATCATGCATTAATACCTTTTATGAACTAAAAGCATGCATGTGGAAACATTTTGTTCCCTCTTCATATAGGATCACTCGAGAGCAACAGTCTCGACTAGAAAACTTCATTGATATAGGAGATGCATTCATTCAAAATCTAAAGAAGTTTTCTCGTCAAGAAAGAGATTTTAAAGATAAACTTGACTTGCTCTTGAGTAAGAAAAGAGAAATTGAAAAGCAAAGAGAAATTAAAAAGCAAAGAGACCATGTGCAAAAAGAGCAAGAGGAGAAGGAAAGAAGAGATAGAGAGGAAGAGGAAAGGAAAGAATCTGACAGGGTATTGAGAGAAAAGAGAGCAAAAATAGAGCTTGAAAAGAAAGAGAAAGAGGAAGAAGAAATCCTACTCAATAAAGGAGTGCTACTAAAGGCACTTCCGACCCCCACAATTCTCATTGAATCAGGAATTTTAAAGGGAGTGCTCAAATCTTTTAACTCTTCTCATTACATCAATCATTCTCATTTCTTCAAACCAATCTTTACTTTTGCTGAGTTTTTCAAGCCAATTTCCCTTCCCATTTTTTTAAACTCCTCAAAATATTTTACAAAATCAGACTTTGAGTTAATGTTGCCTACTAGGTTTGAGACAACTCAAAGTACACAAAATTATTTTTGTGAAGTAGGTCTTGTTCATCTTCAAGTAACTTTCAACAATACAACAAGACCTTCTTTTGTCCTCTACTTTAGATATACTCCTGCTTATCAGTATGGTGTTCATTCCACTTTCAATATATCTCATTTAATTTCTTTTGTAGGATCCATGGAGGATGAACACCAAGATTTGAGGGCAAATCCTCTTCAAGGGGGAGGGGATGATGTGACCCCAACAAGCCCAAGCTCAAGTGCATCAACAAGCCCAAGCCCACATCAAGGCCCAATCACTAGAAGCATGATGAGAAAGATTCACATGGGCCTCTCACAAGATGATCAAGTCAATCATGGGCTTTTTACATTATTCACATGGGCTAAAGAAATCTCTAAAATATGAGATTATGCATGAAGGAAATAGTATAGATTTAAATTGGGCCATTGTTTAGGCCTTGTTTTTCTAGAATAATAAGTCAAACATTGTGTAGTAAAATTGATAAAATTGGGCTTGACTAAGCCCAATAGGAGATTTGGCCATGAGCTACCAAAGGTCAAAGGTAGACTAAGTGGAAGTCAACATTCCTTCCTACACCTCATGGATCATGCATCCCATGGAGCCAAGTCCACACTCCACCCATGTGCCTCCTTCATCCAAGGGCTAAGAGAGTGTCTTCTTTTCCAAGCCTTCATCCAAAGGCTAGGAAGATGCCTCCTTCTCCAAGCCACCATCCAAGGGTGATGATTAAAGCTTCTCCTCCAAGATTAATCTAAGGGCCAAGAATTAGTCTAGCTTTTAGGCTTACATATAAAAGCCAAAAGTAGACCATTTGTACATTTTAACTCTTGAAATTTCTAATAGAATGTTTGTGTTGAGATCACTCCACTCTTCTATTATTTTGAGAGCACACATGGCTAACCTTCTCCTTCATCTCCTCTAGCCACCTTCCATACCATAGCTTCACTTCTACTCTTCATCTTCACCAAAAACCTCCATTGCCTAGAGCTCTTCTTGCTCTTATCTTCATTTCCGCTGCATTTCATCTTCTTTTTGGTGTCTTCCATGGATCTCCTTCCTCTCCTACACCAAGGACGTCCATCAATTGGTATCTAGAGCCATCCAAGCCTTTGGTGCATCCATCCTCTTGGTTTGGGTAAGGTTCTTGGTCCATACATGTCTCTTGTTTCAATTTCCGTTTTGTCTCTCTTCTCCACTGTTTTCTTCACTTTTGCTGCTGTTTTTTCATGTTTTTTAAGCTCTCCACGGTTTGACATTGAGGCTACATGAATCTCCATTGATTCATCTTGTAGTACTCCTTGCTTCATTGGTGCAAATCTGTTTTTAGGTTCCATTTTCGTATTCCAGCACTTGTTCTTTTCTTCCTTGCTGTTTTTCTTCATTTTAATCGGTGCATCTTTCAATTTTCAGTTCCTTATATTGTGTTTTGTCTTAAGTCATGTTTTAGCACTTTAATTCATCTTAATTTTCGTTCATATGGCTGAATTCTGCACTTGCTTGATGAGAACCAAGTCCTACATCACACAAAATGAGCTATGAACTTCAAGTGATGCTTGTGGATGTGTAAGGCAATGGTCTCACTGTTTTTCGTCCATTTCACCGATTGGATTGTGCTTTTGAGTGTTTAAGATGTTCTTCTATGATTCATACTTGATTTTAGATCATAATCAAGTTCATTCAACTTGAATTTTCATAGAACATCTTACAATTTCCGTGAGCAATTCTGCTCCAGTTTGTTTTTCCAGATTTCACTGCACGCACACCTACTGTTTGAGATTTGTCATGACTCACTACCTGGTCCAAATTTTAATCTGAATTTTTCCTCATTTAGCTAACATCCAGACGAAACATACAAAAAAAGAATCATTCAAAAATGTTGAGTACAAAAAAAAATGAAAAATCGGCGAAGTTGAGGAAAATTTTCACGTTTTCTGGCGCATTGGTCTCGGGAATTTTATGTTTTACTGCTGTTTTGTGCGATTTGTGGTGCTTTTAAGTGCTCTTTGTTATTCTAATTGATTCCTTGATTGTGTACTCTATATTGCCTTGAGTTTGCCTTCAATAGAAGTGGAATTTATTCCCTCAATTTGGCACAAAATTGCAATGAGTACAGTGGCTGTTTTTGAGCACTTTTTCTTCACTATTTTCAGTTTTTTTTTCATCTATTCTAGTGCATTTCTAGGTTCCTTTTTGTGGTGCTTGCCTTTCTTTCCAGCCTTTAATTTCTTGCTTGTCACTTCTTGAATCTCCTTCTAGTCATGTTTCATTTCAATTATCTTTTGGTTTAACATTTCTAATTAGCTTTTCTTGCTTTCTCCTTTGTTTGGGTTCATATACTTGACTCTTGGTTATTGGTTGTGATTGATGATGCTATGAAGTTTAGAATGGTTTCTATGATTTGGTAGCATCTTAGGTGGTGGATATTGAAGTAGAATTTTAGCTTGTGTGCTTATTCTTTTCCTCACCTATTGAGAGTTTTGGACCTATTCATTTGAGAGAGTGTGTGCTAACTCCATTGCTTGGTATAGTTTTCTTGCTGTTTTGTTTTTTTTGGTGCAGGTTTAGTGGCTGTTTTGGCCTTAAAACCAAGGCTATAGTTGCTGTTTTGCACTTCATTTTGGTGGCTTAAGGTGCTTACAAGTGCCTTACTTGGTGGTGGTCTTTGTTCAAATCAAAAGGAGCCTACAAGCCAAGCTATTGGCTCTTGATTTTGTGCAAATTGGCAGCACTTTGGCAGCACATTTGGAGTTGCATTGTTTCTTATTTTTTTGGCTTTATTTCATTGTACTTTGTACTTCTTTTTGGCACATCTTATTTGGTACCAATTTGAAGCCTCCTTGATTGTGAAATTGCATCTTTTGAGCATCAAAATTTGAGATATTAAGTGGCTTGAGGTTGCTTCATTTTGAGTACCAAATTAGTGAACCAAATTTGCTTTCAAGTTCTCAATTGTATCCATGGCCTACTTAGGTGTCTTGGGGAACCAAAGGTGTTCAATCCCATCTCTTAAGTAGAACCTTTTTCATATTATAGTGCAACGTTTTAGTAAGTGAGTGTGTTGAAAGTTCTAAGTGCTTTCTCACCTTGCTTTTAGGCCGCATAGATTAGACGCTTAGTGGTGTTAATTTGTGAGACCAAAGTCTCTAAAATTTTTGCCATTTAGGGGTCCGTTTTTAGTGTTAGTCTTTTCTTTTCTTTGAGTCTTGTTTGTGCTTGTTGTGTGTTTTGCCTCATGTGATTCTATCTACTTATTACTTGAACATTTGTGTGAACTTTGAGTACTTTTTCAAGTGTAACCTTGGCAAGGATTGGCCTTGGTACTTAAGAAGTCCGTGAGACTCACCTCGCTTACCTGGAGGTACACTTGTGCTAGTCCTCTTCTTTCACCCTTTTATCCAAGTGCATAAGTTCATTCAATCATCATGAGTACATATTCTACATATAGTCCTAGGTTGACTAAGCATGATAGTCATGAGTTGCATCATACATTTCATAGTGACATTCCATTCTTTGGGGAGGATATAGGTCCACTATCATTCATAGATTGGATGTGGGATATAGAGAAGTTGGTGCAACCATTCTTTAATAGATATAGTCAGTATGATATTCTTAGGCATGTCATTTCTAGATTTGTAGGACGTGCATGTGAGTGGTGGCATCAAAGGCAATTTCAAGTGGAAAAGGGAAGAGCATCATGCATTAATACCTTTTATGAACTAAAAGCATGCATGTGGAAACATTTTGTTCCCTCTTCATATAGGATCACTCGAGAGCAACAGTCTCGACTAGAAAACTTCATTGATATAGGAGATGCATTCATTCAAAATCTAAAGAAGTTTTCTCGTCAAGAAAGAGATTTTAAAGATAAACTTGACTTGCTCTTGAGTAAGAAAAGAGAAATTGAAAAGCAAAGAGAAATTAAAAAGCAAAGAGACCATGTGCAAAAAGAGCAAGAGGAGAAGGAAAGAAGAGATAGAGAGGAAGAGGAAAGGAAAGAATCTGACAGGGTATTGAGAGAAAAGAGAGCAAAAATAGAGCTTGAAAAGAAAGAGAAAGAGGAAGAAGAAATCCTACTCAATAAAGGAGTGCTACTAAAGGCACTTCCGACCCCCACAATTCTCATTGAATCAGGAATTTTAAAGGGAGTGCTCAAATCTTTTAACTCTTCTCATTACATCAATCATTCTCATTTCTTCAAACCAATCTTTACTTTTGTTGAGTTTTTCAAGCCAATTTCCCTTCCCATTTTTTTAAACTCCTCAAAATATTTTACAAAATCAGACTTTGAGTTAATGTTGCCTACTAGGTTTGAGACAACTCAAAGTACACAAAATTATTTTTGTGAAGTAGGTCTTGTTCATCTTCAAGTAACTTTCAACAATACAACAAGACCTTCTTTTGTCCTCTACTTTAGATATACTCCTGCTTATCAGTATGGTGTTCATTCCACTTTCAATATATCTCATTTAATTTCTTTTGTAGGATCCATGGAGGATGAACACCAAGATTTGAGGGCAAATCCTCTTCAAGGGGGAGGGGATGATGTGACCCCAACAAGCCCAAGCTCAAGTGCATCAACAAGCCCAAGCCCACATCAAGGCCCAATCACTAGAAGCATGATGAGAAAGATTCACATGGGCCTCTCACAAGATGATCAAGTCAATCATGGGCTTTTTACATTATTCACATGGGCTAAAGAAATCTCTAAAATATGAGATTATGCATGAAGGAAATAGTATAGATTTAAATTGGGCCATTGTTTAGGCCTTGTTTTTCTAGAATAATAAGTCAAACATTGTGTAGTAAAATTGATAAAATTGGGCTTGACTAAGCCCAATAGGAGATTTGGCCATGAGCTACCAAAGGTCAAAGGTAGACTAAGTGGAAGTCAACATTCCTTCCTACACCTCATGGATCATGCATCCCATGGAGCCAAGTCCACACTCCACCCATGTGCCTCCTTCATCCAAGGGCTAAGAGAGTGTCTTCTTTTCCAAGCCTTCATCCAAAGGCTAGGAAGATGCCTCCTTCTCCAAGCCACCATCCAAGGGTGATGATTAAAGCTTCTCCTCCAAGCTTAATCTAAGGGCCAAGAATTAGTCTAGCTTTTAGGCTTACATATAAAAGCCAAAAGTAGACCATTTGTACATTTTAACTCTTGAAATTTCTAATAGAATGTTTGTGTTGAGATCACTCCACTCTTCTATTATTTTGAGAGCACACATGGCTAACCTTCTCCTTCATCTCCTCTAGCCACCTTCCATACCATAGCTTCACTTCTACTCTTCATCTTCACCAAAAACCTCCATTGCCTAGAGCTCTTCTTGCTCTTATCTTCATTTCCGCTGCATTTCATCTTCTTTTTGGTGTCTTCCATGGATCTCCTTCCTCTCCTACACCAAGGACGTCCATCAGGCAACACTCGCCAACCCGAGCCACAACTGAAGGTTTCTCGTGTTCATCCGCTATCCCGAGCCATAACTCAAGGGAAGTCATCCCGGGCCATAACCCATAGAATGCCACGTGCTTATCCCCTATCCTGGGCCAAAACCCAAGGATACGTTCCGGGCCACAACCCATGGAACACCAACAAGCTCACCATTAAGATACCCTAAAAGCATGTTAGCTCACGCATTTCTAGTTCCACCACCAATCAGTTTAATATCACATAACCATATCCATCTTAAGTACATAATCCTACCATCCTTTGTTAATGTTCAAACCTTTGCCTAAGCCCTCTAATCCAACTCGCTTAAGCTAGATTACCTCGCTTAAGCGATCACCACACACTGAACTAGCCTCTAACTCTCGCTTAGGCGAGTTACACTCGCCTGGGCGAGTTCACGTTTCGCCCAAGAACACCAAAACTCTCGCCTGAGCTACGAGTCAACCCCACAACAGAACATTCTTCGCGTTCTCGCTTAGGCGAGAAGCTCTCGCCTGAGCAAGACATTTTTTCGCTCAAAATATTGGAATTCCCGCCTGAGCGGGATGTCAAACCGAATTGCCAACCCTCTCGAATTCTCGCTTAGGCGAGACTCACTCGCCTAAGCGAGACGACCTCTCGCCCAAACCCAAAATCATCCGCCTGAGCGATAACCTCGAGTAGGGTAAGAATATGTGTCCCTGCATGTCTCGCCTAGGCGAGCCCGGCTCACCTGAGCGAGAATTGCAGGTTCTGGGACTGTTTTATGCACACAAGCACTGCACCAGAAACCCAATACGCTCCCAAAACATACCAATTCAATTTGACAACCTTACACTCACAGAACAACAAAGTATAAACGCAATAGAGACTCCCACTCCAAATTTTCGTACCATAACAATATTCACAACACAGAATAGCCATCATGAGCATCAATTTAAATGCAATTTTCAATAAAACAGTACCCAATCACCCCATCCCGAATTCACCCCAATGATCAACTCGAATTTTATGGCAATAGGTCATTAATCTCATATAATCAAACCAAAAACTTAACAATACGGTTTCAGCTCCCCTAACCTGAAATCTCCTTGCTTAAAACTTGAATTTGGGAGGTTCCTTTGATCTCAAATGACTGACGTTATCACGACTTCAGTTTCTCCTCTCTAATTCACTCCCAATTGTCTTTTCACTCTCAATTTTCGCTCTCCCTTTGAAGCTCTCAGAAAACAGTCCTCCAAACCCTATTCTCCTTTCAAAGTTTGCCTTTTATAGGTCTTAATACTTGGTTAATGCAAAAAAAATATGAAAATATGATTACATTTTGGATTTTATTGTTATTCAAGGGCCATACTTGATTGTTTCTCAGCCCTTTAAGCAAAAGGAGTTAAGTTTGACTTACCAAGGTTCGAACTTATGACCTTACCAATGCCAAATCAAAGCTAAACCACCAAGCCAATTCATGTTTCATGCCAATTCACATACGTTTTCAATCATGTTATCACCCAACATGACCATGTATAATTTTAAAATAAAAATAAGTCAACCAACACACTAATAGCTCACATAGGACTCGAACCCAAGTCCTCACACACAAATCAAGTACTCTCAACCACATGAGCTAGTACTTCTCCACGTCATACCCATTAGAATTTAATGTCATAAATACACTACCTTCCCCGCATTTATTAATTAATTATTTATTTAATTAATTAAATTCTGCGGATTTTACACTTACAACCATGTAATACAAGAATGTACAAATAACTCATCAATTCAATGTCTGGATGTTCCTAGTATTTCTTTGTCAACATTTCTCTCCAGTAATTCATGCATGAAAACTCATCAATTATAGTTCTTTAACTTCATTTCTATTTTAGTTCTCATACACAACCATAGCTAATACTTCCAACTTTCTGAGACATTAACTAGGATGATGGCATAAATTAAGTTTTCTTAGTGGCTAAAGCATAGATCAAAGTTTAGAGGTAGGCATCACATAAATGTTCCACCAACTATAAGAAGCATATGCTAATCAAAACTATGCATGCTTCGGTTAAAAGAAGAAATATCATCATACAATGAAAGAAGTTGATGCCAATGACGAGCATTCAAATATAGGAAGTAACTAAAAATAATCAACCTAACTTGAAAGATCAACTCCTTTCTCAGTACAATTGACATTTCAAGAACTTTGTTCCTCGAGTATCATAGGCAGCTCCAACTTTTCACTGCCCTTTGAACAATCAACACCACTTTATATCCTACATCATACTCATTTAATGCTTTCAACAACTCTACTTTGTTCTTCACCTACCAAGGATACACCAAACTTATTATCAAATAAATTAACACAAGTTTATTATATGTATTGTTGAAGTCAAACTTTAACTCAGATTGGAGAGAATACCATAAATACTTATGGAAAGTTAACAACAAAAATATTATTCAGAAATGGACACTGCATTAATGGGGTTATAAGAAATTTATGATAGATAATTGATAGTTAACCTTGTAAATTTCATAAGAAACAAGCTTAACAACAATATAAATGTCCTAGAATAACAATTTTGGGCTGGGTTCAGGTTCAAAGAAATGAGGTTGATAAAGGGAGATTATATGATAAAGATCCAAATGCAATTAAAAAAATTAAAATAAAGTTAACAATGAATGACATACAAACATAAGATAAATTTGTACTCATTTTTATACACCCAATGCGTATGTGCATAAAGGGATTTAAAGGCATTCATTGCTTAAAACTCACCTCCATAAGCCTCACCAATGCACTGTAAAGCACACACCAAAATATGGTACAATTTTTTGATCCAAGTTCCAAATCTATTTATAAAGATATGTCAGAATCTTGAGGTTCCCCTGTAAGGATGAAACAATATAAGTTATTGGCTTAGGAAAATATTTGAGTAGTACTAAATTTGAGCATTGAGACCAAATAAGACAAGGGCAATCCGATCGAGGCAGAATGCGTATTCCCTTTCAATAGTAATAGCCCAGACATGTGCCCTAAATTAATATAAGGTGACCGATCATGACTCATGACTTTTCCTAAATTCAAATTGAGTTATTAACTTGGTAACCTAATTTATAATTTTACAACAGAACCAAAATGTTTGCATACTAACTACAAAATCAAAAGCTCCATAATTTTTTTTTGTGATAAATTTAAGCATATTAGAGAAGAAAGCTCTTTAATAACCTAACATTTTGTCGTGGTGCAACTGAAAGAGTGATCAAAGCTTTTGCAATCAAAATAAAAAGAGCAAACAACTTCCGATGTAATCCTATGTAAGATCACTCAGAGAAGCTCTTTCACAAGCTCACTTTATATCCTTATTATGACCTCTAAATAGAATAAGAAGAAGTTAGAGTACCTACCATCAATCTCCGTAGTTCATAATCATTTTGCGATGGAAGGAAGGTATAATCTTAGGGTCGTCAAAGACACTAGCCACAAGTAATAAACTGTGCGACTGACTGACCCCTACATACGCTTGCTTACAACAAGTAGCTGCTAGAAATGTGGCATTGCACAAAATTATTAAGTGACGATCCAAAAACGAAGAGCATTGAGAATTTGTAAAAACGACAATGACAATCCAACTCACAGAGTTCGTACCTTGAAGGAGACGAGCAGTGGTTGACGAGGACTGCCGATGAGCGATGACGAAGATGATTTCACTGAACGCCGATGAATGATGACGAGCATTGAACACCGACGAGAGATGATGAGCACTGAACGTCGATTTGATGACTCCAAAACGAGATAGGGAGTTCATGAGAGCACTGGGAAACAACGAGCACTGGAAGTCAAAAAAGAAAACGAATGCAGGGTTTGGGAATTTAGGGAAACCACTGAGTGAGTGGACAATGTAAAACCCTGGAGGGAAAATGTGAATAAAAGTATAGAATAATTTGTGGAGGTCATATACCTCTTCAAAAAATAATTAAAACATCCACTAACTTTAACATTTAGACAGCCTAACAAAATCATATTTAATAATGTTAATTTATTGAAGGTTTTTATAACCTCCTCGAATAAACCCTCACTAAATAATAATTTTTTTGTTGAATGAAAAAGTTACTCAAGTATGTAAAATTTATATTTTGTAAGATTTAATATGTAACTAGAAAAAGTTATTAAAAATAGGAAATGGTATAGTGTTTTTATAGACAATTTTTTAAAATTTTTAAATAAAAGATATTCTTCTAATAATATATAATAATATAAATTAATTAATATATTTTTTTAATAAACTAACATATAAAAGTATAATAAAGTTATTAATTTATATAATAATAAAAATATTTGTGACAAAAAAATATAACTAAATAAATTGAAATTTTGTGAGGGAATACGATAAAATGACCAACCTCTCTTGATGTATAGTTAATTAGCTTTAAATTAGCTACAAATTTTTTATGTCGCTAAACACTCGTTAAATAGTGAGAAATTAGTGAGAACTAATTTTTCTCGCAAATTAGCTACCTAACTTTTTGTAGTTAATCCCTCGGCAAATAGTGTAAAGTTAGTGAGAAATTATTTCTCTCTCAAATTAGCTACGCTATTATTTTGTTGTTGATCCCTCGCTAAATAGCGAGAAATTAGTGAGAAATATATTCCTTCACTAATTCACCTCACAAATTAGCTATGTTTTTTTTTTTGTCGTTGATCCCTCGCTAAATAGTGAGAAATATATTCTGTCACTAATTTCTCTCGCAAATTAGCTAAGAAATCTTTTTATTGCTAATCCCTCGCTAAATAGCGAGAAATTGGTGAGCAATAAATTTCATCATTAATTTCCCTTGCAAATTAACTACAAAATAATTCTGTCGCAAATCCCTCGCTAATTAGCGAGAAATTAGTTAGAAGTATATTTCCCTCGCTAATTTGCAATTTTTGTTGTAGTGACTATACCTAACATGGGATATATTATTGCTAATAAATACAATGTCATATTAGTTTGTTTGTCATTAGTTCAAAATATGAAAATACTTCCACTACGTTTTACACCACCCGCTAATATAAGGCAACATTGAATGATCAATATAGGACATTGTAACAGTTCTCATTTTGTGAAGGTATGGTCAATAATTTCATGTTTACGCCTCACATTTTTTACATTTTCTCCAGCTAATAGTAACATATGGTTATGTTTATTACACTTAATAAATTTCAGGTTAAATTACAAGATGATTGTCCTATACCAATGGTAGACATGATTTGGTCTCATTATTGTTATCTTGAGGCTAGAGCCTGGTCATCATTTTATGTTAGTAGGATGCAAAAATTCGTGGAATTGATTGGTGTTAATTGTAGTATATTTGTTATGTAAATCTACATTGTGACTAATACCATGAATAACATTGTCTAATAGCATAAATAAAATAAAGACCACAAATTACATTGTCTCACACCATAAATAGCATAGTCTAATACCATAAATAAGATAGTCTAATAAAATAAACTTCAACGTCGAACGTTTCAGTCTTCTTGACTAGTCTTGACACGTTCTTCAAATGCCTCACGAGTAACTTGCAATGCCTCTTGAGTGCTATTTCACACGATCGTGCCTTCACTAACTTCCCTACAATCAACCATCCTTTGTAAAATGGCTACAAATCATCTTAGTACACCCTACAACCATCTGGGACTCACCCGTACACTACTTGATGATTCTGTCTTTCTAGATACATGTACATCATCTAAGATGTCACAAAGACGTTGGGTCATGTGACTTGGTCGACCTTTATCAGCACCTACAATGGCATAAGGATGTGATACATGTCGAAACCACTGCATGTATCCCTCAACACATGCAAATGGGGGGAAGCAGGAGTGAACTGTGTAAAGACATGTATGTCGTAGTGTAACCAATGATCATCAATCGTAGTAATATCAGTCTCTTGAACCACAGTTGGAGAGATAGGAATTGGCTGCACATAGCTATATTGCCTTAAAACCCTTTTTGGCAAATGACGATGAAAATATCTCTAAGTCGAATGAATCTAGAGAAAAGAGGGATGGGCTCAAACAAATGAGTGATACGATGAGTAGAATAAGGGCTCCAAATTACCCCATCATATGTCAACATATCTATCTGGACTCGAATGTCTCTCACGGAGCATATTTGTCGCCCTGTCCGAAAACGTGCCATCCAAGGTCAAGTCTCATCATAATTACCCACCACTTCCTTCTCATACCAGGGAAGTGCTCATATATCCAACTTTACGTAAAAATAAATGCAAGTTTGTTTCATTAACAAATTTTAAAAGAAATTCAAAATGAAAGTTAATGTATATCTATAAAAGAGTCGGATATCCAGCTAATTGCTTTGCATATGCACAACATGCATCTCCTAGTTGTTCGTACATGTGAACAAGTGCATCGACTCCCCATGCATATCCACATGTCGCAAGATCTCTGAACAACAAAAGGTAAGATACACTAATGTATGTTGAACTCTTGTCCGTAAATATTGTGCATCCAATAAGATGCAACAAGTAAGCTTGTGCAACATAATCTCATTGCTTAGTCTCACAACAATCTTCATAGAAATCTCTCAACCAACTCAATCGCACATGGGGCCCCCAACATTGTCTTAATTCAGTTGTGGCCTTTGCCTTGTCTACCCCTAACAACTCAATTAATGGTGCCACCAACACCAGCATTATCTAGAGGGACATTGGGACAAAACTGTCCGATTATAGGCAGATGAAGAAGCATGGACACGTCATCAAGTCTCATAGTCATCTCACCAACTGGTAGATGAAAACTATTTGTCTCCCGGTGCCACCTCTCCACAAAGGCATATATCAGCCCCTTATCAGCATACTCATATGATATGTCACAAAGAGGCATTAATCCAGAATTCACAACAAACTCCTCAACATTAGGGTGACAAACTCCTAATTTATTGCATTTTTTACCATGGGAAATCAATTTTAACTCCCCGTTGGTCCTAGACAAAAGATTTACACATCAAACCATATTAATAAAAAAGACACATTATTAAAAAAAAATTCAATCACAACACTAACCTCGCCTTGCCATAGTAAAAATGCAACATGATCAAAATAACTAGTAAGTAAAAAGGTATAATATGGACCTCCAGGATATGCAACCCCTTCTTCGTGCTCCTCTTACACTTCTCCAAAATTTGGTTGCTTGTCAACAATGGGGTCATCATGGACATGTTGATGTTCATGAATGACATCCACCCTTAGTATACCAACATCACCTTCACATGCTCTTTTACGAGCAGACGTAGTAGGTATTATTCTTTGGCCTTGTTGAGAGCTTTCTCCTCCAACTAAGTGAGCACCACGAGTCCTTACCATCTAAAAAAATTAACAATTCAAATATACTAACAAAGATAAATATAAATAAATAAATAAACCTTTTCAAAATTTCCAGAACGAAACCGGCTTTTGAAAGCTGGTCACACCAATTTACAAAACCCTTTGGCATAAAACTAGCTTATAGAAAACGAAATTCATGATTTCGAAAGAAACACACCAACTTACAAAAGCCGGTAACGATTTACTGTAATATCACATCGGCTTATGAAAGCCAATTATGATGCATCCTAAAATCACACCGGGTTACGAAAGTCGAAACTACCAGTTCCTACAAGCAGGAATCACAGGTTCCTACAAGCCGGAAGTACTGGATCCAGTTGCAAAAAATTGGTGGTTCCGCTGACTATAAGCTAGTCAAGACGGTTTTCAATTCCAAATTACAAAATATGCATTTCAATAACACTATCTAAACATTTCTCAACATATCCAAAATTTATAATAATACTATAAACCATTAAAAAAACTTACCGTTCAAAATGGAACCACTAATCTCGTGCCAGGTTGGAAATGTGAGAAATGGGTGAGGTTAATAAAAGAATGGTGTGAAAGAAGAGCAAAGAAATGAAAAGTTAAAAAAAAGGGAAAGTGAGAGGGGTGTGCGACTGCTGCTTGGAGGGGAAGAAAGAAGGTAAGAAAGATGTAGGGTTTTTTTATCCTTTTTTACCTTAGTCAACTTTTAATCAAAGGTAAGGTTAATATAGAAAATTTGAAAAGGTTGGAGGTGCAGGAAGAAAAATTAGGGTTGCATGAAGAAAACCCCTAACTTTAGTTGTTCATAACTGTCCACAAATTGTTTGTGCCTCTTAAAGCATTTTTTTTTCTTAACACAGTTTGGATATTATGGGGAATTCAACAATAAGATTTCTCTAATTTTTTTAATGATGATATTCTTAATAGAGTAAATATATATAATTATGACAAAAGTTATGTTCATAGTTATTTTGAAATTGTCCATGAAAAAGTCTCCATAAATATTTATTAGAGAACAAAATAAAAAAATAAAGTTAATTTTTTAAAATTTAAAATTAAATTATTTAAAAATTAAAAATAAAATTTTGTAGAGCTGATGTAAGATTTCGATTTCGGTGACCCATTATCCATATTATTTATCTAGTTAATCGTCTATTGAACATTATCCAGCAAATCATTTAACTAGTCCAAAATATGGTATACTATCTTACGCAAGTCATTCTATTGTCCTACAATCATAGAATATTTTTCATACATATTGTTCCTGTAGAGAACAAACAAGATAAGTTAGGCATAAATGTCACCTTACCCACGTAGTCCGCTATCTCTTCAGTTGGCCTCTTACCGGTTGATACATGTCGGCTTGGACCTATAAGGGGTTACCTGCAGAAGGGACTCCGAAGCCCAAGTGAGTCAAAGCTCTCAAAAGGTCAAATCAGGTGATTAATGGAGTAATGAATGTGTACCTTTAATTACTGGGGTCCACGTGTATTTATAGAGTATTAATTATGTCTGGTTATACCATAGGCCGGGCCCTAGCTTGGGCCTTAGTTTGGGATGTAAGTGGTCCTGGGCCTTAACCCAGGCCCTGAGGTGGACCTATTGAATACTAGGGGGGCTTTGATTTTGCTAAGTATATTGGGGTTGTCGGCCTAAGCCGACTACTTTCCTTGGTGGTTTGTGTTGCTCGTGTGCTATCTTAGGCAGGTTGTTCCTCTAGATGTTTTAGGTTACCGATTTAGGCCGGTTAGACTTAGGTCATCCCGGCCTAGGCTGATTACTTGAATGCTTTGGTATATAGGCATCGTTTTATTACTATTTTGTTGAGTTGGCTTGGTGTGGTACACCAGTCCCCTAGCCTTTAAGTGTGATGAACAGTGTTAAGGTTAAAGGCGAGAAAGGGTTTATGGCAGGTGAAAGGATGTCAGGAGTCAAATCAAAGGGGTTTTTGCGTCGTCGTTTTTAAGACTCGTGTCTTCTAGAATGATTGTGTCGATTGGTATGGGTTGTTATTTTGGTGGGAAGGGGTTTTTGCCGTTTGGGATTCTGGCCTATAAATGTGCATTTTAAAACGAGTAAGGGTTTATTGGTTCATTTGCAAGAATTTCCAGTCAGAGATCTTGTGTGCGTTTTCTTGTCCGACTAGTTTCCAATTCCAGCCGACATCTTTCCAGAAAAAAAAGAAAAGGTATGTCTAGTAGTGATAGCATGTCATTGTCTACGTCTAGTAGTGAGAGTATAGAGTCTAAGAGGAGTAGAGGTAGACACGTTGAAGAGGAGAGCACCAATTATGGGGGTATAGTAGGCGGGATACCTATGGAGACGGTGAGGGAGGTCCGAGAAGATCCCCAGAGGAGTTGGTGGAGAGTAACTGGCCGGCCAAGGGCGGTTACGGGTGGGTAGCTACCGACGTTCGTAATCAATCATCCTTATTTCGGTGGTCTCGCCTATTGAACTCTTGGCTAAATTGTACACCTGTTATCGTAAAAGGTGTAAGTGGGGGTATTGTCTCCCTAGAGAGGGTGAGCGCTGTTGGTCGTGTGTGTCACAGGCAAGAGGGGGCGACCGAGAAGTTCTTTTATATGTACATGTGCCACTTTTCTCAGCTACATGTGCGGTTGCCGCTGGACGATTTCACCATGGGTGTGTTGCGCGCGCTAAACGTTGCACCAACGCAGTTGCACCCAAACAGTTAGGCTTACATGCAAGCCTTCCGCATTTTGTGCCAATCCCTATATCTGCAGCCTTCTCCTTACGCATTTCTGTACTTCTATGATACTAGGCCCCGCCAACCAACTACTTGGTTGTCTCTGATAAGTCGTCCCAGAATCAGCAGATTGGACGCATTTTCCCAGTCCTTCAAGCATTTTAAGGACGGATACTTCAAAGTTGTGCTGAAGGAAGAGGGCAAGCCCTATTTCTTGAACGCAGATGGGAGTACAAAGTTCCCGTTTAGCTGGATGGGGACCCCTTCTCGTTATAAGGATATGGGCACCGACGAGTTGTCGACGGGGGATAAGGAGGTGGTGGAGACCTTGATGAAGTTTGTTGATAAGTTGCCCACTAAGGGCCTAGTTAGAGTTTATAATTCGGTGCACCCGATTATTGATATTGAAGGTATTTGTTTGTTACTTAAATTGTGTTAATGATTCTAAGTTGTTTTAACCAGGGTTTAATATGTTATTGTAAGGCACATGGCGCAATCGGGGAAGAAGAATTTGGCGCTCTTCCTGATGAAGGATTGACCTCAACCAAGGATGGAGGCAAATGCTTAAGAAGACTAAGCATGTTTAGAAAGGAAGTTCACTAATCCTTCATCCCTTTCATTTGTGTTTGCTATTTTTGATTCCATAAGTTGACTTAGTTTAATCAACTTTAGTTGACTTGTTGACCTTTGACTAGGTTTGACATGTTGACTATAGTTGACTTGACTTAAGCCAACATGCTAATCTATGTTTATTTGCTTTGTAGGTTAATTAGGAGTAAGAAAGCAATGCTAGGTGGCACATGGTGATTGGGGAGCATAAATGATGTGGAAGAGAGAGTAAAGTAAAGGCATAAAGCATAAAGTAAAAGGCATGAAGCAAGTGTACCTATGTACCTTTGGTCTCCTTTGTTTTTAGCACACTTTGGCCACTTTTTGGAGACATATGAGACACATTCTTTGTCTCTTTTTGTGCTAGAACGAAATTAGCCTTGCACACACCATACTTAGCTCTTTTGTCTCTCATTTTTGTAACCTTATTTGACCTAGTTTCTAGAAGCTAGGGTTAGGTTTTTGTAGAGACATCCTTAGGTATCTTTTATTTGCTTAGAGGCCCCTAAACTCTTCTATATAAGGGGTGCTCCTAGACATGTAAAAGGGTTGAACATTTTGAAGTAAAAACACTCTTGTGTCTCAACCATTTGTGAGAGTTTCCTCCCTTGGGAGTGAATACTTTTAAGCCTTATCTTGCATAGGAAGTGGCGGCACACATCCACTCATCTTCAAGGTTGCCATGGCTTCTAGCCTAGCCTTGTAGTGGCGTGCTTCTCACATTTTTACCATTTCTTTCCTTTCCATTTTATGTTTTCTTCTTCCTTTAATTGTTCTTGGTTTTCTATGGTTTATGTGCCTTCCATTTCCTTTTTGTTTTGAATCAATCCATCATCTTCTTCTCTTGAGCTTTTTGAAAGGAACCTTCACATCTAGATAGCATGCTATCTTAATGTCCAGTGGGGATTTCACTTAGCTTTCTTAATCAACTCACACCATATTCAATAATCTTAAAAAGGAACAAGATAATCCTTCATCACTTCCAGTAGTTGAGGAAAGAATTGGTTGCTAAAGCCAAGGCAGCTGGGAAGACTGATGTTCCCAACCTGCAGGAATTGGTGGTCGAGGTAGACGTGCATGGCGGGACGAAGAGGAAGGCCGAGTTGCCGCCTCGAGCCGGCAAGGGGAAGGATGTGAAGAAGGTGAGGGCGGCGTTACTCGGTGCGGGGTCAGCTAGTGGGTTGAAGGGACCGGAGTCCGGCTTGATCGAGTTGTCGGAGATATCTGTCAGAATAGATATTGCGATCAACCTCCCAGATACCATCATCAACTCCATTGACGGTATGGAGGCGGATCATATTGTGAGGACTATGGTGGAGTTTGGAAGCAAAACGTTGATATTAAGTCGTCGTGTTGGGTCTCTCTATCGACGGGAAGTGAAGGAGGGGGTAGGGAGAAAGTGGAAGAGTTGCAGGGAAAGGTGGAAAAGTTTGAGGAGGAGAGGGCCGCGTGGAAGAAAGAAATGGAGAGTTGGGAGGAGGAGACAAAAAGGCTGGGAACATGGAAGGTCCACTGCCTGCATTTGGAGGGAAAATTGAACAGAAAGATAGAAGATTTGGAGGCTGACTACGATGAGCTGAAAGAGAAATATGATGGTGTTGTAGGTGAACTCGATGACTTGAAGAATTGCATCATCCAAGAGCATATCAATGGCTTTGAGAAGGGTTTGCGGCAAACAACCTTTTTTCACCAAGATTTTGATGTCGCAGACTCAAAATTTGATGTGAACAAGGATGTTGTTGATGGGAAGCTTGTCAAGGAGGATGAGAGTAGTCCAGACGATGAGGCAGAGAAGGAGGCGACTGAAGAGGAGAAGGAGGCGGGTGATGCCGAGGAGGTGGCCCCTGATGCAACAGAATAGGACTTTAATTTTTAATGATTTGAAAATATTATTGAGCCTATGTTTGTAACAACTGGTACATTATGTTACTTTGGTACATTTCTTTGCGTTTATGCTTAATGCGATTAATGTTTTGTATGTTATTGTCTATGTCGGGTTTTGATGATTTGAGGTGTATGTCATGTATGGCACAATCGATTGTATGTTAAGGGTGTTCGACCACGAGTTAACCACGAGTTAAGGGTGCTCGACCCAGGCCGCTTACTTGTGGTAAGGGTGGGGAACTTAAACGAATTAACCACAAGTTCAGGGTGTTCGACCCAGGCCGCTTACTTGTGGTAAGGGTGGGGAACTTAAACGAATTAAACACGAGTTAAGGGTGTTCGACCCGGGCCACTTACTTGTGATAAGGGTGGGGAACTTCAACGAATTAACCACAAGTTCAAGGTGTTCGACCCAGGCCGCTTACTTGTGGTAAGGGTGGGGAACTTAAACGAATTAACCACAAGTTCAGGGTGTTCGACCCAGGCCGCTTACTTATGGTAAGGGTGGTGAACTTAAACGAATTAACCACCTAGTTAAGGGTATTCGACCCAGGTCGCTTACTTGTGGTAAGGGTGGGGAACTTAAACGAATTAATCACAAGTTCAGGGTGTTCGACCCAGGCCGCTTACTTGTGGTAAGGGTGGGGAACTTAAACGAATTAACCACAAGTTCAGGGTGTTCGACCCAGGCCGCTTACTTGTGGTAAGGGTGGGAAACTTAAACGAATTAACCACGAGTTAAGGGTGTTCGACCTAGACCGCTTACTTGTGGTAAGGGTGGGGAACTTAAACAAATTAACCACAAGTTCAGGGTGTTCGACCCAGGCCGCTTACTTGTGGTAAGGGTGGGGAACTTAAACGAATTAACCACAAGTTCAGGGTGTTCGACCCAGGCCGCTTACTTGTGGTAAGGGTGGGAAAATTAAACGAATGTGAAAGTTAAATAAAGAATAGTCGTACAGTTGAGAACCCTTTGTTTTATTCATTGAATTTGGGGTGCCTCGTTAAAACCTCACTGGCCAAAACCCTCCTTAGGGAAAAAAGACCAGGTGAGGAAAAAGAGTACACCCAGGGTTACAAGTATTTGGTTCAATATAGTAAACATTTAGCTAAAGTAGAATTTAAGGTGGGACACATTCCAAGTGTTGGGTATCTCTTCCCCAAATAAATGTTCAAGGCGATAAGCTCCCCCTACGTCTTCACGTATGTGGTATGGGCCATCCTAGTTGGCAGAGAACTAGTCATCCTTCTTTCTTGCACTGCTGGTCATTCGCCCTACTAAGTCCCCGCTTATGAACGATCGTGGACATAGGTTTGCGTTATACTTTCTGGCAGCTCTTGGCTTGGCGGCTAAGTTGCGTATCAGAGCTTTTTCTCTGAGTTCGGGTAGGAGGTAAAGATGAGTGGCCATGTTTTGGTGGTTGCGGGTATCATGGCGTCCGCACCGTAAACTAGGCTGAATGGGGACTCGCTTGTTGATGATTGAGGAGTGCACCTGTAGGCCCATAGCACTTCTACCAGTTCCTCGGGCCATCGTCCTTTGGCACTATCTAATCTCTTGCGCAATTCCACTAGGATGACTTTGTTGGCCGCCTCTACTTGTCCATTTGTTTGTGGGTGCTCTACAGAACTTGTGATGTGTTTGATGCCAAGACCAGTGTAGAACTTGGCTAGTTTCTTATCTATAAATTATCGGCCATTGTCAGTGATGATAGTATGTGGAACACCATATCTACATATAATATCTTTCCAAACGAATTGCTGAACTTGTTGGGCCGTGATAGTGATCAGCGACTTGGCTTATATCTATTTGGTGAAATAATCAACGGCTACAATCAGGAATTTCAGCTGCCCCTTGCCTGGGGAGAAGGGGCCGAGGATATTCATTCCCCATTTAGAAAAGGGCCATGGGGATAGTATGGAATGGAGTTGTTCTTGTTTCTGGTGGATGAGGTTGCCATGTTTTTGGCATGGTTTGCACTTTTTGATGTAGTCCTGGCAGTCTGCTTCTATAGTCGGCCAGAAGTAGCCGACTCTAAGAATTCTAGTAGCCATAGTACATGCGCCGGAATGGTAGCCGCAAATGCCCTCGTGTAGCTCTTTAATGATATATTGCGCTTGTTCTACAGTGACACATTTGAGAAGCGGTTGGCCGTATCCGCGTTTGTAGAGGTCATCACCTATCATGGTATACCTGGCGGCCTTCGCCAGCCAAATTTTTTCCGCATCTTGTGGGGGTTGCCGATTTTTAGATATTGGATATAGGGGGTGGTCCAGTTGTGGTTTTGGGGAGGGGTGGTATTGTTGGATGGGGAATGGGTTAGGTTTTGGCAAGTATTTGTGATGGAGGGTGTAGATAATGTTTACTGTCATAGGGATCGGTGGCGGATTTTTAATTTAGTGCTGGCTAATTTGGAGAGGATGTCGGCTTTGATGTTGTCGATCCTGGGGATGTGTTCGATGCGGACTCGTTCAAAGGCAGATTGAATGACTGCGCGGACCAGATGGTAATATTGTAGAAGGATGGGGTCTTTAATCTAGAATTCGTCATTTAGGTGTCCTACAGTAAGCTTGGAGTCTGTTTTGCACGTTAACGTCTTGACACCAACTTCACAGGCAAGGGAAAGGTCGACGAGGATGGCTTCGTATTCGGCTTGGTTATTTGATGTTTTGAAGGCAAAGTGAAGGGATTTTTCAGCGAGGATGTCGTTAGGCCCTTCTAACACGATGCCAGCACCGACACCTTTTGAATTCGAGGAACCATCTACATGAAGTGTCCACTGGTCCTCTGTGGGTGTGTGCTGGAGGTCATTAACAAAATCTATGAGGCATTGGACTTTACTAGGGCGATGGGGTTCGTAGCGAATGTTGAATTCCGACAGCTCGATGGCCCAAGATGACATTCGTCCTACTAGATCTGGTTTTTTCAATATTTTTTGGATTGGGTAGTCGGTTTTGACGGTGATGTTGTGGTTTTGGAAGTATGGGTGTGGGCGGAGAGCTGCGTGGACCAAGGACAGGGCCAACTTCTCCACCATTTGATATTTGATTTCAGGGTCTTGCAGCGTTCT
The DNA here is from genome assembly GCF_037176805.1 of Vigna unguiculata. NCBI lineage: Eukaryota > Viridiplantae > Streptophyta > Magnoliopsida > Fabales > Fabaceae > Vigna > Vigna unguiculata. The sequence goes on from NC_140802.1 coordinate 25,245,409, forward strand.
GCTAACAAAGTAGACAGGATGCTGCGTGCCCTCTATTTCTTAGACAAGCGCGGCGCTGACGGTGTGGTCGGTGGCTGTGATGTACACTAGGAAGGGTTGGCGAGTGTCCGGCTTGTGGAGGATAGGTGGTGAGGTTAGGGTGGTTTTTAGTTTTTGAAAGATTTGTTCACAGTCGTCAGTCCACGTGAACCAGGTGGATTTCTTGAGGAGTTGGACTGTGGGTTGGGTTTGTTCAGCTAGTTTGGGCAGGAAGCAGGAAATTGTGGTAAGGCGGCCTATGAGGCGTTGGACCTCTTTGATGGTGTTGGGACTGCGCATTTCGATAATTGCCTTGCACTTTTCGGGATTGGCCTCTATACCGCGCTGGTTTAACATGAATCTGAGAAATTTACCGCGGTCGATGCCGAATACACACTTATCAGGGTTGAGGCGAAGGTTGTATTGGCGTAATGCGGAGAAGACCGCCGAGAGGTCCTAGGCATGTTGGTGGTGGCTTGGAGACTTGACAACCATGTCGTCAACGTATACCTCGACACATTGTCCCATTAGATGGCTAAAAACTTTGTCCATCAGCCGTTGGTAGGTTGCTCCAGGGTTCTTAAGACCAAAGGGCATAACTCTATAAAAGTAGTTGGCGTCGTCCGTGATGAAGGCGGTCTTGTTCATGTCAGATGCGGCCATGGGGATTTGGTTGTATCCAGAATATGCATCCAAGAAACTAAGCACTTTATTCCCTGCCGCGCCATCAACAAGTCAGTCGATATTGGGTAAGGGGTAGGCATCGTGAGGACAGACCTTGTTTAGATCCGTGTAGTCTACGCACATCCACCATTTGCCATTGGCTTTCTTCACCAAGACGATATTAGAAAGCCAAGTGGTGTATTGAGCTTCGTCGATGAATCCTACGCTCAGTAACTTGTCAGCCGCAACCTTAGCTGTCAGGCGGCGTTCTTCGCCAAGTTTGCATTTTTTCAGGGAGATGTAGTGGGCTTCTTTGTAGATGGATAGCTTGTGGGATGCTACTAGAGGGTCTACCCCAGGTAGGTCAGTGGCTGACCAAGCGAAAAGGTCTTTGTTGTTGACAAGGATAGGTGTGATGATGGCACGCTCGTTAGAGTTCAAACCGGTGCCTAAATTGATGGAGTGGCCAATTGGAAGCTCTAGAGGGGAGGTCTCCTCAACAGGTTCGAGACGAACATCCCGGCCCACTCTGGGGTTTAGATCCTCGCCTGATAGGGCGATGCCGAAGCCATGTGGTCGCTCAATGTGGTTGGTTTGCTGGATGGGGAGTTGTGGGCGCAGGCTAGCCATGTAGTATTCGCGTGCAAGGCGTTGGTCGTAGTGGACAGTGAGGATGTCACCAGAAGGGGATGGGAATTTCATGGCCAAATGGGGGGTGGAAACGACAGCGCTGAGGGTGTTGAGCGAAGGACGACCCAGGAGGACATTGTAGGATGTGGGTGCATCGACAACAAGGAAGCGGATGGGAATGGTTTTGGTTTGGGTTCCATCACGAAACACGGTGTGAAGGTCGATGTAGCCGCGGGTGGAAACTTGTTCGCCAGAGAAGCCATAGATTGGTTCGTCATATGGGACCATGGCCGTGTCCGGGAGCTGAAGTTTTTGATAGGTGGCCCAATAGAGAATGTCGACAGAGCTACCCTGGTCGATGAGGACTTTCTTAACGGCATAGTTTTCGATTTCAACAGTGATGACCATGGGGTCGTCTTGTTGGTGGTCGAGGTCGTCTTGTTTGTGAAGATGATGGGAGGCATGCGGCATCTGTGATGGGAATGGGTAATATGGTTGATGGATTGAATATGGTGGAGGTATTTCTTTCTGGCAGAAGAGGTGGATCCTCCACTAGCGAAGCCACCAAAGATGGTGTTGATAGTGCCACGTAGGGGAGGGTCGGTGGGGGTGATGTCGGTACGGGCCGGTTGGGGTTCCTGATTAGTGGGTTGGGCTGGGCGTCTGTCGTGGCGGGAATCGTGTGGAGGGCGTCTGTGGTCGGATCGAGGGGGGTGGCGGGATCGAGAGGAATGATCATCTCTACGGATGAAGCGGCGAAAGTGACCAGCACAGACCAGTTCTTCTATTTTATCCTGGAGTGCTTTGCAGTCTTCTGTAGTGTGGCCATGATTGCGGTGGTAGCGGCAATACTTGGTCATATCAGCATTAGGAGGAGTGCTTGTCTTGCGTGGTGGAGGAATGAGGTCAGCTTGTAGGGCGTCATCAAGGATGCGGGATTGGGCTATAGTAAGAGGGGCATATCTGGTGAAGCGGGGTTGGCGGGGCTCGCGTGGACGGGTATCGGGGCGGGGAGGTTGTGGGGTAAGGTTGGCGGTGGTGGCTCCATAGTCATTGCAGAATTTGGTATGGAGGGTCTGCATTTCCTCCATGCGGACATAATCGGTCGCACGCAATTTGAGTTCGTGCATAGAGGCAGGTGGGTGGAGGTAGACGTTGTTAGCGAATGGGCCGGGTTGTAGGGTGAGTGCCATGCACTGGAGGATCATTTCTTGGTTGAGGTGTGAGGTGCGAAGAGCTGCCTTACTAAAACAATCTATGAACGCTCTGAGTGGTTCGCCTTGTTCTTGTCTAATGCCCAGGAGGGAGATTGTGGTAGTTTGATGTGGGCGGCTGCCAGCGAAATGGGTGGAGAACATATGGGAGAGAGCGTCGAAGCTGTCGATGGAGTAGGGTGGAAGGGTTATGAACCATTCTAGAGCAAGGCCCTTGAGGGTGGTGGGGAAGGCTTTGCAGAAGACCGCGTCTTGGGACGTGTACAGGGCGACATGGGTGATGTAGACTTTGAGGTGTTCATCAGGGTCGGTTTCACCGGTATAACGGTCCAGTGTGAAGGGTTCCCACTGGGCAGAAAGGGGGGTGTTGGCGATAAAGTCGGTAAAGGGGTGATGACGTTTGGGCTGGTGGGGTGGGAGCGGGTGGGGAGGGATGGGATGGTTGATCATAGTGGGGAAGGTGGAGGTAAAGTTTTGACGGGGGATGTGGGTTGTAAGGTGGAACATGTGTAGTGTGTAGGGTGGTGGGTATATTGTAGGGGATCTGGGTGGTGGGGAGGGTAGCAGCAGGGGTAGGGGCTGTGGTGTGCCCTGGTTGGGTGGATGGGAAGTGAGTGGGATGGGTGGAGGGAATGGGTGTTTGTTGGGTGGTTGTGAAGGTGTGAGGGGTGGGGTTGTATTCGCTTTCTTCATCTGTGGGCTGGAAGGCCGGGGACCTTGCAGCCTCAGACACCTCCTTGGCTTTTCCTTTCAGGGTGGGATCAGCTTCGATCTTTCGCCTGAGGCGAGAATTCTCTTGTCATAGCGCCTCCATCTCATCAGCGATGTGTTTCTTGAGATCTGCCAATTCTTGTTGCATCTTAGCCTGGCCGTCTAGGATGGCGGCTAGGTCAGGGGTGATGTTAGCGGGTCCTGAGGGACCAGCATCAGCCTGCTTGTTAACTCCAGCTCTATTGCGAGTTGAAACCATCTTCGAAGAAAAACGGGTACTAAGGTGTTCATCTCGTGCCCCACGGTGGGCGCTAATTATTCCTGCAGAGAACAAACAAGATAAGTTAGGCGGCATAAGCGTCACCTTACCCACGTAGTCCGCTATGTCCTCAGTTGGCCTCTTCCCAGTTGATACATGTTGGCTTGGACCCAGGAGGGGTTACCTGCAGAAGGGACTCCGAAGCTCAAGCGAGTCAAAGCTCTCAAAAGGTCAAATCAGGTGATTAATGGAGTAATGAATGCGTACCTTTAATTACTAGGGTCCACGTGTATTTATAGAGTATTAATTATGTCTGGTTATACCATGGGTCGGGCCCTAGCTTGGGCCTTAGTTTGGGCTGTAAGTGGGCTTGGGCCCTAACCCAGGCCCTGAGGTGGACATATTGAATACTAGGGGGGCTTTGATTTTGGTAAGTATATTGGGGTTGTCGGTCTAAGCCGACTACTTTCCTTGGTGGTTTGTGTTGCTCGCATGCTGGCTTAGGCAGGTTGTTCCTCTAGATGTTTTAGGTTACTGGTTTAGGCCGGTTAGACTTAGGTCGTTTCGGCCTAGGCTGATTACTTGAATGCTTTGGTATATAGGCATCGTTTTATTACTATTTTGTTGAGTTGGCTTGGTGTAGTACACCAGTCCCCCAGCCTTGGCCGATATAGGTCTCCGTCAAGGGTTGATACGTTAACGGGGCCGGCTAGGTGTGGTGCACATACAAAGATGTTTCCATTCCTCCTTAATAATTAATTGTTTACAAAATAAACTTTCAATTGTACAAAATGATGTCATCCAAATGAACATATGACTTGAAAATACATATATACAAAAATTCTTGTGATTAAGGCAACCTCTTTATATGTCTATTGTTGTGCATCACCACCTAAATTGTAGTTTATTCCCTTGCAACACACAGTCATAGCAGAAACAACATACAAAACACCAAAACACAGGGTAAGATAACATAAATAGGAAATATCATACAGTATATGATTGGCATATATGATGTCATCCCAACAAGGCTTATATTATTGGACTAATGCCTACGCCCAATTCTTTTAATTCTTTTATTTTCATTATTTCTTTTATTAAATAAATGATTGTCTAATTTGGGTTATTTTAATTTTGTAGCCCATTACTTCAAATTGTTTCATGCATAGTGGGCCTCATAATTGGACAATTGGATTAATATGGCCCAACGTCCAGCGCACCACCATTTGAACGTTCCAGCTTCACATTCGTTCAGCAGGCCAAATTTCTTCCACGTCTTCATGCCAACACTTGCTGGACCACTTTCATGCCACTTCCACGCGTAGGCTTCAGTGCTCCTTCTATTTGGGCTTCCATATGCTAAGTGCAGCCCAACGTTTGCGCCATCACACCTTCAATGTTTCAGCATAGTCAACACGTGTACCTCAAGCCATCAAATTAAGTTCAGCCCATGTGCTTATTGAAGGGACGAGTCACATATCACAATTGGATTTGGGTTCCAAGAGTGTGCATTCAGTAGCGTTTCTCCTCCCATGACCTAGGGTTCTTTGCCTCCTTCGCGCTGTTACTGTTTCTGGTTTTTGAGTTGCTTTAACCAACTAGTATTTGCCACATGAGGAACACGTCCCCTAGCCATTAGGGTTTAACATCTCTATTAGGGTTCCTTCCACTCACGCATTTTCTGTTAGGGTTCTTGTACACGGCAGTAATGTCGTTAGTTCCTTCTTCCTCACCATTTTCACAGTTGCCTTTCTTATATAAAGGCAAGTCATGCTTTGTACCGAACCAGCTTAGATGAATGAATTGTGGTTTAATCCCTTCCTTCGTCAGCTCACCCTTCACCTTAGATAAGGATTTCTCCTCCTAGGGTTCCAACACTGTGAGTGTTGTGAGGATCCGTGAGAGAATAAGAGTGATTCGTTCCATTTGTGAGTCTTCCACTGCATTTCCCGTCGATTCCACTGAACAATCGATACCTGAAGGTCGTTCTCCGTCGAATGGAGCTATTTCCTGCAGATTAACGGCACCACGGACCTCATCAATATATTTCATCAAACAATCAGAATGCATGCATGCTAATTGTAACACCCCTATTAGATGCTACAAGACTCCCAAGGAAATCTAACTTAATGTCTAACAAAACAAAAAATAAGAACTACTTGCATGTAAAAGAAGTCATATTGTTTGATAAGTATATACTAAAATAACTATATGTTATCAAACTTAAACCTATTGTCTACTAGTGTTTTGTCTAGTAGGTTGTCTAACCACTAAATTTGCATTTATAAAGAAAACCACAATACATAGCTTTGAAATTACATTCTTTGTGCACAAAACTTTTCAAAGTATTTATTTAAAGAAAGTGTCTCCTAGAGGAATATAAATGAACAATGCATGTAGATGTATAACAACTCCTTTACAAAGGTTGAACAATCACTCAACATCCTCAATGTTGTGCACCATCACCTGAGCTATCGTTTGCTCTTATGTAACCCATATTCATAATAGAACAACACAAGAAAAACACAAAACACAAGGCAAGATAACATAATACAACATAAGTAATAATTGAAAGATAACATATACATCTCTAATATATTATACATGCCAAAATGCATATGATTCAGCATAAAAAATATAATCATGATGATATGAATCTACTTCTAGAAGTTAAATGTGCATTGAGTTAGAACCCAAAGATTATACACCTGCCATGTGACCCCAATAGATTATGGTCTAAGCCCTGACTCTACTCGAACCAAACATGACTACATGAACCTTATTTGACTCTCACTCCTAGCTATCTTTCTCTATGTGATTCAGGATAATCTAATAACTGAGTTTCCTATTCAATACACTTTCATCACAAACGAATTTAAACAAAGACTTAATAAACAACTTAAAAGAACACTCCAGAAAAGGAAAATAAAATGCATTGATCGCTAACTAGAAGCATTAGCGACAAATGAGATCTATAAAAAAAGGATATATAATGCTTCTTTTTTTCTTGAACGATTATGGTCTCAAAGGATATGAGAGGGTTATAGAACGAATTAGTGTGACGAAGGATATGACAGCACAATAAAAGGAAAATTAGAAGGGATTTCCTTTTTGTTGAATGACTAGGGTCTTAATGTGTGCAGTGGAGGAGATGAAAGCAAATTAAAAAGAAAAGGAGAGAGGGTTTCCTTTTTGTTGAACAACTAGGGTTTCAATGGTTGTTCTAGAAAGGTTGTAAAAAAATAGAGAAGATGGTTTAAAGACAAAAGATGGTTTGGGAGGCAAAGAAAAGGGATATTTTGAAACTGCTTATTTATTATTTTATTTTAAAATAATTCTAAAAGATGGAAAAAAATTTGAAATTTTAAAATGACATGTGTTAGGATTTTTCTATTTGTGTTTTCTTAGTGTATTTTTTATAGATTTGATGTTTTTCATTAGTGAATATATAATACCTATTTTTGAGTTTTCAAATAATAACTTTTGTTCTATAATTTTTTTTTTTCTTTCTTGAGAAAATATCACTGCTTGGGTCTGACAACATGTTTGCACCAAATGAATCCTATCAAACTTAGTTGACACCTGCAACGACGACCATAAGGTATTCGGTTTGGTCTTAGCAAGGCATTATCTAAGGCACGTGAATAAATGATGGTCAAGCAAGGTAAAGCAAGGTTAAGTTGAGATTAGGCCTATGTTAATCCCACTATAGCAAAGGCCCATTAAATTTCCTTATAAATAGAGCGAGAGGTAAAGTTGAAATGTTAGTTTCTCTTGATAGACTAATATTGTTTTAAAATCTTAATTGAATTCTCTTCGACTTGATCGTTGGACTATCTTTGATAGGTACCTCCTATCTGATGTCAACCAAAAGCCTTATAGTGAGACCGAGAGTGCTATATCTGGAGCTGAGGACAGAGGAGTAGGGATGATGAAGGCATGACCACCTCCTTAGAAGTTCCCTTAAGAAGGGTCACTAGAAGCATATCTAGAGGGGAGTCTTCTATTTCATCATCTTTATCTTTGTTTCGCATTACTTTAGTTTGAATTCCCTAAATTGGTTTCTAGTTGACTTATTTTGGTTGACTTGTTGACTTTGACCCAAAGTTAACCTTTTGACCAAGATTAGATTAACTTAAACCAATATGCTAATCCTTGTTTGTCTTGTTTTGTAGGTAATTAAGAGAAAGTAGAGCATGGCTAGGTGGCACATGGTGATTGGAGCACATGGATGAAGTGGAAGAGAAAGGAAAGTAAAAAAGCATAAAGTAAAAGCAAAAGTAGACATATACCTTGTCTCCTTTTGCCTTTTTGGTTTATTCCATTAAAGGCTACTTGGTCTCCTTCCTCTTTTGGCCTATAATCCTCATGGGAATGCATCCACCAATCATCTCCCTTCACTTGGCCGGGAATGACTCTCACTTTAGGTTTAGGGTTTGCTAGTTAATCCTTTCTCATGTTTTTGCATTTGCTAAAGGACCCTTATGAACTCCTATTTAAAGGGTGCTCCTTGTCTTGTAAAAGGGTTGATCATTTTGTTATAAACTTTGTGTTTTCAACCACCAAATTCCGTGAGCTCTCCTTCCTAGAAGTGAACTCACCTTTGCCTTATCTTGCTTGCAAGTGGCGGCACCATCACTCATCTCTAGGGTTTGGTTGGCTTGGATCCCCCCCTATGAGTGGTGTGCTTCACCTATTGCTCATCTTCTATGCTTTCCATTTTTAATGTTTCTTCTTTCATTTTGTTCTTTAAGTGTTGTTGAATCCGTGTGTGTGTTAACTTGAATCCAACTCTTTTCTTCCTTTCATGAGCTTGAGAAATGAACCTTCACATCTAGATAGCATGCTATCTTAATGTCCAGTGGGAATTTTCAAAAAGCTTTCTTAAACAACTTCACCATATTCATAACTCTAAAAGAAAACAAGATAATCCTTCATTAAGCGAAGATATAGTTGAGTGATCTTGGGGATTCTTGGATCTTGAAAGAACATATTTACTTTCTTCTTTTGAGCACTTTTGCTTTACTAAATTTTATGTAACTCTATTTTATTTTTAGAAATATAATTTGTCTTTTCAACAAATAAAACAAAGATTCTTGGTAACTCCACCATCAACTTCTTTTTTACCTTTGTGATTATTCACTAAGAGAAAAATGTATCTTTCACACTAGTAAATTTAGATCAGTTGAAACAATATTTGACTCAAAATACACGTTGTGACATTTTGTTTTGGATTTAGACCAAAATTTTTACATTGAAATCTCTAGGTACAATATGCAAAAGGACAATATCAACATTAAGTGTGACATCATCTGATGCAAATATTTCCCTTAAACGGATGGTAAATATATAAATGCCTGCGAGTATCCATAGATAAAATCTTTTAAGGGTAGTAAGTGGATATTTCAAATGAGTCCTTGATAAAGCCTTTTTGTTGCCTAAAAGACTCCGTCAACCAATTTCCCCTTAAAACTGCAGTATAGGGAGAACCTTGGGAATCAATCTATGGACATGGCTAAAGTCAAATGTAATACTTATGCTTGAATTGTGGTGGGGAAACTTATTCAAAATCAATACTTAAAAAATAGAGAACTCAAAATCATCAAATGTAAGGAATGCTATGAACTATGCATGAATGCATGACATGCAACGCACCAAATGGTAGGGAATGACGAATTAGCTAATACTAAATGCTCAAAACATGTTTATTGATCAAAACTAGGCTAATACAATGGTTAAATTGGTCCAAATTCTTCAAACTCGAAATATGTCCAAAATCAAGAACATGTTTATGAGCAAAGTGCATGGTAACCTCAGATTGGGATCTTTTGATGATGAAATTGAAAATTTAATGATACAGAATGATTATAATTTATCTCAATTGCATTTATAAACTGGAATCACTCGATTTGGCGCACAACACGCAAAGTTTCCAATTTCATGAACCCTAATCCCCAAATTTGAGCAGAAACGCGATTTTGATCGATTCAACCAACTCGTGCAATGAAAATGCAATTAAAAGTGCAGAAAGCTTTGTGATGATGCTATGAATGAAACACCCAAACCAATCAACTATCATTGAAATTGCACAATTATAAGTTTATGCAGAAACGTGAATGGTTGAGATGCAGAAATTCGAATTCGATGATTCATGGAAGGAAATGCGAAATTGTTGATTCAAATAACTTGGGGAACATCCAAGGATGATGAACGAAGCTCAAGAAAAAATCAAAAAGCTCAAATCACGAGAAATTTGAATGGAACAGTGTATTTATGTTGAACGTGAACGAGAAAATGTAGAGAGACGTGAATTTGTGAAATGGTGATGGAATTGGGTGTTGATTGTTCAAAATGCTTGGGAATCATCCCAGGAGGTGCACAAATTTACAGAACTCAAAATGATTGAGAAATGAGAGAGAAATTTAATGGAATAGTAACTAAGTGATGTGTGTGAAGTGGTGGAATGAAAAGAAACTCAAAATTGTAGCAAGAGTGCAATGAAGTGGAGAAATATGAGTGAAATGAGCTTGGCTACTACCATTGGTGTCAACACCCAATTTCGTCTGAGTTAATGTATTTGTTTTTTTTAAAATAAAAATAAATAAAAAGAAAATAAAATATATGTTTTTGATTTATGGTAGGTAAGAAAAAAAGGTGAAATAAGTTATTTTAAATTTTCAAACTTTAATCTTTACCATGAAAAAAAAAAGAGAAAAAGAAGGAAGAATCTAATTTGTTTTTAATTGTCACACACATTACATGAGCCCAAATATTTTATACATATCTTCACCCCCACTATTTGCTATTTACACTCCTCACATGACATGTCAAAAAATGATATTTTAAGATCTGTATTTTTTTAAAGAAGGGTACGGTTTTAATAATTAGAAGCAAATATTCCCGACAATAATGTTTTTCAAAGAAAGGTATGATTTTAATAATTAGAAGCAAATATTCCTAGTAATAATTAGAATCAATTATATGAATATTATGTTATGATTTTATTTACATAACATGTTGCATGAGGATCTTCATGTACCGGAAAATCTATGATTCTAATAATTACAAGCAATATTTTTTAATAATTATAATTAAAACCTCGGATATTATGCGACGATTTATTTTCTATAATATGTTTCATCGAGACCAATTCCTTCCTCATATATCTCATTATAATTAAAGATTAGGATTTTAGTGGTATCACAAGGTGTTTATATAAGCACAAAACCTCTCCAATGCAAGACACAGAAAAAAGAATCGAAAAAACTTCTCTTTTTTTATTACCATAGCACACACGTAAAGGGGGGTCACCTCACTGTCCTCTCAGTCAGATTTGCTATATTCGTGACCTTGTGACCTTGAAAGGTAAATTCTTTTCTTTTTGCTCCTAATGTTACTCATGTATTGTTAAGACTCTGTTATAATATCAAGTGTATGATTGATTGACTTATTATACGGTAAATGTGTTTGGGGTTTGAATGTTTGGTGATTTTGGGTTTGGATTCATTATTGATATGTGTGACCTTTCTCTTTCCTTCTCTTTGGGAGGCCATTACTTTTATCTTGGTAAATAGAAATCTCTTTCGTAGGCTTTTAATTCTCTTATTTAAAAAAAAAAATTATATTATTCCTTTATATAATTATTGAATATCATATTAAGTCTTGGATTTACTTGATAACTAAAGCACTCATTTGTAGGCTTTTAATTCTCTTATTTTAAGAAATAAAAGTAAAATAAATAAAAATAAAAACAATAAATTATATTTCTTTATTGAATATCATGTCAAGTCTTAGATTTGCTTACTTTTAATTCTTTTATTTAAAAGAATAAAAAATAAAAATTATAAATTATTTCTTTTTTATAATTATTGAATATCATGTCAAGTCTAGGACTTGCTTGATAACTAATTTTTTTTATCATATTGAATCTCGGATTCTCTTGATAATAAAAAATATAAAAAAATCTAAAATAAAAAAATTATAAGTTATAAATTATACTTCTTTTTTTATCTTTTTTGGAAATCATGTCAAGTCTTGGACTTGCTTGATAATTTAATCATGTTGAATCTCAGACTCTCTTCATAATATTAAAATTAAAAATTAAAAAAATAATATCAAACAACGAATATTTTACGAAGAACTACGTTATCCTTAATTTTCCAGATGGAAATACGTAGGAGTGAGTACAATCCTCGTCGGGCCAAAAAAAATAAAATTTATCTTTATTATTTCATATATGTATTTATTTTGTTTGATTTTTGGGGAACAACAAATATTTTAAAAATTTACTTTTATCTTGCATAGTTAATTAAAGGGAACCGTCTTAGGACAGACGTTGTGGGGTGCTAACTCCTTTCTCACATGTAACTGTCTCCCGAACCCAAATTTGGTTTCAAAGACTATTCTCTTTCTTAAGGTTTTTCTATAGTTTTCCATAATGAACTATGGTGGCGACTCCTCTATATTTTTTTAAAATTTTTTTGCCGTCCCACCGCGATTTCGGTTGCGACAATTGGTCTTGAATCCAACCCATTCATCTTGTTTATTCTGAAACAATGATGTATAGAGGTATTTTGGACACACCAATTCATAGGCCTAGTTCCAAAACCTATATTTGGTAAGGTAGGGTGGAGCTCAAGTTCAAAAAGTTGTAGCCAAGGTGGTTTAGTGGAAAATGATGATAAACATTATGAAATCATAGGCCAAATGAACAGTACTAAAATTTTCATTCATTTAAGCTCAAATCCATATTACAACACATAAAATGAGTACGAGGAGTTTCCCCAACCTTCCTCTCACTCTTGAGCTATCCATGCTTCCAAGGGCAAAAATGAAGTGAAAATGAGTGATTTTAGGGGGGATTTCGGGTCTTCTGCATGAAGTGTTGTGTTGCTATCAAAAACTAGTCTAAGAATGGTCCAAGAAACCTGCAACCTCCTTAGGAGGCTGCTGGGTCGTCCCCCCTATGCCACCACACCAAATCTACCTTAAAACCTACCCTACACTAAGCCACCTCTCACCAAATGAGCTCAAACTTCAAAGTGCAGACCCCTATTAGATTTTTGGGAATCCCAAGGCCCAAACCAGTCACATTTAGTGTCCTAAAGTGCTCTAAATGATTGGCTCTTGATTTTTCATCCAAATGGCAAAAGTTAACTCTAAGGTCAAACAAGCCACTTTTGAATACTTCTTGCTTTACTAAAGTGTAGCCCCCTCTCATGTTTGTGGCAATCCCAAGGCCCAAACCAGTCATATTTAGTGTCCTAAAGTGCTTCAAATGATTGGCTCTTGATTTGGGGTTCAAATGGCAAAAGTCAACTCTAAGGTCAAACATGCCACTTTTGCACACTTCTTGCTTTGCCACCAACTTGACCTTGCTGCTATGTGAACTTCTAGGCCTTCAAATCTTCAATTAAACCTTGCCTAAGGATAGAGGACCTGCAAATTGATCAAAAGCTGAAGTGGAAGGGTTAGCTTTATCTAAAAACTACTTGAACAACTAACCTAAAATGACCAAAAATATGAAAACTAAGACTTTTTCTCAATTGGCCCTAAACCTCAAATTGTGGTGTTTGATCACTTATAACAAGTGTAATTAAGCATTTATAATGATTCCATAAGGTCAAATCACTCAATTTTGAAAGATTTTGAAAATCTCAACCATAAAGTCAACTATGTCATGGTTTAAAGGTTAAATAAGCAAAATTTGACTCTTAACACTAGATTTGACTAACCTAAGACCCTAGGACTCAAAATATGATGCAACCACACTCAAATGATGTTTAAAAGTACTCTACAAACACTAATTCTATGAAACTGCGAAAATGGCCAAAAGTGAGGAATCTGACTTAATATGCTCAAATTAGCTATTCTAGAATGGAAAAATGAACACTTTGATTAATGAAAAATAACAAAATTCAAGACACATAAATCCCCGCAGGATAATGGATAACAAATGATTTAATACCCGTTTATAAACAAGTCGAGTACAAATATATACTACTGGTACCTACAGATATCCATTACTTGTCAAAAATTAAAAATTAATATTTTATTAGGTTAAATTTTATTAAAATTAAAATTTAATTTATATTTTATTAGGTTTAATTTAATTTAATTAAAATTTAATTTATATTTTATTTGATTTACTTTATATTTTTAAAATTTTGTTTAGATGAAATTATAAAAATTTATAATTTTTTTTAAATATTTGTTGTCCACGAATATCCGTGGAATTTAAATACTTGTGAATACTTTTTAAATAAGTATCCCATGAATAACAAAACAGATAATAAGTTGAATTTTCCCTAATCGAACCCCTCGTATCCCTGCCTATTACACAACGTATAAATCATCAAAGCAACATTGGTCCATCCTTTCTTTCCACTTGTACTGTAGGGGAACAAACAAAAGGCTTGTGTTTTATTCTTCAGTGACAATTTTGGGTTGCAGTAGTCTAGTCAATGTGGTATTTGCATCTCCTTAGCCCATTTTGTGAGGTGGAACATTCTCTCCAATCCAATCATATTGGACCATCTTCTTGCCGCTTTGGTGAACGCAAATCATTGGGCTTGGTACCCCATATCTCTACTACATTGTTGAAATGAATTCATGATTGATTTGGGAATTTCAAATACGGATAATACATTAATTTCTCTCCATTGAACAAGTGTTGATTTTTTTTTCTATTAATGTGAACATTTTGGAAAACTATTTAAATTAATTTTATTTTGTAGAAGAAAATATATGATTTAGTTTTTAATTTCCACTGAAGTATAGTATTTTATTTTATAATTGTATGATTTAAAATGATCTATGCGGTACAGTAAATATAAAATAATTTAGTCTGTAAAAATAAATATTTGAAATAATTTAAAATATAGAGATTAAATAAAATATTAGTACGTAGAAGTACTAACATTTGAATAAAATATATTGATTCTCGAAACACAATTGATACCGAGTGGTCATGTATTTGATTATGATTGAATTTTATATTTCATATATGTGTTCAATATTTCTTTGCTTATTAACGCAACATACTAAAAGAATGTACAACCTTCCATGCATAGCTTTAAAGGTAAATATGACTAAATCAAGCCAAATCATTTCAAGAATATTTGTGATCACTTTTCTTAGTACATATATGTTTCCACCAAGCAATGGTCATATATCTAAAGCCTACATATTGACTAAAAACTTAAAGTGCTCACTCACTAAAATCCTATATATTAAGAAAGCATACAAGAGAAATAGTTACAAGATTGGGAGTAAATTATTTTACTTAAAATTGTGAGAAATTTGTTTTCTTTATCTTATGAAGTTAATTTATGAAAATTTTATACCTTTTCCCTCAGAGTTATTGGTTGTGACCATCTTTACCTTGTGTTTGGATGAATGATTTCAACAATTCCAAAAAATTAAATACCTAATAATTAAATTATTTGTAATTGAACTATCTTCATTTCTTAAATAATTAGTTTTGATGAAGTAATTGAAATATATTAGATTTCAATTTTCTTATTTGGATAAAGAAATTTAATTTCTATTTTACGATAAATTAAACTCTACCTTTTAGTCCAACTTAACTTAGCTCAAACTCCAATTCAGTACGATTAAGTACGACCTTCGGTCGGACCGACTTGGTTGACCTATGGCTCGAGCTGACTCGGCTTGACTTGAGGCTTAGCACGACTCAGTTCAACCTTCAACCTAAGCCAACTAGTCTTGACGTTTGGCACCCGCTTATCGACATACTAGACCCACTCCTTGAGTCGACCCAACTTGACCTTCAGCGATGGCCGATCCAGCTCGAACTTCGTCCCGGGCCGACTCGGCTCAAAGCCATCTCGTCTCAACCTTCAACCTGAGTTGACTCAGGTCGACTTGGGGCCTAGCCCAACTCGACTCTATAAGACCCAGGAAAATAATTATAATTCTAATTGATGATTGGAGCGAGAAATATTAATTGAATTAATAAGTAAGGTCAAAAGCAGAGGTGAAATGTAGCATAGTTGGTTAAAGCTTTATCATGGGATTAGTGGTCATGGGTGCAAACCTTATGTGTGCATTTGAAACAATTACATTTTATTTTTTGTTCTTTTATAATTGCTTGAGAGTGTTTTTGTTTGTCTTGGGCATGAATGGTGTATATTAATAAGTTAGAATTTATTCGGCGTGGTTAGAATTTATTTGGTTTTGTTTTCTTGAATGCATGGAATGCGTAAATGCTATTGTAATGTTGTTATGTGTATTGAATGACAAGAAAAACGTGTTGGTTGGTGTGGTTTGGAGTGTTGCTTAAGTCTTAGGGTTGTATGTTCAAATCATGGCTAGAGAAAGAAGGTTGGAATTGTGTATATTTTTTTGGTAAATTCGTGATACACCTAGGAGTGACCGTTGAGTGGGAAAGGAAAGCTAAGGTGGTTTTGCTGTAGGAATTCTATGTAAGGGGAACTACACGATGCATCTATGTTTTTTTTTATGTGATTGCTTGGTCTTGGATATGAGAAGAACGGGTTCTATCTGGAGGGAAAAAATAGGAATTTGTGTTTGGTGGATGTGTATTAGGGGGTAAGGTTTCTCCATTGAAGGGTAATGGAAGCTTTATTCTTTTTTTGTTTGAATTGTGATGGGGTACGGTGTTATGTGGTATTCTTTTTACTTGTGAATATGTCAATTTGATGGGTTAAGGGACAACTTTAAGAAGATGAACTTTTGTACCACTTAAGTGCATTAATTCATGATGTAAATTGGATTACTTTTTTATCGTCTTGAAATTTTGAGATAAAGTGGTGTAGGCAATGATTATAATTGGTTCATTATTTTTTTCTCTCTTGAAATTGTGATTTTTAGCGATAGAGAGGGAGGTCATAAGGAGGTATGTTTGTTGGAATAGTTATAATTTTGGCGTGCTGGTATCAGTTGCCCTCAAGGTATGAGGAATTACTTGAAGCATGTTGGTTTATATGTTTTGGATGATTGAAATGCGTATATTATATAGGTGGATTTGTATAATATAAGAACATAGTAACAGAACCACACATACTGAAACAACTATGGAAACAATTATCGTCGGCATGTTCTTCTTGCGTTCTGGAAGGACATAAAAGATAAAAAAATGCAAGTGAAAAGAAAAAGTTGCAATTGAAACGAAAGACAAAGTTTATGGTGCTTACCAAATTCGGAAGTGTAAGATCCGCTAAATTTAATTAATTAAATAAATAATTAATTAATAAATGTGGGTAGTGGGAGCCTTTATGACATTTAATTCTAACATGTGTGATATGGAAAAGTACTAGTTCAAATGGTTGAGAAGGCTTGATTATGTGAGATGACTTGGGTTCAAGTCTTTATGTATGCCACTTATGTGCTATTTAATTTATAATTATTTTTAATAATGTGCTGGATCATGATGAGTGATAATATAATTATAGAATTATATGAATTATCATGAAACATGAATTGGTTAAATGGTTGTGCATTGAATTGGTTTATTTATGTTTATGAATGAGTTATAGCATGATTGTGTATGCTCTTTCACTGGCTCGATTTAATGATTTTTGGGGGTTCTAGTTGAGTTTGATCGGGGAAAACAATATCCTTAAACGTTAATTGATCATTGAATGTTCGCAGACTTCGAATTGCATGGAGTTGGAGGATAAAATTGATGAAATTGTTATGAATTCTATTTTAGGGTTCGAATCTTTGGGCTTGAATGTCACAAGGATAATTGTTTTTTAAATTGCTTTGGAAAATGATAATGAATGCATTTAGGCTGCGAATTATTATAATCATAAGCGAGATCGTGTGTGAATTGATGGAAATCCACAAGCAAGGGAAAACTGGGAAGAGTTGGGGTTTTGCAGGTGTAAGAATTGTTGGAAAAATCTCCAGATTTCTATGCACTGCCTGGTGGCACTTGCATACCCGCCAGACGACAAGTGCAGATCAGGGATCGTTGTAGCTGAGTTGGCTGCGAGGGGAAATCTAGTGAGGGGTCAATGGGTGGTACGTAAAAGCAAAATCGAGATCTGTTGGTTATATTATTAGGAAGAATGATGGATTAATGAAAGGAGATGAGAATTAAGGAATGGATTAGGAATCTGCATTGTAATATTATTGTGGTTGAAGTATAAAATGTCGTAGTGGTTGGCATAGATTCACCATAAGCATAGTTAGCCGGGTTGGGCGTTGACTTAAAGTAATTTGACCAATTGGTATTTATATGAACGTAGAGTATGTTGAATGATAAGGTAGGGGAATATGGTTGTGGTGTTGTCATGGATGAAATATTTAGGATCCTATCAAGAAACGATAAGTGTGAACGCATTAGGATTTTCTATATGACCACATTTAGAGAATGAATTCACATGTGAGATGCTATGATGGCTGAAAACATTGTAGATAGCAATACACTAGTTAGGGGTACTCTGGAATGGGGGCAAGTGAGAGTGGCTTGTGCAAAGTGTGCCTAAACTTGAACTAAAACCAATACTGCACAAGTACTGGTGTGGCGCGTGGCGGTGGTGATTGACCCGCCAAGCGACAACATAGAAACAGTGGGCTCTGGATCAGAGTGGCGCCTGACGGTGAGGATGGTTCCGCTAGGCGGAGTTTGTAGGTCAGTGGGTCTTTAGGCGTGTGGTGCCTGGTGGTACGTGTCCCCAGCCAAGCGGTTTGGAAGCGCAATTCGCTTGGCAGCTTGGGAGCAAGGCCAGGCGATAATGCAGATGCCAGACTTGCATTTTGTTGCTTTGGATGTTTGTGATCTACAAGGCTTTGGTGATATCTCGAAGGTTGGCTTGCTGGTGTTCCTTGAGTTGTGGCTCAGAATGTATTTCTCAAGTTATGGCTCGGGATAAGGGTTAAGCATGTGGCATTCCTTGGGTTGTGGCTCAAAATGACATCTCTTGAGTTGTGGCTCGGAATGGCGGATGAACACGAGGAACTCTTGAGTTGTGGCTCGGGTTGGCGAGTGTTGTCAGTGTGAGTGTGCACATTGTGGCGTGTACGAATTGTCCAGTTAGATTACCCTCCTCAGTATCAAGTTGACGAATTTCGTAGTCTTGGGACGTTACAAATGCTTATTCATATTGGGAATTCCACCTGGCGTTACAGAGTGTGGTCCGTAGCATGGTTTCCCGCACGTGCTCTATTAGTTGTGGTTGGTAGGTATGGCAGCAAGACACCTTGAGGTACTCATTAAGAGACGTAGAACACAGTCAACATAGTGGTGGCCATTTGGCATGAAATGAAAGGATGAAATTCCTTTGGTTTATTTATATTGGTATATAAATGTTTTATGTATATGATTTGTTTGATATTAGCTCACCCTATCTGCTTGTGTTTGGCGATGATCGTGTACGCGGTACACGGGAGCAGATGATGTTGCAGGAGGATTTGGTGAGGCACAGAGCCAGAGCGGGGCTAGCTTGGGAGATTTTCTATAGAGTTGTTTTATTATGGATTTTACAGATTTGTAATCTTTTGTTTATGAACATGGATTTATTTTACAATTGAGTTTATAAGTTGAATTTTTAGATACTTTATAAATGTGATAAAGTTTTAAATTTCTTGTGTTTTTGGGAAATGCAGTTTCATTAATTGACTTTTATTTACTATTTCTTTATTTTTTTATTTAAATCTGTAATATCTTGTCGAGATGTTACAGGAAGCAGACATCCTTATGTATATATCTTGATCATTGGTTTGAATCTGTTTCAAGGAAATGAGATCCTGAAACCACAAATACTCTGCTAGGTTTATTTATACCTATTTTTTATCAGAAGATTTCCACTATCCATGAGCATTGCTAGTGGTTCTGTGCTTGTGAGAGTTGATGTACCAAACAACAAATCCGTTTTGGGTGAGAATAATATCTTTAGTGTTAAGATTCCCGAGGAATCATTCATTGGGTTGGCTCTACCCAAACAACTGTATGAATTGGGATATTCTTGTATTAAATGCTACGGAATTTCTTCCTATACCTCCAAGATTTCTTTTGCACCACCAAATATTACATTGAAGCACCCCCTAAATATTTTTTAAATTTCAAAAATGCCCTTTGACCATTTGACCAAAGCATGCAGATTTCACTTTCAAATTTACTTTCGGATGTTAACATCTGACGAAGATTTTGAACTTCCAAATGTCAAAAAATATATATATCTATATATAACCGAAAGTCAACAATAAATATATATATATATATATATATATATATATATATATATATATATATATATATATATATATATATATATATATATATATATATATATATATATATATATATATATATATATATATATATATATATATACACACACCGAAAGTCGACTTTTTTTTCTGTTTTTTTAATTTAAAGTTTAATAACATTTACTTTATTTATTTTTATAATATATTATATAAATAAAATTATATATAAAAATAAATATGTGTATATAATTTCAGATTTATTTTATTTTTGAAATATATTAAAAAATATTAGATATTGTAAAATGTATAAATTTAAAAATAAATTAGTTTAAGAAATAAATAATAAATAAATAAAATCTAAATAAAAAATAATTAAAGTTAAAAGAATTAATCTTTAAGTTAAAAAACTTTGAAATAGAATAAATATATTTTTTAATGTAAAGTTTAATTATTATTTTTATTTAATTTATTTCTTCATTTTAAGAATTTTCTTTTATATTTTGTTATATTTATTATTAACTTTTAATTTAATCTTTTTTAATGTAGTCTATAAAAAAAATAAAGTAATAAATATATCTATATCTATATATATATATATATATATGTATAATCTTTTTTATTATTATTTTTAAATTGTTTTATTGTTAATTCCTTATTTTAAACATATAATGATATTTTATTTTGTTTATTAAAATTTTTAAAAATAAAATAAAATATTAAATCTAATATTTTGAAATAAAATAAAATGGAAAAAATTAATTTTTTAATAAAATTATAAAAAAATGTATATACAAATATAACTATATATTAATATTATATTGTATTTGTAAAATATGTAGTAAAAAAGTAAAATATTAAAATATATATAAACTTAAGAAATAACGGTAAAAAAATTGAACATAATTAATATATAAAATATAAAAGAATTAAGAAAAATAATATATATATATATATATATATATATAAATATTAATTTTGTTTGAAGTTAAAATTTAGTATTCTTTTCTAAATTTTATTTATTTTTTAATACATTATATTAAATCAAATTTATTTTAAAATTTTAAAATAAATATAACGAAAGATAACAAAAAATTTAAATTAAGAAATAAATTAAATTAAAACAATAGTTAAACTTTAAATTAAAAGAAATATTTATTCTGTTTCAGATTTTTTTAATTTTTTTAAAGTTTAATTTTTTTAACTTTAATTGTTTTTTATTTAGTTTATTATTCTTTTACTTATTTTTTACACTTTTTAAAGTAATTTAGTTTTGAATTTATATATTTTACAATTTTAAATATTTTTTAATATAGATTTAAAAAGTAAAATTAAATCTTTATTTATTTATTTATATATATATATATATATATATATATATATATATATATTTATATCAAATTTTGTTTTTAGAGGATGTATTAAAAAATAAATAAAATTAAAATTAATTAATATATTAATTTTATTTATTTTATTGATATTATTATAATTATTTTATTTATATATTTCATGTGTATATTATTTTATATTTTATTTGAATTTATTAATTTTGTTTAAAATTTAAATATTTAATTTTAAACAAATTTTTTTAAACTTTTTCAATTATATATTTTTTTATTTTTAAATTTAAATTTATTTTTATGTAATTAATTAAAAATTTAATAAAAGAAAAAAAATTAAAAAATCATATTTAAAATAACATATAAATAATGAAATTTAAAATTAAAAAAACGAATATATATATATATATATATATATATTTGTATTTTTTTTTTTGGGTGTGGTGTCTACGAATTTTTTTAAATAATTCAAAGGTTTTACAGGAATTTAAAGAAATTTTGGAGGTGCAGAAAGAAACTAAGTTCAAATTTTTCTTCTTTTGAAACCAAAGTCTCTCTATCGTTCACCAATTGGGGCTCGTTGATAGAATCATCTGCTATTGAAATTTTGAGAAAGGGTACAAGTATGCATGCAAATAAAACCATGAAAGCACGAATATAATTGTCACAACTTTTCTTGTACTTCGCGTTTACGTACATTGTTTTAAATAAAATTTTAATTCTGTTGATGTAAATACTTTATAAAATGAAAAAGGTTTTATTAAAAATAATCAATCCAATTAATTAATTAGAATTAATTAAAAATAAAAGCCACCTTCCGTACATGTGGAATATGTCATATTTCTTACTATGATATATTTTTCTTTTTCCTCATATAGGCATTTAAGAATATTTTCAACACCCAAATTTATCAAAATGACTAAATATTTAATAAAGTAAAATGAATTTTTAATAATAATAATAATAATTTTTTATTTAGTTATTTTTATTATTTCCTAGACAACTTTTAAAGATATAATATAAACTAACTAAAAGATTTTTAAAATAGAAAAATAAACTAAATAGAAAATAGAAAAAGATAAGAAAAATAATTTTTATAATGAAACAAGTTTTTTAAAGATTACATAAAAACATAAAAATAATTTTATGATTAAGAATAAGAATAAGAAAAAGATTTTTATAATAATAATAATAATAATAATAATAATAATAAAAATTGAAAATAGAAAAAATAGTTTTTAAATAATAAAAATAGATTTATAAAATAAATTTGAATTTATAAAAAAGAATGAACACAAAAATAACCAAATTTAACGGTTATATAACCTATAAAAAATATATCAGGTTAATATATATATATATATATATATATATATATATATATATATATATATATATATAAATATAAAATAAATTAATAAAAATAAAAAATAAAAAATATACATAGTTTCTACTAAAGAAAGAAATAAAATTAAAATTATAAAAAGTAAGAAAAATATTTTCCTAGGCACCTCGCAGCAACCACCCCTAGCTGCAACCCTTCCCATCGTCCATATCCCCCTTTTCACTACACCACTACTTTTCCTACTCTCATCCACCATCCCATTCCACCACACCCGTTACCACTCCAACCACCCAGATGTCGTCACCCTTTCAATGACGTTATCACCAACACACCCCTCCCCGCCTAGTAGGAACCGTTCACACTGGACCACTATACGGGAGAAACCGACCCCGATGAGCACATCAAAATATACATCACCCATGTCGCCCTCTATACGTCCCACGATACCGTTTTCTATAAAGCTTTTCCTACCACCCTCAAAGGCCCTGCCCTTGACTGGTTCACTACCCTCCCCCTATACTCCATTGACTGTTTTGACACACTCTCCCACATGTTTTCTACACACTTCGTCGGCAACCGCCCGCATCAGGCCACACCCCTATCCCTCCTCAGCGTCAGACAAGAACGAGAAGAGACGTTGCGCGTCTTCATAGATTGTTTCAGCAAAGCCGCCCTTCGCACCCCCAACCTCACGCAAGAAATGATCTTGCAGTGTATGGCTCTCACCCTCAAACACGGACCATTCGCTAATAATGTCTACCTCCACCCCCCGGCCTTCATGCATGAACTTAAGCTATGTGCCGCGGATTACATCTACATGGAAGATATGCAGAACCTCGACACCAAGTTCTGCAATGACTACACCTCCATCAACCGCCAGCCCAGATAAACAACCTCGATGACTTGACCCTAGGCTTAGAGCGCCTAGATAACCACGCTTCACCAGATACGCTCCGCTAAGCATCCCCAACTCTCAACTTCTCGACGAAGCCCTCCATGCTGATCTGATCCCACCACCTCGCAAAACCTCCAACCCCCCAATGCCGACATGATCAAATATTGTCGGTACCACAAAAATAATGGACACACTATAGACGAATGCAAAGCGCTCCAGGATAAAATCAAAGAATTGGTTTGCGCCGGCCATTTCTGCCGCTTTGTCCGCAAGGATGGACTCCATATCCATCCCGGTCCGATAACCGACACCTCCCTCACAGTACACGCCACGATAATCGGCCAAATCAACCCAACCGCCAAGAACCACAACCAGCCCGCACTTACGTCAACCCAGCTGATCCTCCCCTACGCGGCACAATCAACACCATCTTAGGGGGTATTGCCAGTGGTGGCTCCACCTCATCAGCCAAAAAGAAACACCTACCTCACCTCTAATTCATCAACCACATAACCCACTCTCACCACAAACGCCGCATGCCACCCATCACCGTCATTGACGACAATTTCCATGGCGTCGACCTCTAGCAGGATGACCTCATGGTCATCACTGTAGAACTAGAAAACTACGCGGTAAAAAAGTTGCTTATCGACCAAGGCAGTTCCGTTGACATCCTTTACTAGACAACTTACTAGAAACTCCAACTTCCACTCACTGCCATGGTTCCCTATGATGAACCTATCTGCCAGTTCTTCGAAGAGAAGGTCTCAACTCGTGGATATATAGACCCCCACACTGTTTTCCGGGAAGCATCTCAAACCAAAATAATCCTCATCCGCTTTCTTGTCATAGACGCACCCACCTCATACAACGTCCTCCTCAGCCGACCATCCCTCAACACTCTAGGAGCCGTCGTCTCCACACCCTACCTAGCCATTAAAATTCCCTTCCTCATCAGGTGACATCCTTACCATTCATGACGACCAACGACTCGCACGAGAGTACTATATGGCAAGCCTACGTCCTCAGCTACCAATCCTCCAAACCAACATTGAATGCCCACCCGGCTCTGGCATAGCTTTATCTGATGAAGACCTAGACCCTAGAGTAGGACACGACGCACACATCGAGCCAGTTGAAGACACTGTAAGTCTAGAGCTCTCTAACGGTCGCACTCTCAAAATGGGCACTAACCTCCAACAAGAACAACGCGATATCTTGACACCCACCCTTATTGCCAACATCGACCTCTTCTCCTGGTCAGCCGCAGACTTACTTGATGTTGACCCTCAGGTAGTAGTTCATAAACTTTCCATCTACAAAGAAGCCAGGTACGTCTCGTAGAAGAAGCGAAAGTTGGGAGACGAACATCGGTTGGCAGCAAAAATCAAGGCCGAAAGTTACTTAACGCTGGCATCATCAAGGAAGCCCATTATACCACCTGGCTATCTAACGTGGTCCTAGTCAAAAAAGCTAATGGGAAATGGCGAATGTGCGTCGATTATACAGACCTTAACAAAGCCTACCTCAGAGATGCCTACCCCTTACCTAACATCGACCGGCTAGTAGACGGTATAACCGTTAACAAGGTTCTTAGCTTTTTAGACGCATACTCCGGGTACAACAAAATTTCAATGGCAACAACCGACATGAACAAGATCGCATTCATCATTGATGATGCCAACTATTTTTACGAGGTCATGCCTTTTGGCCTCAAGAACGCAGGCGCTACCTACCAAAGGTTAATGGATAAAGTGTTCAGTCGCTTGATGGGCAAGTGTGTCAAAGTATACGTCGACAACATGGTTGCTAAATCACCTAGCCACCTGCAACATGCACAAGACTTATCCATAGTATTTTCCGCGCTACGACAATATAACCTCAGACTTAACCATGAAAAGTGCGTCTTCGACGTCGACCGTGGCAAATTCTTAGGCTTCATGCTCACACAACGCGGCATTGAAGCAAACCCTAAAAAGTGCACTGCCATCATCGAAATGTGAAGCCCAAACAATGTCAAAGAGGTTCAACGCCTGATAGGCCGCTGCCATATCCAGATTCCTCCCGAAGCTAGCCGAACAAACCTAACCCATCATCCAGCTACTTAAAAAATCTACGAAGTTCTCTTAGAACGACGAATGTGAAAAAGTTTTTCAAAACCTTAAAACCACCCTCACATCCCCACTTATCCTCCATAAACCGGATATCCACCAACCACTCCTAGTATACATCACTGCAACATATCACACGGTCAACACCGCCCTGGTCCAAGAATTTGCTGGATTCCAACACCAGTGTACTTCGTCAGCCGAACTTTGCAAGATCTAGATACCAGGTACCAAATGGTGGAAAAACTAGCACTCTCCCTTGTACATGCAGCGAGACGCCTATGCCCCTACTTCCAAAACCACAACATTATTGTCAAGACTGATTACCCCATCCAAAAAATCCTCTAAAAACCTGACCTCGTTGGACGAATGTTGTCCTGGGCCGTCGAGCTCTCTGAATTCAACATCCGCTACGAACCTAACGGCCCCATCAAAGCCCAGTGCCTACTAGACTTCGTCAATGACGTTCAACATACCCTTGAGGAGGACCAATGGACGCTTTATGTAGACGGTTCCTCAAATCTAAAGGGTGCATTGTCCTCAAAGGCCCCAATGATATCCTCATTGAAAAATCTCTCCACTTCGCCTTCAAAAATTCCAATAATCAAGCCAAATACGAAGCCATCCTTGCAGGCCTATCCCTCGCACGCGAAGTCGGCGTCAAAACACTTATATGCAAGACTGATTCCAAGTTCACTGTAGGCCATCTTAACAATAAATTCCAAATAAAAGATGTCACTTACTTACAATACTACCACCTAGTCCGCAATGTCATACAGTCTACCTTTGACCGAGTATATGTCCAGCACATCCTTAGGAGTGAAAATGTTAGAGCCGATATCCTATCTAAACAGGCAAGCACTAAGCTAAAGAGCAAGCATAAGTCCCTACTACAATAGACATTATCTGCACCATCCATAACAAACATCTGCCTCAACCTAGACCGCACTGAAAACTGGACAACCCCATACATCAAATACCTCAAAACCGGCAACCCCCCAACCAATACTGACAAAGCCTAGCTGGCTAAAGTCGCAAGGTAGACGATGATAGGTGACAAACTATACAAGCGAGGGTACGGTCAACCACTACTCAAATGTGTTACGATGGAACAAGCCCAATACATAATGAAGGAACTCCATGAAGGCATATGCAGATACCATTCAGGTGCACGAACCATGACCAACAGAATACTCAAGGCCGACTACTTTTGGCCAACCATGGAGGCTGACTACGAGACCTTTGTCAAAAAGTGCATACCGTGTCAGAAACATGGTAACCTCATCCATCAGAAGCAAGAACAACTGCATTTCATACTCTCTCCATGGTCATTTGCGAAATGGGGAATGGACATCCTCGACCCTTCACCTTGGGAAAAGGACAAGTAAAATTCTTCATTATAGGCATTGACTTCTTTACCAAGTTGATAGAAGCCAAATCGTTGGCCACCATCACAGCGCAACAAGTCCAGCAATTCGTCTAGAAAGATATCATATGTCGCTATGGCGTGCCGCACACTATCATAACCGACAATGGCCAACAATTTATAGATAAGGAGCTCGCTAAATTTTACATCGGCCACGAAATCAAACACATCACCAGTTTCGTAGAGCATCCACAGACCAATGGTCAAGCTGAAGCTACCAACAAAGTCTTTCTAGTCGAATTACGAAAACATTTAGACAGTGCCAAAGGCCGATGTCCAGAAGATTTGTTAGAAGTATTGTGGCCCTACAGATGCACCCCTGAGTCTGCTACAAATGAATCCCCCTTCAGCTTAGTATACGACACGAAAGCAATGATACCGATTGAAATTGGTGAACCTTCCCTGTGCCACCATGTATATAATCCATACCATAACTAACAAAATATGTGTACCCACCTCAACCTATTGTCAGAATTAAGAGACAAAGCTCAAATTCGTAACATGGCGGTTAAATAAAGGGCGACCAGGAGATACAACGCAAACCTATGCCCACAATCATTGGTTAAAGGGGACCTAGTGTGGAGAATGACCAACAATGCAAGAAAGAAGGATGGCCAATTCTCCGTCAATTGGGATGGACCATACTGAATATGTGACGATGCAGGAGGAGGCACCTATAAATTTGAACAACTGTCGGGAGAAGAGATACCGAACACGTGGAATGTATCTCATCTAATATTCTATTTTAGTTAGACTAATCAATGTACCAAACACTTGTAACCCTGGGTGTACTCTTTTTTCTTACTTGGCATTTTTCCGTACGAAGGGTTTTGGCCGGGGAGTTTTTAACGAGGCACCCCAAAATTCATAAATAAAACAGAGGGTTCTTTAACGTACACTACATTCTTCATCTGTTTTAATTATTTAAGTTCCCCACCACTTACCACAAGTAAACGGACTGGGTTGAAAACCCTTCACCTGTGTTATTTATTTAAGTTCCCCACCACTTACCATAAGTAAGCAACCTGGGTCGAACACCCTTCATCTAATTTAATTATCTAAGTTCCCCACCACTTACCACAAGTAAGCGGCCTGGGTCGAACACCCTTTATCTGTGTTAATTATTTAAGTTCCCCACCACTTACCATAAGTAAGTGGCCTGGGTCAAACACCCTTCATCTGTTTTTATTATTTAAGTTCCCCACCACTTACCACAAGTAAGCGGCCTAGGTCGAACATCCTTCATCTGTGTTAATTATTTAAGTTCCCCACCACTTACAACAAGTAAGCGGCCTAGGTCGAACACCCTTCATATGTGTTAATTATTTAAGTTCCCCACCACTTACCATAAGTAAGCGACCTAGGTCAAACACCATTCATATGTTTTAATTATCTAAGTTCCTCACCACTTACCATAAGTAAGTGGTCTAGGTCGAACATTGTTTATCTGTATCCAGCGAACAACAAAAATATCAAGAACATTAATCATAATAACAAGAAAGTAAAATAGTGTACGAGTTATTACAAACTTAGGCTTAAAGTCAAATTGAAAGCGCAAAAGCAATAATCCTAAGCTGCTCCGTCAGTAGCATCCCCCACGACCACGACTACATCAACATTCGTATCTGGCGCCTTCGTAGTCTTATCTGCCTCTTCCTCAGGACTACTGCCAGCCTCACTCACGAGCTCACCATCCACAACATCTTTGTTGACATCGAATCTGGCATTAGACACGTTAATATCCTTGTAAAAGAAGGCCACTTACCGCAAACCCTTCTGAAAACCATTGATGTGCTCTTGAATGGTACAACCTTTAAGGTCTTCCAGCTACAACTCCAGGCCACCATTTTTCTCCTTAAGCTCGTCATAATCGGCCTCAAGGTCCACTATCCTCCCCTTCAGTTTTTTCTCCAACTCCAATCATCGCAACTTCCACGTTCCTAACCTCTTTTTCTCCTCCAACCATTCTTCCTCTACTTTCTTCTAGGCAGCCTTCTCCTTAGCATGTTTGTCAGCCTGAACCTTCAGCTCCTCCGTCAACTCCTCCACCCTAGACCGACTACCTTTCTTCATCTGTCTCTGATATAGAGAACCCACTCTGTGTCTCAAGATCAACGCTCTCCCCTTCAGTTTTTTCTCCAACTCCAAGCATCGCACCTTCCACGTTCCTAACCTCTTTTTCTCCTCCAACCATTCTTTCTTTGCTTTCTTTTAGGCAACCTTCTCCTTAGCATGTTTGTCAGCCTGAACCTTCGACTCCTCCGTCAACTCCTCCACCCTAGATCGATTACCTTCCTTTAACTCTCTCTGATATAGAGAACCCACTCTACATCTCAAGATCAACGCTTTGCTGCCAAACTCAACCATAATCTTGACCAAAGCATTCGACTCCATACTGTCAATAGAATTAACCAGAGATTCAGGCAAGTAACTCTCAATATCGCGTCGAACAACAGTTTCTGGTAACTCGATAAGTCCAGTCTCGGGTCCCCTAGCACTAGATGAGGATCCCGGCCCCAACAGGGCAACCCTAACTTTCTTCACTTCCTTACCCCCGCCAAGCCTAGCAGGCAACTCCGCTTTCCTCTTAAAACCCCCATGCACATGCACTTCCACAAGAGGTTCTTACATGTTGGGAACTTTAGTGTTCCCAGCAGCCCTAGCCTTCGTCGTCTTCTCCTTGCAGAGAGCTTGAAAAGAGATTCAAATTTTTCTTCCCGATTTGTGCCATATGACCTACAACAACAACGAATACTGATTAGTTAACTCAAACACAATATAGCACTTAAAAATTCAAAAAGACACCTTCTATATCAACAATTGGATGAATCGAATTATAAACCCTAACTAAGTCCTTAGTGGGTAGCCTATCATTAAACTTCATTAGTGTCTCCACCACCTCCCTATCCGCCAACGACAATCTCTCCTTCTTCATATCCTTATACCACCAAGGGTTGTCGGTCCAACTAAAAGGGAACTTAGTGTTCCCATCATCGTTATAAAAGTACGACTGCCCAAGTTCCTTCACCACCACCTTGAAGAAACCGTCTTTAAAATGCTTGAATGATTGAGTGAACACTTCCAGCCTGCTTATACTTGGCAGGCTTATCAATGATAACTATGTTGTCGGATTCTTGGGCCTCGTATCATAGAAATATAAAAATGATTACGGGGATGGCTGTAAATACAACGATCGACAAAGAACCCCGAAAGCTTGCAAATACGCCCAACTGTTTGGATGCAGCTGGGTAGGGGTAACATTTAGTAAACGTAGTACCCCATGGTAAAATCATCAAAGGGCAGCCTCACGTGCAACTATGAAAAGTGGCACATATACATGTAGAAGAATCCCTCGACAACACTTTCCCTCTCTAAAGCCACTATGTCACGACTTATGTTCCTCTCTAAGATAGGTATGCAGTTGAGCCATGACTTAAGCAACCTAGACCATCTGAACAAGGAATGTTGGGCCCACACGTCTTCAGCAACCCATTCATACCCGACCTTGGCTGGCCAGTTGCTCTCTGCTATTTCCTCTAGGGGTCTTCCCTTACCTCAATGACTGTCTCCATCGGAATCCTCCCCGCACCTACCATTTGGCCAACACTCACAACATCAAACCGACTACTCCCATCTCCCCAAGATCGCTCACTCCCACTACCCGAAGAAGATAATGACACACTATCAATACCACTAGACATAGCTTTTTGACAGTAAGATGACGACAAATACAAAGAACTTATCGGACAGATCTCACACACACAAATAACTACTCTCAGATTTCTTGCAAATGAACCAACGTAAACAAATTTTCAACAACAAATGTATTTATAATCAACAATCTGAATCGCTACAACTTTTCTCGCTAAAAGCATCAGTCACATGAAGCATCACAATGAACGCAAAACGTCACAACACTTAAAATGGCGGCGCAAACCTCTCTAATTGGACCTCTGACATCTGGCACCCCCTCAACTACCATCACCCTTTATGATCTAGCCTTAACACTGTTCATAACACTTAAAGGTTGGGGGACTGGTGTACTGCACCTAGGCGGATCAAGGCAGTTACTCACACACTTTCAAGCCTTTGACACTATAACGACAAAGGCTAGGGGACTAGTGTACTACACCTAGGCGGACCAAGGAGACCACACGGCTAAGGACGTCCATACATAACCTCTTTTAATTACTAAGTACACAACCAGTCAAGCATAAACACATAGCGGCCCAAACCATATACACTGGTAGATAGCATGTGCAAACCGGGAAGGAGCCAACTCGAGAGGGCAAGGATTGAGGGAAGGTGATATTTGTGTCTTTAACATTCCTTATTTGTTTCCGCAGGAACATTTTTGTACACAAATAATGATTATGTTTTGATAGTTTATAAAATAAAATAGCAATAAAATTACATATTGAAATTAAATGTTAATGGATTTGAACACAAGGACTACAATTATGAATATTAGTAATAACATTAGTGATGAGATCCTTTAAGGTATATATATATATATATATATATATATATATATATATATATATATATATATAGATATATATAACTATTATTTTTAGAAATTTTTGTAAAGTTAAAGCTAAAATAAAAAATAAAAAATAAAACATAAAGTAGAATTCATTTAATCATTTTCAATAACTTTTGGTATGCATATTGGAAAAAATATACTTATGTTTGAATTTTATTTGCAGCATAATAAATAATATTCCAATAGCATAAAATATTTTAAAAAGCATATCGTTAGTGTTTTTTTGCATCTTCTTCCTTTGAGATCTTGTAAGCAGCTCCCTACTCTCTCATTGCAAAATAAAGCAAGTATCTAATATAGA
The DNA here is from genome assembly GCF_037176805.1 of Vigna unguiculata. Lineage (NCBI taxonomy): Eukaryota > Viridiplantae > Streptophyta > Magnoliopsida > Fabales > Fabaceae > Vigna > Vigna unguiculata. The sequence continues at coordinate 25,277,062 of NC_140802.1, forward strand.
TCACATTTGATAATTTTTACCCTCAGAAAATTGAAAATTACATTATAAAATAGATATGAATTCACAGAATAATTAAAAGTGGAAAACAAGAAATACCCAAAAGGCCAAAGTAATATGAAAATAAGACCTAGATATCATAATATGATAATCATATGCTGTCAATTAAAGACGCCAATTTCCATAAAATTAATCACATAATATGCTATCATATGAACATGACGTAGACATTATACTTTACTTGCACACTTATACTAGAATTACTACATAAACTTCACATAACAGTTGAATAAATGAAATATGGAACCGATAATCATTAATAAATCAACCTCAATAATAGGGTAAAAAAAGATTAATTATTTGGAAATATTTACACATTCCTCCTTTAGCAGGCTCTAGGGTCACTGTTCTTCCAAGGAACTCAGGGTTCCCTCTTTGGTCAATAGAGCCTAAAAGGGAAAACCTACATAAGAACAAATTTGATTTCATAGAAGGGTGTTAGTCATTTGGAGTGGTGTTGTATGTGATGAGGCATGAACATGGTGTGAGTATTTGTTATCTCAGTTTTTGATTTTAAGCTAATTTTTCTTTCCAGAAACATTCAACACACCCTAAAACTTTCACTATTTTCAGTTCCAAGTCTTGAGTCAGGAACTCCGAATTTATTTTCACTATTTTCTATACAGTTGAATACATGGATTGAAGATAAATACCTCGCAATCTCTTCCTCAGATGCAGCCCAAAATAATTTACTTTGGCTTTCTTGTGTGCAATTGCTATATATCTGTAACATGTTCTCATTGGTTATTATGACTAGAACATGCAAAAAGAGAAGTTTATGAGGTAGTTTCTTTCACTTGCACCATCGCTCCAGAAAGCACTGGAGATGAAGCAGTAAGGTCCTGAAACAAATTTCATAATATCAATTCTCACAATTGGAAAAATTACTAATGTAATGTAAAATAAAATTAGGTACTCTTAAAAATAATCTTGTTATATGACACTTAATACCAACAATTTAAGCAATGGAATCCAAATGATAGGCCTTAGAAAATAGGTCAAACCTATTTTATTTCGTATAAAAGGAAGAATGTGTAATCATATCATAGAAAACTTAAAACTGCCAAATACTAATATTATCATGTTATATCAGACACTCACAGTACCTCATGCACTACATTCTTGAAAGTCACTAATTGCACCCATTTAGGCTTCCTTAAATTTTCAGACCATTATGACATTCCATCTCACATTTGTTAGGTTGAGAACAATTACATTTAAGCCTATGTTACTACACCAAGAAAAGGGGGTTTATCATATGGGAACTCAGAAAATTTTTATTGTCAAGACATCATATATTTAAATATGGACAAATTATCCTTTAATATTTCACCCTGAAACCGACTCTTCCCAACACAACAATAGTAACCATGTTTAAGATAATAATAAACAGGAAATACAAATCTACAATTTAATTATCAGGGCAAAACAATAACTACCCAAAAGACAGAATAAAAATTCACAATATTACTCTTTCAAATGCATTAAAACCCTCTGATTCTACACCAATAATCCTAGGACTGAAAATTTCCCAAAATTTTAGTGAAAAACTTATTGGGTATCATAGGACCTGTACTTAGCTTTTGATTTACTTTGTTAGCCAAACACTTCATTTTCAGATTTAGGGTTTTCAATTTTGGGTTTTTAATTTTTAATGAGTTACATTTTTGTTGTAATCATTTTAATAGAAAAATTGTAAACTAGGTTGTAAATTTGTGATTCAACGTTAACTTGAATACATGTTTTAGCACGTTTTAGCACCCGTGAATGAAGAGGAGAGAAATAGATCTTTGTGTACTTGAGGAGAGAAATTAGTGAATGTGTTTGGTACCTTGTTGGGGGAAATTGTTCTAGAGCGTGTGAGAAGTTGAGAGGAAAAATAAAGTTAGAGAAGAGGACATAAGGGAAAAGATGGGTTATTACCTTTGCACAATCGATATTACCACGAGTTAGGATTTGTGGGCTTGCACTCCAACACGAGTTAGGGTTCAATCTCTACGAGAACAAGATTCTTCGATCAACTTATGAGGGACAAGTATGAGAAGCAAATGAAAGTTTGAATTTGGATAGGAATTGGAAGGTCGAATATGGGAGGCGAGATTATAGTGAAACCCCGTGAGCATTGCGCATGAGAAGGAAAATAAATATGTAAATTACCCTAATTTTTTGTTTTGCGGCAACGTTCCATACGCGTTCAAAGACTAGATAATTAACTTAATCTTACCTACGGAAAAATTCCGTACATAATGCGTACGTAAGGATCCTAATCAATAGGTAACATCCGTATATACACTTTAAATTACGTACGAATTTTAATCCGTAAATAATAATCGATAGATAATTCATAAATTTCTTGTAGTGATACTTCTTGGAGGGGGAAAGCCACAAAATAGAATTTTAAGAAGATAAGAGAGGTACACTTGCAAATATTGTCTGGATTTTGAAAAAAAAAATCAAACAGAATGAGAGTTCTGGGAGAGCTGAAAAAAGAAGGGAGCAAAAGAAAAGGAGTGCTCTTGGTGCAAATCTTATGCGTTGATATTGTGAATAGGAAGCAAAAGCTTGGGTGATTTGAAGGTCCTATTCTTTTAGATAAAAGTGTGCAAAAATCCATATAGGTTTTTTCTTCTATATTTAGTTGTGATATTTATTTTTAAATCATAGCACAAAACATATTGATTGTTTTTTTTCTTTATTTCTTTCTTTTCCTTCTTTTACACTAAAGCTTGAACTCATCATGGCACCGTATATACATGTTCTAGCTTTCATTGCTTTTATGAAATTATATCTTAATGTGGGTTTGTTATGTCAAAAGAAATGGTATGTTGTGTAATATACGAAATTTGGGATGAGTTTTATAGCCATTAATATTAGATGAAAGTTACAAATGTGTGTTGGCATAAAAGGTGTCAAACAAACATAAACCTTATATGTATATATAAATCTTTGCATTTGAAAGCTTCTTTTGGTATGTTAATTTATTAACCAAAAGCTTTTATACTTTTTCCTTAATTTCTTTCGTTGGAATGCAAATGTTGATTTTAATGGCTACTATAATATACTGCTTCGATGTTTCAACATAACACATAAGATGCACAATAAACATGAATATTGAAATGAAGAATTTTGAGTAATAAATAGTCTATGTATCAACCTTTTGAGTTTGGTGATATTCTTTTCTAGAAGGGATATATATCTTACAAAAATTATCAATAATTTCTTTTGTTTTTTTATATATATTACATAACATTAATTATCATGTTGAGTCTCGGATTTGCTTGATAATTAAAATCTTTCAAAATCATCTCATTGATTATTAAGGGGAGTCTTAGACTTTTTTGATAATTAACATCTTTCAAAATATTTTCATCGATTATCATGTTGAGTCTCAAACTATTTTCATACCACCAATTATCATATTGAGTCTCAGACTTGCTTGATAATCATTATTTTCATAACTTTAATTATCTTGTCGAGTCCCGAACTCACTTAATAATCATTTTTTCATAACTCTAATTATAATGTCGAGTCCTAGACTAGCTTGATAATAATTTTTTCATATCTTTAATTATCATGTCGAGTCTCGGATTTGCTTGATAATCATTATTTTCATAAATTTGATTAAAATGTTGAGTCCCCAACTCTCTTGATAATCATTTTTTCATATTAATTATCATGTCGAGTCTAGGACTTTCTTGATAATCAAGATTTTTAATAACATTGATTATTATGTAGAGTCTCAGACTCGCTTGATAATCATAATTTTCATGACATTAATTATCATGTCGAGTCTCGATCTTGCTTGATGATCAAAATTTTCATAACATTAATTATCATGTCGAGTCCGGAACTCGCTTGATAATCATTATTTTCATAGCTTTAATTATCATATTGGGTTCTCGACTCACTTAATAGTCATAATTTTCATAACATTAATTATCATGTCAAGCCTCATGAAAGGTTAGTTTTCCTTGTTCTCAAAAGCTATTCTCATGGGGGCCTTAATAAGGCTTTGCATTACTATCATACATCTTTTCTTTGTTCCACGTTTTGATGTGTTTAATTTGGTTTGGGTTGTTCAAAGCTAGTATTAGATGGTTGATATGCCTTGTTATATGCATTTGGTTAAAGTTTTGTCAATAAAGCTAGTGGGACCCGTGTTGCACTATTGCCTATTTCCTTGCCCATTTACTTGTCAATAATTATTTATGTGAAGTTGACATGCGTTTTAATACTTTTCTACTTGAATGTGGGCACCTTTTTGTAAGGGAAATATAAAATTGGTTCATATAATGAAATTTGAAGCTAAGTCCTTCTGAGTTTCTTTTCTATGTAGCACCGTTGCCTTTTTTAATCTTGAGTTGACTTTAGGAGGGGCGTGTGCATGCGTGTTGCAGTTGTTGGAATTTATATTTGCATCATGGCCATTTATATTACTAATCCACAACATTCTATGCGTGTGCATTATAGTATTTGTTGCATGTGTTCTTATGTTAAGCGAATCTTTCATAATGATTTTAGTTGTTCTTTTATTATGGGTTTTAGACTCCCATGATAAGTTAAACTTTTCAAAATCATTCTTGTTAGCACATGGCCGAGTAGTACTCGGCCCAATGAGAAGAAAACTGGTCGGGATCATCCCGGCCCAGATGAGGACGTCCCCATGTGATGGCCCAACCGCGAGGACTTGGTTCCAGTGCAGCGCTGGCAGCCCAGTAAGCGCAGCGGCCGTGTACTTCCCTTCCTCGTGGCCGAGTACACCCCGGCCTAAGGGGCAGTAGGCTGAACACGCGTTACAGAGGGGCATCATGCCATCAAACCTCAAGAAAGGAAGGATTTGATATTGGAAAAGTACAGACGGCCAAGAAAGGAAGGAGTTGATATTGGAAAAATACAGACGGCCAAGAAAGGAAGGAGTTGATATTGGAAAAGTACAGACGGCCAAGAAAGGAAGGAGTTGATATGTACAGATGAACAAACTCTGGAATGGAAAGAGCCGACCTTTATTAAAAGCACAAAAGAAAAATTCCTGCCAATAAGGAAAGAGCCGATGCGTGCAACCTCAATCGAAAAGGAAGGAATCGATCCTCAAATACAAACGGCCCGCAAATATTAATAACAGGTCCATTAAGAAGTTAGTATAAATTAAGGCCTAGTGAACAGGTAAAGGTACACTTTTCTGATTAACCTACTACTACTCATATCAATCACTCTCTAACTTGAGCGTCGGAGTGCCTGCAGGTACCCCCACCCTCGGAGTGCAGACGACTGGGAGGCTCAGGAGGAGTCCAGGAAGGAGCAGGAGGAGGTTCGACACAGAGGGTACTTGAGACCGTCTGGTTCCGCACCTAAATAGTATCGATCAGGTACAATTGGCGCCCACCGTGGGGCCAGACAATTCTCAAGTAGGATGGTGTCGACAAGAGCAGCAGTCGATCATAATTCAGTAGCAGCAGAGATGCAACGAGAGATGAATCGCCAGTTGGAAGAGTTAAGGCGCAAGAACCAGGAAGAGTTGAATGCCCTAAGAGAGGAGAACCAACGGATGCGAGCGCAAATTGAGCAGAATCCCCCCCACAGTGAGGAATCCCGCAGCAATGAAGAGGGAGGGGATGGTACCGGACGAGACGAGTCCCGAGCACAAACCGCCACCAACCAAACAGAAGCAAGGCCTAGAGCAGCCAGACGCCACCCTTTCGTGGACGGGATCATGGAAGCAGAACTTCCCGCGCGCTGGAAGGGGTTAACTATGAGCCAGTACGATGGCACTACTGATCCAGAGGAGCACGTGGACGTTTTCACCACCCAGGCAGGGTTGTATACCTCGGACGACGCAATCCTCTGTCGTGTTTTCCCAACATCCCTAAAAGGGCCTGCACTCAATTGGTTCACACGGTTGCCGCCCAACTCTATCGACTGCTTCGATACGTTGGCCACCCGTTTCGGCATACAGTTTGCCACTAGTAAGCCACACCACCTTACTTCTCTGGCACTGGTAAATATACGACAGGAAAAAGGAGAGTCTCTGCGGGAGTTTATGGAACGATTTGGAAAGATATCCTTGAATATCTCTAATTTGAATCCTGAGGTCGCCATGCACCACCTCATCACAGCACTAAAACCTGGCCCTTTTGTTGACAGTCTATGCAAGAAGCCCGTGAGCAATCTAGACGAACTTCGGACCAGGGCCACAAAATTCATGCAGATGGAGGAATTGAAAGAGTTTCGCAATACAACTCGATCGGACGCACAGGAGAAAAGGCACCATGATAGGGAGCGAGCGTTAGCACCCCGATCCGGCCACAGGTTCAAAGACTCTAGGCAGCCGAAATACAACAGGTACACACCACTCGTGTCCAACAGGGCAAGAATTCTGGAAGAAGCACTGAACACCGATTTGATAACAGCCCCTCGAAGGGCCCCGACTCCCCCGAACGCCGATACCACCAAGCATTGTCGGTATCACCGAAATTATGGGCACACAACAGAGGAATGCTTTACCTTGAAAGACAAAATCGAGGAACTGATACAGGCAGGACACCTAAGAAGATTCGTAAAACGGGAAGGCGGGGGATTCTCCTCAAGGGGAGAACGAGAAAAACGCTACGAGGAGCGACCACGAAGGACGTCAGAGTACCGAGATAGGGAAGGAGATAGCACCCGCAGAGGGGCCGAACCCAAGAAAGATGAGGAGCGGGATACGAGAGAAAGGCCACCAAGAGGAGTAATCAATTACATTTCCGGAGGTTTCGCGGGAGGTGGAGCCACTACGTCTGCAAGAAAGAAGTATGTGCGAGCAATCCAGAGTGTTAACGCTGTGACAGTATGTCCCAGACGGCACATGCCACCCATCACGTTCCGAGACGACGATTTCCAAGCGATCGACCCCCAGCATGACGACCCAATGGTGATATCAGTAGAGATCGAGGACTTCGCGGTCAGGAAAACCCTGGTGGACCCAGGTAGTTCGGTGGACATCCTATATTGGGGCATTCTCAGGAAACTGAAAATTCTAGAAGAAGAGATCCAGCAATACTCAGAGCCGATCGTGGGCTTCGCAGGGGAGCGAGTGAGTACGAAAGGCTACGTCGACTTATTCACCAAGTTCGGAACAGGAATGGTAACACGAACGGTAAAAATCCGGTACCTTATTGTTGATGCTCACACCTCTTATAATATTTTGCTAGGGAGACCCTCGTTGAATACGCTTGGTGCAGTAGTCTCCACATATCACTTGGCCATGAAGTTTCCATCCGCCTCAGGAGACATAATCACAGTGCATGTAGACCAACCAACTGCTCGCAGGTGTTACACGGACAGTCTGAGAGAAAGACCCGAGTCTCCTCCTAGGCGAGCAGTGAATAACATTGAGAAGGTCCCAGGGGAAGCAGAAGTAGACCTGGATCCTCGGGTCAACAGCGAGGAGAGGGTGGAACCAATCGAAAGCACAGAGGAATTCCATTTCGATGAACAGCGATACATCCATGTAAGCAGGACACTTGTAAAGACCCCCGAGATGCGGGAAGTGTTACAGAGGAACGTTGATTTGTTCGCCTGGAGTGCGGCCGACATGCCAGGCATCGACCCAAGAGTAGCCAGTCACAAATTGTCTATTTTTCGGGAAGCTCGGCCCGTTGCACAGAAGAGAAGAAAAATGGGTGGAGAAAAAAGGGAAACAGCCAGAGCAGAGGTACAGAAGTTAATTTCAGCAGGCTTCATCAAGGAGGCCACCTATACGACCTGGTTAGCCAACGTAGTGTTGGTAAAAAAGGCAAATGGGAAATGGCGGATGTGTACAGACTACACCAACCTCAACAAGGCGTGCCCTAAAGACACATACCCTCTCCCAAGCATCGACAAATTGGTAGACGGTGCAGCTGGACACAGGGTGCTCAGTTTTCTGGATGCGTACTCTGGGTACAATCAGATTCCAATGTTTCCTCCCGACAAAGAAAAAACGGCATTCATCACGGAAGAGGCTAATTTTTACTATGAAGTCATGCCTTTTGGGCTAAAGAATGCTGGCGCCACATACCAGCGATTAATGGACAAGGTGTTTCGTCATCTCATCGGTAAATGTATGGAGGTCTACGTCGACGACATGGTAGTCATGTCAGATTCACTCGAACAACACGTCAAAGATTTGGAGGAGGTCTTGACAGCTGTACAGAAGTATGACATGAGACTGAATCCAGAAAAGTGTGTTTTCGGGGTTGCAGGCGGAAAGTTCTTGGGTTTCATGTTAACCCACAGGGGAATAGAGGCCAACCCCGATAAGTGCCAAGCGGTTGTCAACATGAGGAGTCCATCCAACATCAAGGAGATACAGAGATTGGTAGGGAGGCTAACTGCGTTGTCACGTTTTATGCCTAAATTAGCAGAAAGAATCCAGCCGATGCTGAAGCTCCTGAAAAAAGCACAAAAATTCGTATGGGATGAGGCTTGCGAGCAATCTTTCCAGTCACTAAAGGAATATCTGTCTTCTCCCCCAGTACTATAGAAGCCTAGCAAGGGGAAACCCCTGTTAGTATACCTAGCCATCTCTACCAATGCTGTCAGCGCGGCCATTGTACAAGATCATGCAGGGGACCAGCAACCCGTATACTTTGTTAGCAAAGCCCTACATGATGCAGAACTGCGGTACCAGACAGTGGAGAAGGTAATCCTAGCACTTGTGATAACAACCAGACGACTGCGACTGTACTTTCAGGGGAACGAGGTAATAGTCAAGTCTGACTACCCCATACACAAAGTCTTGAGGCGACCCGACCTCGTCGGCCGAATGGTCGGGTGGTCCGTGGAACTATCTGAGTATCATCTTCGATGTGAAGCCCGAGGGCCGATCAAGGGGCAATGCCTGGCAGATTTTGTCAACGAATTAACGGGAGATCCTGACGTACGCGAGGAAGGTTGGATCCTGTCGGTGGATGGCTCCTCAAACGCGAAAGGCGGGGGCGCTGGGATTGTTCTGCAAGGACCGAATGATTTACTACTCGAACAAGCTTTGCGCTTTGGCTTTAAACCCTCTAACAATCAGGCAGAATATGAGGCATTGATCGTAGGGTTGACCCTCGCAGCAGACATGGGAGCAGATACAGTGACATGCCGAACTGATTCACAACTGGTCGTAGGACACTTGGACGGCACTTTCCAGGTAAAGGACCCCCTCCTATTACGATATTATCACGTTGTGCAGGGCATGTTGAACAGATTCAGAACAGCAAGCGTAAAGCATGTTGATAGAGCCCAAAATGCCAGAGCCGACTTGCTCTCGAAGTTAGCAACTACCAAAGTCAAGGGACAACATCATATAGTGATCCATGCCACACTTGACCATCCTACTGTAACTTTGGCAGAATGCAATACTGCTGAGACAGTCGCACCAGAGGAGAAAGGGTGGATGACTCCCATTATACAGTTCATTCAACACGGTGACACAAATGGAATTGATGACCCTATCATGCGCAGGAAAGCTTCTCGATTCACTTTGGTTGGTGAAGAATTGTACAAACGGGGTTTCTCCAACCCTCTGTTAAAATGCGTCACAAACCACCAAGCCCAGTATATTATGGAAGAGTTACACACGAGAATTTGCGGCTTACATTCAGGATCGAGAACCATGGCAGCTCGGGTACTACGAGCAGGATACTATTGGCCGACTGTCAAGGAAGACTGCGAGAAGTACGTAAGGAAGTGCGCCCAGTGCCAACAGCACGGTAATATGATACATCTCAAGTCAGAGGAGTTGCACGGTATTACCTCCCCTTGGCCTTTCGCCAAGTGGGGCATGGATATTCTAGGGCCCTTCAGCCCAGGGAAAGGTCAGGTAAAATTCTTGTTGGTAGCTATAGACTACTTTACTAAATGGATTGAGGCGGAGCCACTGGCCCTGATCACGGCCCAGCAGGTACAAAAATTTGTCTGGAAGAATATAGTGTGCAGGTTTGGCATACCAAGCATCGTCATAACGGACAATGGTAGACAGTTCATCGACAAGGGGCTAGCTGAGTTCTATAAGGGACTCCATATACAACATATAACCAGCTCAGTCGAACATCCACAAACAAATGGGCAAGCCGAAGCAGCGAACAAGGTCATACTGCGAGAACTTAAAAAGAGGTTGGGAGATGCCAAAGGAAGGTGGGCTGACGAGTTATTAGAAGTCTTATGGGCATATCGCTGCACCCCTCAGTCAACAACACAAGAGACACCCTACTGCTTAGCATATGGAGTAGACGCAATGATTCCGGTCGAGATTGGAGAGCTCTCTATGCGGCGCCGCCTGTTCGACGCGTGTCTTAATAAAGAAAGTATGCTAACAAGCCTGGACCTGGTTCAAGAGCTCCGAGATCAAGTTCGCATTCGGGAGGAAGCATCTAAACTAAGGGCCCAGCGTCGCTATAATACTAAAGTCAAACCACGATCTTTTCACCAGGGAGATCTAGTATGGCGTATGGCAAGTGCCGCTCGGAAGCACGAGGGGAAGTTCTCGCCCAATTGGGAAGGACCATTCCGAATCAGTGAAGCCGTGGGGAACGGCGCATACAGGTTGGAGCACCTATCCGGTGCCCCTGTCCCGACCACCTGGAACGCCTCACATCTCAAGTTTTATTACAGTTAGTTTGCCAAACATTTATTTTTCAGACTCTTTTGTGATTTTGATTGCGCAATAAATGATGTACTCTTTCCTACCTTGATCTTTTTTACCTAAGGAGGGTTTTTGGTCAAGAAGGTTTTAACGAGGCATCATAGTCATAAATAAAGCATGATCATTTCATTTTCTTATAATTATCTTGTCTATTGTCAACAAATGCATATATCTAGATCAAGAACAAATAACCGGCAAAATTTCACACTCTCTCATGGGAAAGGAAGCTTCATCGAACTAGATGATCCCCCCATACCTATACCAATGGGAAAGGAAGCTTCATCGCCCTAGATGATCCCCCCATACAAGCCAAAACCTAAGTTAAATACACAAACAAAAGCTTAAGGAGCAGATGGCATAAAAGAAAATGCCATCCTGGCCAGAAGTGGCCGAGTACATCCCGGCCAGGTACGGCCGAGTACATCCCGGCCATGTACGGCCGAGCACATCCCGGCCAATGGCCAGCCACATCACGGCCCAAAGTGGCCGAACGCATCTCACCTTCACCTGCAAATACAAATAAGCAACATACAAAGAGGTACACGCAACAGATGCAAACACAAAAGTCTAAAACAAAGTTCAAAGCACCACATCCAAGCATATAATGTGTGTTAATACATGTCCAACAAATAGAAAAGTAAAGCTCGCGAAACAGTTTTTAAAAGTACGAAAATACAAAGTAACATATCAATCATCGGGGGTAGGTTTCTGTTGCTCAGCCACAGGAATGTCCTCCACAGCCATGACGGAACCCTGGTACACATCCTCATCAATATTGAAACGCCCATCTCCCGCGTCGAAGTTAAAATAGTGAGTAGCCTGGCGCAGGGCCTTGTGGAAACCTTCCTCGTGCTGGGACATCACGTACCCCTCCAACTAGTAAATCCGGCCAGCCTTCTCAGCATTATCTCTCTTCTCAGCGGCCAGCTCCTCCTCTAGACGCTCCAAAGCCGCCTGGGAATCCTCATCTTTCTTCTCAAAATCCCTGCAGCGCGCCTTCAAGACATTATGCTCTGCTAGCAGCTGAGATCGTTCATTTTTTACACTTCCCAACTGAAGAGAAACCTTTTGTCTCCTACTATTGGACTCGGCCAAATCCCTCTGTAAACTCTCTATCTCAGCAGCCAGTTTGCTTGTCTCTGGCAGTTGGCTTAGCACTGTGTTCAGATGGTGACCCATCACCATCGCCCTGGCGTGAAATTCATTCAGCGCGTACAACACAGTCTCAGGACGCATGACTGAAACAATCTCAGCCTCCTCCGACGATAAGGAAACCTCTATGCCTTGGTTAATTTTGAGTTGTGCATCAAACATCGCAGACAGAGCATCAGCCGCACCGTCAGCAGAGGAAGTGCCTCGAGACTTCTTGGGGGAGGATGACCGAGGAGTACTCAGCCTTGCGGCACAATCCCTACGCTTGCTTTTCTTCTTCGCCGCGGCCGGAGGCATCATGTCGCCCTTCTGGGAGGGCGCCTCCGCGGGAACACGACTAGCACTTTCCCCCCCTTTTCTCTTCTCTTCCTCCAGTTTTTTCCTCCTCAGCTCCAGAAACACTTCTTTGCCAGAGGGACCAGCAGCAGCCATGATATCTACAAAAAAGGAAATAAGCGTTAGACCAAACATACCAGACGCATCTCTATGGGGAGACAGACGAACATACATACCGAAAAGGTCGTCGCGCGGACGAGAGGAATTAAACACACCAATAATTTTCTTGGAAGAGAGTTTCGTGGGCAATTGGTCCAAATAAGACAGCACATACAGATCCTCCTGGGTAAGGGATGCTCTCGGCCAAACTCGATAGGGGGTGGGATGTTTGGTCCAGTAGAACGGAAATTTGGGCTCGCCATTCTCAAAGTAAAAATATCCAGCCCCGGCGGATCGGATGACAATCTTAAAGAAACCAGTCTTAAACCTTTCAAAAGATTGCGTATAAGACGCGAGTAGACACTGGTGGCTTTGACCCACTAGAGACAACCAACTAACCAGATCCCCCGGACGCGTACAGTAGTACTGCAAGAAAACCTGAGGGGAGGGTCTCAAATGGAACACTCGGCAGACCAGTCGGAATGCTTGAAGGGACGCCCAACTGTTAGGATGCAGCTGGGTGGGAGCTACATTCAGCACCCGTAGCACTCCCATTGTAAAATCATCAAAGGGAAGGCGCACATGCAAATCAGAGATTAAGGTAGAATACATGTAGAAAAAGTCATGCGAATGACCTTCTCGACCGTGGCACACACTATCCCCACTCCTGGCTCGCTCTACACTAATAACACGATCGTCTACTGTATTAGCTAGAATATCATACTTCTTACGAAAATCAACTATGGCGGCAGATTTACTAAACCTAGACAGCGGGAGTTTCACCCAGAGATCTACCCACTCGTACCCCGGATGACGCAGGGCCGAGAACTCCTCGGCACCCACAGAGTCCTCATCGTCCCTCTGCACACTGTTACTACACGGGGAGTCAGACAAGGTCCCCTCCTCCTCAGAGTCGCTATGCCTACTGGAAAGATAATAAGCAGAGGAGGACGACATACCTGAGATGGCGCAGACGGGAAGACTAGGCTGGCGGTGGCTCACTTCCTAAATGACTCCTTTGTCTCACAATGTTAAGACCCCACCTCTATTTATAGTGGACCACTCTCACAAAAGTAGCCCCCTCATCACCATGAGATCTCGCTACATCCAACGGTTGTCGGCACATTTCCTTTAAAACTTCCCACCTAAACCACCCCATTATGACAAGACAGCCTCGAACGGCGAGCCAAGTTAATATTTTCTCTTTCCCCATAATAAAAAACAAGACTCATAAATGCATATGGTTGGGAACCTCTCGGCACCATTTCCAAAGGCAGCACATCATAGCCTCTTGTGAACTTCGGTCACTACGAGCCTAGGGGGGCTGGTGTTAGCACATGGCCGAGTAGTACTCGGCCCAATGAGAAGAAAACTGGCCGGGATCATCCCGGCCCAGATGAGGGCGTCCCCACGTGATGGCCCAACCGCGAGGACTTGGTTCCAGTGCAGCGCTGGCAGCCCAGTAAGCGCAGCGGCCGTGTACTTCCCGTCCTCGTGGCCGAGTAGACCCCGGCCTAAGGGGCAGTAGGCTGAACACGCGTTACAGAGGGGCATCATGCCATCAAACCTCAAGAAAGGAAGGATTTGATATTGGAAAAGTACAGACGGCCAAGAAAGGAAGGAGTTGATATTGGAAAAATACAGACGGCCAAGAAAGGAAGGAGTTGATATTGGAAAAGTACAGACGGCCAAGAAAGGAAGGAGTTGATATGTACAGATGAACAAACTCTGGAATGGAAAGAGCCGACCTTTATTAAAAGCACAAAAGAACAATTCCTGCCAATAAGGAAAGAGCCGATGCGTGCAACCTCAATCGAAAAGGAAGGAATCGATCCTCAAATACAAACGGCCCGCAAATATTAATAACAGGTCCATTAAGAAGTTAGTATAAATTAAGGCCTAGTGAACAGGTAAAGGTACACTTTTCTGATTAACCTACTACTACTCATATCAATCACTCTCTAACTTGAGCGTCGGAGTGCCTGCAAGTACCCCCACCCTCGGAGTGCAGACGGCTGGGAGGCTCAGGAGGAGTCCAGGAAGGAGCAGGAGGAGGTTCGACACAGAGGGTACTTGAGACCGTCTGGTTCCGCACCTAAATAGTATCGATCAGGTACAATTCTAATGATCATCGTGTTGAATTTCAGACTTTCTTGATAGTAAGATTTTTAATAATATTAATTATCATGTCTAGTTTTAGAATTACTTGATAATCATTATTTTTATAACTTTAATTATTATACAAGTCCCAGACTCGCTTGATAATCATTTTTTCATAACTTAAATTATCATGTCGAGTCCCAAACTCGCTTGATAGTCAAGTTTTCATAATATTAATTATCTTGTCAGGTCTCTGATTTGCTTGATAATCAAGATTTTTAATAACATTAATTATCATGTCAAGTCTTGAACTCGCTTGATAATCATGATTTTCATGACATTAATTATCATGTCGAGTATCAGATTCGCTTGATGATCAAAAGTTTCATAACATTCATGATCATGTCGAATCCCAAACTCTCTTGATAATCATTATTTTCATAACTTTAATTATCATATTAAGTCCTAGACTTGATTGATAATCATAATTTTCGTAAAATTAATTATCATATGTCAAGCCTCATTAAAGTTTTGTTTTCCTTGTTCTCAAAAGCTATTCTCGTGGGGACATTAATAAGGTTTAATATTACTATCACATGTCTTTTCTTTTTTCACCTCGTTTTGAAGTGTTTCCTTTCATTTGGGTTGTCCAAAGCTAGTACTGGATGGTTGATATGCCTTGTTATATGCATTTGGTTGAAGTTTTGTCAATGAAGCTAGTGGGACCCACACTGCACTATTGCCTTTTTCCTTGCCCATTTACGTGTCAATAATGATTTATGTGAGGTTAACATGTCTTTTAATACTTTTTTACTTGAATGTGGACACCTTTTTGTAAGGAAAATATAAAATTGGTTCAAATAATGACATTTGAAGCTAAGTCCCTCTGAGTTTGTTTTCTATGTAGCATTGTTGCCATTTTTCATCTTGATTTGACTTTAGGAGGGGCATGTGCAAGCGTGTTGCATTTATTGGAATTTATATTTGCACCATGGCCATTTATATTACTAATCCACAACATTTTATGCCTTTGCATTATAGTATTTATTGCATGTTTTCTTATATTAAGTGAATCTTTCATAGTGAATTTTGTTCTTCTTTAATTATAAGTCTTAGATTTACTTGATAATTTAAACTTTTCAAAATCCTTTTAATGATTATATTGTTGAGTTCAGACTTTCTTAATAGTAAGATTTTTAATAACATTAATTATCATGACTAGTCTCGAACTTGTTTAATAATCATTATTTTCATAACTTTAATTATTATGTCAGACTTGTTTGATAATCATTAATTTTAATAACATTAATTAGCATGTCTAGTCTCAAACTTGTTTGATAATCATTATTTTCATAACTTCAATTATCATGTTTAGTCTCAGACTTGTTTGATAATCATTATTTTCATCACTTTAATTATTTTGTCTAGTCTCAAACTTGCTTGATAATCATTATTTTCATAACTTTAATTATCGTGTTTAGTCTCAAACTTGCTTGATAATAATTATTTTCATAACTTTAATTATTATGTCTAGTATCAGACTTGCTCAATAATCATATTTTCATAGCATTAGTTATCTTGTTGAGTCTCGGACTTGCTTGATAATTACTTTTGAAAACATACAAAACCTCTCTAAACACATTTCAACTTTACAAACCCTTCCATCTTTTCTAAATAGTTTTTTCATTAAAAACTACGTGATCCCTGATTCTCCATTCCAATTGGAGATATGTAAGAGCAAAGTCAATCCTTGCACTACTAGATATGTAATGTATAGTAACACTACAAAAATGTTACTAAATCATTAAAAATGTTGCTAATAAAATTTAGTAACATTTTATCACATATTATGTATTCCCTATGTTACTATTGATTTTTTGTAACATTTATACATATTAATAGAGACATTTACATAAATGTTACTAAATATTTTAAGTGACATTTTTTTAATAAAAGTGTAACATTTTTAAAATGTCACTAAAAGTTTATAGTAACATTTTTTTTTTATAGAAAAGTAACATTATAAAACTGTTACTAAAAATTTTTAGTAACTTTTTTTTAATGAAAATGCTACATTGTTAAAAATGCTACTAAAACTTTTTAACAATATTTATTTTATAGAGACAATATAAATATGTTGTTAATTTAAAACTTTATAAAAATGTCATGCACGTGTTCATTACTATATACATACAATAAACAAGTCATATTCCTAGGATAAAAGTATTTGCACTTATTGATTACATTGCTTCTAGATTTGTATACTAAATAAAGCATTTAATGACATATCCTACTAATCAAAGAGAAGTTTGTCATTACCTTCCAATAGAATTTAACAATTTTCATTTTCTTTTATGTAATGCATACACACATTTGACACTAGCGCTCCCAGATTCATTTATTGTCAATCTTATCATAAATTTGGGTGAAACTCTTCACTCAAAAAATCAAACATATCAATGATACCAAAACATAACAAGAACTATCACAAAAAAAAAATATTATTTTAAATGAAGAATTTTATAAAAAATGGTAAGGAAAAAAATCAAGAATTTAGAATTTAGAATGGTGATTAATTTAATAACGCAGGAGCAAACTTTATTCCATTCCCTAGAAAAATATAGAAAACATAACTTAATCTTTCATTTCTTTAGAATTTGATTTAATTGGAATATTGAAATCTCAACTGTCATTTGTAAGCTTAACATGCTTCATTCCCATTCCTATAAACTGGTTGCACCATTTATTGCTTTTACTAACATTTCCTTAATTATGTTTGTTTAAAATGTTACAATAGATAAATATCTTCATACTACTGTAACATTTTTCATATAAATGTTACTAAATCTTAAAATTAACTTAGCCTTTTTTTTCTTTTCTTTTTTTGTTACTTGTTTACTTTGTTTTTTCTTTGTAGTCTCGTTTCATTTACAAAGAAAATGTTCTTTTCCTTCTCCTTCCTAAAACACCTCAAGCTCTATATTCTTAATATTTATGTTATGTGGTGTTGTATTTCTTCCGAATTCAAGGCCAGTTATTCCATCAAACTGTCCACCTGTTATGCGATCTTTGGTTGAGCAGTGTTGGGAGGATACGTGGCAAACAAGGTATCATTTTTTTTATCATTGATATATTCTTTATAGTTATTTCTAAATTTATTTTGAATCAAGATTGAAAATTAAATGCCAATGTATTAGTGTTAAGAGCTATACAACTCACATTTATACTGAGAACCTGTTTTCAAACTGTTTAAAATATTGTTTCAATAAACACTTTTAGCTAATATTGTTTGGTAGCTTTTATGAAAGAATCGAGAAGTGTAACTATGTTCAATATTGGGTACCGGGAAGTGTAACCCCAAAACAATATATATAAAAGAACCCAAACAAAGTTGTTTATGGTTTATGAATTAGGGATTAAATTGATAATATTTAATATATATATATATATTATATATATATATATATTATATATTATATATATATATATATATATATATATATATATATATAATATATATATATATATAAATAAGTGAGATGAAGGGGTTGGAATTAAAATTGGTGTAAGCATGGCTGAATGAAGTGGTCCAATGCAATGAGGTTATTTTATAAGGACGTGGAAGTGGAATGAGAGAAAAATGCAAAGATGGGGACATATAGTTACATAAGTGAGAGTAACTCTTCAATGAAAAATCATGTGGATTTGGAAAGACATCCTGTCCCTGCCACTCCGATCTTAGTAATACATGTTTCTTTTTCTTTTCTCCTCCCCAGATTTTACAACCCAACCAAATTCAATCATGTCACATTAAACTTGTTTGCTAAATATGAATCTAAAAGTTAGAAAACATTTTTTAACAATTTTAAAATACTATTTGGTAACATTTTTAAAAATGATGCTAATAATACGTAAACATGTTGCTAAAACCTTTTGGTAACATGTACTGTACACAACATGTGTA
This sequence comes from Vigna unguiculata, assembly GCF_037176805.1. NCBI lineage: Eukaryota > Viridiplantae > Streptophyta > Magnoliopsida > Fabales > Fabaceae > Vigna > Vigna unguiculata. Next base: position 25,295,418 of record NC_140802.1, read on the forward strand.
TAAATGTTGTCTTTGCAAATGGCAACAGTTTTGTAGGGTTTAGCAACATTTTTTAAATGTTATTAAAACAAATATATCTAGTAGTGACTTGGAAGAACAAGTCTTGATGTTGAAGTATGGAATGTACCTTTTAAGGGATGAGGTAAGGAAGCACCTCTAGATACTAGGTAAAGCTCCATTTTTAAGTATTTGTCCTATGTACATGCAAGTAGCCAATGTAAAGAACCATGAAAAAGGCACATAACAGAGCAATGAAATTCCTTCAAATAATACACGCAAACGAAACTATATGACAATTATCGGGTTCACAATCCAAAAATCACATCCTTTTCAAATAGTTTTTTTCATTTAGAACAACACGATCCCTGATTTTCCATTCTGAATGGACATATGTAGGAGCAATGTAAAGTCCTTGTCGGGTTCCTCCCACAAATTTAAAATGTTTTCAAGGATCATTTTCCAAATAGTTTTTAAAGAACTACGTAACCTTCATCCTCCATTGCAAATGAAGAGACATGGATGATGAGTTCAAATTTCTGCCCTCGTTTAATATTTAAATTTGAGTATTTAATTGAATTTTAGTGCTTAAAAGATTGATTTAATCAGGATATGTGATAATTGAGTTTAATGAGTTTGTGAGATAAAAATGGCTTAAAAAGTGATTTTAGTTGCATAAAATATTCTTGGATATTCTAACATTTGTTGATGCAGCTAAAGTTAAAATTTGGCTCTTTAAAAGTGAGAAATTAAATTCTTCCAAGTTACAAGTTAATTCCAAAATCAAAATTTGGCTCTTTAAAAGTGAGAAATTAAATTCTTCCAAGTTACAAGTTAATTCCAAAATCAGTAAATTTAGGAAAGAAGTATACAAAGACCTAAATGCACCCCTAATTTTTACATATACAATCCCCTTTCTCAAATGGGCCACTCAAAACTAATTCTACACCTCCTAATTTTGTAACTTTCACCCCTCCTACCACTCACAAAATAGGACCCTATCAGAAGATGACACGTGTGAGGCTCGAGAAAATTAAATAAATAAATAAATATTTATTTAATAAATGCGAGAGAAAGAATCTCCAAATTAATTAATGAGGAGAGTTATGACAAGGAACAGTACTAGCTCAAGTGGTTGAGAGTACTTGGTTATGTGGAGAGGACTTGGGTTCGAATCTTCTGTATTCAAATTGCAAGATGTTGTAATTATTTACATGGTTCAAGTACTGTTTTGAAAGTATGTTCAATGTGGCATGAGTTGGAAGCATCATTAGGTTCTGTTGTGAGTCTCCATGAATTTGAATGTTCCTTTGGGTTAGTCACATGTTGAGAATTGGTTTATTGGTGAATGCATGTGTATCAATATAAATGAAATTGTTGCATAGGAGGTGTGAAGTGTTATACTAATTCGCATTAGTGCATAGAATCATGTGCTTAACTTGTTAGAGTGTTGCTGCTTTATATTTGATATGAGCATGTATTATTCATAAGTTGAAATTGAATGCTAGTATGAATTTAAATGGTGGAGTATATATATATATATATATATATATATATATATATATATATATATATATATATATATATATATATATATATATATATATATATATATATATATATAAGGGATTGATGCTTTTAAGTCATGTTAATTGATATGAATGCAAATTGGCATTTTGATGTGTTCTTGTGATGATTGGAGTGTCATAGAACCTGTCGAAAGTGCCAAAAACCAGTAGCGCTAACACTACTGTCAAATAGGGACTTCTAGAATGCATGGCGCCTAGTGGCGTGTGGTGCCCGCCAGGCGGTCTAGAGCGATATTCCGCCTGGCGACGTTGGAGTGGCGCCAAGCAATACCACGTGCAAGGACGAGTTGCATTGGAGGATTTTTACACAACTTTAGATGAAGGCTTTGAGGAGATGACTTGCTAGGGGCCATTTACGAGTTATAACTTGTAATGGGGAGGTTACACACGTGACCATTCTTGGTTGGAGCCTAATGGTAATTGGAATTCTGGTGTGAGCGTGCTAGTCGTGGCTAGTACGAATTGGTTTACTTGATTGTCCTTCACGGTTGGAGTCAATGAGGCTGCTAGTCTTGTGATAAATACGAATTGTGGTTCGTATTGAGGAGCTAAACTCGGTGTTGCAGATTATAGTCCATAATAGTATAATTCCTACGTGTGATCTACAAGTGGTGGCCGATAGATAGTGGAACCATGAGTTGGAGCTTGTGGCAACAAGAGTCATCTTAAGGATATGATCAGAGTGTGTAGAATCTAGATGCGCACGATGATGGCTGTGATTTTTGATGCATGAAGGTAGAGGTCTTCAGAAGGGGTTTGAGTTAATTTTAAATGTTTTGAATGATGGCTTTGGTGTGGACACTTATTGTGGTCATTCCTTGAGTTGTGGCTCGAAATGGAGGGTAAACAGTGGCGACCCTGGGTAGTCGCCTTATGGTATTGGAAATTCAGTGTGAGTATACGAGTTATGGCTCGTATTGGTTGACTCCACTTGATTTCCCTTACGGGTAGCAGCCTGTGATGTGGGGAATCTTGTGTTGAGAATACAGATTGTGGTTCGTATTGGGGAACCCCACTTGGCATTGCAGATGGTGATTCGTAACATGATGGTTTCGCAAGTGTGATCTATGAGTTGTGGCTCGTAGCGGTGGAATCACGAGTGGTGGCTCGTGACAACAAGTGTTATCTTAAAGTCACTATCAAAGTGTGTAGAAGCTGGATGAACATGGTGGTTGCCTATGATTGTTAGTTCATAAAGAATGATTCTCAAGGGAGGTGTAATGTCTTAGCTGGAAATTACTTATTTAAAATTAAAATTAATATTAATTAAACAACCTTTATTAATAGAACACTTTCCCGAAACGTGGGTAAATTTAAAACTTTAGTTTATACACACCAAACGATAAAAAAAATTCGTAAATACATTCATGCTTACAAATATAAAACAATCCATAATAATTGTTTACATGTATAGTCTTATAAAATCCATAAAATAATCCCAAGCAAAACTCCCATGCTAGCCCCACTCTGGCTCTAAGTATCCACGTGCTCACTTGCATCAACATCTACTCCCATGTAACGAGTTACATGATCAACGCCAAACACACACAGATTGGGTGAGCTCAAATAAAATAAAACACAATTTACAATACAATAAGAACTTCTAATCTATGACCCTTATTAGAATCCTAACTTCTCAACCGTATCTTGATTCTACACCCTTTGATGATTACATTGATCGATCTTTGTTGCCACGAGTGTCTACTCGTTCCTCCGACTATAGGCCACCACCTAATAGTCCACATGCGGGAATAAATTTGTCATGGCCACAATTCGCAACACCAAAACCACCAGGCTACAAACATGCAACACACAATTCTTATTATCAATCAACTCATCCAGTCTTAACCATATGGCTGAATCACAATCCACACATCAATTACCAAATTTCACAAATTAGAATCATGCCTTTCCTCAATTAGTTATGAATTCACCCTAAACTTATTGTTTTACCAAATGTAGCATACTTCAGTAATTTTTAGCCAACATTACAATTTACATTTCATCTCAGTAACTAGCAGGCCATGAACCACATCACAATTAAGGCAAAATGTAGATTTTACATGCATATAATCCCAATTATCACATAATCATACATAATTTAATTTTATATCACATGTGCATGTTTCTTTCCATACCTTCTGCCCAACTAATCCATATTATGCATAAAAATTACCCAATAAACCTCCAAGAACGCGAATCACAAAACAAAAAGCAGATATACTATTGTCCTTATGTGTCGCCTAGCGACAGTTCATGCGCCGCCAGGCGGTGCATACAGTTTTAGGTTCTGCCTAGATTTTCCTCCACTTGAACGAACTTTAAAACCCCAAATCAACAATTCTAGCACGCATTTTGACATAATGTTAAGGTTCCACATCGCATAGTGTAAGAATCGAGAAAAATTAAATAGTTAAGAGTGCTATGACGTGGAAAAAAGTACTAGCTCAAGTGGTTGAGAGTACTTGGTTGTGTGAGCGGACTTGGGTTCGAGTCTTATGTATGCCAATTGTGTGTTTCTTTTTTTTAATCTATGCATTATTTTGTTAATATATTTGAATGTGAGACGTGATAATATAATCCTAGAATTATAGGAATTATCACAAAACATGAATTGGTTAAATTGGTTGTGCACTTGATTTGTGATTGAGTGGTTGTGGGTTTAACCCTTACTGAGAACGAAATGAACATTCTTTTGCCAAATTTTCTTTTGGTATGCAAGGGAAATCAGAAGGGTTGAGAAACCACCATGTTAAGGAGAATTGATGCTCATTAACTCCCATTATTGATAAATTCGTTTTTTATTTAAATGCATGAAATTAAGATGAAAAAAGTTTGGTTAGAAGGATTCTGGAATAATCATTGAGCAGAGGGTATTGAGAGTCAGTGAGGGAGGGTTCTTGAACGTGAAAAGAAAAAGGGGAAAGCTGAAATTCGTGGAGCAAGGAAGTAAGGCTTTTGGACATCATCAAGAAAGGGCTAGAATACCAATTGGAGAACGAATTTCAAAGTAAGGGGTGTTATTTTCATGTGTTTCTATAGTAAATAATGTACACTGCATTGTATGACCCCTATTGTATGAAAATTCTCCCTATTTGTGCCAATTTTTGCAAGTTTCTGGGTTTTCGCCCAAAAACCGCCTGGCGGGTATGCATATAGCGCCAGGCGACATATCGATCTTAACCCAGTTTTGGGTTCTGTGGCATGAGCTGCCTGGCGACATGGGGGGTTCATATTAGAATCAAAGAATAGCATAAATCATTGATAGGGTATGATTAAGATGTGATTGGAAGAACTTCGATAAGCAAGGAACGATGCTATAGAGCGAAGGTCTAACAAATCGTGATTGAGGTAATTAGTTTGTTTGAAATTGGAGACTGAATCAAATTTTGGGGGTTTTGAGGTTCTTCGCAGGTACGAAAATTGGGTTTTTCTGCCCTGGCACTAGTGTGCCACTTGCGGCGCCCCGCTTGCCGCCAGGTGATGGTGGTGTGCAAACCTAGTTCAGTGCAATTAAATAATGACGAGAGCAGAGGCAAATATGTATGGTTGGGACCAGCTAGTAAATTGTGTCAAGTGGAAATTCAATGAGCCAAAGAGAGTAAGAGAAGTGAATGGGGGCCATGATAAACCAGGGAATGCAGGGAATTAAGTAAGGTGCAAGGGGCAAAGTGAATTAGACTTGGTAATGAAATTGGAGTGATGGTTTAAAAGGGTAAAATTGGACAATGAGGAGAGGACGAATACTAAGCTGGAAATGTGGGTTTTTAGCTAGAAGGAATATATGAAATTGGGCATGGCATTTGAATAATGAAAGGTTGTGAAAATAATTGGTTAACCATAGAATTGCTAATTAGCTAAATTGGTTACGAGGGTTGAATAAGAGATTGATTCTGCTATAACTTGATTGAGTCACGTTGCAACTATATAGTGGTGGTTAAATCACTTAGTTCGAGATGGTTGAATGTGGAGCATGAGCTATAGGTTTGGAACCTCGAAAGATTTAATATGGCAGTTTAAGGAATTCACAATGATTGAATAATTTAATTGGAAGGGGATTGAGGGAAAAATGTTAATATAATTGCAGAGTAGTAGTAATAAACTGTCTAATTGTAAGGCATTGGATTGGTGGTCTTATGGGTCTGATTGGGATATTATGTAAGGTTAAAGTACTTGGTAAAAGCCTAGCTCTTGACTAGGGGACTTGACAATCAAGAACAATAGACGCTTAAACTATATGAGGAGTGCAAATTTCCAGAGTTTAACCTTAATAGACGTGTGTAAATTGTGGACTTTTGGAATTGCTTTTGTTGTTAGCCAAACTATGTTAAGTGCCAAAAACCAGTAGGGATGTTCGCTACTAGTATAATGCCTGGCGGCACAAGTATGTCCGCCAGGCGATAGACCATCAAGGAGGTGCTTTGTAATGAGTGGTGCCTGGCGGCAAGGCGTGTTCCGCCAGGCGGCAACTCTGCAACAGTGGGTCTGGAATTAACTGGCGCCCGATGACAGAGAGGTCTTGCCAGGCGGTTTGCACTGGTTTCGCCTGGCGGCGCTTAGGCAACGCCAGGCAATGACGCTGCAGATTATGGCTTTTGTGTCTGTTGCGTTCAAGCAAAGCTGCTACACTTGGATCAGGGGATGTTGTGCCATGAGCGGGTAGGTTCATGGATGGTGGTGAACATGTGATGATATGAGCGGGGAGGTTCATATCCAGTTACTCTCGTGTGGGGATACGAGTGTGGTAGGTTTGTATGTTCCGTGCTCACACTTGAGAGATGTTGTGTGCGGGGAGGTACGTAGCTCGGGATCACATGTGTTGGACTACGGGCGGGTAGGTCAGTAGAGCAGGACTACGAGCGGGAAGGTTCGCATAGTAGGACTACGAGCGGGGAGGTTCGTAGAGGCAGGACCACGAGCTACCAGGTTCGTGTGAGCATCATAAATCTTGAGTCCAAGGCTAACTACTTGTGTGTTATGAAGGCTGAAAAGCTTTGGGGGTTTGAGGTCTTGGCCAAGAACTAATTAGGATAAATAAGATGGGTGTACTACTTATATTCTGTGATTATATATGTTAATTTTATTTTTATTAGCTCACTTTTTCTGTTTGTGATTGGCGATGATCGTGTGATTCATTATACGGGAGCAGATGATGTTACAGGTGATGTTGTGGATGCACAGACGACGGAGTGAGGGCTAGCTTGGGATTAGAGCTAGGGATTTTCTTACTCTGCTTTCATTATGTTTTTGAATTTTTGAATTTTGTAAGGATATTAATATTTAATTTCATTTAAATATTGGCGCTTTGAACATAATTTTATATTTCTCGCGTTTGGGAATAATAATATTGAGACATTTGAACTTCATTTTCTATATTTATTTATTTAATTAAGTAATATTCCTTAGGGATGTTACACATAGGGTTCATGCTTATTCAATTTAGAATTATTTCCATGAAACATATCATAATCATAAGCAAAGATTACGTTTATTCATCCTCAATCCCAACTTGAACCCTAATTTCCCAATCATGTAAGATTCATACAATTTTCATCAATTATAACATTCTCACATATTTATTCATTCTCCCAATCATACCATAATACACAAAGATTCATTCCATGTATCACAAACATCATAGAAACACAAGAAACCATAAAATTGGCAAGCTAGTTCGTGTTGCATGGCGGACAACACACAGCCGCTAGGCAGTGCATAAAAAACCCAGAAAACATTGGTTTTAGAGACATGAGTTGCCTGACAGGCCTTCAACTCTGCTAGGCGATTTCTGGAAAAAATTCCATAAATGTGAATTTACGTGATTTTGGTAGAATCATGAAGTCTCATGCATTTCATACATCACATGCTCATATAATTAAAAGGAAAACACGAAGTGGAACTCCCCTAACCTGGACTCCTTGCTTAGCTTGATAAATCCTTGAGTTCCCCCTTGATCAACACTAGTTGCCTTTGCTCTTCCACAATTCCACTCTTCCTCTCACTCACCAACTTAGTTGCTACTCTTGATTTTCGCTCCTCATAGTGGACCCCAATGATAGACTCCAAAAACCCTTTCTCATTCATGCCAAAAAGAATTTTGGCAAAAAAAAAAAGCTTAATTCATGTCTACCAAGGTTTGAACACACAACCATCCAATTATCAAGCCAATGCACAACCATTAAGCCAATTAGTGTTTCTTAATAATTCTTATACATATAGGATTATATTATCACTCATCATGCTCAAACATATTATAAAAAATTACACAATTAAAATAATACATAAATGGCACACACAAGACTCGAACCTAAGTCCTCAAACATTAACAAGTACTCCTAACTATTTAAGCTAGTACTATTCCACATCATACAAGTCCACATTAAATGCCATAAGGAACTCTCATTACCCGCATATATTAAATTATTATTTATTTAATTATTTAAATTCCTGGGGTCTTACAGGAGGTTTTGGAACAAATGATTTTTGCTTTGGGTGAGGGTTTTATAATTTTGTGTGTGTTTAATTATATTAAGCTCATCCTATTTGTTTGTGTTTGGCAATGATCGTGTAACTTGTTACACGAAAGTAGTGGAGCTGATGATGCATAGAGCCGAAGTAAGGGCTATCGTGGGGATTATTTTAATTAAACATGATTTTCTTGTATTTCCTTTATGAAGGATGTTACACTTTGGAACTTATAATATTTGAGTTTTAAATTGATAATTTTGGAATCACGTGCGTTAATTAAAGTTTTAATTTTTTTGCGATTTTGGGAAAGAGATTTGTATTAATTGTAGATTTATTATTACTTATTATTTTATTTTATTTAAACTAGTAATTTTCGGCCAGGATGTAAGAACACGTGGTAACATCCTAGCACTCAATCTTTGTCCAATCTAAGGCTGCCACCTCATCCCCTCCAACCTTTAAAACCCTAACACCATTCTCGTACACCTGCAACATGTGCCACCACCGTCAGCCACATCACCCACCTGAATCGCGAGCAAACGTGTTTTGCTTTTGCACCTTGCCATGCCTGCGATAAAGCCACAGCACGAGCAAATCATGTAAGACCCATGAAAATTAATTAATTAAATAATAAATGTGGGTAGTGGGAACCTTTAAGGAATTAAATATTGTTTCATGTGACGTGGAAAAGTACTAGCCCAAGTGGTTGAAAGTACTTTAATGTGTGAGAGGACTTCGATTCAAGTCTTATGTATGGCATTTATGTGCTGTTTGTTTTATTATTAATTTTAATAATATGTTGAGCATGGGGAGGAATAATGTAACCTTATATGTATAGGAATTGTCACAAAATAGGAATTGGTGGTTTGGTTGTGCGTTGACTTTGTATTGGTGAGGGTATGGGTTCAAACCTTGGTGAACCAACTTTAACTCTCTTTTTGCTAATAATTGGTGTGGCTTGAATTTGAAAGGGCATAGAAAACCCTAGCAGAGGGGCAGTAAAGAAGGGGCTGAAAAACCATTAAATCATGGGCCTTGAATAACAATTAAACCATAATTAAAAACCATTAAATCATGGGCCTTGAATAACAATTAAACCATAATTAAGTTAAATTTCGTTTTGGCACTTAAATCTACCATTAAGACACCTGAAAAACCATTAAATCATGGGCCTTGAATAATAATTAAACCATAATTAAGTTAAATTTCGTTTTGGCACTTAAATCTACCATTAAGACACCTTTATAAGGAGAGATTGAGGTGAGAGGAAGGGTTTTTGCATCTGTTATGTTGGTATAGGTAGAGGGATATGAAAATCTAGAGTGATCTGTGAGGATTAGAACAATTTGAGAACTATTTAGGAGAGAAGCAAGGAGAGGGCATTGGTGTTCCAAGAAAGACTCACAACTCAAGTTTTAAGCAAGGAACTTTCAGGTTAGGGGAGCTGAACCCGAAACCCTGTGTTAATTGTATTGTTTTGCATGATTGGGTTGTGTGTGTATCCAAAATTTCGTGTCTAAACTAATGGAAGTTGTATTTAATTGTTCTGATGGCATTTGCTCAAACTTCTTATGCAATTGTATGAAAATAATGAGGGTTTGGGTACTGTACATGTGAATTATGGTTTAAACTTGGATTTTGGGGATTATTTTGGGTCTGAATTATGTGTACATGTTTGGGGCAATATACTTGATTGTTGGGATGAATTGGAATGTGGTTTAGACCTTGTTGCAGTGTTTGTGTGCACAAATCTGTTTAGAACTCTGCAACTCTCGCTCAAGCGAGCTGGGCTCGCCTAGGCGAGATGAGCAAAGGATTGAGTCTGATACTGCTCGCGCATCTCGCTTGAGCGGAGGGTGTCAGTTATAGGCGACTGGTTGTCTCGACTAGGCGAGTGTCACTCGCCCAAGCGAGAATTCGAGAGTTTTGGGTGTTTTGTTCGCACCTCTTGCTCAGGCATGAAACTTTTTTTTTGGGTGTAAACTTGTCTCGCTTAGGCGATAGCTCCTCGCCTAAGTGAGAATATGAGGATTGAGTGCTGCTTTGTCTAACTCATCATATGTTTAACCACCATCCACGAACCTACCCGCTCATGGCACAACATATCCTAATCCAAGTATAGTATCATTGCATTGAAACATCACACAGAAAAGCCCTGGACAATTCGCATGGCGCAGCCTACGCGCTGCCAGGCGAAGTCTACACATACCGCCTGGTGGAACACCTTTGTCGCCAGGCGCCATCCACTGCTAGACCCCCTGCTTCACGGACACCGCCTGGCGGAGCACACCCTGCCGCTAGGCGCCACGCGGTGCAGTTCTCTCCCACGCTGGGTCTATCGCCTGGGACTCCCTCCCGTGCCGCCAAGCACTATATCAATAGCACTGTTTACTAGTTTTGGCACTTAAGTTTGGTAATTTCTTAATACAAAATACTACCACAAGTGTCACTATACCCTATGTCCTCAAGATATTATGCTAATCACTTCAACCATACCAAAATCACACTCAATAAACTCCATTTCAGTTTCTGAAAATTTGGCAATTTACTTATACTGCATTGTCAATAATGCCCACTCTTTTAGTCGATCCCTCATACATTATAGTGTACCATTTAAGATTAGTTTCTTACTCACTAAGGCTTGCCCATTAGACATCCTAAGATACTAACCTGATGGAAATTATGCCTCCTAACTCTTGGACCTGTAATTGATAGCAACTTTTCCCCTTTGCTTCCAATACCCTATCTTACAACTACTCATAGATGTATAACCTATCCATACTTTCCCTTTACTAGTCTCATATTCCATACATGTTCATGTCTTATCCTTCCTCCCTTCCACACTAAATTCCATCCTAATATTCACCTGCATGGTTTCCTTCCTTCTTTGCCAATCACTCAAACGCACAACACAACACCTACTGCTCGTCATCGCCTGGCAGCCAGCAAGGAGCCGCTAGGCGGCTCACCAGGCTTGGCCAGAAACTCGCATTTTTGCACACACGCAAGGAACTGAATTATCCTGAATTTGATCTCAACTCCTACTTTACCAGAATCAAATAGCCCTCACAATTTATCAATTCGACTCCCAATCCTATTACTCTTTCCGCACCATCAGGTTTTCCCCATACATCATTATATACCCCAAAAACCTAATATTCAATTTATACCTAAGGTTGAATCACAATTCATCTGCTCTTCATCCCAATGGGTAATTTAAAATCATACAAGCACTAATGAAATCATGGTATCTTCCCAACCTCACAATTATAAAAATCATAGAGAGATCAATACATCACAAAATATATAATTCTGCAATTAAACAGTGACAGAACAATGTGCATTGCCTGGTAGTTCTTTCGCGTCGCTAGACAGTTCATCATAGAACCCCAAAATAGGGAGAAAACTGATGTTCTGCCTAGTGGCACATGCATGCCCGCCAGGCGATTTCTGGGCAGAACCTAGAATGGTGCAGAAACAATGCAACCAAACATAGGGTTCATGCAATTATGATCATACAAGGCACAATATAGTGATTACGATTAAAAACACGCAGGAATAACTCCCCTTACCTGGAATTCACGCTCCAATTGGGATCCTCACTCTTCTTTCACACCTTCTTCCTTTTGCTTTAAAAACCACCTCAATTCTTCTCCCATTTGTCTCTTTCACGAACCAGAATCTCTCCCCTCTCACTCTCAGAATTCTCTGCACTTTTCCAGGTTGATTTCCCCTCCTTCTCTCTTCTCTCTCAAGATTAATGCTCCCTAATTACTCTTTAATTTGCTAAAACGAATTTTATTAAATAAAAATATGATTAAAGCCATTCAATGAGTATTAACCCATTGTTTTTCATCCCTTACATTGCCTCTCCATTAGCTGCTAGGGTTCCTAAACCCTTTCATATTCATGCCAAGAAAATTTGGCAAAAAAAGAATGAATTTGTCCTTAGCAAGGATTGAACCCACAACCCTTCAACCACAAAGCAAGTGCACAACCAATTCAACCAATTCATATTTGTGATAATTCCTATAATTTTAGGATTACATTATCACGTCTCACATTCAAATATATCAATAAATAATGCACAAATAAAAATAACACACAATTGGCATACATAGGACTTGAACCCAAGTCCTCTCACACAATCAAAGTATTCTCAACCACTTGAGCTAGTACTTTTCTACGTCATAGCACTCCGCATTAAATGCCTTAAACGCTTCTATTACCTGCATTTATTAATTAATTATTTAATTTTTCTCGGGTCTTACAAGGATGGTCTCGCCCAAGCGAGAACGAGCTCGCTTAGGTGAGATTTCGTGGGCTGCTACTGTGATACTTGCTTGCTTAGGCGGGGTAACCTAGCTTAAGAGAGTTAGGCGTGGTGGCTTAGGCAAGGGATTCAAGCTAAGCGAAGGTTGGGACAATTGCGTATTTTAAGGTAGTCAGTTATGTTGGAATGGTTTTGGTGAGTGTTGATTTGTGAGGTGGGGTCTACAAGGCTTCTAGGATATCTCATAGGTCGACTTACTGGTGTCCCTTGAGTTGTGACTCGGGATATGGGTTAAGAACGTGGCAATCTATGGGTTATGGCCCGGAATGACTTCCCTTGAGTTATGGCTCGGGAAAGCGGATGAACACGAGAAACTCTTGAGTTGTGGCTCGGGTTAGTGAGTGTTGCCGGTGTGAGTGTGCTGGTTGTGGCTAGTACGGATGGGTCCAGATGGATTGCCCTCCTCAATGAATAGCTGACGAGTTTGGTAGTCTTAGGACATTACAAACTATGTTCGTATTGGAAACTCCACTTGGTGTTACGGTGTGTGATCCGTAGCATGGTTTCCCGCACGTGTTCTATCGGTTGTGGCCGATAGGTGTGGCAGCAAGACGCCTTGAGGTACTCACTAGAAGATGTAGAAAACTGATAACATGGTTGCGGCCATGTGGAAGGAAAGGAATGAGTTCCCTTCGATGTAAATTGACATCACATGGTTGTGGCCATGTGGAGGGAAATGATAAGTCTTCCTTGTGGTGAGCTGATAATAACATGGTTGTGGCCATGTGAGATGAAAGAAGGGCTTGTTTTTGATGTGTTTTGATACATGTTTATTTGGTATTTATGTGTTTATTATATTAGCTCACCCTATCTACTTGTGTTTGGCGATGATCGTGTACGTGGTACACAAGAGCAGATGATGTTGCAGGTGGATCTGGTGAGGCATAGAGCCGGAGCGAGGCTAGACTAGGATAAAGAGTTTTCTCAGAGTTTTATTGTTTTATGATTTGGAATAGTTTTGTAAACACTTAGCGATAATTATGATTTAATCAAGTTTATGATTTGGAGTTAGTTTATTTGACTATGTAAAGAAGTTTTAAATTTCCCACGTTTTGGGAAATGAGATTTATTAAAAGACATTGACGTATTATTTCTATTTTATTTTATTTAAATCCATAATATCCTGTCGGGATGTTACAAATCACACAACCTTCGTGCATCCAATACTGAACCATCAGAGTAGCACCGTCGAGTTTTGTCGGAAATCGCAACAACGAGTGTCACTCACCATTTTCTACATTATTTGCTCCAACAAAACCATGAACACGTCATGGATTTCTCCAATGCAATGCTAGAAACGAACTCTCTAACCAAACACGCCTTCGACCATGCAACTTGTAGAAAATGCAAGCCATTGACGACGCAATTCCGCGATGCAGCACCATCATCACACCTTCATCAGAGAATGAGACGTTGTAGAAATCACCACCATGCAGCTGAAGCAAACCTAGAGGAAGAAACCCTAATTTTGGGAGAGAGAAGGTGATGCCACGTGTTAGTCTGTCATTACATAGTAACAAGAAGGGCAGAATTGGAAATTGGACAGAAATTAAGTTGCTGAATAATTAATTAAAGATTTTTAATTAATTATCTTTGTTATATCTCAAATTATCAGTAAGAAAATCTTCCAAATATTTTAGAAATTGATAAAATCAGTTAATTATTTGAGAGATATTATATCAAAAGATAAAATATTTCAACAATAGAAAATATAAGATTCAAGTCCAATCAAGGCCTATATAAAGAGACCCAAGGGAATAGAAGAGAACAATTATCAACTCTCTGGTTTTGGCAACTACAATCCCCCACATCTCTCGTTTTTCCATCCTTTTTAATTTTCTCTCATTCATCATTTATCATGTATTTCGTCCAATCCATGGAGGGTTAAGCTTTTAAGGTTGATTCCATTGTAATTTCTTAACTAGATTCTGAGGTTAGATGAATTAATATGTTTGTTCTTTTGATTCTTGTTGAGATTTATTTTCATCTATGTCTTTTCGTTCTTAATCTAGTAAAAGTAATGATTTTTACATTGTACCAAGTTAGCACAATGTTAAATCTACATAACATAACATTCGTATGAGTCCAAGGATTTTTAATTTTAATTAGGAAATTACTTTGATTAATTTTAGAAACTTTCATATGATTGCATGAGTTTTTGCTAATAATTCAGAAGTTACTTTAATTAAAGGTGAAAACTTATATCAGAATTAATCAAGAAGCTACTGTGGTTAATTGGGTTTTTACTAGATATAAGAGGTAAAAGAATAGACATGTTTATGTATAGTAACATTTAATTGAGAAGTTACTTGCTTTTGATTGAAAAATTACTTTGGTTAAAAGTGAGGACGACAACAAATTAATTGAGAAGTTACATTGATTAATTTGAAATCTTAGACAAGAAATCAAATAACAATAATGATGAATTCTATTTTGAAAAAGTAGTGGAATTGACATGTTTACTATTACTGTGTTTACAATCTTTTATTTGTGTGTCATTTATTCTTTGAATATCAAAACCCCATCTCTTCATAGTTACTAGTTTTAATTACATTAGGATAGATTTTTATAAGAATAAATTATTTGAAATCAATTCTGTATTCATTGGGAGATGACTCAAGGTTAGTTTAACCCTATCTAGTTTGTTCACTACTAATTTGGCAATGTTGAAGTTACTATAGTTAAGTAGTGGTAATTTGATCACTTCATGACAACGTTATCAATAGGAGCAAGGTCAATCCTTGTTGAACCTAGCTAAAAAACTCAATAATATTCTTTAATATATTGTATTTGTTTTTATATTTGAAGTTTGGGGGAAAATAAATATTCTAAAAATTACATTAATTTGGCACACTTAATTAAAAGGAATCGTCTTTGGATAGACGTTCTGGAGTGTTTATACCTTCCCCACACAAAACCGACTTCCGAACCCAAATTTAGTTTCAAAGACTAAAATCTTTAAGGTTTTTCTATAGTTTTCTTTAATAAACCATGGTGGCGACATCTCTGTATTTTAAAATAGTTTTCATCGTACCCTTATGACCCCGGTTGCGACAAATATGATATCCAAAAAATTGCTACAAGGTTTCCATCAAATTGTTTTGATGTTTATAACATCCATATCTCTCTTTTGGGACTGTTTGTCATTGACCCAACGATCACTATATATGAATAAGATCATTCTACTACAAGGATTCATGCTTATTATTAGTGCTATTATTTAAATTGCTCTAACACTCCTACTTAGACTTTAAAACTTTTTTAAGAGGTCTTGTTTTTCTATACCTAACCTCCATTTCCATTTGGTTAACAGTTCCATTTCCATTTGGTTAACAGTTATATTAAGTAGCTTTATATCTTTAACTTCATATACTCATCCGCTTGGCTTTGCATATGTTTGTCCATTTGATCCTTTTTTCTACTCTCGTGCTCCTAGTCCCATAGAAAATTTCTTTAAGTTCTTTTAATTTCAAGATTAACTACTAGTACTTTGTATATTGAGATGTAATAGAAGGTAGAAAGGTGATGTATGATTTTATTAGGCAAACTCTCCTTAAAAAAAGATGGATACATGTTTTCTTTCTTGTTACCCTTTTCCTAATCTTATTCCAAACATTCCAATAAACTCATGTTAGCGTCACAACCATAATATAAAGATTTTATTAAAAACAAGAAAGAAAAACAGTAGGAAAACATGGAAGGATCACACCAAACCCATGATAAAAATACATCACACACATAGGAAAACAATAACTATGATGAAAAAATTAAGTGAATACATAAATGGAAAAAAGTAAACCAATGCAACACCGGTAGAAAACTAAATCTCAATAATCAAATTCCTCAGCATATTATACTGACTCGCAATCCATAAAAGACCTTTAAAACTTATTATAGCTTTTTATAAATCCATGCTTTGGAAGATTTAGTATTAACTTTCTTTGGCCGACCTCGACTAGGCTTCTTTATAGTGTGAATTAACTCATCATCCTCCTTAGAATTGGAATCTTCATTCTCGTCAAGCATATTAGTCCATTTAGAGGCTATTTTCAATTCCTTTACAAAACAAGATTTGTTAGATGTTAAAAAATTAGAAACTGCCTCAAAGTTGTAATGAGGTGAATTTAAATGTCTTAAACTATACAAACTATCGACAATGGGAAAAATGTAAGACCCGTGGAATTTAATCAATTAAATAAATAATTAATTAATAAATGAGGGTGGGAAAATCATTTATGACATTAAATTATGAAGAGTATTATGTGGAAAAGTACTAGCTCATGTGGTTGAGAGTACTTTGATTGTGTGAAAGGACTTGGGTTCAAGTCCTATGTATGCCAATTTTATGTTATTATTCGTTGTTATTTTAGATATATGATAATCATGCTGTGAAATAATATGTTAATTGGATGATGATTGTTAGCATGAAACATGAATTAGCATGATGGTTTGATATTGATTTGGCAATCACATTAAACTTTATTTTTGGATATTTTTGGCTTTGGCTTGAATATGAAAAGTTGAGGGAAATCCTAGTGGAATGGCAGAATAGGGGTGGCTGTAAAACAGCCCAAAATGGGACAATGAATGGCAATTAACCACTATTAAGTGGCATTTTTCGTTTTGGGATTAATAGTTAAGGTTTCCTTTAAAAAGCAAAATTAGGTTAATAGTTAAGGTTTGGCAAAGCTGAAGTTATACCTAGAAAGAGAGCACGAAAATCTGAGGTTTTGTGAGGTTTGAGTGAGACTTTTGGGACTGAATTGAGAGAAGGCTAAGGAGGCAATTTGGGTAGGGAGAAAATCTCAATTGTCAAAGCTTTAAGCAAAGGAAAACCAGGTTAGGGGAGCTGTAATTGTTAATTTATGTTGGCTTTCGATATTACACCATGCAATGTATGAAACTGGATGCATACCTGTGAATTCTGTCTTTTTTTGTGTTTTCTAGAAAATTTCCAGGAATAGCCTGGCGGGCTGTTCATTTCCGTCAGGCGGTGCATGCATTTTTGTCTGTTCTGGGTTACTGAAGTGAGACCGCCTGGCGGCACATTCCCGACCGCCAGGCGACGTATGCTTTTTACACTATTCTGGGTTTTTCTTGATGAACTGCTTGGCGGCGATGAATTTCCCCCAGGCGACGCGGGTCTGGGGTTTGGTTTTTTGTCATTTTGGGGTGTTTTGACAGGATTTTGATCGGAGGGAAATCATGGGTTGGTGATTTAGAGATGATCTAACGTCGTATTTTATTGAAAACCAGTATAATTAATAGGTCAAATTGATGAAACAATGTGAATATGATTTTAGGGTTATAATTGGGAGTTTTGGATGAATCAATGGTAATGGTGAATTGGGTGTACTCACATTTTAGACACGGATAGTTAAAGTTCGAGTGTGGATGACGATTAAGTGTTTGACGAGTGTGGATAAGAGTGTATATACATGAAATGAAGAAGGTTCAACTATCTGAATGAATGATTATGCAAGACCAATGTGGGGAACTTGAATAAAAGTCACGAAAAAACCAATAAGAGTTTATTACTGGTATGGCGCCTTGCGGTGGGGTCACATCCACCAGGCGGTGGCAAGGAAACAATGGGGTTCTGGAATTGGTGGCGCCTGGCGGAGGGGAGCGTCCTGCCAGGCGATGGCGACGAAATCAGGGGTCTCCTGGAGCACGTCTGCCTGGCGGTGTGGGTTGTTCCGCCGGGCTGTGGTTAATGAATTTGCGATTCTGAGGCGCTTGGCGCCTGGCAGTACGTGTCCCCCGCCAGGCGATCTGGAGGCGAATAACGCCTAGCGGTACTTGTCCCCCACTAGGCGATTTGGTTGTTGTATGTCTTGGTTATTGGACTTTGTAGGGTGTTCTACAAGGCTTTTGGTGATGCTTCAAAGGTAAGATTGCTGGGTTCCTTGAGTTGAGCTCGGAACGTATCCCTTGAGTTGAGCTCGGGATAGGGGTTAAGCACGTACATTCCTCGAGTTGAGCTCGGAATGGCATCCCTCGAGTTGAGCTCGGGATGGTGGATGAACACGAGGAACCCTTGAGTTGAGCTCGGGTTGGCGAGTGTTGCCGGTGTGAGTGTGCTGGTTGTGGCCAGTACGGATGGGTCTAGATAGATTGCCCTCCTCAGTAAATCATTGACGAGTTTGGTAGTCTTGGGACATTACGGATTATGTTCGTATATGGGAACTCCACCTAGTGTTATAGTGTATGATCCATGGCATTGGTTCTCGCACACGCTCTGTCAGTTGTGGCCGATAGGTTTGGCAGCAAATTATCTTGGAATAATCACTAGAAGAGGTAGAACACGAATAGTTTGGTTGTGGCCAGAAGTTAGAGAATAGAGACAGAGATTGTATATTGGTTCTTTGTAGAAAATATAATTATATGGTTGGTTATTTAATTATTGTTATGATGTATGTTGATTTCATAAGCTCACCCTATCTGCTTGTGTTTGGCGATGATCGTGTACGCGGTACACATGAGCAAAGGATGTTGATGCAGGTGGAGCCGGTGACACTTAGCTACGGAGGGGGGATATCCGAGGTGTTTTATATTACTTGTATTTTCTACTATTAGAAATGAAATGTAAACTCATTTGAGACGTTTATTTTAGATTATGACACTTTGGTAATTATGAACTTCGGTTTCCATTATTTACATTTATGAAAGTTTAAATTTCTCGCGTTTTTGGGAAATGAAGTTTATACATAAATGCGACATCTTTATGATTTTATTTGTTTTATTTATTTAAATCAGTAATATCCTGACAAGATGTTACAAAAAACATCCTGCAAAGAAGGCATATCAACCAAGGAATCAAAATCCATTGCCACACCACCACCATTAGAAACATCTAGATTCTTAACAATAGAAGATTCATGCAAACCACAAAAATTGTCATGATTTGGCTTAGACTATGACTGAGCAACAATATCCAGCACAAGCTCCCCTATAGGATTCACTACAAAGTCCACCACAAAAACAATAGGATCCACCACAGGCTTCACCAAAGACTCAGTCAAAACATGCTCCTTAATAGGCTCCACAACAGGTTGCACAATAACCTCCAAAGGCTTTAAAAATGAACCTGGAGAACCTTTATATCCATGGGTACCAACCACCTTAGGATGATAAAATTGTATTTTTGTGCCAACTATTTTCTCCCCACCAGAAGTTACATTGACATCTTGTTGTAACCATCTACAATTAGATAGATCATGACCAATCATTTTACAATTTGAACAAAAAAGAGACAATTTCTCATACTTGACGTCAACGATAAATGTAGATCTAAGCCTTTCCACCAAAATTTGATTGGGCAAATCATATAACAAATTAACATCAACCAAGACATGGGCAAAGAAACTTCAGACTTATTCTTGGTGCAATTATTTAAATGTAAGGGTGTGCCAATACCACGCGTAATTGATAAAATTGACTTTGAATGCAAATATTCTAAAGGAAGGCCATGTATGTGCACCCAACATTGAGCTTTCGTAGGCTTCATAGATGTCGGAATAAATTCTAAAATCTAACTACCAAAACCTCTCTCTTATCCTCAAGCATAGAAAAAGTACATTCATAGAACTCTTTGCCAAAAGGAATTGCTTTCAATCGACCAAAATGTTTCCAAGCCACATCAAGCTTCTTACAAATATATAAATGTGTGAGAAGTTTATCTCTTTTTGTTTACAAAATACGCCCATACAAATGATTTTTGCACTTTTTCATATCAGCAAGATAAATTTCTTCAGTAATCTACATTGAGACCATATCTCCCTTCATGTAAGGAGAATGTATTGTAACAAAGAAATATCACAAGTATTATTAAAAACATTGACAAATGTGTCCATAAATTTGAAAACAATTTAGATTAATAAAACTTTCTTTGATCATGATGATCCTAGTCTTGTAAACAATTCCCAAAGATATGAAACCTTGAAAAAAAAGACATATTTATCCCTCAAACCAACGAGGTTCCCCCCGCACCTCCAAACTTGTATGCTGCAACACACCTCCAAACAACAACACCAATGCATCTACTCCATGACCACGCCGCCAACCAAAGGATGCACCACCTCTACGTTTTTTATATTTAGATCGATAATAAAAATTGAATAAATAAAAAAATATTAGAGTATTTTAAACCCTTCTAAAAAAATGTATGTACATGTCATAATAGCATAGAACACTCAAACTAACTCTAAACACGTGAATGATATCACTTAAATTACTACATATAAAATAAAAAAACCTTCAATGATATGAAGCCAACGTCCTACAACCCCTGAATCCGCACAAGACCACGCGTGATCAAATCACTGTAAACCAGAAAGCAACCAACCTCGAGTTGCAACCCTGGATTAATGCAAAAATTGCTCCACCGATCCAGGCCAACGAAATGTTGCATCACTCATATATTATTTCATAATTTTGTCCCTTTCTCTTGAAGTGTCATTTAGACATTAATTAGTTGTTTTTTTTTCTTGAATGTTAATTTCTCATCGATTTTCCAAATAATTACTAGCTATGATGCACAGACACGATGCGTGTATCGGATATGACACATATTCGATATGTCAATACGTTTTATAGGATACGATACATAATAGATACGCGATATATGAATATTGAAAAGTGTACAATAATTTTTATAAACATAATAAATATATGATTGTTAATGTGTGAATCCAAATTTCCTAATTAGAGACCAATTATTTTGGTATCCAAAATCTGGTAACTAATGTTAGTGACCAATTTAAAAACCAATTCATAATTGAAACTATTTTAATTATCAATTTAGAGACTAATTATAATTTTTTAGAACTATTTTAGTTGTCAATTTGGTCACTATACAATGTAATTATTTTTTGTCACTAAAATTGGTCACTATTCAAAGATTTTATTGTAATTTACTACGATGTTCCTGCAGAGAACAAACAAGATAGTTAGGCACAAGTGTCACCTTACCCATGTAGTCCGCTATCTCCTTAGTTGGCCTCTTTCCGGTTGGTATATGTCGGCTTGGACCCAGGAGGGGTTACCTGCAGAAGGGACTCCAAAGCTCAAGTGAGTCAAAGCTCTCAAAAGGTCAAATCAGGTGATTAATGGAGTAATGAATGCGTACCTTTAATTACTGGGGTCCACGTGTATTTATAGAGTATTAATTACGTTTTGTTATGCTATGGGTCAAGCCCTAGCTTGGGCCTTAGCTTGGGCTGTAAATGGGCTTGGGCCCTAACCTAGCCCCTGAGGTGGACCCATTGAATACTAAGGGGGCTTTAATTTTGTTAAGTATATTGGGGTTGCCGGCCTAAGCCGACTACTTTCCTTGCCGGTTTGTGTTGCTTATGTGCTATCTTAGGCAGGTTGTTCCTCTAGGTATTTAAGTTACCGGTTTAGGCCGATTAGGCTTAGGTTAGCTCGGCCTAGGCTGACTACTCAAATTCTTTGGTACATAGGCATCGTTTTATTACTATTTTGTTAAGTTGACTTGGTGTGGTACACCAGTCCCCCAGCCTTGGCCGATATAGGTGTCGGTCAAGGGTGACATGTGTTGATATCCTAGCGGGGCCGGCTAGGTGTGGTACATACGACTTTATAGATTAGATACTTCATTGATAAATATCATTAGAGTATCTTAAAGTATCTTATACGATACGTGTAAGACACAGATACGTGACCCAAGTTGAAATATCGGTGCATCATAGATTACGTAGTTCCATTTATTAAATATATTTATTTGATTTCTGAAAATATGACACATTACATATCAATGTAATAACATTTCTACGGTAAGTTATTTTTTTGGTCTGATTATATTTCAAATATTTTAGAGTTATTTTCATACGCATTTAACATTGTGGTCTCTTTTTTCCGGTTGAAGTAACTTTTCCAAATCTCATCTTAACCACGAGTAAGGAAAGTAGATTTTAATATTGTTATCTTATTTTGTATGATAATTGTTATGTTATAGATAATTCAATGTTAAAGCTAAGTATGCGAAAGTGCCGACGACTAGTGATAAATAAGGTAAAAATCATATTTTTAAATAATTATTGAAATTATAGTTTCTAAAAAAATACTTTAATTATTTAGTCTCTTAAAATAGTAAATACAAAAGTATTAATTTTAGTCTTTTAGAAATCTTACGTCAAAAAAAAAAATTAAATGATTATATAATAATAAGTGCAAACTTTACTTTTTTTAATGTGTCCCTATAACATATTTTAGTGAGGTTTGTTGAGCTTATTGTCATTTATTATCAAATCTTTTTCTATTTCAACACTTATTCAAATTCTTCTCTATATTAATATTCAATACTTTTTATATTTTTTTTATTGAAAAAATATATCGAAGATAACATATGAACTAAATATAAATATCATATATAATATATAAATAAATACATGACCGTCAAAGTTGCAGGATGGCGAATGACGATCAAAGTTGTAGAACAATAATGATGATGAAAAAGTTGCAAGATGACGATGGTGACAAAGGTGCAACATGAGGAATTTCTTAGTTCAAAAACTGAAGTGGTATGAGGTTTAGTAAAGAGAGGAATACTGTGAGGGAGGAAAGTGATTTTTGGTTGATGAAGGAGGGAGGGATTGTGTGAAAATAGGGGTTTTTTTTTGTCTATGCGCGTGAAGGAATAATGAAATGTTTTTTGAAAATCTATTAGACTGACATAAGGGATGAGGAAGGGAATACAAAAATTTTGGTAGGAATTTTTTAATCTATTTAAGACCACATTTTCAATTTTTCGCCAACATATTTTAAGGACTACACTTATATACATATGGCATAAAACATCCTTTAGTAGTCTTTAAGTCTTAGTTGTAAAACTATTGTGTTCCTGCAGAGAACAAACAAGAGATTAGACACGAGCGTTACCTTACCATATAGTCCGCTATCTCTTCAGTTGGCCTCTTCCCGGTCAATACGTGTCGGCTTGGACCCAGGAGGGGTTACCTGCAGAAGGGTCTCCGAAGCTCAAGTTAGTCAAAGCTCTTAGAGAGTCAATCAGTGATTAATGAATGCGTACCTTTAATTACTGGGGTCCAGTGTATTTATAGAGCATTAAATGACGTTTGACCATTTCATGGGCTGGGTTTTAACTTGGGCTCTAGTTTGGGCCATGAATGGGCCTGGGCCCCAAATCAGGCCCTTGAAACCTATTGAAGGCGGGACATCAATGTTAGTTAATGTTCTAGGCAAGTAGTCGGTCTCGACCGGCTACTTGCCTAGATGGCTTGTGCTGGTGGTGTCCGGGTACTAGATACTAGGTGGTTTCGATGTGTATACTGTTTACTTGGTTGAGTTTGGTTAGGTACGGTACACCAGTCCCCCAGCCTTGTCCGATATGGGTTGTCGGTCAAGGATGATATGTGTTGGTGAGCTAGCAGAACCGGCTAGGTGTGATACACCAGTCCCCCAGCCTTTAAGTGTGGTGAACAGTGTTAAGGCTTGGAATTTGCAAGTGTCAGAAGGTAGGTGAAAGGGCGTCAGGTGGTCACATCGTTAAAGTTTTGGCGCCGTCGTTTTTTTTTTAGGTGTCATATCCTTCATAATGATGTGTCGATTGGTCTGGGGTTTTATTTTGGCGGGAAGAGTTTTAGTCGTTTGGGATCGTGGACTATAAATATGGGTTTGAAAGCAGCTGAGGGTTTACTTGGTTGATTTGCGAGAGTTTCGAATTCAGAGATCTTGTACGCATCATACTGTCCGACTAGTTCCCAAATTCAGCCGACATCTTCCCGTAAAAACGAAAACAGGTATGTCTAGTAGCGATAGCACATCGTTATCTGCGTCTAGTAGTAGTGAAAGTACTGAGTCAGATAGGAGTAGGGATGACCGGCTTGGCGGAGAGGGTATGAGTTCTGGAGTTGGTACAAGTGGGATGCCGATGGAGGTGGTGAGGGAAGTTCGAGAGGATCCTCCTGAGGAGCTGGAGGAGAGTAACTGGCCGGCCAAGGGCGGCTATGGATGGGTCGCTGTTGATGTTCGTGACCAGTCATCATTGTTTAGGTGGTCTCGCCTATTAAACTCTTGGCTTAACTGTACACCCGTCATGTCTAGGGGGGTCAGCGGAGATATCATTTCGCTGGAGAGGGTGAGCGCCATCGACCGGGTATGCCACGGGCAGGAAGGGGCTACTGAGAAGTTCTTTTATATGTATATGTGCCATTTTTCTCAGCTTCACATACGACTACCCTTTGACGACTTCACTATGGGCGTGCTGCGGGCGTTAAATGTGGCGCCTACTCAGCTACACCCTAATAGTTGGGCTTACTTGCAGGCCTTCCGCATTCTATGTGAGTCTTTGTACTTGGAGCCTTCCCCCTATGCATTCTTGTATTTTTATGACACCAGACCCCGCAGGCCGGCTACTTGGCTTTCTTTAATCAGTCGTCCTAGCATCAGCAGGTTGGATGCATTCTCCCAATCTTTCAAGCACTTCAAAGACGGGTACTTCAAGGTCGTAGTGAAGGAGGGAGGTGAGCCGTACTTTCTGAATGCGGATGGGAGTGCCAAGTTTCCTTTTAGCTGGACCAACAATCCTTGTCGTTATAAAGATATGGGAGTGGAGGAGTTGTCGGCTGGTGACAAGGAGGTGGTGGGGATATTGTTGAGATTTGTGGATAAGTTGCCCACTAAGGGCCTAGTTAGGGTTTATAATTCGGTGCATCCGATAATAGATATTGAAGGTATCTGTTTATTACTTAAGATGTGTTAATGATGCTAAGTTGTTTTGATCCGAGTTGTGATATGTTATTGCAGGGCATATGGCGCAATCTGGTAAGAAGAATTTGGCGCTCTTTCAATCACTGAGGAAGGAGATGGCCGCCAAGGCCAAGGAGGCTGGGAAAGCTGATGTTCCAAATTTGCAGGAATCGGTTGTGGAAGTGCATGTGCACGGCGGAACGAAGAGGAGAGCTGAGCTCCCGCCTCGACCTGGGAAGGGTAAAGACGTGAAGAAGATAAGGGCAGCTATCCTTGGGTCGGCTAGTGGGGCGGGATCGGCTAGCGGGGAGAGGCTGCCGGAGGCCGGGCTGATTGAGTTGCCGGAGATATCCGTGAGGAAGGACATCTCGATCAACCTTCCAGACACTGTTGTGAACTCTATTGATAACATGGAGGTTGATCATATCGTGAGAACAATGGTGGAGTTTGGAAGCAAGGCTTTGGTCTTGGGTCGACGTGTAGGGTCCCTTTACAGAAGGGAAGTGAAGGAGGTGGGGGAGTTGCAGGGTAAGGTGGACAAGCTTGCGGAGGAGAAGGCGGCGCTAGAGAAGGAGAAGGAAGGGTGGGAAGCTGAGAGGAAGAGGCTGGCGTCATGGAGAGTGCGTTGTTTAGATTCTGAGGAGAAACTGAACAAGCGTATAGGGGAGCTGGAAGAAGATTATGAGGATTTAAAGGACAAGTATGACGGGGCTGTTGGGGAGTTGGATGATTTGAAGAACAGCGTTATCCAAGAGCATATAAATGGTTTCGAGAAGGGGTTGCGGCAGGCGGCCTTCTTCTATAAGGATGTGGATGCCCTGGATTCAAGATTCGATGTGGATAAAGATGTGGTTGGCGGAAAGTTGGTAAGGGAGGATGAAGAGGGTGGGGAAGAGGTTGGGAACGAGGCGGCCGAGGAAGAGAAGGATGCGGACGCGACCGTGGAGGGTGATGACAACAAAGCAGCATAGGACCTTTAATGTTTATAATTTGAAAGCTGGAATTATGTCTGTAATAATTCGTACACTATGTCTGTAATACCTCGTATACTGTTTGTTTTTTAAAATGATGAATGTTTTGTGTACGCTGTGTTTTATTGGATGCCGATAAGTTGCGTGATAGTGGTGCATTATTGGTATGGTATAACTATGAGCGGGTGTTTTGATGTGTGATGTTTTGTAAATTCGATTTTTATTGAGGGTGTTCGACTCAGGCCGCTTACTTGTGGTAAGGGTGGGGAACTCAAACGAATTAACCACGAGTAAAGGGTGTTCGACCCAGGCCGCTTAATTGTGGTAAGGGTGGGGAACTAAAACGAATTAACCACGAGTAAAGGGTGTTCGACCCAGGCCGCTTACTTGTGGTAAGGGTGGGGAACTCAAACGAATTAACCACGAGTAAAGGGTGTTCGACCCAGGCCGCTTAAGTTTATAATATAATTAGACAACAATTTTATACTCGTGTTGTTAAGTTTGGTATTGCCTTAAGTCATAAATGTTGTAGTGAAAGGAGTCGTTACATAAACCTCCTATGGTTATAATGGTGTGTGTGTGTGTCAATTGTAGTATACTACCAACTTCCATTCTTCTTGTCATATAAAGGGGTGAGTGAGTTCTCATTCTTGAATAACTTGGAGCCTCTTTCTAACTTCTACATGAGATGCTTCCTTCTAGGCTTATTCAAGGATAACTCAAAAGTTTAGGAGGCCTAATGCAAACTTAAAAAATGAGACATTTTATTTAAAATTTATTTTTTGGGCTTTTTTTATGCAAAAATATTTACTAAATTGTCATAATAAATTTTATTTAACATTTTTTTCAATAGATAATAAGGCTAATTCGTATAATCTTTCTTGAGACATTAAGTTTTTATTATCTTTAACTTTGAGAAACTCCTTTTGGCTCAATTCTAGTCTGATTCAACTTTTCTAGTTGACATATGTACATATTTTTATATGAAATAAAAATTGTAATACATAACACACTACTAAAGATAAGTATATAAAACAAATGAGTTAAAACAATAAAACCTAGTTATGGTTGTCAAGAAAGTAAACTCGATAGTAGACTTATAGTATCTTAAAGTCTCATGTCTCCTTCTCCTTTTCAAGTCTCTTTTTCCTTTTGAAGTCTCTTTCTCCTTCTCAAGTCTAAACTTTTTTCATAAACCTGCAAAGTTTATTTTAAAATTAATCATTAATAAAAATAATTACAAAAATTATTGTTCTTTTCGACTCGATAGTAAGTTTTTTTCTCCTAAACCTGAATTATCTTTCTACAAAAAACTTAACTTTGAATTATGCTCCAATTAATCTATCATCCATCAAAAGACTAAACCTTAATCTAATTAAGAGTTTTGTAGAAAAATTCTAATTCCTCATAAAGATATATACAAAAGAAAAAACTCTTGAAACCCGTAAATCGAAAAGTATTGAAAAACAAAATTGGGCAAATGAAAACATTTCTAATTCTAATACAAATTCAACAAAAAAAATGAAAACAAAAACAACACAAATAGAAAGAAAAAAGATACTAACAAGAGATGAAGATGAAAAGATTGGTACACACGGGCAACATGAGATTAAAGGAATGTAATATGCCAATACCCTAAAAAAAGACTTTAGAATAGAAGAAAGCAAAAAAGCGCAAGAGAAATCACACAGAGATAAAAGAAGAAAATAGAATACAAATTGATTATAAGAGAATAAAGATAACTACTACTCATTCTCTTTTTTCGTAAAAAAAAAATTATAATTTACTAAAAAAGGTTGTAGCATATGTAGTACTTTTAATGCCGATAAAAATTAACAACACTAATAATTAATTTAATAGAGCCATATTAGTGATAAAATATTTTATTTGAGGTTATTTTTTTAAACATAATTTTATAATTAATTTAATAGTAAAAAAGAATTTTGAGGCCTTCTCTTTGGAGGCCTAACACACGTTTTACTTACTTTACTCTTGAGCGGGCTTATGAAAAGAGTTTGGGTTTCCGTCAAACTTTCTCCTCATTCATTTTTTTTTTTACATTTTGCTTCTTCAGTCCAATTATCATTTGTTGCTTATCATGTTCCCTGTTGATTCCATACAATCTTATAAAAGTTCAACTTGATTACAAGGTGGTTGACAAATATTCCTACAAGAACCAAGATGAACCAATAACATCGAGATTGTAACACCTTAGAAAATTTAAATGAAACATAAATAATAGCATATGTAAATAATAAAATATACATAACGAAATATTTATATAACATAATATTTATACATAGATGTTCATGAAAGAACAATACAAACTAAACTAACACTAGTATAAATAGGGGATTTGGCAACGATTATTTTTGCTATTCTGCCCCGGTTTCAAATCGAGGCATATAAGGCCGAGGCCACAAAGGAAACAATATAGTCCCCTTTTCTGGCTTTAATTTTAAAATGCGAAGGGTTTTTGGCTTCGATTGGAGCTTGAACCAAAGCCATATGTTGGGCTTTTTTGCCTCAGTTATAGTTTGAACCGAGGCCATATACAGCTTTCTAATTCGATTATGGTAGGAATCGAGGCCGAATGTCCTGTTATTTTTATAAATAACTTTTTTGTTTCTGGTTATTCCCTCATTTTTTAACCTACATATTTTTTCAACATACCATAACAAAATAAAACAGAACATTTTATGAAATATAACATCATGCATAATCCAAATACACTTAAAAGTGTTTTGTAACATCATCCATAATCCAAATACATATCCTAATCAATACTATTGTACATCTGAATTAAAAATTTGGCACATGCTATCCTACCAAACTTTATGGACTTCGCAAGAATTGGTGCAATACTCTTGATGTATGCAAAATAAGACATTAACTTAAGTTAGTATATAGAAAGACAATATTGTAAAGTATTTGTTTCATTTCAAATATATATTACTGTTTCCCAATTAGTTGTAATACAAGCACGTATAATGGTTGTCATCCATTGCATTACATAGTAACCACACTCATAAGAGTTGATTTATCTATTACACTACATTATGTCAACAACATTACAATTAAATAAGGAAGAAAATCAAATCCAACAACCATAAATATATGGATAGAAATACCAAATCTGAAGGGAACACCATGCAAGACATTTTGCCTTAGTCATTGATCTCCCTAACAACATGTTATGTCCAACCATTAAACTATGATAAAGGGAATGTGTTAGGAAACTTTTATATAACAAAGAATATTCATAAGATTAACATTGAGGTTCTTACCAATCTATCACTTGTCTAAGATGGTTGGGGGGAGGGCGGTGCAAAGAACAAAACCACACAGCAAGGTTCTCTCTCAGAAAAACCACAAGTAGCTACCAATGATGCCTGAAAAGAGAATAAATTCATTCTTATGCGTTAAATTGACAAATTATATTCACAACTTAATTTTCACTTTTCATTACGGGATGGAGGTGAAAGAGGCTCTAGATCTTCACCCTCAAATGGTAGGGGTCTAGATGTTTTCTTTTCTAACATTATCTTCTCTTCAAGTTTTCTATACCCATCCCGAGACTATGTGTGAGTTTTTATTTTGAGCACTTGTACTTTAAACCTTTTTTTTGTCTTTTCTTGTAACATATAAAACCCACTTTATCAATTAGTTTAAATTGTACACAATCATAAATTGAGCAATTCATGATTTCAAATAAACATACCTATCATTCCTTAAATATCCGAAGCTCAAGAAACTGACGCCAAGTCTCTTCTTCAATCATTGTGTATTTGAATAATGAATTTTCATTCATTTTAGCTCGAGAGACATACCTAGATGTCAACTTTGTCTTAAATCCACAAAATTTCTCAACCATCAATGACAAACATTTATGTTTAAGCCTCACCATATTTGGAATATAAAATGTTAGTTGTAGTATAGAAAATTTTGTCAATAATATTTAACAAATTATAAATAAAATAAAACTATAAGGTCAATACCATTAATATTAGTTACCAATAAACCCTGCCATATCATGTTCCGATCAACTTTAGTGACATGATCGAAAGATGGAGTAAGGATTGATATTCTCTCTCGTGCCAACATTCCTAAATAGCTTTTGAAGACGTCCGCATTAGGACCTGTAGTTATACTAGTGTCGACGTCAATATCGACAACTGTTTTCTGAATATTAGCTCTTCTAATTAAGAGTTGTCTCAAGCTAGTAGCTCTTCTGATGGGTCTCTTAATGGGTGCTTCATCCTTTGATGAATTATGATGTTCAACCATATACCTATGAAATGAAAACATCACAAAACATTAATAACCAACATATAATATCATATAAAATATTATTTAACAAAAGACATAAATTTTTAAAAGAACATTAAATTTATACATAAAGTTGTGGATTGGTCATATGTACATTCCCTCATCGGGATCTTCTCGAATTGCATGTACATCATCAACTAGAAGGACTTCATAAACATTTATCGTTCTTTTAAATGGGTGTCAACAATATTAAGATTACTCAGATTCTCTTCATTAACATCAATTTGTTTTTTTTTCACGAAGAGCGACAAATCAATGTTCAAATGCAGGATCTTTAACATAGAAAACTTGAGATGCTTGTTGTGCTATGATAAATGGCTCATCTCTAGAACCCACCTTTCGAAAATCAACTAGAGTAATTCCTGATTCATCCATTTTGACGCCACTCTTATTGTCAACCCACTTACATTTGAACAACAGAATATTAAACATGGTATAATCAATCTCTTATGACTCTTATATTACATCATAGTATGTTATTGATCCAAATACATGATTTTAATCTTTAGATGTAGAAAATTGTAGCGACTCAGCTACAAGACTGACTCCACAATTTGTATAGAATGTGCAATTATTAATTTCATAACTTGTACAATAGATGACATCAAATTTCAACCCATTCGCTAACCACATCAAAATCTTAGAATATTGCGAATCTTTCCAAACCTCAGATTTAAACCAAGGCATGAATGTGTTGTTATGCTCCATCAATTGCCATTTCTCTTATTGTCTTAAATTGTTCTCGTTTACAATGGTTTTGTGTGCAGATAAGTAAGGGATCACCTCATTTGTGTTGTTCAATATGTACAAGTGTGCTTGCAATAACTCTTAGGATCTTTGCTAACCACACTCACACCTAAGATATTGTTACTTATAAAACACCTGTTCAACCATGATCTCTAAGGAACTCCTATCGGTTTTTCTTTTGTCATGTAATCTGAACAAAACTCGACACTTTCTTCAGCAATATACCTTTCGATCATTGAAGCTTCTGGACAATATTGATTTTTCACATACCCTTTCAAAATCCTCATGTAACGTTTAATGGGATACATCCATTTTAAGTATACTGGTCCACAAAACTTGATTTCTCTTACCAAATAAACAAGTAAATGTTCCATGATGTCAAAAAATGATGGAGGCAAAAACATCTTCAGCTGACATAAGATGAAGTTAATCTAACTTTAAAGGATCAATAACTTTGCTACAAATTGAAGAGAAAAATGCATACAAACATGTTATTGTTTGTCTAACATATTTGGGTAAAATTCCACAAATAGTTATAGGTAACAATTGTTGCATTAAATGTGGCAATCATGAGACTTTAGGCTAACAAGGATCAAGTCATGCATGGAAACTAAACTCTGAATATTTGAAGAGTATCCTTGAGGTACCTTGACACTCTTTAAGTATAGGCAAAAACTTATCTTCTCTTGTCTGCACATAGTGTAACATAATAAGTACGCTTACCAACCTCCCTTGGTGCCAAGTCTTCTTGGATGTTCATTTCAACCAAATCCAAACAAGCATTTACTCCATCTTTTGTCTTTCCTTAAATGTTAAGTAGTGTACCAATTAAGCTATCACACACATTCTTCTCTACATGCATGACATCTACGCAAAGCCTAACTTGTAACTTCGACCAATATCGAAGATCAAAGAATATTGATTTTTTCTTCCAACATAAAAGTTTTAGAAGCAACAACATCAAATACTTCAAATCCATCAGCCCACAACAAATTCAAGTCTCCAATTAGAGGATTGAGATATACATCTATGTCATTTCCAGGCTACCTTGGACTAGATATCATCATAGACAACATCATGTATTTTCTCTTCATGTACAGTCCAGGAAATAATTTGTAAATGAATAATATAACGGGCCAGGAACTATGGTTGGTAGCTAAGTGAATCAAAAATTTCTACATTCTTGACTGAACTTGGGAAATTCCTTATCAATATTTTTCCATTGCATTGAATCAGCTAGATGATGAAACAGTCTATCACATCTTCTCTCAGTTGCATGTCATCTAAGGTTTTTAGCGTCTTTTGGATTTGCAAACAAACACTTAAGTTTTGACACGATTGGAAGGTACGAAACTATTAAAGCAGATCCTTCCTTTTCTATTTGACCATTATCTTCACTGTTTCTTTTTTGTTTGTACCATGATAACCCATACTTTGGAAATTTCTTCAAATCTTCAAATTATTTCCTATATAATTTCATTAGGACATGCATGTATCCTTTTATACTCCATACCCATCGGATAAAGAATTGTCTTGGTGTCATAATTTTGAATGGGTAGAGTATTTCGCTCGGGAAGCATATTATTCAAGAGCACCAACAATTCTATGAAACTTTTATCTATCCACCCATTGGTCACTTACAAATTCATAAGTCTTAAAACCATTGACAATTGCATGAACTTAGTTAACTTACATACAATGAAGTTTTTGTATCAGCAGATATCGTCTCATACACATGCGTTTGTGCAAAAGCTTCTGCGCCAACATCTTGTATCATGTCCTCCATATTGTCTTCTTCCACTCATTTTTCCCATCGCTCTTCCATGATGGAATTGACAACATATTAAGTTCGAAAAATAGTTTGAAATTCTATTAATTAGTTGTGCCATGTCCATATTGTATAACTTCTAAGGAAACCATCACAAATAAGATGTTTCTTAACTTAAGTTGCATTCAACTTTCTCCCATTCAAATAGTTGACACAAGGGCATCTAAACTTCCCCTCATCATCACTTCTACCCTTATAACGTTGCATAAATTGTATAAATTCTATTACTCCTTTCTCATACTCAACATTGATATGTGGTGAATTAATCTAATCTTCTACTTCTTCGAAAATAAAACTCAGGAACAATACATAATTTTCATATTGAATCTCAAACGAGAAACTAAAGCTAACTCACATTATAAGAATATCAAACCATATATTTAAGCAAATAATTAACCACATATATATAACTTAAAACTAATACGTAACAGACTACAAAATCATAGGAAAATATTAGAATTAGGAACCTAGGAGTGTGAAAAGCAAATGACAATGGTACCCATGTTTTCGAGAGCTACAAGAGACAATAAAAAACACAAGAGACAATAAAAAATTAGCAGAAATAAAAAGCAAAAACAATAAAAAAACATCAACAAAACGTACAACAATAACACAAATCGTAAAAAACATTACACAAAATGCAAAAAAAAATAAAATAAAATAAAGGGGAACACTTCATTTTTCACGTTTTCAACTAACCCCTAGGGAGAACGTGGCGGCGTGACGTTGGCTGGAGGTAGGGAAGGACACATCGTAGTGGCTCGCCGCATCAGTAGCAGCGTTCATAGTTCGTAGATTGCTCGTCGGAAAAGGAAGAGCTCATGAATTGCGACGTGGATGAAGCGGTAGACCTGGTGGCGTGAGTGGCCAGAGCGCAACAACAACGGTTGTGGGTGGCTGAAAGAGAGAATGCATGCACGAGGAAGAAGAAGAAGAAAAGTGATTCGTGTTTTTAAACCCTAACATACCTTATGGCCTTGGTTCAATTTTTAACCGAGACAAAAAACATTTTTTGGCGCCAGCCCAATTTCATCCAAGGCCAAACATCACTGTCTAGTAGCATTTTTTAAATATTGGCCAACTTTTAGGCTTCAAGTCTACATAACTAAGGCATATAAGCCTTTTTGGCACCAATTTTCTAAGAACCGAAGCATAAATGTGTTTTCTGCTTCAAGTATATGCTGAACCGAGACACAAAAGTTGAAGAAAATTGCAAAAATGCAACTGCACCATTTTATGTTTCGGTTAAGTGATAACTGAGATCTATAACATGAGTTAAAAAAAAACTGCATTTGTGTAACAACAAACCATTTAAATGTATATATAATTTTTAATATATATATATATATATATAAAGATATTTAAAAAAAATATAACTAAACATAATATTAACCTGTTTATAATATTTGAATGTACTCTTACACAAATAAATCTTAGTAAACTATTCAAGTAATCTTAATGTATGTTAGGTTAGTATATCTAATTCGACAATTTGGTCCGTTTTAAATGTATATGACAAGTTGCTTTATATATTGCCGGAATAATGTGATCCAAGTGACCATTGATAATTATATGTACAATTATAATTAGGTTAAATTACTCTTTTGATCCTTCTATTTGTCCAGTAATATCAATTTGTCTTCAGGTTTTTTTGTCTCAATTTAGTCCTCATTTTCTTAAAAATGATTCAATTTGGTCCTTGCCATTAATTTTGACCAAATGGTGTTAAAGTCAACACCATATGTCAATTTCTAGTTTTTTTTAATTTTTTTATTTTTTACACGTGTCACTCTGCAATTATGCTACGTGTCAAAATGATTTAATTTGGTTCCTATATTTGTTTTTAGTTTCAATTTAGTCCTAATTTTTATAAAAATGGAGCAATATTATCCCTCCTTAAATTGAAACTCAATTTAGTTTTTGTATAAATCTTATGATGATATTCTTAGTAAAATTGACATTTTTATTAAATATTTGTAGAAATATTTTTAGACAAGCTTTTTTTTTAGTTTTATTATTAAACAAAGTTAAATTCCAAACTTAATTTCAATACTTAACAATTTTGTTATGATATATAAAGACATCAAGTGTAACATATTATACAAACTTAGTGAAGACTAAAAATCAAGTAACTTGTCACATAAAAGTTTAGGAACTAAATTTCAAATTTAAAACAAAACCAAAGTCTAATGTTTTGCATAGAATTTAAAGTTAATTTAAAATATTTCTAGAAATATTTAATACAAACGTTAATTTTAGTAAGAATATCACCATAAGATTTATAAAAAAGTAAATTGAGTGTCAATTTAAGGAGGGACAATATTGCTTGATTTTTACAAAAATTGAGACTAAATATTGAAACTAAAAACAAATATATGGATCAAATTGAATCATTTTGACACATGACACAATTGTGAAGTGACATGTGTAAAAAATTATAAAAATTATAAAAATAAATTATAAAAAATTATAAAAATTAAAAAAAAAAACCAAAAATTGACATGTGATGTTGACTTTAATACCGTCTGGTCAAACTAACGGTAAAGACTAAATTGAATCATTTTTAAGAAAATGAGGACTAAATTGAGACAAAAAAAAAACTTGAGAACCAAATTGATATTACTTGACAAATAGAAGAACCAAAAGAGTAATTTAACCTTATAATTATGTTATACTTTTATTTTTATATCTTTATACTTACTTTGGTTTTTTATTTACATAATGAGTTTCAAATGTAGTTTTATACTCTATTTTTATTTAATACTTTGTCTATAACTGATAAAAAGTTATAAGAAAAATACTCGTTATATTATAGATTCAAATGAACTTTTAACTAGTCAGTTGTTATTACATATATGAAAGGCATGTTACAGGTCGCTTACATATGCATAATAAGAAAAATCGCACAAGGAAGAAAACGTCATTGGCCAACTCAGAAATTGACACATTGATAAAGTCTAATGTGTTAGTTACATAAAATTTTGACCAACATATTATTTATTATATCCAATTATCTTAATTATTGCTTTCTCCTTTTCTTGTTAAATATTTGAAAATTTTGTTTTCTATTTGTTTTTTACGAAATTCAAAGTCATATTAATTATTTTTTTTATCAATTATAGTATTATAACAAAAAATATTTTTGCTCAATTTCTAAAAAAGACAAGATGAAAAGGAAAATAAAAGCGAGTAGAAACTATTAATATTGTAAGTGTATAGAAACTAAAATTAATGTTGATATATGACTTACTAAATATCTGTTTAATAATTAGAATGTTCTTATGTTTTGAGTGAACTCTGGATATTTGGAACAAAGTGTTGAGCATTAATTATCTAAAGTAAAAAGATTTAATTAGTTATATAAGTTTTAACAGATTTTTTTTTTTTTATATACGTACACACTTCATGTCCAATTCAATCCGACTCACATCTTACGTACCTCTAGAAGTTCAACTTGAATAATCAAACGTTGAAGCAGTCACGTCAACTTCGCCCACAAAAACAACTAAACAATATAAGCATAAAGTAAGCTTTCTGATCTAAGCAAAAACTCAAACAATCTTATCTTTTTGTTTACCGACCATAAGTAAATAAGGGACACTAATATTAGATCCATAAAAGATTCTCGAAACAACGTATAATTAAGGATCACAACAGGCTACGTTGTTGACTTGAAAATCAAGTTAGTTTGAATGAAGAACCAAAGTATACGTTAGAGACTGAGGTTCGCAGAATTTACTAGTCATTCTTCTGCTTAGTCCATATATTTTCATTAAACAACAGCAGAGTTCCACAAAAGCTGTGATACAATATGGGTATTATCCATGCTTTCGTGATTATATTTGCATGCATACTTGTTTTCCCACTAGAAATTTCAGGAGCAAATGATTCAATCAACGTGGTCCAGTCTCTGAGTGATGGGAATACTTTGGTATCAAAAGGTGGGAAGTTTGAAGTTGGGTTCTTCAGCCCTGGTAGTTCCCAGAAACGTTACTTGGGAATTTGGTACAAGAATATCCCAGTTAAGACGTATGTTTGGGTAGCTAATGGGGCCAACCCCATCAATGATTCCTCAGGAATTTTAACAGTGAACACCACAGGCAATCTTGTTCTCACCCAAAATGGTTCTCTGGTTTGGCACACCAACAACTCTCACAAACAAGCACAGAATCCGGTTGTAGAAATGTTGGACAGTGGCAATCTTGTGATCAGAAACGAGGGGGAAACGAACCCAGAAGAGTATTTGTGGCAAAGCTTTGATTATCCATCTGATACACTCTTGCCAGGGATGAAGTTAGGATGGGACCTCCGAACTGGTTTGGAACGGAAATATACTTCATGGAAGAGTCCAGATGATCCATCCCCAGGTGATGTGTCTCGTGTTTTGAAACTATATAGCTATCCTGAGGTTTACATGATGAGGGGTACACAAAAGTTGCTGAGGTATGGACCTTGGAATGGCGAATATTTCAGTGGAATGCCAGATCTACTGAATAACACCATTTTTGGTTTGAGTTTTGTCAGCAATGAAGAGGAGATTTACTACACCTATACCCTCGTCAATGATTCCGTCCCTTCCAGAACTGTTACAAACCAATCAGGTACTATTGTTCGTTATGTGTGGGTGGATGATGACAAAACATGGAAACCATACAGAACGTACCCGAAAGAGTTTTGCGACAATTATGACTCCTGTGGACCTAACGGATTATGTGTACGAACTCAATCACAACCTTGCAAATGTTTGAAAGGTTTCAGTCCAAAATCACAACAAAATTGGTACTCATCGGATTGGAGTGAAGGATGTGAGCGCAATAAAGCGTTGAATTGCAGCCATGATACGTTTGTCCTATTTGAAGGGCTGAAAGTTCCAGCCACCACAGTTACTTGGTTGAATAAGAGTATTGGCCTGAAGGAATGCAGAGTGAAATGTTTGAGTGATTGTTCTTGCATGGCCTATACTAATTCAGATATAAGAAATGGAGGTAGTGGTTGTGTCTTGTGGTTTGGAGATCTCATTGACATGAAACAGATTGAAACTGGTGGGCAAGATCTGTATATCAGGATGAATGCTTCGGAGGCAGGTAAGCAGAGTCAACTTTGATCTTATAATTTCGATTCCAATTTTGAAAACTGAAAAATGTTACTATCACTTTAGACATAACTGTTTTGTTTTTATAATCAATTCCAACCCTCAAGAACCTGGGCCAAGCAACAACACACGAACGATAGTTGCTTCAACCGTTGGTGCAATTTGTGGGGTTCTTATTCTTCTAAGTACGTATATTATTTTCAGGCTCCAGAAGAACAAAGCTGGTAAGTAAAGTGTTTACCATATGATCGACTTCCCTTACTCTCTACGGTTACTTGGATAATAGTCAACTAACTATTCCTTCACAACATGGCATTTATTTAGATAAGTGATCATGTAAGGTTCATTTATATATTAGAATTGACTTTATTAACTCTTGTACCCCACATGTTACAATCATCAGTAAACTGGCCTCCATATATATAATCATGAGGAAATAAATATATAGTGCAATGGTTTTAGCTTCATGAGAATGTACCGTATCATAGACTTCATCTTAAAATATAATATTTTTGGATAGAGAACTAAGAAACAAATCAAACTCCAGTTTATCCTTTACTCTTGGCTTGTAGATAAAATAGTCTCACACCAATGTCATCCTCTCTTATTCAATAAAAAATGTACGGACAAAATTTTGTGCCTCTAACTACTGCCAAAACAAACAATATGTCAAAAATAATGAATTTTTTATTAGCAGATAATATTTTGTATTGATTTGAATATATACAAAAAAGTATTGAATTACATCATAAATGAATAAGAACCAGAAGACCAAACCAAAATTCTGTACTACAGTTGCATGAAGATATATGTGCATACGCTATGTTTCATCGCAACAACTTGTTGATGTTCACACAAAGGTGTAGAACAACTCAAATTTTCATGAGATGTTATAGTAAAGTATAGAGTGAAAAGCTTCTAATCGTATGCCTTATTAGTTATTTTCATTTAAAATATTTATAGTTCAAAGATACATTATAAGAGAATATCTCATTAACAACTAATTTTAGTAATTAAAAGTTATTAGTTATTATATTGACCAATTTAGATATCAATTTACAAAATAAAAAATTATTGGTTAATAAAATAGTTATTATTGTGAATAAAAAATTATAATTGGTCTTTAAATTGGTTTCTAAATTTTAGCTATCAAAGTAAATTGATCATTAAATATTAACTACCAAGATTTTTGCGACCAAATAAATTGATTTTTAAATTAGTCTTTAATTAATTAGTGATGAATTTGACAATCAATTATAATTTCTTATTTATAATAGTAATTATTTTAGTAACCAATAATTATTTATTTTGTAAATTAGTATCTAAATTAGTTATTATAGTGATTAACAACTTTGGATTACTAAAATTGATTGTTAATGATTCATTTTCTTGTAATAGTAGTGATGTATAAGATGAGAGTATTTGACAAATCCCTTAGATATTTGTGATTGTTTTAGAAGCTAATTGTTTTCCCTTTATCTGCTATAATATACTTTCTCTTATGTGTAGTAAATTCATTCACAGAAGATATAAGTAAAAGACATGTGGATGATCTGGATGTCCAATTATTTGATCTAGTAACGATTGCAAAGGCAACTAATAACTTCTCCAAAGAGAATATGATAGGAGAAGGTGGTTTTGGACATGTATACAAGGTAACCATTCGTTAATCGTCACTACAATCAAAGAAAATATTATTCCAAAGTGTCTACTCATGACCATGACTATGCAGGGAATAATCGACGGGAAAGAAATTGCTGTAAAGACTCTATCAAGAAGCTCATGGCAAGGTGTCACAGAGTTCATCAATGAAGTAAACTTGACTGCAAAGCTTCAGCATCGGAATCTTATTAAACTTCTTGGTTGCTGCATTCAAGGACAAGAAAGAATGCTCATTTATCAGTACATGGAAAATGGCAGCCTAGACTCCCTTATTTTTGGTAAGAAAAGCATAAATTGGGTTGCTAATGACATTTGTGAAATATACTGAAGTGAATACTCAACACTGAATAAAATTCTTTCCTAAATAAAACAGATGAGAAAAGAAGTAAATCTTTGGAATGGCCTCAACGGTTCCAAATAATTTGCGGAATTGCAAGGGGCCTTATGTACCTTCATCAAGATTCCCCACTGAGGATCATCCACAGAGATCTCAAAGCTAGTAACATCTTACTCGATAAAACGTTGAATCCGAAAATATCAGACTTTGGTGTGTCAAGATCTTTTGGAGTAGACCAATTTGAGGGAAGCACAAGTAGAGTAGTAGGGACCTGGTCAGTGTGTGTTTATCCTGAACCATTTTTTCCGTCTTCACAAATATCTATTGTTCTTGATGCATGAAACAATCTCTTGCAGTGGGTATATGGCGCCAGAATATGCAGTTGATGGATTATTTTCTGAAAAATCTGACGTATTTAGCTTTGGCATTCTGGTGTTGGAGATTGTCTCTGGGAAGAGAAACAGAGGACTT
Organism: Vigna unguiculata; assembly: GCF_037176805.1. NCBI lineage: Eukaryota > Viridiplantae > Streptophyta > Magnoliopsida > Fabales > Fabaceae > Vigna > Vigna unguiculata. Next base: position 25,335,974 of record NC_140802.1, read on the forward strand.
TATCACACAGATAAGAGTCTTAACCTTGTTGCTCATGTAAGGGCTTGAATATATTTTTATTTTACGTGTACGTTTTGCTGAAATTTAACAAATATTTATTTATTTTCTAATGCTTTTATTACTATAAAACAGTCATGGACATTATGGAAAGCGGGCAAGGCAATAGATTTGATTGCCTCAAACATGAACACACCATCGTGCGTTATATCTGAAGTACTGCGTTGTCTCCATGTCGGTCTTTTGTGTGTGCAACAGTACCCAGATGATAGGCCTACAATGATGTCTGTGATTTTAATGTTGGAGAGTCACATTGAATTGGCTGGGCCAAGAGAGCCTGGTTTCATTTCGAGAAGTGTGTTACCTGAAAAAGATTTAGGCTCACCTACGAAAGACACAAGTTCAACCAACGAAGTGACCATTACCGTGTTAGAGCCTCGATGACTCATGAAACATTACTTAGATATAGATATAGGAGGATATTTGTAAGAACTTTTATCACACTGTTTCCCACCCATACCCGGGTTATCGGACTCTTTCTACCATATAAATCGGTTTTTTAACTCAAACCACAAAAACAAAAACTAGATTTAAAAACTCAATCATATTGTGATTTATAGGCGTGAGTATAGAATGCAAAAAGCATCGGCCAGACACACGCTAAATTATTGGTGACAAAAAATTTATTTAGAAACCAAAATTATCTATTCGCTCGATCAAGAAATTATTAATTTAAGCGTACCATCGGTTTGGCTGATGCAAACCAATCAAATCAGGTTAAGCTATAGGGGAAAAACTCAAATTTCACTTTTCCCTTTAACTTTCACCCTCCCGAGAGTCACCCTCCACTTTTTCCCCGTTTCCTCTAGCATGCGATTTCATCCCCTGTTGCAGTGAGAGGGCGAGAGAAGAGCGAGACTCTTACAGGGGCAACTGCTTTGACGACGCCACCAACTGCGACGAGGCGAGGTCCTGCAATGACGCGAACTGCTTCGGCGAGGAGACTGCTTTTGACGAGCGTCGAGGCTTGAGCTAGAGAGTGCGCGACGAGCTTCCTTCACGCTATAGCTTATTGACAACGACACAGCGTAACTGCTCCGTTCTCTTCGACGAAGAGTGATTGGGAGGCGCAGTTAGGGGGCGTGGCAACAGCTGCATATTATGAGGAGGGGTTATCGTTCGCACCCAGTGGATTTTTTAAGCGTCCAGGTCGGTGATAGTAACCCACATTTTTTCGTTACGGGGTCTGTTCCTATTCCTGTAGAGAACAAATAAGATGAATCAGGCACGAGCGTCATCTTACCGTGTATTCCGTTATTTTCTTAGTTGGCCTCTTCCCGGTTGATATATGTCAGTTTGAACCCAGAAAGGGTTATGTTCCTGCAGAAGGACAAATAAGATAAGTTAGGCACAAGCGTCACCTTACCATGTAGTCCGCTATCTCTTCAGTTGGCCTCTTCCGGTCGATACATGTCAGCTTGGACCCGGGAGGGGTTACCTGCAGAAGAATCTCCGAAGCTTAAGTAAGTCAAAGCTCTCAGAGAGTCAAATCAATGATTAATGAATGCGTACCTTTAAATGATGGGGTCCACGTGTATTTATAGAACATTAATGACGTTTGACCATTACATGGGCTGGGTCTTGACCTGGGCCCCAGTTTGGGCCATGAGTGGGCCTGGGCCCCAACCCAGGCCCTAGAGGCCTATTGAATGCGGGGGTCCCCTTAGCTTTTTGGAGAACTTAGCAGGTGTGTTCGGGTAGTCGGCCTTGACCGACTACTTGGCTAGGTGGCCTATATTGGTGATGTCCGAATATTAGGTAGTCTCGATATACACCACTTTTACTTGGTTGATTCCGGCTAGATACAGTACACCAGTCCCCCAGCCTTGTCCGATATGGGTTGTCGGTCAAGGATGATATGTGTTGGTAGGCTAGCGGGAACGGCTAGGTGTGATACGTCCCCCAACCTTTAAGTGTGGTGAACAGTGTTAAGGCTTATAATTTTGCAACTGTCAGAAGGTAGGTGAAAGGGTGTCAGTTGGTCATATCGAAAAAGTTTTGGCGCCGTCATTTCGGAGTGGGTTTTTTCATAATGATGGTGTCGATTGATTTGTGACATGGTTTTGGCAGGAAGAGGTTCGTCGTTTGGGATCACAGGCTATAAATGTGTGTTTGCAACTTGGTAGGAGGTTACCTGTTTCATATGTGATTTCTGAATTGACAGACCTTGTGCGCGTAAAAGTGTCCAACTTGTCCTCTATTTCGACCGACATCCTCCCGTAAAAAACGAAATCAGGTATGTCCAGTAGTAGTAGCGTGTCTTCGTCTAGTAGTAGTGAAAATACTGAGTCAGATAGGAGTAAGGATGAACGACTTGGCGGAGAGGGTACGAGTTCCGGAGTCGTTACAAGCGGGATGCCAATGGAGGTGGTGAAGGAAGTTCGAGAGGATCCTCCTGAGGAGTTGGAGGAGAGTAACTGGCCGGCCAAAGTCGGCTATGGATGGGTCGCTGCTGATGTTCGTGACCAGTCATCATTGTTTAGGTGGTCTCGCCTGTTAAATTCTTGGCTAAACTGTACACCCGTCATGTCTAGGGGGATCAGCGGAGATATCATATCGCTGGAGAGGGTGAGCGCCGTCGACCGGGTATGCCACGGGCAGGAAGGGGCTACTGAGAAGTTCTTTTATATGTATATGTGCCATTTTTCTCAGCTTCACGTACGACTACCCTTTGACGACTTCACTATGGGCGTGTTATAGGCGTTAAATGTGGCGCCTACTCAGCTACACCTTGATAGTTGGGCTTACTTACAGGCCTTCCGCATTCTGTGCGAGTCTTTGTACTTGGAGCCTACCCCCCATGCATTCTTGTATTTTTATGACACCAGACCCCGAAGGCCGGCTACTTGGCTTTCTTTAATCAGTCGTCCTAGCATCAGCAGGTTGGATGCATTCTCCCAATCTTTCAAGCACTTCAAAGACGGGTACTTCAAGGTCGTAGTGAAGGAGGGAGGTGAGCCGCATTTTCTGAATGCGGATGGGAGTACCAAGTTCCCTTTTAGTTGGACCAACAATCCTTCTCGTTACAAAGACATGGGAGTGGAGGAGTTGTCGGCTGGAGAGAAGGAGGTGGTGGGGATATTGTTGAGATTTGTGGATAAGTTGCCCACTAAGGGTCTAGTTAGGGTTTATAATTCGGTGCATCCGATAATAGATATTGAAGGTATCTGTTTATTACTTAAGCTGTGTTAATGATGCTAAGTTGTTTTGATCCGAGTTGTGATATGTTATTGCAAGGCATATGGCGCAATCTGGTAAGAAGAATTTGGCGCTCTTTCAATCACTGAGGAAGGAGATGGCCGCCAAGGCCAAGGAGGCTGGGAAAGCTGATGTTCCAAATTTGCAGGAATCGGTTGTGGAAGTACATGTACACGGCGGAACGAAGAGGAGAGCTGAGCTCCCGCCTCGACCTGGGAAGGGTAAAGACGTGAAGAAAATAAGGGCGGCTATCCTTGGGTCGGCTAGTGGGGCGGGATCGGCTAGCGGGGAGAGGTTGCCGGAGGCCGGGCTGATTGAGTTGCCGGAAATATCCGTGAGGAAGGACATCTCGATCAACCTTCCAGACACTGTTGTGAACTCTATTGATAACATGGAGGTTGATCATATCGTGAGAACGATGGTGGAGTTTGGGAGCAAGGCTTTAGTCTTGGGTCGACGTGTAGGGTCCCTTTACAGAAGGGAAGTGAAGGAGGTGGGGGAGTTGTAGGGTAAGGTGGACAAGCTTGAGGAGGAGAAGGCTGCTCTAGTGAAGGAGAAGGAAGGGTGGGAAGCTGAGAGGAAGAGGCTGGCGTCATGGAGAGTGCGCTGTTTGGATTCTGAGGAAAAACTGAACAAGCGTATAGGGGAGCTGGAAGAAGATTATGAGGATTTGAAGGACAAGTACGACGGGGCTGTTGGGGAGTTGGATGATTTGAAAAACAGCGTTATCTAGGAGCATATAAATGGTTTCGAGAAGGGGTTGCGGCAGTTGGCCTTCTTCTATCAGGATGTGGATGCCCTGGATTCAAGATTTGACGTTGATAAAGATGTAGTTGGCGGGAAGTTGGTGAGGGAGGATGAAGAGGGTGGGGAGGAGGTTGGGGACAAGGCGGCAGAGGGGGAGAAGGATGCGGAACCGGCTGTGGAGGGTGATGTCACTAAGGCGACATAGGACTTTTATTGTTTATAATTTGAAAACTGGGATTCTATGTCTGTAATAATTCGTACATTATGTCTGTAATACTTCATACACTCTTTAGTTTGCTTTTAATATGATCAATGCTTTGTGTATGCTATGTTCTTTATTGGATGCCAATAACTTGTGTGATAGTGGTGCGTTAGCGGTATGGTATAATCATGAGTGGGTGTTTTGATGTATGTGATTTTTGGTGAATTCGATTTTTTATTGAGGGTGTTCGACCCTGATCGTTTTACTTGTGGTAAGGGTGGGAAACTTAAACGAATTAACCACGAGTAAAGGATGTTCGACCCAGGCCGCTTACTTGTGGTAAGGGTGGGGAACTTAAACGAATTAACCACGAGTAAAGGGTGTTCGACCCAGGCCGCTTACTTGTGGTAAGGGTGGGGAACTTAAACGAATTAACCACGAGTAAAGGGTGTTCGACCCAGGCCGCTTACTTGAGGTAAGGGTGGGGAACTTAAACGAATTAACCACGAGTAAAGGGTGTTCGACCCAGGCCGCTTACTTGTGGTAAGGGTGGGGAACTTAAACAAATTAACCACGAGTAAAGGGTGTTCGACCCAGGCCGCTTACTTGTGGTAAGGGTGGGGAACTTAAACGAATTAACCACGAGTAAAGGGTGTTCGACCCAGGCCGCTTACTTGTGGTAAGGGTGGGGAACTTAAACGAATTAACCACGAGTAAAGGGTGTTCGACCCAGGCCGCTTACTTGTGGTAAGGGTGGGGAACTTAAACGAATTAACCACGAGTAAATAGTATAGAGTCATAAAGTAGGAAACCACTCATTTTATTTATTCAAATAGGGGTGCCTCGTTAAAACCTCCTTGGCCAAAACCCTCCTTAGGGAAAAAAGACCAAGTGAGGAAAAAGAGTACACCCGTGGTTACAAGTATTGATCCGCTTATGATGCATGTTCAACTGAAGTAGAACTTGAGGTGGGATACATTCCATGTGTTGGGGATTTCTTCCCCAGATAGTTGTTCTAGGCGATAAGCCCCACCTCCTGTGTCTTCTCGTATGCGGTATGGGCCATCCCAATTGGCGGAGAACTTGCCATCCTTCTTTCTAGCACTGCTGGCCATTCTCCATACTAGGTCTCCTATGACAAACGATCGTGGGTGCAGGTTTGCGTTATATTTCCTGGCAGCTCGTTGTTTGGCGGCGAGATTGCGTATTTGGGCTTTTTCTGATGAAGGATTATCTTGTTCCTTTTTAAGATTATTGAATATGGTGTGAGTTGATTAAGAAAACCAAGGAAATCCCCACTGGACATTAAGATAGCAAGCTATCTAGATGTGAAGGTTCCTTTCCAAGGTTCTAGAGAGGAGGAGAATGGATTGATGGGGAGTAAGAAATCAAAAGGAAAAACATATAATAGAAACAATATAAACCAAGAAGAGTAAAGAAACATAAAATGAAAAGCAAGGGAAATGGGAGGAATGGAGGATTCACGCCACTACAAGGCTAGGCTAGAAGAAGCCATGGCAACCTTGAAGATGAGTGGTGTATGCCGCCACTTGCCAAGGCAAGTTAAGGCTTGAAAGAACTCCACTCCCTAAGGAGGAATGTGTAACATCCCTAGGGATTATTACTTAAAAATAAATATTAAAATAAATAAGTGCTTTAATAACCATCTCCATAAAAATCCCAATGCGGGAAAATTTCAATTTATTAAGATAGCGCGCCAAAACTCATAAATAAATTCATAAAAGGTTACAAGTTCCTAAAATTTGCATTTAAAATATAAATTACAATTTATCAAAACCCTAGCACTACTCCCATGCTAGCCCTCACTCCGCCATCTGAGCATCCTCAGCACCACCTGTATCAACATCTGCTCCCGTGTAACGAATTACACGATCATCGCCACACACAAACAGAAAGGGTGAGCTGAGAAAATAAAATAACAAGAATGTAAACCCAAGATAGATCATTTACCCATCTTAATCATTATCTATAAATCTTGGCCAAGACCCTAACCCCAAGACTTAACAGTCTTCAATTCATACAATTGGTTAGCCTTGGACTCGGGAATCTGATGCTCACACGAACCTGCCCGTTCGTGGTCCTGCCTCTACGAACCTCCCCGCTCGTAGTCCTGCTCTACAGACCTACCCGCCCGTAGTCCAACACATGTGATCCACCAGCCCCCGTACCTCCCCGCACGTGGCATCTCTCAACGTGAGCACGGAACATACGAACCTCCCCGCTCGTATCCCCACATGAGAGTAATTTGATATGAACCTCCCCGCTCATATCATCACATGTCACACCATCCATGAACCTACCCGCTCATGGCACAGCATCTCCCGATCCAAGCAAAGCATCATTGTCAGTCAAACAACACACCAGGAAGCAAAGAACAACAGCGTCTCCGCCTGGCTCGGCCCACTCGCCGCCAGGCGAAACTGTTCCAGACCGCCTGGCGGTATTCACTCACCGCCAGGCGCCAGCGTCCTCCCAGACCCACTGTTTTCTCGTCATCGCCTGGCGGAGTACACCGTGCCGCTAGGCGCCTCTCAGTGCAGACTCTCTCACGCTAAGACTATCGCCTGGCGGCTATCAGTAGACCGCCAGGCGCTATACCAGAACAACCCTTTTCTGGTTTATGACACTCCAGTTAATCCAGTTTACCTTTTTAACTCCCTTCCATAGATCGCATAAGAACCCCAATCTCAACCCTCACATAGGCGAACCTACAATCATCATATGTAAAAAAATACATGTACCTCACCCCGATCAATCCACTCATTTAAGTTCTCCTCAATTTTAACAAGACCTTTAACATAATATCACAACCTCATCCATCCTATAAAATTGCTAGCATTTCAATTATCTTTTATTCTGCCTTCAATATATCACAGCCTCTCCAAGGACTCAAAATTCACCCTAAATCCTTACTAATTGGTTGTTAATCTCTTGGTTAATTGCTACTGCTTCCCACCTATTCTTACCACATTCAATTTAATAACCCAATCACTCTAAAATTTCCTGTTATGATGATCATCTCATACCCAATTCCGCCACAATCCATCCACAGATCCTTTCTCTCCAGACAAACTCGCAAGCCTTCCCAACAGTCCTGAACATGGTCGTCGGAATCTAGAGCCGCCAGGCGGCACAACAGTGCCCACCAATTTACAGAATCCTCCATACCCGCGAATGGCTTCATACATCTAACAAACTCATCCTTGTTGCCTAGCACATCAAATTGCAGTAATACCTTTATGATACTAGACTTCCTATTCTCGATCAAACTCTAAATTTCTTCCTAGCTTTTATCATCCACAATTTAACCACACTCACATTCCCTCTCGTGCTTGAACCTAAAATCACAACTTGTTATACCCAATGCGACCTAATTTGGTCATATCCCCAACTACAGGTTAGTTTCATATCAACAATGCATCTAACACAATCTGCAAACAATAATTTCAGAACCCATAACAATCTCCATACAACAGGATCACAACAACCCCATTAAAACAAGCGCAACAGCGTCGCATCGCCTAGCAGAGACCCATCGCCGCCAGGCGATTCAACCAAAAACAAGAACAATCACACGCCACTGATGAGCCGCCTGGCAGAAATTCATCGCCGCCAGGCGATCCATGCCAAAACAAGAACAGCACACCAGTCTGATGTGCCGCCTGGCGGTACGGGATGAACCGCCAGGCGGTTTCTGGAAAAATCCAGAAACCTCAATAAAACAGTGCAGAAATGACGTAGTGATCATGCTGTGAGTCAAGGCATCGCGCAGTTATTCAATTACAATCAAAAGGCAAGAAAACAACTCCCCTAACCTGGAATTCGCTCTCCAAATTGAGATTCCCACTCTCCTTGCACACCTTTTCCCTTTGCTAAAAGAACCACTCTGATTCTTCTCTCGCGGCCCTCCTTCACGCACCAGAATTGTTCTTTCTCACTCTCAGAGCTATTTGCACCTCTTACAGACTGATTTTCTCCTCTCCTTCTCTCTTCTCTCTCACTCTTAATGTACCCTAATTATTCTCTATTTTACTAAAACGAAATTTATTAAAAAAATATGGTTAAGGCCATTCAATGGCTATCACCCATAAATTTTCAGCTTCCCCCCACATTACCTCTCTAGTATCTGCTAGGTTTTCCAATCCTTTCATATTCATGCTCAAAGGAAATTTAGCAAAAAGAAAACTATTTAGTTCTCAACAAAGTTTGAACCCACACTCATGCATACACCAAACCAAGGCCAAACCACTCAACCAACACATGTTTCATGATGACTCCCACAATTTTAAGGATTTATCATCATCCATACGCATTCAATATATACACACAAAAAAATGCATAATTTAAATAACATCCAAGTGACACATATAAGACTCGAACCCAAGTCCTCACACACAATAAAAGTACTCTCAACCACTTGAGCTAGTACCTTTCCACGTCATAGATCTCCACATTTATTACTTTGAATATTCTCATTACCCGTCCTAATTAAATAATTAATTAAATAACTATTAATTTTCCCGGGTCTTACATTACACCCACCTTTTAAGATTTTCGTCCTCGAAAATAAGACTTACCAGGAAATAGATGCGGGTAGGATTGCTTCATGCGATCCTCCATCTCCCAGGTCATCTCCTGGGTAGTCTCATCCCACAGCACCTTCACAGTCTTAATTTCCTTCCCCCGTAGCTGTTTCACCTGTGAATCTAGAATTCGTACTGGCCCAGTGTTCACCGTCAAATCCTCCCGAATCTGAATATCGTCTGACTCCAGTACGTGTGACGGGTCTGCAACATATTTCCTCAACTGAGAAACGTGGAACACGTTATGCAGATTCGTTAGGTGTGGTGGTAGGGCGATCTCATAAGCTGCAACTCCAATTCTCCTCAGAATCTGATAAGGCCCAACAAACCTCGGGGTTAACTTCCTCGATTTGATGGCCCTCCCAATACCAGCTGTCGGCGTTACCCTGAGGAATACATGATCCCCAGCCTCGAACTCTAGAGGTCGTCTCCTCTTGTCTGCATAGGACTTTTGTCTGCTCTGTGTAGCCCTCATTCTCTCCTGGATGGCCCTGACCTTCTCAGAGGTTTGCTGTAAAAACTCAGGACCCAACACCAATGATTCCCCATCCTGATTCCAACACAGTGGCGTCCTACACCGCCGCCCATACAATGCCTCATATGGAGCCATACCGATGCTGGTGTGATAACTGTTGTTGTATGTGAATTCCACTAAGGGAAGCATCTCACTCCAACTACCCATATGATCTAATACGCAAGCCCTCAACAGATCCTCCAAGGACTGAATGGTACGCTCCGACTGACCATCAGTTTGAGGATGATATGCAGAACTCATCCTCAACTGAGTCCCCAATGCTGCCTGCAATAACTGCCAGAAACGAGATGTGAATCTCGGGTCTCTATTTGACACTATGCTGGCCGGCACACCATGCAATCTGACCACTTCTCTCACGTACAACTCCGCCAATCTGTCCATTGACCACTTCTGATTGATAGCAAGGAAGTGAGCACACTTTGTCAACCTGTCCACTATTACCCAGATTGAGTCGTGCCCCTTCACAGACTTCGGCAAATGAGTGACGAAATCCATAGCTACACTGTCCCATTTCCATTGAGGAATATCCAATGACTCAAGTGTACCCCCTGGTCGCTGGTGTTCAATCTTGGCCTTCTGACATACCAAGCATGATGCCACGAAGTCAGCAATGTCGGTCTTCATCCCGTTCCACCAGAAAGACTGTTTCAAGTCGTGATACATCTTAGTCATACCTGGATGTATGCTAAGACGGCTTTTATGGCCCTCCTCTAGAATCTATTTCCTCAACCTCCAATCTCCAGGCACACAGACTCGATCTCTGAACCTCAGGATACCATCTGTCCCAATCCTGTAGTCTTTCCCCTTCTCAGTCCCTATCCAACTCACAAATTGCTGAAGTTCAGTATCATCCTTCTGTCGATCTCGGATAACTCCCAATACATCACTAGTCAAGGTAAGCACCCCACATTTGATGCAATCATCACTCAGCTGCATACCCAGATTCATATCTCTGAGCTTCTCAATTAGCTCCAGCTCCTTCACCATCATAGCTGAGACGTGCATCCGTTTCCGACTCAAGGCATTCGCAACCACATTAGCTTTACCAGGGTGGTAAAGCAACTCAAAATCATAATCCTTGAGATATTCCATCCAACGCCGCTGTCTCATATTTAACTCCTTCTGATCGAACAGATATTTCAGGCTTTTATGATCACTAAACACCTGAAATTGAGAGCCATACAAATAGTGTCTCCATGTTTTAAGAGCAAACACCACATCAGCTAACTCCAGATCGTGGGTAGGGTAGTTTTTCTCGTGCACCTTTAACTGTCTAGAGGCATAAGCTACCGGCCTCTTCTCTTGCATTAGTACACAACCCAAACCCTGGTAGGATGCATCGCAGTATACCTCAAACATCTTACTGGTATCTGGAATAATTAAAATCGGAGCGGTAGTCAACCTCCTTTTCATCTCTTCGAAACATTCCTCACATTTATCAGTCCATGAGAAGGGTTGATCCTTCCTAGTGAGTTGAGTTAATGGACTCACCATTTTAGAAAACCCTTCCACGAACCTCCTGTAGTACCCAGCCAACCCCAAGAAGCTTCTGACCTCTGTTACAGTCTGAGGTCTCTCCCATTTCAACACTGTCTCAATCTTACTCGGGTCCACTATATACCCCGTGAAGAAATTACGTGCCCCAGAAACTGCACCTCGTCCAACCAAAATTCACATTTGGACAGTTTACCGTACAGCTGATGTTCCCTCAATACCTCCAGCACAATTCTCAGGTGATCAGCATGCTCCTCTCTAGTCCGTGAGTAGATGAGAATATCATCTATAAACACTACCACAAATCTGTCCAGATATGGTCTGAAGATGCGGTTCATATAATCCATGAAGACAGTTGGGGCGTTTGTCACTCCAAAGGGCATCACGACATATTCGTAATGTCCATATCTCGATCTAAAGGCTGTCTTCTGGACATCCTCCGGCTTGACTAAGATCTGATGATAGCCAGACCTCAAATCAATCTTGGAGAATACTCCTGCCCCTCTGAGTTGATCAAGTAAGTCATCGATTCTAGGCAGTGGGTACTTGTTCTTTATCGTCAACTTGTTCAACTGACGATAATCGACACACAGCCGAGAACTACCGTCTTTCTTCTTCACTAATAACACCGGGGCTCCCCACGGTGAAGCGCTGGGTCTGATGAATTTCTTCTCTAGCAGGTCTTCTATCTGATTCTTCAACTCTGCTAATTCAGCCGGTGCCATTCTATATGGCGCTGCCGACACTGGACCCGCTCCAGGGACTAGATCGATTGAGAAATCTATATCCCGGCTGGGTGGTAACTCGGGTATCTCGTCTGGAAATACATCGGCATATTCGTCCACCACCGGTATCTTACTGATTTGCTCTTCTATACTCATTTTCTTTTCTTGGGCCACTATCACAAAACATGTCGACCCTCTCTTCATCTCTTTCACTGCCTCTCCAGACGTTACCAACTCTATCCCTTCTGTTTCTGGTAACACAATTCTGCGCCGTCCACAATCAAGCACCACATGGTTGATAGACAGCCAGTCCATTCCCAGTATGACCTCCAATCCCTCCAAGGGCAAACAAACTAGATTCACCTTGAAGCGTCTGCCCTCCACCTCCATCAAGCATCCAACACAGGCTACGTTTGTTGAAACCTGTCCAGATGCGGGTGTCGAGACTATCAACTCGCATCCAAGGTCACGAGTGGACAACCCCAATTTCTTCACACAATCATGGGATATGAAGGAGTGCGAAGCTCCTGAATCAAACAACACTAACACACTGTTACCATAAAGTAAACACTGGTCCAGAATCAGGTTACCTGACCGGGTGGCCTCTGTGCTGGTCATGGCAAAAACCCGGCCTGCGGCTCTCGGCCTGTCGGAAGAAGATGGCTGAGGTCGTGATGCTGGTGCAGTCTTCCTATTAGGACATCTATCGGCAAAGTGTCCTGGCTGATCACAAGCATAACACTTACGAGTGCCAATGCCACTGCCTCCGCTGCGGGTGGGTCTAGTACAATTTCGCTGCAGATGTTCACCCCCGCAGTTATAGCACCTTGGTTTCCATGAAGACGCGGCTGGTCTACTGTAGGGCTTCTTCTGGACTCTGCCTTCAGCACTGTTCCTCTGGGTACGGTTAACCAGGCTAGGTCCCTTCTCTAGCTGCTCCACACTCTTGGCTTGCTCCACCAAGATGGGAAACTCTCGCACCCTCAGTGGCACGATGAAACGCCTCAGTTCATGCTTGAGGCCGCCCTCAAACTTTCTACAGCGCCACTCCTCCGTCACTGTCTGGTAGTAGAATCTCGAGAGATACTCAAATCTCTCCACGTAGTCCTGCACAGACAAGCTTCCCTGCTGCAGGGTGAGAAACTTTGCCTCGCGCTCATGTTTAGCGCTGTCAGGAAAATATTTCTCCAGGAACCTCGTCCTGAAGTTGGCCCAAGTCACATCTTCAGCTCTATTTATCATCTGTTGCTGCATACTCATCCACCAATACTCAGCTTCAGTTACTAATAGGAAGGTGGCAAAATTTAGCTTCTGCGCCTCTATGCACTCTATCACCCTGAATATCTTCTCGCACTCTCGGAGCCACGCATCCGCCTCATCCGGTGTGGCTTTCCCAGTGAATTTAGTCGGTTTGTGATGCATGAAGTCCTCCATGGTCACTGGTCTGACAGGTGGGATCATAGCCCGCGGGGGCGCTGCCACGGGCTGCATAACATCCACCATCCTGTGGATTGCGTTAGCAATCTCATCAGCTCCGGCAGTGTTTCTACGCCTCCTGTTTGCCATTGCCTGTGCACGCCACATATTTCAGCTGTTAAAATCAAACAGCTAAAGATTAAATCATGCTCTATTAATTCTAGCAACTAACACACATCAATCAATTTCACACACAAACGTCAGCTCACTCCCCAGTTTGCCCCAAAAGCATCAAAACGTTTGCTCTGATACCAAATGTAACATCCCTAGGGATTATTACTTAAAAATAAATATTAAAATAAATAAGTGCTTTAATAACCATCTCGATAAAAATCCCAACGCGGGAAAATTTCAATTTATTAAGATAGCGCGCCAAAACTCATAAATAAATTCATAAAAGGTTACAAGTTCCCAAAATTTGCATTTAAAATATAAATTACAATTTATCAAAACCCTAGCACTACTCCCATGCTGCCCTCACTCCGCCATCTGAGCATCCTCAGCACCACCTGTATCAACATCTGCTCCCGTGTAACGAATTACACGATCATCGCCACACACAAACAGAAAGGGTGAGCTGAGAAAATAAAATAACAAGAATCTAAACACAAGATAGATCATTTACCCATCTTAATCATTATCTATAAATCTTGGCCAAGACCCTAACCCCAAGACTTAACAGTCTTCAATTCATACAATTGGTTAGCCTTGGACTCGGGAATCTGATGCTCACACGAACCTGCCCGCTTGTGGTCCTGCCTCTACGAACCTCCCCGCTCGTAGTCCTGCTCTACAGACCTACCCGCCCGTAGTCCAACACATGTGATCCACCAGCCCCCGTACCTCCCCGCACGTGGCATCTCTCAACGTGAGCACGGAACATACAAACCTCCCCGCTCGTATCCCCACGTGAGAGTAATTTGATATGAACCTCCCCGCTCATATCATCACATGTCACACCATCCATGAACCTACCCGATCATGGCACAGCATCTCCCGATCCAAGCAAAGCATCATTGTCAGTCAAACAACACACCAGGAAGCAAAGAACAATAGCGTCTCCGCCTGGCTCGGCCCACTCGCCGCCAGGCGAAACTGTTCCAGACCGCCTGGCGGTATTCACTCACCGCCAGGCGCCAGCGTCCTCCCAGACCCACTGTTTTCTCGTCATCGCCTGGCGGAGTACACCGTGCCGCCAGGCGCCTCTCAGTGCAGACTCTCTCACGTTAAGACTATCGCCTGGCGGCTATCAGTAGACCGCCAGGCGCTATACCAGAACAACCCTTTTCTGGTTTATGACACTCCAGTTAATCCAGTTTACCTTTTTAACTCCCTTCCATAGATCGCATAAGAACCCCAATCTCAACCCTCACATAGGCGAACCTACAATTATCATATGTAAACAAATACATGTACCTCACCCCGATCAATCCACTCATTTAAGTTCTCCTCAATTTTAACAAGACCTTTAACATAATATCACAACCTCATCCATCCTATAAAATTGCTAGCATTTCAATTATCTTTTATTCTGCCTTCAATATATCACAGCCTCTCCAAGGACTCAAAATTCACCCTAAATCCTTACTAATTGGTTGTTAATCTCTTGGTTAATTGCTACTGCTTCCCACCTATTCTTACCACATTCAATTTAATAACCCAATCACTCTAAAATTTCCTGTTATGATGATCATCTCATACCCAATTCCGCCACAATCCATCCACAGATCCTTTCTCTCCAGACAAACTCGCAAGCCTTCCCAACAGTCCTGAACATGGTCGTCGGAATCTCAGAACATAACCCCTGGTTCGCTATCGCCTGGCGGCTCTAGGCTCGCCGCCAGGCGGCACAACAGTGCTCACCAATTTACAGAATCCTCCATACCCGCGAATGGCTTCATACATCTAACAAACTCATCCTTGTTGCCTAGCACATCAAATTGCAGTAATACCTTTATGATACTAGACTTCCTATTCTCGATCAAACTCTAAATTTCTTCCTAGCTTTTATCATCCACAATTTAACCACACTCACATTGCCTCTCGTGCTTGAACCTAAAATCACAACTTGTTATACCCAATGCGACCTAATTTGGTCATATCCCCAACTACAGGTTAGTTTCATATCAACAATGCATCTAACACAATCTGCATACATTAATTTCAGAACCCATAACAATCTCCATACAACAGGATCACAACAACCCCATTAAAACAAGCGCAACAGCGTCGCATCGCCTAGCAGAGACCCATCGCCGCCAGGCGATTCAACCAAAAACAAGAACAATCACACGCCACTGATGAGCCGCCTGGCAGAAATTCATCGCCGCCAGGCGATCCATGCCAAAACAAGAACAGCACACCAGTCTGATGTGCCGCCTGGCGGTACGGGATGAACCGCCAGGCGGTTTCTGGAAAAATCTAGAAACCTCAATAAAACAGTGCAGAAATGACGTAGTGATCATGCTATGAGTCAAGGCATCGCGCAGTTATTCAATTACAATCAAAAGGCAAGAAAACAACTCCCCTAACCTGGAATTCGCTCTCCAAATTGAGATTCCCACTCTCCTTGCACACCTTTTCCCTTTGCTAAAAGAACCACTCTGATTCTTCTCTCGCGGCCCTCCTTCACGCACCAGAATTGTTCTTTCTCACTCTCAGAGCTATTTGCACCTCTCACAGACTGATTTTCTCCTCTCCTTCTCTCTTCTCTCTCACTCTTAATGTACCCTAATTATTCTCTATTTTACTAAAACGAAATTTATTAAAAAAATATGGTTAAGGCCATTCAATGGCTATCACCCATAAATTTTCAGCTTCCCCCCACATTACCTCTCTAGTATCTGCTAGGTTTTCCAATCCTTTCATATTCATGCTCAAAGGAAATTTAGCAAAAAGAAAACTATTTAGTTCTCAACAAGGTTTGAACCCACACTCATGCATACACCAAACCAAGGCCAAACCACTCAACCAACACATGTTTCATGATGACTCCCACAATTTTAAGGATTTATCATCATCCATACGCATTCAATATATACACACAAAAAAATGCATAATTTAAATAACATCCAAGTGACACATATAGGACTCGAACCTAAGTCCTCACACACAATAAAAGTACTCTCAACCACTTGAGCTAGTACCTTTCCACGTCATAGATCTCCACATTTATTAC
Source organism: Vigna unguiculata (assembly GCF_037176805.1). NCBI lineage: Eukaryota > Viridiplantae > Streptophyta > Magnoliopsida > Fabales > Fabaceae > Vigna > Vigna unguiculata. The sequence continues at coordinate 25,352,190 of NC_140802.1, forward strand.
TTTGAATATTCTCATTACCCGTCCTAATTAAATAATTAATTAAATAACTATTTAATTTTCCCGGGTCTTACAGAATGCTCTCACAAAAGGTTGAAACACAAAGTGTATAATTTCTCCAAAATGTTCAACCCTTGTACAAGTGTTAGAGGTCCCCTTAAATAGACAAGTCTAGGGGCCCCTTAGCAAAACAACTAAGTTAAAGGATTAAAAAAGAAACCTAGCATGTTCTAGAAAGTAGGTCATCCTAGGGTGCACATGGGTGAATTTTCGTCCAAGCCATCTAGGTGGCAAGTCTTCATGGCCAAGGCTCCCAAAGGAAGGTTCTAGAACATTCTAGAAGACTTGGTGTCCAAGGCATGTGGGCCTCCCCTTTCTAGATGCTTCTAGAAAGTCTTATTCCTTCTCTCTCTTCCTTAGGACGCCAAGTGTCTCCTATGTGGTCCTCCTCCTTTCTTATTCCTACAAAAGCAAATTAAGGAATTTATTAGCATGTTGGTTTAAGGTTAAGTTAATCTTTTGAGTCAACAAGTCAACCCAAAGTCAAGGTCAACAAGTCAACTCAAAAATAGTCAACCAAGCCAACTTAAAGGAATTTTAAAGTAAAGAAAATAAAAGCAAAGGAAGGGATCAAGGAACTCCATTTCTTCTAAGCATGTGCCATGGGCCATCATCCTTGGTAGGGATCAATCCTTTATCATTTTCTCTGAGTTCGGGAAGGAGGTCGAGATGTAAGGCCATGTTTTGGTGGTTGTGAGTTGGGTCCTACAGTTCTCGGCGCAGGGATGGTTCGCCAATTTCTACTGGTATCATGGCGTCTGCGCCGTAGACCAGGCTGAAAGGGGATTCATTTGTTGACGATTGAGGGGTGCATCTGTAGGCCCATAGCACTTCAATTAATTCTTCTGGCCATCGGCCTTTAGCGGTATCCAATCTTTTACGCAGCTCTACGAGGATAACTTTGTTTGCCGCTTCCGCTTGCCCATTGGTCTGTGGATGTTCTACAGAACTTGTGATGTGTTTGATGCCTAAGCCGGTGTAGAATTTTGCTAACTCCTTATCGATAAATTGTCGGCCGTTGTCTGTTATGATGGTATGCGGTACACCATATCTGCATATGACGTCCTTCCACACAAACTGCTGGACTTGCTGGGCCGTGATAGTGGTCAATGGCTTGGCTTCAATCCATTTGGTGAAGTAGTCAACGACTACGATTAGGAACTTAACCTGTCCTTTGCCGGGTGTGAAGGGGCCTAGGATGTCCATTCCCCATTTAGCGAACGGCCAGGGGGACAGTATGTGGTGTAGTTGTTCTTGTTTTTGATGTATAAGGTTGCCGTGCTTCTGGCATGGTTTGCATTTCTTGACGTAGTCTTGGCAGTCCGCCTCTATTGTGGGCCAGAAGTATCCGGCTCTGAGAATTCTTGTGGCCATGGTGCGTGTGCCTGAATGATAACCACAAATTCCTTCGTGTAGTTCCTTAATGACATACTGGGCTTGTTCTGGCGTGACACATTTAAGTAGGGGCTGGCCGTATCCGCATTTGTAGAGGTCGTCGCCTACCATAGTGTACCTGGCGGCCTTGGCCAGCCAAGTTTTGTCCGCGTCGGAAGGGGGGTTGCCGGTTTTGAGGTACTGAATGTAAGGGGTGGTCCAGTTTGGGTTTTGGGTGGGGGTGATGCTGTTTGATGGGGTGTGGGTTAACGTTTGGCAAGTGTGTGTGGCGGAAGGTGTGGATAGTGTTTGCTGTAGCAAGGATCGGTTACGGTTTTTGAGTTTGGTACTGGCTAATTTGGAAAGGATGTCGGCTCTGACATTGTCGGTTCTGGGTATATGTTCGACGCGGACTTGTTCAAAGGCGGATTGGATGATTGCGCGGACTAGATGGTAATATTGTTGGAGGATGGGGTCTTTGATTTGGAACTCGTCGTTCAGATGACCTACGGTGAGTTTGGAGTCGGTTTTGCATGTTAACTTTTTGACGCCGACTTCACGGGCTAGAGAGAGGCCGGCGAGGATAGCTTCGTATTCGGCTTGATTATTCGACGTTTTGAAAGCGAAGTGAAGAGATTTCTCAATGAGGATGTCGTTGGGGCCTTCCAACACGATGCCGGCACCGGCACCCCTTGGGTTCGAGGAGCCATCTACATGAAGCGTCCATTGGTCCTCAACAGGTGTTTGTTGTAGGTCATTGACGAAGTCTAAGAGACATTGGGCTTTGATGTGGCCGTGTGGTTCATAGCGGATGTTGAATTCGGAGAGCTCCACGGCCCATGATGACATGCGTCCGGCTAAATCTAGTTTTTGTAGTATTTTTTGGATTGGGTAATCGGTCTTGACGGTTATGGTGTGGTTTTGAAAATACGGGCGTAAGCGGCGTGCGGCGTGGACCAAGGATAGAGCTAGTTTTTCTACCATTTGGTATCTGGTTTCAGGATCTTGTAGTGTCCTGCTTACGAAATAAACAGGATGCTGCGTGCCTTCTGCTTCTTGGACAAGGGCAGCACTAACGGTGTGATCGGTGGCCGTGATGTATACTAGCAGGGGTTGGCTGATGTCGGGTTTGCGGAGGATGGGGGGTGAGGTTAGGGATGTTTTGAGTTTGAGGAAGATTTGTTCACAATCATCAGTCCACGTGAACCGGGCGGATTTCTTTAGTTGCTGGATAATGGGTTGAGTTTGTTCTGCTAGTTTTGGTAGGAAGCGAGATATAGCCGTGAGGCGGCCAATTAGTCGTTGGACTTCCTTGATGGTGGTGGGGCTGCGCATCACGATGATGGCCCTGCATTTTTCAGGGTTAACTTCTATGCCACACTGGGTTAACATGAAACCAAGGAATTTACCCCGGTCGACGCCGAATACGCATTTATCGGGGTTTAGGCGGAGGTTGTACTGGCGTAGGGCGGAGAAAACTGCATCTAAATCTTTAGCGTGCTGATGATGGCTTGGGGACTTGACGACCATGTCATCGACGTAGACTTCGACACAGTGTCCTGTGAGGTGGCTGAAGACTTTGTCCATTAGCCGCTGGTAAGTTGCCCCAGCGTTTTTGAGGCCAAAGGGCATGACTCTATAGAAGTAGTTGGCATCATCGGTGATGAAGACGGTCTTGTGCATATCTGCGTGGCCATGGGTATTTGGTTATAACCTGAGTATGCGTCTAAAAAGCTAAGTACTTTGTTTCCTGCCGCGCCGTCTACGAGGCGGTCGATGTTGGGTAGGGGGTAGGCGTCGCGAGGGCATGCCTTGTTCAGGTCTGTGTAGTCCACGCACATCCGCCATTTGCCATTGGCTTTCTTCACCAAGACAACGTTAGAAAGCCAGGTGGTGTATTGTGCTTCATCTATAAACCCTGCGCTCAGTAACTTCTCGGCCTCTACCTTGGCTGCCTGTCTACGTTCTTCCCCAAGTTTGCGTTTTTTCTGGGATACGTAGCGGGCTTCTTTGTATATTGAGAGCTTGTGGGATGCCACCTTGGGGTCTACCCCAGGGAGGTCGGCGGCTGACCAGGCGAAGAGATCCATGTTATTGGTGAGGATGGGTGTAATTGTGGCACGCTCATCAAGATTCAAACCAATGCCCAAGTTGATGGAATGGCCATTGGGGAGTTCCAGGGGGGTGGTGTCCTCGACCGGTTTGAGGCGGGCGTCTCGGCCTATTCTGGGGTCAAGGTCCTCGCCGGATAGGGCTATGCGGGAATTAGGTGGTCGCTCGATGTGGTTTGTCTGTTGGATTGGGAGTTGCGGTCTTAAGCTTGCCATGTAGCATTCGCGTGCCAAGCGTTGGTCACAGTGGATGGTTAGGATGTCACCGGATGGTGCTGGGAACTTCATGGCCAAATGAGGGGTGGAGACGACTGCACCAAGGGTATTGAGGGAAGGACGGCCCAGGAGTATGTTGTAGGATGTGGGTGCATCGACTATAAGGAAGCGGATTGGGATTGTTTTTGTTTGGGTTCCTTCCCGAAAGACGGTATGGAGGTCTATGTAGCCCCGGGTGGATACTTGTTCGCCAAAAAAGCCGTATATGGGCTCATCATATAGTATCATAGCGGTGTTAGGGAGTTGTAACTTTTGGTAGGTGGCCCAGTAGAGGATGTCAACAGAGTTGCCTTGATCCACCAGGACTTTCTTAACGGCATAATTTTCGATTTCAACTATGATGACCATGGGGTCGTCTTGCTGGTGGTCGAGGCCGTGGAAGTCGTCATCTGTGAATACGATGGGGGGCATACGTCGTCTGTGATGGGATTGGGTGATGTGGTTGATGGATTGTATGTGGCGGAGGTGTTTCTTTCTGGCGGAAGAGGTGGAGCCTCCGCTTGCGAAGCCACCAGAGATGGTGTTAATGGTGCCTCGTAAGGTGGGGTCAGCAGGGGTAATGGTGGTGTGGGCGGGCTGTGATTGTTGGTCGTTGGGTTGGGTGGGGTGGCTATTTTGGTGGGCACTGCTTGGTTTTCGTCTGTGGTCGTGTCGTGGAGGGTGGCGCGTTCGGGAGGAGGAGGCGTGGTCATCCCTGCGGATGAAGCGGCGAAAGTGGCCGGCGCGTACCAGTTCTTCGTTCTTATCCTGGAGCGCTTTGCACTCTTCTATAGTATGACCGTGGTTGCGGTGGTACCGACAATACTTGGTCATGTCGGCATTAGGAGGGGTGGTTGTCTTTCGTGGTGGGGGGAGGAGGTCAGCCTAGAGGGCCTCGTCTAGGATGCAGGAGCGGGCTACTGTGAGTGGAGCGTATCTGGTGAAACGAGGTTGGCGAGGTTCACGTGGGTGGGTGTCAGGGCGCGGGTGAGGTTGTGGGGTGGGATTGGGGGTGGGGTTGGAGGTGTTGGCGGCAAAGTCGTTACAGAATTTGGTGTGGAGAGTTTGCATTTCTTCCATGCGAACGTAGTCAGCTGCGTGCAGCTTGAGTTCGTGCATGGAGGTGGGTGGGTGGAGGTAGACATTGTTGGCGAAGGGTCCGGGTTGTAGGGTGAGGGTCATACATTGAAGTATCATTTCCTGGTTAAGGTGTGGTGTACGAAGGGCAGCTTTACTGAAGCGATCGATGAATTTTCTGAGTGGTTCATTGGGTTCCTGTCTGATGCCCAGTAGGGATATGGTGGTGGTTTGGTGTGGGCGGCTGCCGGCGAAATGTGTGGAAAACATGTGGGAAAGGGTGTCGAAATTATCAATTGAGTAGGGTGGGAGGGTGGTAAACCATTCTAGGGCGGGGCCTTTGAGGGTTGTGGGGAAAGCTTTGCAAAAGACTGCGTCTTGGGATGTATATAGGGCAACGTGGGTGATGTAAACTTTCAGGTGTTCGTCGGGGTCGGTTTCGCCAGTGTAGCGATCAAGGTTGAATGGTTCCCATTGGGCCGGGAGAGGGGTGTTAGCGATAAAATCTGTGAATGGGTGGCGGCGTTTGGGCTGGTGAGGGGGGGAATGTGGGGTGGGGGTGGGTGGTTGATCATAGTAGGAAAGGTGGAGGTAATGTTATGAGGAGGGATGTGGGTTGTGGGAAGATACTGCGGATTGTAGGGTGGGACGTATGCGGTGTGGAGAGCAGTAGGTATGTTGTGGGGAGCGTGGGTGGTTGAGGATGCTGTGAGCCCTGGGTGACCGGATGGGAAGTGCTGGGGGTGTGTGGAGGTAAGGGGGGTTTGTTGGGTGGTGGTGAAGGTGTGGGGGGTGGGATTGTATTCACTTTCTTCCTCTGTAGGCTGGAAGGCCGGAGACTTCACAGCTTCAGAGGTTTCTTTGGCTTTTCCCTTCAGGTTGGCGTCTGCCTCGATCCTTCTCCTGAGGCGGGAGTTCTCTTGTTTTAGCGCTTCCATTTCTTCAGCGCTGCGCTTCTTCAGGTCTGCGAGCTCCTGTTGCATCTTTATCTGGCCGTCTAAGATGGCGGCTAAGTCAGGGGTGATGCTGGAAGGTCCAGAGGGACCAGCGTCCACTTGCTTGTTAGCTCCAGCTTTGCTACGGGTAGAAACCATCTTCAGAGAAAAATGGGTACTAAAGGTGTTCGTCTCATGCCCCACGGTGGACACCAATTGTTCCTGCAGAAGGACAAATAAGATAAGTTAGGCACAAGCGTCACCTTACCATGTAGTCCGCTATCTCTTCAGTTGGCCTCTTCCCGGTCGATACATGTCAGCTTGGACCCGGGAGGGGTTACCTGCAGAAGAATCTCCGAAGCTCAAGTAAGTCAAAGCTCTCAGAGAGTCAAATCAATGATTAATGAATGCGTACCTTTAAATGATGGGGTCCACGTGTATTTATAGAACATTAATGACGTTTGACCATTACATGGGCTAGGTCTTGACCTGGGCCCCAGTTTGGGCCATGAGTGGGCCTGGGCCCCAACCCAGGCCCTAGAGGCCTATTGAATGCGGGGGTCCCCTTAGCTTTTTGGAGAACTTAGCAGGTGTGTTCGGGTAGTCGGCCTTGACCGACTACTTGGCTAGGTGGCCTATATTGGTGATGTCCGAATATTAGGTGGTCTCGATATACACCACTTTTACTTGGTTGATTCCGGCTAGATACAGTACAGGTTACCTGCAGAAGGGACTCCGAAGCTCAAGTAAGTCAAAACTCTCAAAAAGGTCAAATATGTGATTAATGAATGCGTACCTTTAATTACTAGGGTCCACGCGTATTTATAGAACATTAATTATGTCTGATTATCCCATGGGTCAGGCCTTGGCTTGGGCTCTAGCTTGGACTGTGAGTAGGCCTGAGCCCTGACCTAGTCCCTTAAGACCTATTGAACGTGAGGACTTCCATTTTACTAAGTATATTGAAGTTATCAGCCTCAATCGACTACTTCCCTTGACGATTTGTATTGCTCGTGTGTCGTCTTAGGCAGATAGTTTCTCTAGACGTCTAGGTTACCGGTCTTGGCCGGTTACTCGAATGTCTTGGTATATGGTGATCGTTTTATCATTATTTTGTTAAGTTAGCTTGGTGTGGTACACCAGTCCCCCAGCCTTGACCGACATAGGTGTCGGTTAAGGGTGATATGTGTTGATATACTAGCGGAACCGGCTAGGTGTGATACAGGGTCCAAATTGGTTTTTAGAATAAGCGTTTAGGTGGATAGGCATTGAGTTGGAATCTTGAACCCAAGGTATGTTAAGGTTAAGGTGAGTTATTGCGATCTGAATATGTGTTGAAGTGCAAATTATTTGATTTTTTATCTGGTTTTCCATTTGGAATCGGGTGGTCTTGTGATTAAAGATGGTTTTGTGATTGCAATCAGGAAGTGTTGGGGTGAAGTAGAAACTTTGTAGTGGAGATCAAAGTTGTGTTGGCAGCTCCGCAAGGTCAGTTGGTATTATGATGCTAAGGATGGAAGAACTGAACCTTTCATGCTTCTTGTACTTGAGTTAAACTTTTGAGCCTTTTTTCTTATATAATAATAACAATCGTAAAACCCTTTTTTTTTATTCTGCCATAATTTTTAAATGTTGCCCCTAATCTAATGAGTTTAAGGGCTGGCCCATAAGGTGTCCAAGGCCCCTAAGGCAGCCAAACCCCTTCTCACTGTTGCATTCTTGCAAACATAGTCCCCTCACACTCTCTCTTTCTCAACAGAACGCTCTGCTAGGGTTTGGGATCTATCCAAGTTCAACTCAGTTCAACCTCTTTCTTCCGCTCACGTAAGTTACTTTCTATGCATACTATTCCCCTTTAGTTTAATCTTTGTGCTTGCCGTTAGGGTTCCTCGTAATAATCTCGTGCTCCCTCTGTATTGAGATTTTCAGATCTTAAACCTGCTCCTGGAGCTGTAGTGCTCATTCGCTTAAGTGTCAGAACTTTTCGCTAGCTTATTTCCAGGTAAGGGAAGCTAGGGTTTCACGTTATTTCTATTTTATGCTATTAATGTTTTTGTGAAATATGAGAAAAGATTGGGGAAAACCTAGTTTTTGGTATATTTCTAAGTTAGGGGTTCAAATATTCATGAAACTGTGATATTTGACGTTATTTCTCTTCTTCTGCGTGCGTCGCGCAGTCGCTGGGCAAGATGACTTGGTCGTTGGGCGACTGTGTATTGTTCTGATATGCGCAGTTTTAGTAAAATTGACTTTCCCGACGCATTAACCGTTGGATTGAGCTCAAATTTTGACATTTGGTTCATAACATGTTGTTTTATGGTTTAATCAATTGGATCGTCGATTAGATGTTTGTAGCTTGAGAAATGTGTCACGCATTACTGCAATGATTTTGGTTTTGTGATAATAACTTTTCTTCGGAATTTTGGTGTAAGAATTATGGTTGTGGTTGTGCTTGATTGTATGGAATTGCACGTACTTAAATGTTGGCACTCATTTATTTGGGATGAATACTATTTTGTGATATATGTATGTCTTGGTATGCATTTATAAAGTTTGAGATGAATGAATTTGCATGAGTGATGTGATTCATGGTTTGTGAATGATGAACTTGGATAAATTTTGACATGCAATTTCAATGAAATGGTTGGTTATATATGTGGTCATGAATTCGGTATGAACAATAATGTTACATTGATGGCATGGTATTGGTATGAATGAAAGTTCTATATCCCTGAATTGGGAAGAATGGGATGGTATGAAATCAACATGGAATATGAATGAGGATGGGTTACAAAGGATGACGTGAGGTGTTAAATGCATGATCAATATTATTTGTTTGTTTGGAATGTGATTGGGATGTTGTTAGTACGTAAATCCATGAGTCTCTAGGTGAGACTTTTCCTCGTCATGCTTCAGTGGTTGGGACGTAATTTCATGACCCCTGTTAGTGGGGATTCATGGTGCTGCCCCATCTACATAATTTGGTAAGGATTCAAGGTAAGGTTACATCCTGACACTCTAAGGAGTCAGTTAGTCTCACTTAGAGCAGACTAACTCTTGTGGTGAGAGTAGCAGGAGGCCTGAAACTCATTAAGGGCTAACCTTGTGTGTGGGGGATTGAAACATTGTAACACTTATAACACTTAGCTCGAGGGTGAGCAACTTGGGGATGAGCAGGGTAATCCACTACAAGTGCAATCATCCGCTGAATCCGACCAGATTATATGTAATCCAGATGAGTCGAGTATGAGTCTAGTGTATTGCTTGAGAAGTCATAACATGATTGGTTGATGAATACTGTTTGGATTGTGTAATAGCATGTGATTACTTGATAAATTGTTTCTACTCTAGCTTACCCTTTGATTGTTTGATTGCTTTGTATGTTGTTCTTCTACTTTTGCGATGATCATCAATTTATTGATGGGAGCATATGTGAGAGGTACTTGAGGTCAACAAGGAAGAGATGATTTCGTTGCTTAGCCATCTAGGCTGGATTCTACTACTTTGGACTTTCTTTTCTGGGGCTATGGCCCATGTACTAGTCTGTCTTTTAATTTCCTATTTTGATTACTGATGAACATTGTATCTAGTTTAGTTGTGGCATAGTTGTGTGCCTTGGTTATTGTATAGAGTAGTGACACAACAACAATAATAACAACAACAATAATAATAATAATAATTATTATTATTATTATTATTATTAGTTGGAGGATTTCTCGTTGTATTTTTCAACTTTAGTCGAGTGTTTCAGTTTCTTTTTCCTTTCCTTTTCCTATGTGATTGAGTTATGTAGAAGAGTTGGATGCATGTGTATTATAATGGACTCTGTTTGAGCTTGCAAGCAAATTACTTGGGTAACTCTTATACCATTCATTGCTTCTAGAACTTATAGAAACCAAGTCATTGATTCAAAAAATGAGTTGATCTTTTTAAGGAATATGTTTCCTCCATTTTTCTTTATTTTACTCAAAGATAATTAAAATGTTTTGTATTGGTCATAAAGAAAATTTTCACATAAATCTTCTTGAGAATAAGAATATATTATGATGATATATTAGGTGAATATGAAAGAAAGCTGATGTCATAAGAGCACAAGAGTTGGTGATTGAGTCAATGAATTTGGTTTTCATTTTTTAGAATAATCTATGAGTCTATGAATATCCATATACACTAACATTTGATGTATGGAAGACACCATCTAACATAACTACAAAATATACTACTTTCTTATTCTACTATCTCCACAATTTTCTCTATGCTATCAATTGTTTCTTTTCACAACCTTAAAATACTAACAGTGGTACAAAGTGATAACATTTATTTTTATCTATTTTTGTGTGTTGATTGTCATTAATAAATGAGTTAAATATGTTTTTAGTCTTTCAAATTTTAATAAAAATTGGAATTAGTCCTTCTGGAAAATCTTGAACCAATTTAGTCCTTCATCTTTAAACATGCATGACTTTAGTCCTTTAAACAAATTTTTTTAAAGTTTATTTGTCGTTTTAAACGTGTTTCTCAACTAACATTGAAGCGAAAATATATCAAACGGTGTAAAAAACTAAAATACTATAATGAAATGTGTTTGAAACATCAAATAAACTTATTAAAATTTGGTTAAAAGGACTAAATCCACGCATTTATAGAGGTGAAAGACTAAATTGGTTCAAGGTTTCCAAGAGAGACTAATTTCAATTTTCACTAAAAGTTGAAGGACCAAAAACGTATCTAACCCTTAATAAATCAACTATTTCCTAGCTTTTATCTTTTTATATTCTCAAGTTAAGTGTGTTATGTATTGTTTTGTGTTTTGGTTATTTTATGTTTGTTTTACCTTTAATCTCTATTTTAAGTGTGTTAAATAAGTTAATAGGAAGCATTTGTGATGGAGGAAAACAAGCCAGGACTCAAGAGAGAATGTTTTGGACAAGAAAAGATCAATTTGAAGCAAATACCCACGTTAGGCGCCACTACAATCTTGCCCATTGCTTCAAATACAAAATGTTATTAAACTGCACAAGACTGAGCAGCAGAAAGTGAGGCTGAGCGCCCATAGCTGAGTGGTGGAAAGTGAGGTTGAGCGGCCATAAGGATGAGTGGTGAGAAAGTGGGGCTAAGCACCATTCAATTCATAAAACATGCCACCGGGAGGTGGAGGAGTGTCGTCAGGCAGTGGCAAGAGGCGCTTGGCGGTGGATGAGTGTTGTCAGGCGATGACTCTCTATGGTTGCCTATTTCACATTTGACTAATATGACGCGTGGCGGTGTTGATATCACATCATGCGATGATGACGCTGATGTGTGGAAAATAGGTATTTAAACATGTTTCCCGCGAGGGTTTGGAGGATTCCTCATTTTGCACGATAGAGAAACACTTTTGGGTGCTTGGAGAGTTCCCTGCATTATCGGAAGTACTAAGTTTGATAATGCTATGTTAGATTTAGGAGCTTCCATTAATGTAATGCCTTTATCAGTTTTTACTTCACTTCATCTTGGACCTCTTAAGTCTACTGGTGTGGTCATTCAATTGGCCAACCGTAGCACAGTTAACCCTGCAGGTGTGCTAGAAGATGTGCTTGTCCGTGTGGACAAGTTAATTTTTCCTGCAGATTTCTACATCTTGGACATGAAGGATAATGAAGGAATGAGTTGAACCACAATTATCTTGGGAAGACCATTCATGATGACAGCATGTACCAAGATAGATGTGCATGCAGGATCCTTAACTATGGAGATAGGAGATGAGAAGGTGCAGTTCAATGTGCTAGAAGCCATGAAGCACCCGACCGAAGACCATTCTTTTTTTTGTATTGATTTATTGAGCAATGTAGTGAACAATTTTGCTTTTTGATTTTTGGACGTTTTTTCTGGTTTTTCTTCTTCTTTGGATACTTCTTTTTCAAATATTTCAAGCTCGATTTTAGACAAAAAAGAAAACTATAAAACATGTGATATTGAGGATGCGGTGTCACTATATGATACCTCTGTGGCGTCCGAGTGTGATGCTGAGGTGGCTGAAATTACCTTAGGCAGTAAAATGTTGCCATTTGTGGAACAGCCACCCACTTTAGAGTTGAAACCTTTACCATCTCATTTGAAATATGCTTATCTTGAGAGGGATGAGAAACTCCCTGTTATTATATATGCCTTGCTTACTGATGAGAAGAACAAAAGTTGCTATAGGTTATCAAAGATCATAAGAGAGCAATAGGTTGGACTTTGGTAGATATTCCTGGTATTAGCCATTCTTTCTGCATGCACAAAATACTCTTGGAGGAGGATGCTAAGCCAGTAAGGCAATCTCAAAGGAGACTGAATCCTCATTTGATGAAGGTTGTGAAGAAGGAAGTCACCAAGTTGCTACAAGCAGGTATTATATATCCTATTTCTAACAGCACTTGGGTGAGTCCTGTACATGTGGTCCCCAAGAAATTTGGGATCACCGTGGTCAAGAATAAGAAGAACGAGTTGATTCCTACTCGTATTCAGAATAGTTGGAGGGTCTGTATTGATTATAGAAGACTAAACCAGGCCACTAGGAAGGACCATTTTCCTTTACCATTCATGGACTAGTATTTAGACCGATTGGCAGGTAAGTCTCATTACTATTTTCTTGATGGATTCTCTGGGTATTTTCAGATTTGTATTGCCCCCGATGATCAACATAAGACTACCTTTACTTGTCCATTCGGTACATATGCTTATAGGAAGATGTCATTTGGCCTTTGCAATGCTCTTGGAATATTTTAGCGATGTATGATGAGTATTTTTACAGATTTGTTGGAGCATTGTATTGAGGTTTTTATGGATGATTTTAGTGTATATGGTTCATCTTTTTATCACTGCTTGTCTAATCTTGCTAAAGTCTTGGAGAGATGTGAAGAAACTAACCTTGTTTTAAATTTTGAAAAATGTCATTTTATTGTGGAACAAGGTATAGTTTTAGGTCACATTGTTTCCAAGAATGGTATATCCGTAGATCCTGCTAAAATTGATATTATTTCACAATTGCCTTACCCCTCTTCTATGAAAGAGGTTCGATCTTTTCTTGGACATGCAGGATTTTACAAGAGGTTTATCAAGGACTTCAACAAGATAGCCAACCCTCTCTCCAACTTGCTGCAAAAGGATATAGCATTTGACTTTGGAGAGATGTGCAAAGATGCTTTTGATACATTGAAAAAGGCGCTTACCACCACTCCTATCATCCAGCCACCTGACTGGACATTACCATTCGAGTTGATGTGTGATGCATCAGACTTTGCAGTAGGAGCGGTACTTGCACAAAGAGATGGGAAGCTACCACATGTGGTATATTATGCTTCCAAAACATTGGACACGACGCAGGCTAACTACACCACAACTGAGAAGGAATTATTGGTTGTTGTGTTTGCCTTGGACAAATTCAAACCGTATATACTTGGTTCCAAGGTAATTGTTTACACTGATCATGCAGCACTAAAATTCCTTCTGAAGAAAGCATAGTCGAAGCCAAGGTTGATTAGATGGATGTTATTGCTCCAAGAGTTTGACATTGAGATTCGAGATAGAAGTGGGGCACATAACTTAGTAGCTTACCATCTTAGAAAGATTGAAAATGGAGAAGATAACATTCCTATTCAAGATGACTTTCCTGATGAAGTCCTCCTAGCATTGACTGTTGTGAAAGGTATATTTCTTGAACCTTGGTTTACTGACATTGTTAACTATTTGGTTGTTTCTGTTATTCCTCCTTCCTTCTCCAAGTATGAAAGAACCAAGCTAAAAAGTGAGGCAAAGTAATATAAATGGGAAGATCTGATCTTATGGCGCATTGGTAGTGACCAAGTCATAAGGAGGTGTGTTCCAGATATAGAGATACCTTATATGCTTGAGTTCTGTCATTCATCTCCTTTTGGTGGACATTATGACACACAAAGAACAGGTAGGAAAGTGTTGGATTGTGGATTATATTGGCCTACTATCTTTAAAGATGCACAAAGGGTGTATGAAAATTGTGAGCAGTGTCAAAGGGCATCCAGATCCATTACAAGAAGGGATGAAATGCCTCAACAACCCATGCTATATTGTGAGGTATTTGATATTTGGGGTATTGATTTTATGGGTCCTTTTCCTCATCCTTCTAGATTTTCTTATATTTTACTTGTTGTAGACTATGTCTCCAAATGGAGCCATATGGTATGGAGTCATCGACACTGGGCTGGTTCCTGGTACTAGATAAATAAAGAACTCAACTTCTCTACTAGGAGGCAACCTTGGTACTTCCTCCGGGAATACATCCTCAAACTCGTGCACCATTGGTATAACTGATGTCCCTTCCTCTTTCTCCACCTTTAGATGTGTTAAGATAATGAAGCATTATGCGCTGCCTTGAACCTCTTTCATAACCCTTTGAGACGATAACAACCCAAACTCCTCTGACTTGGAAAACAACAATCTTTTCTCTTGACAATCTATAAGAACGCGATTGGTAGAGTGATAACGCTGTCGTTGACGCGATCAAATTAATACTACTAAACTATAGCAACGTCAGTATTGCTAAGATAGTAGTCAAGAAAATAGAAAGGGTAAAGTAACCCTAAGTCGTCTCCCAACGAACACGGAATTGATTTTTAACAAATTAGTTCTTACAAAACTATACAAATGAGTTAGACAAATAAAATAAAAAATATAAGGGATTAAGATAAACAAAGATAGAAATAAAATTTAAAAGATAAAAAGAAATAAAAACAATAGTAAGGAAAATATATTGATTCCATTGTTTTTTCAAAATAGATTCATCATCAGTTATCTAAAGATTATTGCTCAATTAATTATTGCTATAGATTTACAAATTAATCAATGTAAAGTCTCAATTAATTTGTTGGCGTTCTCACTTTTAACCAAAGTACAGTCTCAATTAAAAGTGAGAACTTTTAGATTATCCACAGTAAATTCAACCAAAGTACAGTCTCAATCAAAAGTGAGAACTTTTAGATTATCCACAGTAAATTCAACCAAAGTACAGTCTCAATCAAATTTTACTACGCCTAATCATGTCTATTCTTTGATCTCCTCACCAAATAAAAAGCTTAATTGATCAAAGTTAATTTTCGTTAGAGTAAATACCTTTAACCAAAGTAAAGTCTCAATTATTGGTAAAAACTCATTCAATCATATGAAAGTTTCTAAATAAAATCAAAGTAAAGTCTCCATTCAATTTAAAAACCCTTGGACTCATATGACCAACATGCATATAGATTTAAAATCATTACTTCTTATGTGATTTAAAGACAAAAGACATAGATGAATGAAAACCTCAACAATAATAAAAAGAACAAAGAAATTAATTGATCTAACCTTAGAATCCAATTAAGAAATTACAATGGAATCAACCCAAGAAGTTTAGAACTCCATGAATGCAAAATAAAGAGAGAAGAATAGAGAGAAGAAAAAAGAGAGAAAGAAATTATGCCCCCCCTAAGGGTTCCTATATTCCGAAGTGTCGAGCTTGTTTCTTTCTGCTTCCCCCATTGGTCTCTTTATATAGAAATTGGACTGGGCTTTTCTATTGCTAAAACCTCTCAAATATCTTTTAAAATAAAGATAAAGATAAATATTCAAAGATATTTGGAGAAATATAAACTATTTGACAAATATAGTTGGTTAATAATTTATGATATAATTAAATAAATTAATTATTTAAATATATCTGATAAATTATCACCAAATAATATTTGTATTAATTTTCTAAATAACCCATTTTCAATCATGTAATCCAATTTTATAGAGACATCCAAAAATATCAATATCTGCAAATAACCCATGGTCAACTACAGGCGCGACTACTGCACGAAAATGGAGGTTCATTTGTTGTGATGGTGACGCTGTTCTGGTGCAGTGAAGGCGTTGACGGCGTAGTGCAGGGACGGTGGGAGGCTCTCGTGGACGCTACTGTTGCAGGCGCGAGGGTTGCGATGGAGCTGCTGTAGGGATGAAGCTTCGCGATGTGGTAGCGTTTGTTTGCCTTCTCCGGCAAGTTTCAGGCACGGAGGATGGTGGTGGCAGTCGCAAAGTGCAAGGCTGCCGGCGAGATCCATGGTGGCTGCCGTGATGGAATGTGAAGCTAGGGTTTCTGATTTGTGGGAGATGAAGAAGATGATGACGTGGCAGTGTCTAATTGGTGCATATGTGTTTGCAAGGATTAGTGCCACATGGCTTGTTTTAATTGGACAGATTTAAAAGTTAGGGATTGCCACATGGCCTGATCTAAGTGAGTTGGGTTTAAGTGGTAGGAGGGGTGCAACTTAGTAGAAACAGGGGTGCAGAACAGGTTTTAAATGGTCCACTTGAAACAGGGGAGTGTGTAAAATAAAAACTGGGGTGCAGAAGTGATTTTTCTAGAACTTGCCAATTTCAGCCTTATTTAAAAGTGGTTTGTAACTTCAATCAATTTATTTTTCCACCTTTAAATGAGCTTAAAACTTAACTTCAACTGCATCAACAAACGTTAAAATATCCAAAAATAATTTATGCAGCTAAAAATCACTTTTTAAGACATTTTAATCACACATGTTCAAATAGCCTAATTATCAGAATTATCAATTAAATCACTCTTTAAGCACATAAATTCAATTAAATACCCAGAATTAAACACTAAATGAGGGCAAAAATACGCACTCATCATAACCACACACTTATCCTTTTGCACTCCTGGGCAAAATTGAGCAATTTCAAAACTTGTTCTGAGGTATTTTATTTCACATCAACATTGGATCAAAGGAATGAACCTTACTTGAGACAAATCAATATTCTAGAAATCAAGTTACCATGCATAAATAAATGGAAAGATTCTATTTTTCACTCATGAGTTAATCTTTTGAATTCACACGACAATCAATTATGAAAGAAAGCACCCAAGTTAAATGTGTATTTTCTCACCAAAATTCGCTCAAGTGTTTTGGCTTGTGTTTTTACTCAAAATACTCATGCAAGTAAACACTCATAATACTTAACAAGACACTGATATTCACAAATTTTTAGAAAATATGCATTCAAATATCATGAGGACTTTTCACAAGTTATGATGGGGCCAAGGCAAAGGTAGGAAAAATTTTAAGATTTTTGGGTTTTTGAAATAGTAATGTTGGAAGAATAATGGAGCATAATTTCAAAAACAACTCTTTTTTCGTTTATTGCTTTGTTGCTCTCTCTCTTTTTTAGAAAGCAATTATTTTTTCCTTTGGTTTAATTATGCCTTTGGTCCCCATTTTGGAGTCAAAATCTCAAAATGGTACCTAAATTTTTAAAAGTCTCAAAATGGTCCCCTTTTTTGTTAAAACGTCTCACGTTTGCCCTTCCCGTTAAGTCAAGGTTGACGCCGTTAGAGAGAGTGCCACGTGTCAGTTCCTCAATTTTTTGAATTTTTTTATTAATTTTTTTTGAATTTTTTTTTATTTTTAATTTTTTTTTTGAATTTTTTTAAAAAAATCAAAAAATTGCCACGTGTCAAGCTGTCATCGTGCCACGTGGCAGTGACAGTGACACGTGTCAATATTACGCCACGTGTCATTTTGTTAGTCTCAATTTGGTCCCTTTATTTTAATTTGTCTCAATTTAGTCCCAATTTTTTGTAAAAAGGAGCAATTTTGTCCCCCTTCAAATTGAAACAAAATTTAATTTTATATAAATGTTATACCAATATTTTTATTAAATTTGATATTTTTATTCAAATTGATATTTTTATTATATATTTTTAACATAGCTAAGTTTAGTTAAAATTATGTTTCACATTCAACTTTACTTAAAATTGTTTTCAAATTTTAAATTTATATGTGTTTTATTGTAACATGAACTAGGTAATTTATGATTTTTTTTTCTATAAACATTATTTTCTATTAACAGCTTTTAAACCATTTTAAATAAAGTTCAATGTAAAATATTAATTAAATGAACTTAATTTAGTTAAAAATATTTACTTGAAATATCAATTTTGATGGAAATATTTGTGTACATTTATACAGAAATTAAATTTGATTTCAATTTGGAGAGGGACAAAATTGCTCCATTTTTACAAAAATTGGGACTAAATTGAGACAAATTAAAATAAAGGGACCAAATTGAGACTAAGAAAATGACACGTGGCGTAATACTGACACGTGTCATTGTCACTGCCACGTGGCACGATGACAGCTTGACACGTGGCAATTTTTTTAATTTTTTTAAAAAAATTCAAAAATAAAAAATAAAAAAAAAAATCAAAAAAAAATTAATAAAAAAATTCAAAAAATCGAGGAATTGACACGTGGCACTCCCTCTAACGGCGTCAACGTTGACTTAACGGCAAGGGCAAACGTGAGACGTTTCAACAAAAAAGGGGACCATTTTGAGATTTTTAAACATTTGGGTACCATTTTGAGATTTTGACTCCAAAATAGGGACCAAAGGCATAATTAAACCTTTTCCTTTCAACACTTTTTCATCAACTTTTTTTCCTTTTGCCATTTTTATTAATTTGTGGGTGAGGTACTCACCCACACACTTTATTCCTCAATCATTCCTGAACATAATCCATTAGCTCTTTCTTTCTTCCTAAGGTAGAATATGGTCTTTTTCTTTTCAAGGTTATGCAATAGGCTTAAAACAAGAAAAAGAGGTTTAAAGCTCAAAGGGGCTACCAATGGATTAATATCAAGGTGGACTTATTTGGCGAAGTAGCTAAAAACAAGAAATGTCTCAGTCATATCAAATCATGCATATTCACCTAAGATGCAAAACAAAAGAGTCAAGCTAAACATTTGAGTATAAACAAACATGAGCAAGTCACTCAAGAAAAAATAGTAATGACATATAGCAGTTCATCCTTTACATTAAGGCTCAAGACTCACAAGGTCAAAAATCTTTCACAAAAGATTTAATCAAGAAATTCTCAAATAAACTCAATTAGCAAATCACAGAAACAATCCACTCATATCAACATGACTTTTATTTTTCCAGAATTATGATCATCCCAATTACTGAATCAAATCCCAAAATCCAATGTCAATATGTTTTATTGAAAGCATGGAAATATTTTTGGTGGATTTCTTATGAGACATATTGTTTAAAAGTTTCACTTAGTAAAAAGTTAATACTTTCACAATTTTCTCAAAAAGAAATCACAATTTCTTTTTAAATCAAAACAAAAACAAAAATTAAAAAAACAGAAAAAAGAAAAAAGAAAAATCCTACCTACAATTTGTCTCCCCCACACTTATTTCAAAAAAAATGTCCTTGATGGACTTATTTTGGGGAGGAAACGAAAAATTTTATGACTTTTGGCTCAATCTGGCCATATGTCAAACTTTATTTTCTTTAATTTTATAAAGTACAAATCAGCTTGTACCATTTTTTTAATTTTTACATTTTTATTTTTATAAAAACTACAAACAAAAACACATATTTTTGAAATTTTTTTAAATTTTTCACTAAAATTAAAAACAGAAAACAAATATGCATGCAATTTAACTTTTCTATCAACAATGCTTTCAAAAGAATTTGAATCTAAGCTTTTTACCTGTTGCAACAACCTTTCTTCTGTTTCTACAGCCATGTCAACAAAGATAACCACTAAAAACTTATTTGCATCATTCACATCAACAAACTTGATGTGTGGCATGTGTGGCTTCAACTCAATTTCAGCATCATCAGGTGCATTCGGATGGTTAACCGGATCATCAGTAATCCTCATAATCTCATCTTCTGAGCAAAAATTTTCACCTGGTGTTGTTGACTCTGCTACGTCATCATTAACCAAGTCAGTTGTAATAGTAGATGCTTCAGCTGCATCTTCGAATATTGTTTTCTCTTCAACTGCACTTGGTTCCTCTATTGTATTGTTCTCACAACTTTGCTCTTGAAAATGATCATTTGTACTCATAACATCATCAACAAGAACAACCTTATATTCACATGGAGCATCATCAACATATCCATCAGTAGATATGTTAGTGTGAGAATCTTTAATTTATTCATCAGCAATATCTTTAGCAAAATTGATATGTCCATCAATAGACATATTACTATGAGCATCATTATATCCATCAGTAGATATATCAATGTGATGTGATTCCGCTATTGGTTTTTCAGACTGACTCTATAAGCTTTGTGTGGCGGCATTCATCATCTCTTTCTGATCTGTCTGGTTCATCTTCATCATTTCAATCATCATATTCATCATATCTTCCAAAGTGACCTTTCTCACTGCATCATTCATTAGCTGACTCAAATCTTCAGACATTTGTTCAGCTCCGATGGCCAACTTCAGAAGCACATCTTTGATTTCATGACGAAGTTCGTTAAAATCTAGATTTTCAGGAAATCTCTGATGGGGTTGAACGGTGGTATTAACAGTTACAAGTAATTCTAATAAGTTGTTCTTACTTGCATCCCTCAACATATCAAACAATATTTGCTTATTTTCGTACCACTCTTGCTCAATATTTCTACATCGTTGATCAACTCGCAACCTTTCATCCATGGACTCTAATTTCTCTATAACGTCACCCATTAATATCATAACTTGCCTGTAGGATGGTCCATTGGTTGCTTCAACTTGCTGTGGTGGTATATATTGTTGCTCAAAACTATTTGGAACATATGGTTGCTGAGGTGGACACTTAGAATATGGTTGTTGCTCATATCCCAAAAAACATGATCTAGGATATAGATCATTAAATTGTCGTAAAGTTAACCCACTTATATCAGGTGCAGAAGTAGGTGTGACAATTTTTTGCTGAAAATCACGTGGTTGTTGTGGATAGCAATTGTAATCCATTTGAAAACTACAATGTTGATTACTTTCGTATGAAAAATTATTTTGTATTTTTGAAAGAGGTTTTCTGAAAAGAAATAAGTTGCAAGCTTGTTGAGTAGACTTCCAGGAAAGAGAGGTGCGTCTCAATGGACAACTTAAGTACCTTGTCTTTCCTTAGCCAAAGTGTTTCCCAACTAGTTCCACAAATTTCCCAACAAAAATCCTCAAACAAAAATTATGCTTAAAAAAATAAAGTAACTAAAAAAAATAACTAAAGAAAATAAAATAAATGTCAGAAAAAAAAATGAGATAAAAAAAATGTTAGTGATAAACAAAAAAAATAAAAAAAAATCAAAAGAATAAAAATAAAAATAAAAACTAAAATGATAAAAATTCTAACCGTGTTCCCCGACAACGACGCCAAATTTGATAACATTGTCGTTGACGCGATCAAATTAATACTACTAAACTATAGCAACGTCAATATTGCTAAGATAGTAGTCAAGAAAATAGAAAGGGTAAAGTAACCCTAAGTCGTCTCCCAACGAACACAGAATTGATTTTTAACAAATTAGTTCTTACAAAACTATACAAATGAGTTAGACAAATAAAATAAAAAATATAAGGGATTAAGATAAACAAAGATAGAAATAAAATTTAAAAGATAAAAAGAAATAAAAACAATAGTAAGGAAAATATATTGATTCCATTGTTTTTTCAAAATAGATTCATCATCGGTTATCTAAAGATTATTGCTCAATTAATTATTGCTATAGATTTACAAATTAATCAATGTAAAGTCTCAATTAATTTGTTGGCGTTCTCACTTTTAACCAAAGTACAGTCTCAATTAAAAGTGAGAACTTTTAGATTATCCACAGTAAATTCAACCAAAGTACAGTCTCAATCAAATTTTACTATGTCTAATCATGTCTATTCTTTGATCTCCTCACCAAATAAAAAGTTTAATTAATCAAAGTAAAGTCTCGATTAATTTTCGTTAGAGTAAATACCTTTAACCAAAGTAAAGTCTCAATTATTGGTAAAAACTCATTCAATCATATGAAAGTTTCTAAATAAAATCAAAGTAAAGTCTCAATTCAATTTAAAAACCCTTGGACTCATATGACCAACATGCATATAGATTTAAAATCATTACTTCTTACGTGATTTAAAGATAAAAGACATAGATGAATGAAAACCTCAACAATAATAAAAAAACAAAGAAATTAATTGATCTAACCTCAGAATCCAATTAAGAAATTACAATGGAATCAACCCAAGAAGTTTAGAACTCCATGAATGCAAAATAAAGAGAGAAGAATAGAGAGAAGAAAAAAGAGAGAAAGAAATTAGGCCCCCCTAAGGGTTCCTAAATTCCGAAGTGTCGAGCTTGTTTCTTTCTGCTTCCCCCATTGGTTTATTTATATAGAAATTGGACTGGGCTTTTCTGTTGCTAAAACCTCTCAAATATCTTTTAAAATAAAGATAAAGATAAATATTCAAAGATATTTGGAGAGATATAAACTATTTGACAAATATAATTGGTTAATAATTTATCATATAATTAAATAAATTAATTATTTAAATATATCTGATAAATTATCACCAAATAATATTTGTATTAATTTTCTAAATAACCCATTTTCAATCATGTAATCCATTTTTATAGAGACATCCAAAAATATCAATATCTGCAAATAAACCCCTCTCCTTTGACCAGTCTTTGACCAGATTTGACTGTTTGACCAGGTTTTGAATGCTTGACCAGATTTGACTTTGACTATGCAATGATAGGATGATACGTGGCATATCCTCTCCCTCTCAAAAATTAGGGTCTCGCAGATGTAATAGAGGCTACTACAATGGTGTTTTCGTGACGCTGTTGCGTGAAACAATGGTTCGCGTTTCAGTTTGGAGGCTGCAGGTGCGGATAGGTGCAGAGAGGAAGGAGGAAGCTGCGGCGGCACGCTGCTTCTGCAATGGTTGCCGGCGTTTCTGTTTGCGTTGCAGGTTCGCGCAGATCTGTGGTGGACGAGACTTGATGTTGTAGTTCGATACGGTGGAACAGTGCAGAAACGCTGGTGCAGATGCGTGAATCTTGTTCGCTCTCGCTACTCGCGGTGGAGAATCGCTGGTCACGGTGGATCTGTTGCAGGTGCAGTTCACGTTTTCCGATCTGTGGAGCATGAATCTAGTGCGTTGGCTGGTGAAGATGCAGAAACGCTGCAGTGGTCAACTACAGGTGTGAATGCTGCACGAAACTGGAGGTTCAATTGTTGTGATGGTGACGCTGTTCTGGTGCAGTGGAGGCGTTGACGACGTAGTGCAGGGACGGTGGGAGGCTCTCGTGGATGCTACTGTTGCAGGCGCAAGGGTTGCGATGGAGCTGTTGCAGGGATGAAGCTTCGCGACGTGGCAGTGTTTGTTTGCCTTCTCCAGCGAGTTTCAGGCACGGAGGATGGTGGTGGCAGCTGCAAAGTGCAAGGCTGCCTGCGAGATCCATGGCGGCTGCCGTGATGGAATGTGAAGCTAGGGTTTCTGCTTTGTGGGAGATGAAGAAGATGATGACGTGGCAGTGTCTAATTGGTGCATATGTGTTTGCAAGGATCAGTGCCACATGGCTTGTTTTAATTGGACAGATTTAAAAGTTGGGTTTAAGTGGTAGGAGGGGTGCAACTTAGTAGAAACATGGGTGCAAAACAGGGTTTAAGTGGTCCACTTGAAATAGGGGAATGTGTAAAATAAAAACAGTGGTGCATAAGTTATTTAAAAGTGGTTTGTAACTTCAATCAATTTATTTTCCCACCTTTAAATGAGCTTAAAACTTAACTCCAACTGCATCAACAAACGTTAAAATATCCAAAAATAATTTATGCAGCTAAAAATTACTTTTTAAGACATTTTTATCACACAAGTTTAAATAGCCTAATTATCAGAATTATCAATTAAATCACTCTTTAAGCACATAAATTCAATTAAATACCCAGAATTAAACACTAAATGAGGGCTAAATCCATCCCTAAGTCCAAATCCTGTAGAGCTAGGCATATCAGATTCACTTTGTATATGCGCCTCTCTACCTCCACTGGACACCTAACACACAAGGACAATGTCCTGACCATATTCGACACCGGAGTAGATACCATAAGATCACACTGCAGCTCACACACTAGCAGACCTAACCTTTGCACACAAGTTTCTGACATAAAAGAGTGTGTCGCTCTAGAATCATATAGTACACACAAAGATTCACCAACAATCATGCAATGACCCATAACAAGGTTACCTAAGCCTGTTGCTTCTACTCCCGTCATGGCATACACTATGCCTGCTGCCTGAGGCCTAGGGTTATGTTTTTGTAGAGACATCCTTAGGTATCTTTTATTTGCTTAGAGGCCCCTAAACTCTTCTATATAAGGGGTGCTTCTAGACATGTAAAAGGGTTGAACATTTTGAAGTAAAAATACTCTTGTGTCTCAACCATTTGTGAGAGTTTCCTCCCTTGGAAGTGAATACTTTTAAGCCTTATAGTGGCGACACACATCCACTCATCTTCAAGGTTGCCATGGTTTATAGCCTAGCCTTGTAGTGGCGTGCTTCTCACATTTTTTACCATTTCTTTTCTTTTCATTTTATGTTTTCTTCTTCCTTTAATTGTTCTTGATTTTCTATGGTTTATGTGTTTTCCATTTCCTTTTTGTTTTGAATCAATCCATCATCTTCTTCTCTTGAGCTTTGTGAAAGGAACCTTCACATCTAGATAACTTGCTATCTTAATGTCCAGTAGGGATTTCACTTAGCTTTCTTAATCAACTCACACCATATTCAATAATCTTAAAAGGAACAATATAATCGTTCATCATTTGGTATCTAGAGCCTAGGTTATCTTGAATATGGTGTTTTTCATGTGCTAACCTTGTCTTGTTGTAGCTATCTTTGTATGGTTCAAATCCACTTCCATGACACACAAAAATAGTGCTGGCAGAAAACGCGACGATTTTAAAACTTTAAACTGCACCATCTCAGCGGTCCAAAAATTACGTTTTTGGTGTCCAAAGAAAGCTCTTTGAGTCTAGTTTCCAGAAAAAAAAGAACCAACGCATTTGGAGTTCTATGAAGAAAGTTATGATCAAATTAGTGAGCAAAGGTCAGATCTGTCAAGAATACGTGAATTAGCGTTTTCAAGTTTTGTTATGGCAGTTTGACTACGGTTTTTGCACCTCTTTAAGCTCCTAAATGTGTTTGGATGCTTAGTCTTTGAGCCTCAAATCCATGAGTTTAAATGCATGATAGTTACATGTTTGTGTCTTTGTGTATGTCATGTTGAGTCTTTAAATGTGCCTAACTTTTGCTTGAGTCATATGTCATATGTTAACTTGAAGTTTTCTTATTCTTGTTTTTCCAAGTATTTGAATATTGCTTTCACTTTATGTCTTGCTTGACGTATGCTCCATGAAATTGATTTTGGCCTAAAACTTGAGGAACTAAGTGTCCAAGCCACCTAAACCTCTTTCTCACCATTTTATGAAACTAGTTGTGAAAGAAGAAAAATTTGCACCAATTTTTGCCTAAAAACCGAGAGCAACCTTGCTCCTTGGTGAACTGAAAGTGTGTTTTTCACTAGATGTTATGCTACTAGTTTTCATACTTGAGAATTGGGTGATATTGACTAATTAGTTCCATGCTTTAACTTGGTTATGATCGTTCTTGGTGTATGCATGATTTAAGACTTGAAGATGCTTGTCAAGTACTTTCCATAGAGTCTTTAAAATGTACTTTTCTTGTTTTAGTCTTGTTAAAAGTTTTGTCTCAAACTTTTCTTCTTTAGAGTTTAGCTTTCCTTGTTTTTGTGATTTTCTTGCTTGTTACTAGGTGTTCTTTGTTTTGTCTTAGTAGTTTTCTTTTCTTGAAACTCTTGGGGTGTTGTGGCCAAATCACTTGTCTTGCATTTGAAAGGTTTTGCACAAGGTTTTAAAAGTGTT
Organism: Vigna unguiculata; assembly: GCF_037176805.1. Classification (NCBI taxonomy): domain Eukaryota; kingdom Viridiplantae; phylum Streptophyta; class Magnoliopsida; order Fabales; family Fabaceae; genus Vigna; species Vigna unguiculata. The sequence goes on from NC_140802.1 coordinate 25,377,757, forward strand.
TTCTTCAATCCTTTGATGGATTTTGAGTGTTAGCCTTGCCTTGTTACTTAGGGAGTGTGATCTAAACACTTGGGTTGCATTTTGGGTTGGAATTGGTCTCGGTTTTCATGTTGTCTAACCCCTAATTCATTTATTTTGTCTTAGCTTTGAGTGTTTTGTTGTAGGAATCATGGCAAGTTCATCAAATGCACCTACTCCAAACAAAAATAATGCATTGATGAGATTACTTCGGGATTTGGAGTTGTCTAGGAAGGAGTCCTTTGAACAATTGAGAAAGGACAAGGAGCAAAGTGACCTAAGAATCCAAGAGTACATTGAAAGGATTGAAGCTAGGGAGAAAGAAAGAGAGCCTAGGAAAAGAGGGCATTCTAGGCGCAACCCATCACAACAGAAGCAAACTCCAAAGATTCCTAAGTTCTATGGTGGAAGTGATCCCAAAATCTTGCTTGATTGGGATGCTAAAGTTGATCAAATTTTCATTGAAAATCATGTAAAGGATCAAGCACAAGTTGATCTAGTAGTTTTAGTATTTTTGGAGTATGCCAATACTTGGTGGCATAAAGTTTGTAAGAATTATGACCAAGGGCCACCCGTGGCTTCTTGGATGGACATTAAAACTCTTATGCATGCTAGATTTGTTCCTCCCTCCTATAGGAAGGAACTTCTTTCGAAGCTCCAAAGGCTTCACCAAGGTTCTATGAGTGTGAGTGAGTACTTTAAAGAATTAGAGTCTCAAATGCGTAGGGTTGAAATAAAAGAAACTAACAAAGAGAAAATAAAAAGATTTGTGAGTGGTCTTAGGAGAGACATACAAGACCAAGTAGAGTTGTATGAGTACTCCACTCTTGAAAATGTTCACACTTGCCCTTGGGATTGAAATTCAATTGAAAAGAAAAAGAAGGGCGAAGAAGAGTTACTCACCCAACAACTACTTTAGTCACTCATGGAAGGGAAAGGATAAAAAGAAACATGATAAGTTTCCTTCTAACTCTGATCAAGAACCACCAAGTAAAAGTAAGTCACCAAGTGATCACATTCACCATTCCACTTCTCAAAGATCAAGTTCCATTAAATGTTTTAAATGTTTGGGTTATAATCACATTGCTTTAAATTGCCCAACCAAAAGGACAATGACCTTAAAGAAGAGTAATGATGTTGAAAGTGAACACTCATCTCCCCATTCTCTTTCAAAAGAATCTTCTTCCTCTAGTAAACTACAATTTTTAAGAAAGACCCTATGTTATTAAGGCGCATGATAGGTCAAGATCAAAGTGAGATTGAGCCAACTCAAAGAGAAAACATTTTTCAATCTAGATGCAAAATTAACAAATGGGTTTGGTCTCTAATTATTGATGGAGGAAGTAGTACCAATGTACACTAGTGCAAAATATATATATTAGATTGGTTCTGGAAGGCATATTAAATCGGTTCCGTAACCGATCTAATATAAAGCGTTGTAATATGTTTAAGAGATATTAGATCAGTTCTAAAACAACCGATCTAATACTTTAAACTAAAAAAAAAAAAACAGACGTGCACTCACACTTCTTGTCTCAACTTAAATGACTGAAATTCAATCTGCATACACAACAATGATCAATACAAATTACACCAGAACAGAAAACATCTCCACAAAATTTCAGATTTCCATTCCCAAATCAAAATGAACACTAAAAAGTAAATCATTTAAAAAAATTAAACATTCATTTGAGCACCTCTATATGGTTTCAACAGACCCTTAACCTACCCCAATCAACCCTAATCATCCATGGAATAAACTCAAATCAAGAAAAAACAAAACAGATACACAGGGCGGAGGCACGATCAGCGGCGGAGGCGCGACACGAGCAGCGGAGGCGCGACGCGAGCGGCGGAGGTGCGGCGGAGGCGTGTCGCGAGCGGCAGAGGTGCAGCGGAGGCGTGACGTGAGCGGTGGAAATGCGGCGGATGCGCGACACGAGCGACGGGGGTGCGAGCGGCGGAGGTGCGAGCAACAGAGGCGCGAGCAGCGGAGGAGCAACGCGAGCGGCGGAGGCGTGACGTGAGCGGTGGAAATGCGGCGGATGCGCGACGCGAGCGACGGGGGTGCGAGCAACAGAGGCGCGAGCACCGGAGGAGCGACACGAGCGGAGGAGCGACACGAGCGGAGGAGCGACGCGATCGGCGGAGACGCGAGCAGCGGAGGAGTAGAGCAACGGAGGAGCGACGCGAGCGGCGAAGGAGCGACGCGAGCGGCGGAGGCACGAGTAGCAGAGGCGCGAACGCGAGTAGCGGAGGCGTCGAGCGGAGGCGCGAGCAGTGGATAGTGAGGAAGAAGAGAAAGAAGAGAAGTTGTTGTGACAATGAATAGGGACCATTCCTCATGCTAAGCCCTACAAGCTTGCTTGGATAAGTAAAGAGGGAGAAATAGATGTCAATAAACAAGTCCTAATTAACTTCTCTATAGGAAGCTACAAAGATGAGGTGCTTTATGATGTTGTTCCCATGGAAGTCACACATATCTTACTAGGTAGGCCATGGCAATTTGATAAACAAACTTTACATAATGGTCATACCAACCAATACATTTTCTTCATAAATGGGAAAAATACCACTTTACAACCTCTATCACCTCAAGAAGTTAATAAGGATAGTAATATAATAAGAAAAATGTTCAACCCTTTTACATGTCTAGGAGCACCCCTTATATAGAAGAGTTTAGGTGTCCCTAAGCAAATAAAAGATACCTAAGGATGTCTCTACAAAAACATAACCCTAGCTCTAGAAACTAGGTCAAATAAGGTTACCAAAGGTACATAGGTACACTTGCTTCATGCCTTTTACTTTATGCTTTATGCCTTTGCTTTACTCTCTCCTCCACATCATTTATGCTCCCCAATCACCATGCGTCACCTAGCATTGCTTTCTTACTCCTAATTAACCTACAAAGCAAATAAATATAGATTAGCATGTTGGCTTAAGTCAAGTCAACTATAGTCAACAAGTCAAACCTAGTCAAAGGTCAACAAGTCAACTAAAGTTGATTCAACTAAGTCAACTTTGGGAATCAAAAATAACAAACACAAATGAAAGGGGTGAAGGATTAGTGAACTTCCTTTTTAGACATGCTTAGTTTTACAATAAGAATGCAGTCTCAGTTTAGTAGGGACAACAATAAACATACAATTAAAGATTAAAACATCAAATAGGAACTCCCCTAACTTGGATATTCCTTGCTCAATTGAGAATTGCTCAAAACTTCTTTCTTTTGATATTGACAATGTGCCTCCCTTATATTTGCTTCCCAACACTGCAATAGTCTCCCCAATTTAGTCCACACGCTCAAAATTCTTCTCCCTTCAATACTCACACCTTGCTAGAGTCCTAAGCACTCTCTCCCCCTCCTAATCCCCTCTTAAATTCTGCCTTAATGAGACTTGATGGAGAAAAACGAATTTGGCATTAAGGAAGAATAATATAACATTCAAGGCTCATTAAGAGTGATCTTTCTAGCCCTTTCTTGGCTGCCTTTTTGCAGCTAGGGTTTTGGTGTCCTTTCACCTTCATGCCCAAAATTGATTTTGATAAAAAGAAAGTTATTCTACCCAAGCCAAGGTTTGAACCCACTACCACACAATTGCAATTCAAGTGCACAACCAACTCAACCAAGTCATCTTTCGTGATAATATTTATAAATTTAGGAGTTTATACTCTCTTATCACACCTAAACATATCATAAATGGTGTAAGACTCGGGAAAAATTAGACTAAAGAAAAACACATGAACAAATTAATGGCTTGATTAATATTGCTATATTTATAATAATCATTTAAGTGGTGTAAGTTATTGTTTTCTTTATTTTAAATTTTAATACTATATGTATATAATTATGTGATGTGTATTGTAACATGAGAAAGAAATTGGCCTGTTGGATGGAGAGTTAAATTGTGTGTGTAGGTACGCGGGTTCGAATTGGGCCGCTGTCATGTACTAGTTTTTTATTATTTTATTTATTATTCAATTAAAGCATGTGCAGCTTCTGCCTTTATATTTTATTGGTGCATAGAGTAATGCGTGAAAGCATACATTTTGGTGGTTGATTGCATATGTTCAGTGCGTACGTGACTGCGTTCGAACCTGGTTGGCTGAATTTTTGTTTGTGTGTTGCTTTTAAATTAATTTTTCTCCTTTAGGAGTGGGACCCACGAAAAAAATGTATTGGTTTCTCTTTCTCAATTGTGTAGAGGTGCGTCGTCTAGTGCTTAATATTTGCTTTGCCATAGCATGCGTGAGGTTATATAAATATATGTATCTTTTATTTTTGTTATCATGGTTATATATATATATATATATATATATATATATATATATATATATATATTATCTTTGTTATCTTTTTAATTGTTGTATATAAATAATAAATTGGTAAAGGAAAAATAAAAATTTAAATTGGAGAATACTATCAAAAATATTTTAAGTGAGAGGGGGTTTATAGGTTAAAAATTAGGGTTTTGAGAAGGAGAAAAGGAGAGTTGGAGAAACATGGAGAGTGAAAGAAGAGGCTGCGGGAATGAAGAAACGCGTAGCAAAGAGACCATTAGGTAGGGGAAGTTGACCTTCTTTCTTTTCTTTTATTTCGTTTGAAGCGTGTTGCTCTTGTTCCTCCTTCTTCCTTCATGTTTTGATTATTTGATGGATAAATCCTTGAAGTGTAGCTGTCAAATTTTATGGTGCAGTGGTTAGTTTTTATTTTGATATACTACTTGTGATGGCCATTGTTGGGTTTCTTTAACCACGTAAATGCATGGATGTGTAGTTTTTTTTTTATTTCTTCAGCATGTGTAACTTTCTTACACAATGCCTAGCATAATATTGTTTTCCAATTATCATGCTGCATCCGTTTTTCATGGGTTCCGTGAGTTTAATGCATGTATGAGTCAAGCATTGGTTGGAATCTCATCATGGACATGGTTTATATGAAGCATGCTATGCTACGTAAATGCATGGGTGTTTTTCTTGATTGCATTAGCTTTACTTTAAAATGGGTTGCAGAGTTTGAAATGGTGCGGGTAATTTCGTGAGTGTAGGGGCTGTTTTGGGTTGCAGCGAAGTTTCTCTTTCATTTTAATGGGGTGTATGGGTGGTTGCATGGGTCTCATATATCACGTTTGTTTTGGTAGAATATGTGCAGGAATATATATATATATATAGGCCTAAATATACATTTAGTCCCTATTTTATCAAAATTATTCAATTTGGTCCCTATTTTCGTTGTTTGGTCAATTTGGTCCTCATTTTTATAAAATTGCATTCAATCGAGTCCTTTTGGCAAACAGTGTTAAAACTGTTAACGGAACAGTGACACGGTGGAACTATTTGGGTTACATGTCAATTTTTTTGCAATGATGCTGGCATATTGAAATTTTATGGTCGTTGTAGGTTTAAAAGTTAGTGAAATTGATTTAAGAAAGAAATTAGGGTTTCAAGCAAAACTATGGCCAGCACACTAAACCAATATTGACAATCAAATAACCTCGTTGATGCTCCAATCCTTCGAACTACTCCAAGATGAACTTCACCCACGAACCTCGTTCAATGTATCGAAGTAGGATGCAGCGGAAGAAGATTTCAGCAAATATTTTCCCCCTTTCTCAAGAACCCTAATTTCGATTTCGTGCTTAAGAACCCTAATTTGTCCCCTTTCTATCGCTACACAATTAACCCTCGCTGCATTTAATTACTTCAATGTTGCTTACCCACTTTTTTACCTTTTTAACTTAACATAATAGCCTTATTTTTTTTTCTGAATTGTTAAAATTAAATAAACAATCTGCCAACAAAAATACATAACGAGCCACATCAGCTATACAGTTCCACCGTGTCACTGTTCTGTTAACATATTTAACATTGTTTACCAAAAGGACTCGATTGAATGCAATTTTACAAAAGTGAGGACCAAATTGACCAAACAACAAAAATAGCGACCAAATTGAATAATTTTGACAAAAATGGGGACCGAATGTATATTTAAGCCATATATATATATATATATATATATGAATTCATGGTGCAAGTTTCCTTTTATTTTCACGCCAATTGCAAAGTTTTCATCTTAAATGCATATGGTGTGGTGCTACCCATTTTCCTATACTGTATACTTTTCGTAAAATGAAGGTTCCTACTTCGTTAACCGTTGGATCGAGCTGAAATTTTAAAAGCTAATCCTTAACACATCGGTCTTGACTTTGACTAGTCAAATCTTAAATCGGAGCTTTGTAGGGAGAGTAGTTTTTATCGCAAGGTCCTTGTAGTTTGGTTGTTAACAGCATTGACCTTTGTTGCTTGTTTGGTGCATAACTTTCTTTATAGTTAATCAATTAAGTTTGTTATTGTTGCATTTGATTCTTGATTCAATCATCTTTAATTTGAATATAAAGACATAATTTTTGGAGTTTTACACAAGTTGCAGTTTTATTTCTAAAATCTCAAATCGTTTGCATAATGTGTTGTTAAGTTGGATTGGATAAAAATTATAAGAATTAGTTATTTTCCAAGAGAGAGACAGAGAGATGTAAGTGAGGATGTTGAGGCATGAAGGTGTGCTAGGCTGTGATTCACAGTGGGAGAGTGACGTGAATAAATGGATTATGTCATTGGTGCTTTTTCTTGGTTTGTATGGGTTGCATGGTATGGAGTTTAAGTGTTGATTTAAGGATAATTTCTTGAGTATGATGTTATACTCTGTTGAAGAAATGTCACTCGTTGAGTTCGTTGTATGAAAAGTATTGTTTGATAAGTTGATGGGTTTATGTTATGGAACTTTATTTTCCATGTTTGATGTGATGGTGTATGTGTTAGCAATTTGTAACTCTGATGTGTTGCATGTTGAGAGTGTTTTGCCTTATTTGAAAGCTCTTATTGGAATTGGGTGTTGTGTGAGGTTTTCCGTACCTAGGAACCCAGTGAAGACTCTTTCGCCTGTGTGAAGCAGTGGAAAGAGGTCCTCTTTGCTTGTGTGAAGCAGTGGTTGAGGATTGGTTCAAGTGTTGTACCCTCTCGCCTGTGTGAAGCAGTGGGGAGGGGAAAAATGTTTCACCTTATTTCGGCTCGTTGAGAGTATAGTGTCCGATGTGTGATGCATCGACGTTTTTACTCATAATTCCTTGAGGAATAAGGGAGACAGTCTGACTGCGATAGCGGGACATATCGAACCATATGTTCTAGGAAACTAAATGTTGTTGTGGGATGAGAGGTTGTGCGAAAAACCAAAGTTTTATTATGATCACTATGTTTGAAGATTTTTTATAAATGATGCTATTTTTGGTTTAGTATGATTGTTTGGATTTAGGGTTTGTGTCTTCAAATGAAGGATGGATTGTGATCATAATGTTTCCGTGTTACTTGAATGCGACGTTGAGTATTATTGGACGTATTTTATTTATGAATTTCTTTTATGAATATCATTGTTTATGGTTAGCTTACCCATATTTTTTTGTGTGTTTATTGTATGTATGATGATCGTATAACATGTGTGTTATACGGGAGCAAATGATAATGCAGATGCTTTTGGCATGGAGTAGATCGACGAGAGACTGGGGTGAACTTGAGAGATTTTATAATTTAATTAGTTGTTTTAAAACATATATTAAAATATATGTAATTTTCTTTTGTTCGCAATTGTCATTTGAATCTTTTTGACCAAGTCTTGTAAAGGAACAATGTAATTTAAATCAAGTTAAAAGTTTTTTTATTAGTACATGTTCAACATTAATCCTTTTCGTTCAAATGCGTTCATTTTCTAACATTCCGTGACATCCCAAAATTGGGGTGTTACAAATGGCATACTTAGGATTTTAACCCAAGTCCACTCAACACAATCAAGTACTCTAAACCATTTGAACTAATACTTTTCCACATCATGAAAGTTAGCATTAATTGCCATAAAGGCTTCTACTACTCGCATTTATTAAATAATTATTTATTTAATTATTTAAATATCTCGGGTCTTATAGTAATCAGTTCCAATATGGTTGATAACCACTCGTGATGTTCCTCGAAGATCTTTTCGATGTTCTCCCCCTTTTCATTGGTTATCAGCACAACATTGTCTCTCATATATTAATCGAAGAAAATTTAAGCCATTCAACACAAAACACTCCCTTAGATTCTCCATGCTTGTTATATCAAGAAGTCTTCCTATGTAACTTTTTTGCATCCACTCCTTCTCACTCTCCTGGACCAAGATCTCACTTCAAAAATAATTATTTTTAGCAGGGGTTATATTTGGCATTTCTGGGGTTTTAACCCCCACTAATGGTTTTACCAGGGGTTTGAAATTCCCCCAGAAGACCAAGCGTGGCTAATGGATTACTAGGGATTTTAAGCAACCCCGAGAAGTAGTGCAACTTATCGGGGGTTTCGAAAATCCCGTTAATACCCGAGGTTTTGAAAACCCCCGTTAATGCCTAGGGTTCTGAAAACCCCCATTAATGCTTGGGGTTCTGAAAACCCCCAGTAATGCATGGGGTTCTGAAAACCCCCAGTAATGCAAGGGGTTCCAAAAACCCCCAGCAAAAACTTCAAGGCCACTTCAAAATAAGCAATCAATACAAATATTCATTCAAATGGTACCAATAGAAATAAGCAAACAATAAATTGATTAGATATTCCTAAAACTAAATATAAAATCAAATTCATATATACAAAATCTAATGTAAAACAAATTATATAAATATTACTTATTCATGAAATGTGACAAAACAAATTACTTGGTTAAGGTGCAGATGGAGGTGGAGGGTAAGCATATTTAGAACCTTGTTGAATACTTGCTTGATATATACTTGGGGTTTAATTGGGGTTGGAATTTGTACTTCAAGTCTTGGAGGTTGAGTACTGGGTAGTGAAGAATGAGTACTCACTTCAGTTTTTGACTTAGACTTACTTGAGGTTGAAAAGTTCATCTTCAAGTCTCCTGACAATAGAAACAAATTGATGAAGTTAGAAAAATCAATCTGAAATGTATATTCATTTTCACTCTATTCCTTCTTTTTCAAATCTTACTTACCATGCAAAACAAATATTTCAATGCATTTTTTTATCATATTAAATTCATTTTTGCTACAACAATGATACTAGGAGGGTAGTTGTTAAACCTACAAACTCACGTCAACTATCATACCATTCAATATCTTTAAATTGGATAATTTTATCTCAACCAACTATTGGATTGAAAGTTCCTTTCATAGGGTCATATCCACAAATTTTAATATTAAGCCAAATTATTTGATACATCAAAATTGATATAAAATATACTTTTAAAACATTAAAAACTATGAATAATTTGATTGTGATCTTATTGATGTTCAATTTTCACAAAATTGACACAAACAAACAAGGTAATTGTTAGTGAAAAACCAACACGGCAACCGTTCGCACATAACAAGTAATGTGTATTTTATATTCTCTCCCAAGGGACTTGTGCAACACATGACTACTCTCTCAATTCACAACTCAATTAGATAAAAAGTTCACAAAATCACAATGGCAACTTTTTGTATTTTTATGAAACAGTTGGTGTGCAACAAGAAATTAACATAGTGTGTTTACAATTTGTCAAGATTAGATTTCAACCATTTCATTCTCATGCATTCTAAATTATCCCAATTCCATATTCATGTTAAAATCAATTCACAAGAATACTCAAATCCTATTCCTAGAGCCTTTGAGCCTATGATCACTCATCAAGTTTCAATTCCTTGAATCCTCAAGAAGTGAAATCATGCATTAGTTTCAAGAATCTAAGATTACTAATGAACCAAATTCTATTCCTAGATACAAGCATCCATTAGATATTTAATTTCAAATCTAGATTCTAAAGATGTTTACCAACACCTCACGAACCACAAACAAGCCATGGGTGATTAAACCACAACAATCATTAAGCATGGAAATCAAATACTAACATGAATTGGAAAAGCATATAAATTAACAACACAATTTTACACAAGAATTTAATGTTTTACATCTAATCTCAACAAATAGAATTTGATCTCCATGGAGGAGAATTTAGGGTTTTACAAAATTGAAGAATAGGGAAGAAAATAGAACCATAAAGTAGAAATAATCCATCTCCCAAGGTTCTTAAATACTGCTCAATGCTCTAATTCCTCCTCCCATTCGCTTCTCCGCCTCCAATTTTGTAGGCAATCATCCTCTCCAACCCAAAAGGGGTAAAACCTCCATGGATGAAGAAGGAGACCTAAGTAGGAGAAGGGAAAGCTTCCCAACACCCTCAATAGCCTCCAAGAGTCTTTCCCAAGCAGCCAAGGTGTTTCTATTTGTGAAAAATGAGGAATCCCCTAATACTCTCGTAGAAACATGATTAAATAACCATATTCGTGTATTGGGTTCGATATTCTCGCCCAACGGCTTCATTCTCTCCTAGTGAGGCCTTAAATGACGTTCTCAGACATGTAACTCCCTTGGCGATCCATATTTTCGCCCAACAACTCGAATACTGTAGTTATGGACTGTCATTTTTGCCCAACGAGTGACCCTGGCACCCAATGGTCATTTTTTTGGCCTTCCAAGGTTGGTCCAAGGCAGTATATACATATAGCTGAGTCCTTTCTTGATGTTTGCAGTGCTGGACTTGATCTCGGTGCCCCTCGACATGGGTATTTGTGTAAAAGTCAATCTTTCATGTCCCATCATGCTTCCTTGAGTTTCAACTTGTTTTCCTCCACCAGAATTGCTTCCTATTGTTTTATTTCACACACTCATAATAGAGATTAGAAGTAAAAAAGCATAAAACAACTAAAATATGAAACAATGCAAAAACAACATAAACTAGAGGATTAAACAAGATAAAAGTTATGTAGGAGTTGATTTTATTCACAAAACTTAACATCAATAAAAGGTAGAAAACAACGTTACCAAACTCCCCCACTCTTAAAACCTTGCTTGTCCTCAAGCAAGATATAACTAGGCCTAGAAAGACATTTACTTGACAAAGGTTGAACAACTAGGAAGCAAGTTCACACAATAAATTCAGATAACATTCATGAATGCTCTCCTTACAAAACCAATACAAAGAGAATATGTGTAATCTTGCAAATCCTTAGCTATGCTGCCCACAATGTAAACATCACAAGAATGAATATACATGCTTTAAGAGAGATTAAAACCTATGGCAAAAATGTTCCGTTGATCTACCCAAGAAATCAATTCTCACTAGAAAAAGTGTTTCACTCAAGCACAATAGTGTATAAGGGTGTGTCATTCTCTCATCTACCACTAATTGCACACAATTTGGCATTTTTTTCATTTTAAGAGGCAAGAGTTTTTAAAACATGCAAACACAACAAGGACTTTATTTGGTGAATTGTGACTAGGCTATACAGGAACTTGGTTTTTCTAGGTAGCATGAATGAACAAAGAGAGCAATCAAATCATTTTGGCAATCTTTACATTCTACTCTCTTATACTTGAAAAATAGAATACAACCAATACCATCTTGCAATCACATTATTCATCATTTTCTTTTTCTCTTTTTCAATTTATTTTTCTTTTTCTTTTTGTTTCTTTTTCTTTTGTATGAGACATATTTACAAGATGACACCACATCAACCGCAGCCAATCCTATTTTGATCTTCATGCTTCCCCTCTTTAGTAATTTCCCCCACATTTAAATCACACTAATGACCATGAAATTTTTTTCTCTCCACTTAAGGTGAGGTGGTCAATTATTTTCAACAAGGCTCCAGGGTTCAAAGATGAAGGAAATGTGCTTTTAATGCTCAAACAATTTACACAAAGGTTCTAATCTTTGAAAACATAGTTGGCTTTTTGTGTTTAACTATGATGCTAAGAAAGACATAAAATGCCTTGTGTATGTGTAAGCAAGCCAATGAAGAACAACTAGCAATGAAAATCTAGCAAAGTTAATTGTATGTCAATAGTGGTAGCACTCACTAAGTATAAACTCTGAGGAACAAAATCTCACCCAATTTAATTCTTTGGTTTCTTAAGGTTGTCACACACCATGCCACAGTCATTAATCGTAGTAAAAACAATAACAACATTCTTAGCACACAAACATGAGTACAACCAAAAGCACAAGTTTTCACAAGACCACGTCAAACTCTCAATGTAACCCAAAATCAACTTATGAGCAAACATAAATGTTTCTCATCAAAGTCATGCAAACTCACTCAAAGTCATAAAACCAAGTGCATCATATTTGTCAAACTAGCCAAGTCACACTTTTTGATTATTGAAAGCAAGAAATGAAAATAGAAAAGGAAAGAAAGTAAACGCTTTTTTGGGCGAGTACGCTTGCTGCTCAAATCTCTTTGCTCCTTGTGTCTTCTTTCTCATTATTATCATTACCTAGCACTCACAAGAACACAAAAGATACTCGAACAAACTGGTTAACCCACATTTTTATAGAAGTCAAGATTTGAGAATTGAAAATTGAAAAACGTAAAGACAAGGAAGATAATTCAAAGGAAAAAAAAAACATAAAAATCACAAGAAGAAAAGAAAAACGCATAACATAAACACAAGCATACCAACCAAACAGCAATTCTAATATGCAGAATGATTCAAAACAGATTTTCCAAGTAACCTCACTCAGATCCCTCTTGTTGTAAGATCGCTCAGTACTCTCAAAAGGTTATGAATACTACTTTTCCCATTCTTTAAGGTAAAAACACTCAGATTTCTCTTGTTGTGCCTATCTAAGCCCGACACACCTTAATCAATCCCTTGGCCTAAGCATGCATCAAGACTTGCATTAAGAACCAGAACAATGGGGGCCAAACACATAATCCCACCCCTGGTGACTTGTGCTATCTAGTTTGATTTGGTTAGGTAGGCTGCTGAAATCCCATTCCTTGGACCTTCCAACAACTATATCGTGGTCTAAGGCGTACCCTGAGACAAGCATTAAGCACACACCAAATCAATGGAAAGCATAAATATGAACAAAAAAACTGCATAAAAGAAAGCACAAGAAAAAGAAATAAACAACAATTTCTAAAAGAGTCACAAATGCTTAAATCACCTTGTGTTGGAACACAAGTCCCCGGCAACGGCGCTAAAAACTTGTTAGTGAAAAACCAACACGGCAAGTGCACCGGTCGCACATAGCAAGTAATAAGTATTTTATCGTTCTCTCCCAAGGGACCTGTGCAACGCATGACAACTCTCGCAATTCACAACTCAATTAGATACAAAGTTCAAAAAACACAATGGCAACTTTTTGTATTTTTATGAAACAGTTGGTGTGCAACAAGCAATTAACATAGTGTATTTACAATTTGTCAAGATTAGATTTCAACCATTTCATTCTCATGCATTCTAAATTATCCCAATTCAATATTCATGTTAAAATAAATTCACAAGAATACTCAAATCCTATTCCTAGAGCCTTTGAGCTATGATCACCTATCAAGTTTTAATTCCTTGAATCCTTAACAAGTGAAATCATGCATTAGTTTCAAGAATCTAAGTTTACTAATGAACCAAGTTCTATTCCTAAATCCAAGCATCCATTAGGTATTTAATTTCATATCTAGATTCTAAAGATGTTTCCCAACACCTCAAGAACCACAAACAAGCCATGTGTGATTAAACCATAACAATCATTAAGCATGGAAGTCAAATACTAACATGAATTGGAAAAGCATATAAATTAACAACACAAGTTTACACAAGAATTTAATGTTTTATATCTAATCTCAATAAATAGAATTTGCTCTCCATGATGGAGAACTTAGGGTTTTACAAAATTGAAAAATAGGGAAGAAAATAGAACCATAAAGTAGAAACAATCCCTCTCCCAAGGTTCTTGAATACTGCTCCATGCTCTAATTGTGCCTCCCATTCGCTTCTCCGCCTCTAAATTTGTAGGAAATCATCCTCTCCAACCCAAAAGGGTAAAACCTCCATGGATGAAGAAGGACACCCAAGAAGGAGAAGGGAGAGCTTCCCAACACCCTTAATAGCCTCCAAGAGTCTCTCCCAAGCACCCAAGGTGTTTCTATTCGTGAAAAATGAGGAATCCCCTAATACTCTCATAGAAACATGATTAAATAACCATATTCGTGTATTGGGGTCGATATTCTCGCTCAGCGGCTTCATTCTCGCCTAGTGAGGTCTAAAATCGACGTTCTCATACATGTAACTCCATGGGCAAGCCATATTTTCGCCCAGCGACTCAAATACCGCAGTTCTGGACTGTCATATTCGCCTAACAGCCACCAGCTCGCCCAACGAGTGACCCTGCGCCCAATGGTCATTTTTTTTGGCCTTCCAAGGTTGGTCCAAGGTAGTTGATTTTATTCACAAAACTTAACATTAATAAAAGGTAGAAAACAACGTTATCAGTAAAACTCATTCCATATAAAGGAATTGACGACATAATAATTGGTGTAATTCGGTTCCCATAAATGTGTGTGTGTGTGTGACTAAAATCAATGATAATAATGACAACACAGGTAGTGAGTAAATTTAACCAAAACAAGGATTTATATTGCTAGTTTGTTCGGTTATTTGGAATTCAAAGATAAGGCTTGAGATAAGTTTGCACCTTCAATTGTTGAACCCAACTTGAAAGAACATGTAGATAGTGGAGGTAGCTTTAAAAGAAAATTAGCAGATAGCGAGAATATAAAAGTACAGTAATGCAATGGCCCAAATCAATCAACAACAAAAAATACCTCATTCTCTTCAGTTGTCCCTACTGCCAAGGTCTCAAGTTCTTGTATTCTTGTTTGATATTTTCCCTCACGAACTTTGAAACAATAGTTTTGCTTCAGGTATGCAACATATTTAAATAGTCATTGTTCAAGAACAACTAAAAACCTGACATTCTACGATGGAAATGTGAAAAGAACTGTAAGTTTACATTTTTCATGCTTTCAACTTGATTTGAAAAGTGCAACTCAATTACTTGCAGAATTTTCCTCAACAAGCATGCAACACGATGAGCCTAGAAATATATAAAAATGAAAAATTGATCTATTTCCAAGTGTTAATCATATTTAATTTTTCTTGAACAATGTAAAAGCACTTTCTATGACTTATTGTAAAAGTATTATGTCCAATTACCTGAGGTACATCTCCATTCTTCCTTTCAAATATATCACTTAGGATCCTCTTTCCTATATTAAAAAGTAATTGAGTTGAGACACTCTGCAAGAAAAAAATTGTTAATGTATCAGGGTCACATGAGTTAACAACAACAACCAAAGGCATTATTAAACACAAAGGGAGAAAGGGAGAATATTATTTAAATAATCATAAATGTGAAATCATTTAATGTATGAGAAATATTATTTAAATAATCATAAATGTGAAATCATTTAATGTATGAGAAAAAAGAAGGGGAAAGTTGATAATAACACAAATTATCTCATCACTTACATCTAAATTGTTTAATTTCAATACTTCATTAAGGTTGGCATCAAAATAATCTACATGCAATCCTTTCTTCAAGTGGAATAGTTCATTAGACTTTATTCCGATGTGATCTATGTAACATCCCTAATGAATATTACTTAATTAAATAAATCGATAAAGAATTGAAATTCAATCCTCCAAATTTTATTATTCCCAAAAGCGCGGGAAATTCAAAATTTATAATAGCGCTTACAAATCCAAAGTACAAATCCGTAAAAATTCATATAAAATTTGATGAATAAAAACTAAAATCGTAGATAAGCAGTGTAAAAATCCTAGCTCGACATCCCAAGCTAGCCCCTCTCTCCACCTCAAACATCTGCAGCATCACTTGTAGCATCATCTTCTCTCGTGTAAAGAATTACACGATCATCGCCAAACACACACAGAAAGGGTGAGCTCATAAAATAAAGACATATCAAGACAATTATTCATAGGAAAAAAATACACCCATCTAATTCATCCTAGTTATTTCTTAGCCAAGACCTTAAAACCCCAAGGCTTTTCAACCTTAAATCACACAAATAGTTAGCCTTGGATTCAGGATTTATAATGCTCATACGAATATGCTCGCTCGTGGTCCTGCCTTACGAACCTCCCTGCTCGTAGTCCTACTCTACAGACCTGCCCGCCCGTAGTCCAACACATGTGATCCACCAACTACGTACCTCCCCGCACGCAACATCTCTCAAGTGTGAGCACGGAACATATAAACCTACCTCGCTCGTATCCCCACACGAGAGTAACTGGATATGAACCTCCCCGCTCATATCATCACATGTTCACCACCATCCATGAACCTACCTGCTCATGGCATAACATCCCCTGATCCAAGTATTGCATCACTGTGTAAAAGCAACACACACAAGCCACTGTACGCACAGCATTATCGTCTGGCAAAGCCTAAGTGCCACCAGGCAAAACCTGTGCAAACCGCCTGATAGAATCTCCCCACCGCCAGGCGCCAAGCCTCTCCCAGACCTAGTGTTTCATGGATATCGCTTGGTGGATTCCACTTTGCCGCCAAACGCCATGTGGTGCAGGGTCTTCTCACGTTGATCCTACTGCCTAGCGGGCATCAGCAGCCCGCCAGGTGCCATACTAGTAGCTCACTTCTACTGGTTTTGGCACCCGAAACTGGTATGTTCTTCAATCTGATTGACCACCAAAGGAACAACACCCTCTTATATTAGAACCTGATTCTATTAGCCATCCACTTCAACATAGTTTGGTTGCCTATAACTCATAATCCCCATTCAACCCTCTCAAACTAGGTGATTTACTCACCAAGTTGCAATGTGACTTAACTAAGTTATAGCCGAAACCACCCTTTTCTCAATCCCCGTAACCAATTTAACTGATCAGCGATCCCATACTTAACCAATTATTTGTACATCGTTTTTGTATATAATTTCTACGCTCAAATTCCTCTACTTCCACTAACCAGAATCCACCTTTCCATCTTAGTCATTTGTCCTTTTTCCTTTCCCTATTATAGATTTTTAGACCATCACCAAACATTCATTACCAAGCCTAATTCACTTTGCCCCAAGCACATCACCTCGCTCTATGTGTTGCCTTGTTTATCATGGCCCCCATTCAATTATCTAAATCCCTTTGTCTCACTTAATTTTCTTTCAACACAATGCAATAATAACTCCTTCCCTCAGCCATCCCCTCAATTATTCAGAACCACACCCTGTTCACGCTACCGCCTAACGACCAATAAGATGCCGCCAAGCGCCACATCAGTTCCCGGGAACACCCAGGTTCGTATATACTCTTTGATGCTTTTCTAATTAACCCTTACCATCCAGAAATTCATGCACACACCAATAGTTCAAAAATCAATTCATTTGCAATTGCATACTCAACCAATTCTATCATACTAATCCAAACGAATTCACAATTTACTCCTATTATCCCCAATTTCGTTTCATTCATCAATTAAACACCACCTCTTCATGGTTATATTCCTTTACACCATCCCGATCACATCTCAATGACCTCACACACATTCACAAACTTTGCAATACCAATAAAAAGTCGTAGTATCATAAAAAACATGAAATACGGAAATTAAGGACAATCACCATGTGTCGCCTAGAGGGTTCACCTTTGCCTCCAGGCGGTTCATACCAAAACCCAAGAAACTGTGCAGAAAACGAAGCATTGCCTGGCGGCCCACTCACAACCGCCAGGCGGTTTCTGGGCAAAACCTAGAAACTACGAAAAATAGCGTAACAAAGGAAATTTTGATCATGAATAGGCATCTTAATCATACAATATAACACGAAAATAGTTATAAGACATGCTTATGATGTCCAAGGACTTCCCTTTGCTTCTTCACAAAAACTCAACTCTCCCTCTCCCAATTCCTCTGAAAACCTCTGAAAACCTCCCTCACCAGCACTCACAAACTGCAGTCTCGAAATTCCCCTATTCTCTACAATTTACTCTCTCTTAATTACACCTTAATGAGGGTTAATGATCCCAAAAACGAATTCTAGACTTAATCATGAGATTAGTGGCTATTCAAAGCCCATTATTGTTATTTTACAGCTCCTTTGGCTACCCCCTTAAGTTGCCTCTCTTGGCTGCTATGGTTCATAAACCCTTTCATATCTATGCCAAAAGAAAATTTAGCAAAAAGAGAGTTAATTCATTCTTAGCAAGGTTTGAACCTACAACCAAACCAATCAATTCATATTTCGTGATAATTCCTAAAAATTTTAGGATTACATTATCACTTTTGACTGGTCCCATCTCTTTTTAGAATAACTTTGGATATTTTCTCGTGCAGCATTATAAGAAAAATGAGTTTTTAGAGTTTCGAGACACTACAACAGAGGCACCATTGATCCCTGCATATATTCTCAAGCCTCAAAATTAAATTACTAGGACAAAACTTGCCACATTTAGTAAAGAAAAATGGAAATTGAGAATCATATTCGGATAGGGCCAACCAGCTTATTTTATTAGACAAAGTCCAGTTTCAGCATTAAAGAAACAAACTAAAGTATACATAACCTCAACCATAACATAGCAAATATCACAATCAAATTGTTCAGTGATTCTCCTTCATTATGCGATGAAGATGAAACAAACATTCTATTTCCTATGTACAGACAAATCAGGTATTTATCTAGCCAACCCGTCTAGTCAAGGACAGCCAATTAAATTCATGTACATAAATGACAATCTCTCAAACTACATTGCATAACAGAACTTCTTATACCTGCTCTAGGTTTGACAATTCAAATCCAGACAATCCCAATTCATCCAACACTACCAGAAACCTTTTTACACCGATTAGCTCATTCAAAGAACCACTTCCCTAAAGTAAAAGTGAATGCCTTAGACATTAGAAAATAGAGACTACTAAACATAAAAAGCACACACACAAAAACATAACACAAGTATATAACAAAACTAAAGACACTCCTACCTTCACTGAACCAGGAACCAGACTTTCCAAAATGTTGCATAACACAGATCCATCCCTCAACCATGCTCTCAACTCATCCTCTGAAGTATCTAAAGGCAAATTAAAGTTAGGAAGCACAACATTTATCCACTTCACCAGTGACGGAAGTTGCTGACTACCTGAATACATTTCAAAATCAATGTTGTAAAGGCTAGGTGAAAAAAAATTCAAACAAATGTATCATTATAGAGAAGTCATCAAAATTCGTTTGAAACCTGCACGAGGAAACCCATTTCCATTTCCATTGTTAATTCCCCCTTTCCCCCACCCCTCCTGCTCCTACTGCATGCTCGCTTTGGACCCTCCCCACCCCCTTTATCAATAGCACCTACAAATTCACAACACATAAGGTTAATAGTCCAAACCAAACAAGTTGATACCTCATCTCAGGAGAAAAAATTAACCAAAAAGCACTAAACATCAATTCATCCATTTCTTAACCAATAACATCATAGAAGAACAATGACCATAACAAAACACTCTTTGCAGTAAAAAATTAAGAATTAGGATTGCATTAAACAATCTACTGTCACTCTAGTACAACAACGGTACGACATTCTGCCTGAATAAAAGGTGTGTTATTAAGGTCCAAATGATCTCCTTAGGAACTGCAATCATGGAGAACATGTACAGAAGGAAAACCAAATTTGACACACTAAACTCACAATCGAAGCTGCAAAATTAGCTAACACAGTATTATTATTATAACTAATATTGATATTGTCTGAATTAATTACGCAAGGAAATAAGAAGAAACAAAGATTAAAAGGAACAGATTCGCACGAACCTGTCTCGAGGAAGCAATGAGGGAAAAAGAATGAGTTTTTTTTTAGGTGGTCTCTGATTGCTCGAAGAATTCCTCGAAGAACAGCAAATGTTATAGGAGTTTTTACAGGAGTGCTTATTAAAAAACCCTTGAGCACTTGGAGATTATTTTCTTCTGTTTTCTTCTCATTATTTGCAACCAAACCCTCTTCAATCCACAAATTAATTGCATTTCATTTCAAACAGTACAAGCATCGACAACTATTATCATTTCATTCCATTACTCTATGTTTCATCCCTTTTCATCAATTCAAGCATGGTCTAAGTGATCAAAAAAATCAAACTTAACAAGCTTTGCTCATAGAATACCAATAGTAATATGAACTAACTATTATATAACAATGAGGACGTGACATAATTACTTAAGTGATATTGATGATGAGGTGCAGGTGTAACTACATTTTGCAAAGATCTTTCTGTATGTAATAACTGGTGAATCACATTAACTGTTCAGAATATTATTTCCTATTTAATAACTCATATTTTAAGCGAAATACCAGTCACAATTTTGGGGAGAACTTTATCAATAGCCTTGTGCTTTATATACATAAATAGAAATCTCACTTTAGAGTCCATTTTTTTTTTACTTTCTTGTCCTGGATATTGCCAACCGTGATAGAAATGTTCATATTTGGATGTTAAGGTTCTAATTTCAGTGTAACATATTCCATGTACATGGATAAACCCCAGTACTTAACTTTTTTTTATCATTTTTCCTTTTAACTATAAATCAATAGTATGTAGTATAATTTGGTAACAGAAAACAAGAATAATTAAAAAATAAGTAGTGACCTGATAAGAAAGGGTGTATGCATTAATTATCAATCTCTTTTCAAGCTCTTCAATGATTAAATCAACACATTCCTCCATCTCTGCTTTGTGTGGATCACCAGCCTCTTCTACATAGGCAAGAGGCACCCCATGTGCACTAAAGAATATCATGACCTTCAACATGCATGAAATCAATTACTGTCAGCAACAAGTGTATAAAATGGTGACTGCCAAAAGCTCAAGGTCAACTCAAGTTTAGGAAAAACTTCATCGGCATTACAAAACAAAATATGAAGGATAACCGAAGTTGTTAATAGAAAAATCTTGATAAAAAATATGTGAAAGTGTAACACACTTTCACATAGTAGATCATGTCACTCTCAATGGTCATCATTCACTAACCTATCCAGAAATATCTGATATGTTGACTGCATAAATTCTGCTATAAATATTCAAAGAAGAATGATGATGACAAGATAAAATTGTCTGCGACCAACACATTTGTCTAAGTCACTTAAACATAAATAATGTTGTACCTTCTCAGGACAGTCAAAACCTTTCAGCTCTTTTTCAATTAAATTTGCCATGGCATTAATGTCCTTCACGCTGGTACCATGAAGGAATTACAGTATGTTGCTTCTTAACTAGATATTCATCCTCTTTGAAAGAACTAATACATAAGTCATAACAAAACTGGATGTTAGATAATTTGAAGCATATTGATATGATCACAGTACATTTTTACTAAAGTAATCACCTGAATATACTCTCTAACAGACAAAGACTTGAACCCTAGGTATTTATATACTTCAAACTCATTGTTCAACGAAATCTTCTAATCTTTCTATATTTTAATATTTTTCGTTTTCATTATAACAGAAAAGAGAAGGAAAGAAATGCCATTTATGATGTGGTTCCCATAGCTACTACATTTACTTGGTTTCAGCATGCTTCAATTCCCAAAGTATGATAATCTAACCTTACATGTCACCAACGACATGGAACGAATAATGAGGAGATGAGTGCTCTGTGCTACTGGAGGTCGTGAGTTTTTCTTGGCAATAGATGGAAAACGAAATTGAATGCGATGAAATCGAAAAAGTAGTGACACGAAATTGAAAGCAGGGAGAACGGTGAGGCACAATCGTTGATCGATGACGAAACTGAAATCTAAACTTGAGCGAACACTAAGAGTAAGAAATCAAAGAGAAGAAAATCAGAGAGAAGAACAGTTTGTCTTCCTCCTAAGCACGGTGATTTGAAATCAGAGAGAAGAAAATTTACTGATAGGCACGTGAAGATGATAGAATGAGACGTGAGCCAAGTTGTTTCTTTGAGTGAAAATAAAAAATAAATAAATTAGAAACTAAATTTTACTAGGGTTTCTTGAAAAATCCTTGAAACTTTAAGGACAATTTTTAAAACCTTTGTTATGTTTATATTTTAGTAGGGATTATGATGAAGGATTATCTTGTTTCCTTTTAGATTTACGAATATAGTGAAGTTTTTTAAGAAAGCTTTTCAAAAATTCCCACTGCACATTAAGATAGCAAGCTATCTAGATGTGAAGGTTCATTTCTCAAGCTCATGAATGGGAGAAGAGAGTTGGATTGAAATTCAAAATAACACACGAATTTAACAATATAGATAACCAAAAATGAAAGAAGAAACAAATAAAATGGAAAGCATAGAAGGTGGTGCAATGGAGGAGCACGCTACTCATAGGGGGGATCTAAGCCAACCAAACATGATGAAGGATTGACCCCCACCAAGGATGGAGGCACATGCTTAAGAAGACTAAGCATGTTTAGAAAGGAAGCTCACTAATCCTTCATCCCTTTCATTTGTGTTTGTTATTTTTGATTCCCAAAGTTGACTTAGTTGAATCAACTTTAGCTGACTTGTTGACCTTTGACTAGGTTTGACTTGTTGACTATAGTTGACTGGACTTAAGCCAACATACTAATCTATGTTTATTTGCTTTGTAGGTTAATTAGGAGAAGAAAGCAATGTTAGGTGGTGCATGGTGATTGGGGAGCATAAATGATGTGGAGGAGAGAGTAAAGCAAAGGCATAAAGCAAGTGTACCTATGTACCTTTGGTCTCCTATTTTTTTAGCATACTTTGGCCACTTTTGGAGACATAGGAGACACCTTCTTGGTCTCCTTTAGTGCTAGAACGAAATTAGCCTTGCACACACCATAGTTAGCTCTTTTGTCTCTCATTTTGTAACCTTATTTGACCTAGTTTCTAGAAGCTAGGGTTAGGTTTTTGTAGAGACATCCTTAAGTATCTTTTATTTTCTTAGAGGCCCCTAAACTCTTCTATTTAAGGGGTGCTCTACCACTTGTACAAGGGTTGAAGATTTTGAAGTAAAAACACTCTTGTGCCTCAACCATTTGTGAGAGTTTCCTCCCTAGGGAGTGAATACTTTTAAGCCTTATCTTGCATAGCAAGTGGCGGCACACATCCACTCATCTTCAAGGTTGCCATGGCTTCTAGCCTAGCCTTGTAGTGGCGTGCTTCTCACATTTTTACCATTTCTTTCCTTTCCAATTTATGTTTTCTACTTCCTTTAATTGTTCTTGGTTTTCTTTGGTTTATGTGCTTTCTATTTCCTTTTTGTTTTGAATCAATCCATGATCTTCTTCTCTTGATCTTTATGAAAGAAACCTTCACATCTAGATAGCTTGCTATCTTAATGTCCAGTGGGAATTGTACTTAGCTTTCTTAATCAACTCACACCATATTCAATAATCTTAAAAGAAAACAACATAATCCTTCATCAAAACCCTAGAGATGAGTGATGGTGCCGCCACTTGCAAGCAAGATAAGGCAAAGGTGAGTTCACTTCATGGAAGGAGAACTCATAGTTTTTGGATGGTTGAAACACAAGGTTTATAACATCAAATGATCAACCCTTTTACAAGACAAGGATCCCCATTTAAATAGAAGTCCATAGGGGTCATTTAGCAAAAACATAAACATGAAATGGATCAACTGGCAAACCCTAATTTCCTATGCTAGAATGCCACATGACCAAAATGAGAGCTCTTGGTTGGTGGATGCATTTCCATGAGGATTCTAGGCCAGAAGAGGAAGGAGACCAAGTAGCCTTCAAAGGAATAAACCAAAAAGGCAAAAGGAAACAAGGTACATGTCTACTTTTGCTTTTACTTTGTGCTTTATGCTTTTCTCTCTCTCCTCCACATCATCCACATGCGCCACCTAGCATGCTCTACTTTCTTTAATGACCTACAAAAACAAGACAAACAAGGATTAGCATGTTGGTTTAAGTTAAGCTAATCTTGGTCAAGGGTCAACTTTGGTCAAAGTCAACAAGTCAACCAAAATTAGTCAACTAAAAACCAACTTAGGGATGGAATAGAAGACTCCCCTCTAGACATGCTTCTAGTGATCCTTCTTGAGGATGCTTCTATGGAGGTCTCATGGTTAGTCACGCCTTCATCAGATTATTACAACCCCAAGTAATAAACCCCCTACCAAAATTAAACTTTTTTGTAGTGTCTCCATGCTTCCCTTCTTGAACTTATTATTCTCCTCTAGTGTCCATTTTAAGGCTTGCACGTAAGTTTTTCCATCTGTTTTTCTCCTTCATACCTTTTTCAGACTCATGCTCCTTTTCGCGTTCATGTTTCATTCTACTTTAGTTTTTCCATTCAGCCCAAAAGAAGTGTTCTCAAGTCGGCAATACCATTGTTTATTAACATGGATCTTAATGTTGCCGATCCAAATATTATCCAATTGTTTTTCGAGTACCGCGAGATTCAGAATACCTGAGAATCTCAAAAATCCAAATCGATGACCTCTTTGATTGAGTCTCTTAGATATAAACATCTCCTCTACCTTACCCCATCTCCGAAAGATTCATCACATTTCATACTCGCCATGGCTGGACGAAAAGTGAGAAAAGAAGAAGGATGTATATCAAACCTAATTTTTAAGTAAATATTTACTTCTTTTATGCTTTCAATACATGACATTTAATCTTGAAAACAGAAAAAAAAATATAAGAAGGAATTGAATTGTACTTTGAAATATTTTACACCATCTATTGATTAATATTTATAAATGGTTTTATATTTATCAAGTAAATAATTGAAAAGGTTTTTGTTTCATAACGACTGATTTACTTGTTAAGAAAATTTTCGTTTTAAGTTGTTGTGTAATGTTTTTTCTTCTGAGTTTGTTAACATGATAATAATATGTAAAATAAATAAAAAGATACTTAGATAGATACATATATGTCATATTTTTATATTAGTTTATCTTATCATATAAATTACATCTCATTTTCATTCAACTAATTAACTTTTATTAAGCAAACTAATATTATAAAGTATGACACAAAATTGTTTGGATTCATAATCACTCTTAACTGATCGCTTGAGTATTGTTTGAACTTGTAATCATTCTAAACTATCCCTTTGAGTACTCTTTTACCAAATCACTTCTAGTTGAACCAAGTATTTCTTTCTCCATCACTACTAGCTTATCTATCGGCTCTCATTCACTTTTAGCTAAGCTTGTTAAAGTATCTATTTATTATACAAATCTATTTATCTATTTATTATACAAATGAAACGAACAAAAAATACCACATAGAATGTTTTGACAAATAAACAAACCAAATTTCACAACAAAGAAAATTAATTTAAAAACAATCAAATGTTTAGCTCAAAAAGGAAATCAACAATACTGTCATGTATCCACACAAAAAATATTTCAAAAAAATATTGAAAAGCAGATCTAAAATAATTCTTACTGCAAGATACTAAAAATAAAATTAAATTCCAAAAAATGCACGTCTACAAAGCTGACAATTCCAAATTTCTATTTCGCTAAAAAAAGCATTGGGCATAAATCTTTTCATCTTCTCTGGTTTCAAATGGTCAACATACATAATAAGTTCAATCTCCTAATCCTGAAAAGGAGAACCTAAGGTTGTGCAGTTGTAGTTTGCTATGGATTTGAATAAACACAGAAGTCCATGTTTGAAATTTTTATAATATCTAATGTTTTTGCTCCATGCCTTAATGCAGTATCTCAGACTCAAAAATGTTTTTTTTTTTTTTTAATTTTTATTTTGTGAAAAGTGTAACAAGCATGTGATAAAGGTCACTCCAAGATACTTCACTATAATTATTTCCAACATTATTGTTCTTCTTGGTCTTTTTCTTATACTCTAATATTAATATATATATATATATATATATATATATATATATATATATATATATATTTGTTATGTTGTTATGTTTTTTTTTTCAACTATAAGATGAACCTTTGTGTAAATGATGAAATAGATTCGACCATTCTTTTGTTTTTCCATAAGATTCTAGCACACAAATAAAGAAGGTTTTTCACATGGATACTACCACATTAATAGAAAAGTCGTTGCAGAAACTATGGAGCATCAAGATAAGGTCTAGTTTTAAAAATTTTATGTAATATGTAATTATTTACTAATTACTTATTTAATTATGTTATTATGTTAACATTTGTTGAGTAAATATTTCAAAAGAATTTGAAGTCATGCTACATATAAGAACTTTTTGAGTGCAAGTAAATTTGAATTCATGAAACTATCATACAAAATTGACGGTGGATTGAAGGAATTGATAACAGTTTTAAATTGTTTTGTTTGTGCACCACAAACTAAATTCCGGAAGAATATGAATGGCTAATAGTAATTTTGGAGGATTTACTTTGTTATATAGTGAAGAGCTTGATGAGTTGTGTACCACTAAGCACAAAAGCAAAAATGTGCAATGAGATAGGTACACATAAAGAATTATAATCTATATTTTGTGTACAACTAACGTATACTTTTATGTATTAATTTTGCTTACTTATTTTTGTTAGCATTTACTAAATTCTCCGATCAATCAAGTATTTTTCCCTAAGTGCTACCTTTGTAAGTGAGGTTTACTTAAAGACTGATTCCATGCTGGTTTATCATAAATGATTATGTGGTAATACATCACAAGATCTTTGAGGAGTTGCCAAAAAACCTTTAAGGAAAAATATTAAAAGGGAAAAGTGAGTGATATAACATTTGAGCACTTGATGTAGTTTTTTTTTATCAGCAAAGAATGAATTTTAATTAAAAAAAGTACTTAAGGAGTGCTCTAACCCTTATACAAAATATTTTATATAATTTGATGCTCTAACTTAGCACTATAACACTAGCAAAAGAGATGTTAGAATCAAAATCAATTGCTGCAGGACCCAATTTTGTGTATCACGAACAGGAAAGCAAGCAATATATATGCCCCATTATGTTTAGACCTGGCATATTCTGCCAAACAGCCTAGACCAATTGTTTGAATGGTAGCCTAGTGTCCCTTTATATTTATAATGCGTCGAGCTCCATAACTTTTGCATTGTTATATCAGATCCAACTATTGGAAAATTTCTTTGTCGTTCATAGTATACCCAGAGTGTAGCATCTCAGTTATCCTTTTTGCCTTCAGCCACTCGTGCATCAGCCTTATGCCTTGGATACTTGCTTTGGGTTTCCTTTATAAATAGGCAACGCCTCTATACTATTCCCCTTTAATATTAAAAGTTATCTTCATCCTTGCTTGAGGAACCTTCATTTGGTTACTTATCACCCTGAAATACACTGAAACACACAACATTACCATATCACAATGATTTTAAACAAGTATGCAGATACCAATCGCTATATGAGAACATCACAGCTGGAATCTTGTGCTTCATCCACACCCAAGCTACCATTTGAGCATGACTAAAGATTTCTATGGGGTCAACTTTTCTATGCTTAAAGATCACCCCATTCCTATGGTTCCAAATTTCTCCTATAATAGCTAACCACATTCCTTGCCAAGCTAGATTTTGTCTACTATTGAGGTCAAAAAGGTGAAAATGTTGAAAGTTAACTTTAGGTTTGATATGGTGCATAGTACTCAACCCCAACCACCTGTCGCACATATTCCACACGACTTGGGACACCTTACATGAGAGAAATAAATGCTCTGCAGTCTCTTCGTGTGCATTACACAAGTTGCAAAGACTATGTTGTAGTTGGACCCCCCTCTTTAGTAGGTTATCCTTCGTTGGTAAATTATCCAAGAATACCCTCCAACCTAGTATTTGAGCCTTTGGGGTTACTCTTGTGTTCCATAATATTTTAAGCTCTTTATTCTCTTCTTCCTCAACATTACTTTGCAAAGCATTATAGGCTGTTTTTACCGAGAATATCCCATCCTCCCCATCTTTCCATTTCCCACTATCTGGTCCCTTCCAAAGACACGCTTGAGGTGTGGTAGACCTATTGATTCCAAAGATAAAGACTCTTGAATGAGAAAGGGAGCTAAAATGCAAAATGACCAAATTGAAAAGGTTGAAATCCCAAAAGATTCATTTGACATAATTAATGGTTCGGTTTCAAAAGAACCTCAAGTACCTGAAATTGTTAAAAATGATGAGATCTCAATAAATTATGTCATGAATCATATAATATGGAACCAAAATGAAGTTAACATTGACGAAACTTTTACTTATAACATAGCGATGAATACTATGAATGACAATGAGGATCAATAAGCAATGATCATTGAAGATTGTCAGCAAAGAAAAGATTGACCAAATGAAAATATGCAAAGAAGCATAATTATATTTGCTTGCTAAACGAAAGGTTTTTGGACGTATAGTTCACACACCTGAAGTTGTGAAACTCGTTGGGTACATATGGATTTTTTTGCAAAAATCAAATTAAGAATGATGAAATTGTTAGATATAAAAAAATTGGTTGCTCAAGGTAGTTCACAAAACCTTGTATTAATTTATGAAAAAACATATCTACTAGTACTGAATGCAACAACATTCACCAGTGCAGTAAGGGCTTTTGACCGCGGTTGTTTTTGTTATTCTGCCTCAGTTTTAGAACCGAGGCATATTGGGGTGAGGCCAAAAGGTATGACTTTTGGCCTCGGATGTTAACCGAAGCCATAAAGCACTTTTTCTGCCTCGGGTAACGTAAGAACCGAGGCCACAAGAGACATTTTTTTGGAACACCAATGCAGTTGTGGTAAGTTCTTCGAGAGCACGATGGAAATCGGCAATATCCAAATTAAATCGGAACAGGAACGCAGTTTTTGTCCTCATCCACACTTCGCTTAACCACACAAGTTGAATCTCCGTTCACAATCTCCTTCACACTTCTCGAACATGGTCCAGACCCTACTGCGCTGATTCATAGGTATGATGAACTCACCCATATTT
The DNA here is from genome assembly GCF_037176805.1 of Vigna unguiculata. NCBI lineage: Eukaryota > Viridiplantae > Streptophyta > Magnoliopsida > Fabales > Fabaceae > Vigna > Vigna unguiculata. The sequence continues at coordinate 25,406,555 of NC_140802.1, forward strand.
ATCCCATAAGGAAGCTCTTGGCTGGGTACAGCGCAGAGAACGCCGACTGGTCCACTGTTTCACCCATCGTCTTCTTCCTCGGTGCCATGGACATTCTCCAGTAGAAAAATTTTGTTGGTGCTTCCGTTTATTACCATAATTTCTCTGCTCCTCACTGCACAAAGCTTCTACGTCACACACCAGATTCCTTCCATCCCTTTAATCGTTCAAGATCTGGTTAGCACAGCTTTTGCTTCCCGACTTTGGTCCAACATCGCCAACGTGCCCAGATCTGCCAACGTTTGAGTCCTCTGGTTTCAGCCCCTCTTCCACTTTGCATTTCAGTCACCCTTTTCAACAAACTCTAAAATGGAGGTGCAGCGAACCAACGACGGCAGCGAACTAGCGAACCAGTGATGGTGGAGGGGTAGGTTGCAGAACTAGTGACGGTGGAAGGCTAGGTTGTAGGGAGAGAGAAGAGAGAAATGGAGTTGTTTAGAGAAATGGAGATTGCGGCAGGGAAGAAGAAAAAGAAAAAAGGACACGCATTTTGGCACCGGTTGTCAATCACCCGAGGCCAAATATGTGAGTTTTTGGTTTCGATTCTCCGCAACCAAGGCATATGCTAGTTTTGGCACCGATTTTTTATCAACCGAAGCATAACACCGTTTTTGGCTTGGGGTGTTCAGTGAACCGAGGCATAAAAGTTGGGTGGAATTGTAAAAATGCCACCGCGCCATTATATGCTTCGGTTTTTTGATAACCGAGGCATATAAGGCGAGTTAAAAAGAATAATCTGCACTAGTGATTGCAATATTCAATTATCCTAGTTGCACAACAAGATTTGCATTTACATCTAATGGATGATGTTACAACCTATTCGTACGGTTCTTTTGAGAATCATATTTATATGAAAATCCCTGAAGGATTTTATTTTCCCAACAAGACAAATTCTAAAGAGGGTTATTCAATAAAATTGAACATGCTCTTTTATTGATTAAAGCAATCAGGACGTGTGTGGCATAACTGTCTTATTGAGTACTTATGAAAAGAAGGATATACAAATGATCCTATTTGTTCTTGTATTTATATGAAAAGATCCAAAAATGAATTTGCCATAATTATTATTTATGTAGATGACATAAACATCGTTGGAACTCCTAATGAGCTCACAAAGGCAATTGATTACTCAAAGAAGAATTTGAGATGAATGATCTTTGAAGGGCAAAGTCTTATTTGAAATTAGAAATCGAGTATTTAAATAAATGTGTTTTTTTATACGTCAAGAGGCTTATATAATTAAGGTGCTTAAAATGTTCTAAATGGACAAGTCATATCCATTATGCACTTCAATAGTTGTGAGGTCGTTAGATGTTGATAAAAACTCTTCTTAGACCTCAAGAAAATGTTGAAGATCTTCTTGGTCCAGAAGCACCATATCTTAGTGTCATAGAAACACTAATGTATCTTGCTAATTATACTCGATCTAATATTGCATTTGCTATAAATTTGTTAAGCAAGATACAGTTCTTCAACTACAAGAAGAAAATGGTTTGGAGTAAAACATATACTTCATTACTTTAAGGGTACTATGAATATGACCTTATTCCATCCAAATGATTCAGATTCAGACCAATGGGTTATGCATATACATGTTATTTTACATATTCTCACAATGTCACAATGGTTGATCACAAACAAGATGTTTGTTCACATGTGGTAGCACAATGGTTTCATGAAGGTATATGAAACAAACCATAGTAGCAACATCGTCTAATCATACAAAATTACGACGAAAGTTGTGAATATGTTTGGTTAAGGTCTATAATTCAACATGTGCAAGAAACTTGTGACTATCCCCGACAAAGATGGAATCAACAACCATATATGAAGACAATAGTGTATTGTTCAATTGAAAGGATGATATAGATATCCAAAAATTCATTCATGTGAAAATATGACAGGTCTATGTATGAAGTTTTTGCCAAGAAAAACTTTTGAGCAAATGATTCACAAGTTCAGACTTCGCCACCTTAATGATGTAAGTTTACATGAGGGGGAGAAATAGAATATGTGATGAACAATATTATATTAAAGAATACAGAATGTTGTACTCTTTTTCCTTCACTAGATTTTTTTATCCCAAAGGGTTTTTCCTAGTAAGGTTTTAACGAGGCACATTCTTTTATCAATGGACACTCAAGGGGGAGTGTTATGAATTAATGATTGTCCATTGATTTGAACATTTACTCATATGATTGATACTCATATGATTCATTACTCTTTATGTAAATATTTGTATTAACTACGTTGATTTGTTTCCTTTATGAAGTACATGTTGTATCTATAAATAGGACTCTTCCTATCAATAATAGAATACATATGAATTGCTCCCTATTCTCTGTTTCTTCTCAATTATTTATTATTCCTCTTTGTTATTCGCTTTATTTCATAACAGTTAAAATGTTTTTAAAAGTTAATAGTCAATGGTTAATAGTTTATTGATAGTTAAATAACCAATATATGTTACAACATGTACTAAAATTTATTTTACCGAAAATCATCAATAATGAATAATATGAACACTTAAAATCAATTTGCAGACATAGTTATAACACTTTTCATGGTATAAACAATTCTGACAAAGCACTCCAACAGATCGCCATGTTTTGCATGCGTATTGTTTAAGCTACAATGTGTTATATTTAAACTATAATTCATACCAACAGTTAGACTTCAAATATGTGCAGATTGTAACTTAAACAAAGTGAATGTCTGAAGCTCATTAATGAGGTTTGTGCAAATATTAACATGTATTGGAATCAATAGTCACTTAAACAACCTTTTTCTTTTACAAAAGAAAAAGGTTGTAACTATTGTTTCAAAATAAAAGTAAAAATATTCTCACAGTTTTGAAATTGTTGGTCTTCGGTTGCAAAGTCTAAACTAAATATTGTTGTAAAAACGGTGGTTTAATATATTGCAAAATATATGACCGTTGTGTTGCTCATTACTTTTTAAGGTTTTGGCCATTATTGGTGTAACTGTTCTGATTTGGTATTTATATCAACATCAATTTTTCTTACCATTGATATCTTTTCAACCCCTTTCTCCACTATAAATAAGTGTCTTATGCTTCCTCCTAAGACACACCTTCAAACTCTTCTTTCTTCCACTACAAAAAAATATCTATTACCGACAGGTGGAATTCGTCAGAACAGGATATTATCCGTCGGTAAACTTATTTTTTGACGGATTAACGATGAACAACAATTTGTCTGTAAATATGGTGTAGGTAATACTTACCGACGGATATAACCGTCATTAATTACCAACGATCATAATCCGTTGATAATTACTAACGAAAAAATCCTTCAGTAATTATCGACGGATCATGGCCTTCGGAAATTATCGACGGATATATTCGTCGGTAATGTGATGCAAAAGACGTGTAATTTTCTGACAGATTTGGCGATGACATTATCCGTCAATATTGTCACTAATATTTTTGGGTGCATTTTGCAGTTCCAACTTCACCAATTCAGATAATTATCAGACCTGTAGTCTCACAGATACAATCAAACTTTCCAATATCATATATAACTCTCACAGATACAATCAAACCTACCAATATCATATATAACTCTAACCAAGTAATCCAAACAACCATTATACAATATTATATATGTTTGCATACACCACACAAACATCAATGTTCTAAAATGTCTGGATATAAAATATAAAACAATTTAAACATCCATCAGTCACAATGTACAGTGTGTTCTTTAAGTAATGTAACAACACATAACAAACTAAATATAGAAAGAAGTCTTAATAGTCTACATAATCATTGGAATGATTTTCTTCAGCTTTAGGGTCTTCTTGCTATTAGGACTATGGCTAGACTGTGGTGGGTTGGACTGGAGTGGGTTGGACTGGAGTGGGCTAGATTGGAGTGGGTTGTTGTTGGGCAGTGTTGGATTGGACTGTTGTTCTTGAAGACGAGCATGAGCATCAGGAGGAAGAAAGGCCATGACTAGATTTTGGAGGTTGTGAAAATCTCAGTTCAAATTTTGATAAGCCTGATCACGCTCCTGTAGTCGCTAAATTGATCATTATAGTGACTAATTATTTTTAGTAACTAAAATTGATTTCTAATTGAGGATTTTCTTGTAGTGTACGCATTGTAGCTTAAATAATAAGCATGCAAAACATGATGATCTGTTGGAGTGCTTTGTCAGAATTATTTATACCATAAAAACTGTTATAACTATGTCTACAAATTGATTTAAGTGTTCTTATTATTCATTATTGATGATTTTTGCAAAATAAATTTTACTACATGTTGTAACATATATATGTAACATATAGGGGTTTTTCAATTATCAATAAACTATTAACCATTAACTATTAACCACTAACTATTAACTATTAAAAATATTTTAACTTTTATTATTATTATTATTAAAAATATTTGAATCTGGATTCAAATTTTAAATATTTAAAATTTAAAATTTAAAATTTTTAATATATAAAGAAACAAGTAAAGACATTAACTAAATAGATTTATAATCGTAAATAAGGGAATTAAATAAATAAAATTTAATCTTCTATTTGTTGAAAAATGTGGATGGTTTCAAAAATATGTTCGATCAACATGCTATTAAAAATATTAGACAAACCTTTCGGTTGCAATGAATTTATTTTAATTATTTTTCAAAAGTAATTATTTTAAACAACTGAATATACCAATCATCGCAGGTCTTCTACCATTATTTTGAGAGTGTCAATATTTTGGTTGAATTACTCTTTTAGTCTATATTTTCATCCAATAATATCAAGTTGGTCCTCTAGTTTGGTTTTATTCTCAATTTTGTTCCGATTTTTAAAAAAATTAATGTAATTTGATCATTTTCGTTAAATTTCTTGAAGTAGAGCAATAATTTTTCATCAAAATGTATACTAGGATTATGTCAATTACACCAACAAAGAAAACCATCTTTATTCACAACTTCAATTTTGATGGAAAAATCTTGATCCGATTCAAGAAATTTAACAAAAAGAAAATCATTTTTTTCAAAAAATTGGAACCAAATTAAGACTAAAAAAAATTGGAGAACTAACTTGATATTTTTGAACAAAAATAACAACCAAAAGAGTAATTGCAAACTTTTTATATAAATTAATAAAATCATTGTATATACTTTTTTTATGACAATAAAAAATGATAAAATTATAATTATTGTTAGTATTATAAAATTAAATATAAATAATTTTTATAATTTTGCTATAATTAATTTTCATTTATAATGATTAAGTTTAAAAAAATAATTAAATAAAAAAAATAGTTAAATTAAACAAATGATCACTTAAAAGATGATCTTAATAAAATAATTTTTTTTATTTAAAAAGTATTTAAAAGGTAAAATTAAAAAATAGATGTGGACAAAAAAAACTTTTCCTTATATATAATTGTAGATGTATAAATAATTTTTAGAATATCAAATTCATAAACCACATTAAAAATATGAATTTTAAAAAAATAATATTATATATTAATTAATATAAATATAAACAAATTTGGAGTCATGGCCCTTGGTCACAACAAATGTAAGGCCCACTATTTTCTCCAATTTTATTCTACCCTAATTGGGTTGCCCAAATTAGTTGGGCCTAGGGTTGGTCCAAAGGGAAACCAGACCTTAATCTGTCCTAACACTCTCATTCCCAACTCATTTCAGAAAAACAGATATCTCCTACTCCTAGAGCAGCTGCAACTTTCTACTAAGGTTTTGGATCTCATTCATTCCTCAAGTTCATTCAACCATTTTCTACTCAAGTAAGTTGATGCTCTAACCGTACCTTCATTGTTCTGGCTTTATGGTCATGATTCTAGTTAGGGTTTCACCCTAGTAACCCTTTTTGAACCTGTCCTACCTTTTTCCAATTCGTAAATCTGCTTCGAGGTCCGTCGTACTTACTAGCTTGGGGTCAGGGTATTCTTCTAGCTATTTCCAGGTAAGGGAAGCTAGGGTTTGCTTGTGTACTTTGATTTTTCGGTTGTCCTACTGTTATTTTTACGATTTTATGGTTGGTGTGATTTTGTGAATGGATGGAATGCCTTGGTATGTTGGCTTGGATTCCTATGTGTGGCTGTGCAGGGAAACAGTGGTGAGAAAGTGACGCTCTCGCCCAAGCGAGCATGTCTCGCCCAGGCGAGACTTGCAGAAACAAGCCAGGTGCACATTCGAGCTCTCGCTCAGGCGGAGAGCTCTTGTTTGAGCGAGGCAATGTCTCGCTCAAGCGAGAAGGGCTCGCCTCAGCGAGATCGCGTGGAGACCTTGGCTTATCGTTATAGTTTCAACCCAGGAGAGGGGCCTCACTTTTGGGCGAGGGGTGGTCTTGCTCAGGCGAGGAGGGCTCGCCTAAGCGAGATCGCATGGAGACCTTGGCTTGTTGCTATAGTTTCAGCCCAAGCGAAGGGCCTCACTTTTGGGCAAGGGGTGGTCTCGCTTAGGCGAGGAGGGCTCGCCTAAGTGAGAACTTGCGTAATCAGTGATCCTTACTATTGGCTGTCTCACCTAAGCGAGAGCCTGTCGCTTGAGCGAAAGGACCCTTTCGCTTGAGCGACGGTTCCTGGCTTGAGCGAGACTGACGCAAGTGTTTGTTTAGTGCATGTTCTGTCTCATGTTTTTGATGGGTGATTTACTATATGGTTTTATTATCCTGTTAAAGCATGAATGGGTTAAGTATGCATTTGTTAATTGAATTATGGTTTAGAAATGATAGGTTTGAGAAGATCTCGGTATGTAACTTGAATGGGATGGTTGGTTATAAAAGTGACATGGGCTTTGGCATGAACTTGAGATATGATATAATTGGATGGAATATATTATCAGCATGGTTATGGCATGATAAAGGATTTGATGTGTTTATTAGAAATCTGATTTGTATGTGGTTAGGGCGTAATTCCTTGAAATCTCTAGGTGAGATTTCAGGGTGGTGCCTCAGTTGGTCGGGACGTAATTCCATGACCCCTGTTAGTGGGAGTTCATGGTAGTGCCCCATCTATATAATTTAGTAAGGATTCAAGATAAGGTTGCATCTTGACGCTCTAAGGAGTCAGTTAGTCTCATATAGAGTGGACTGACCCCTGTGATGAGAGTAGTAGGAGGCCTCAAATTAATTAAGGGCTAACCTTTTGTGGGGGGATTGAGACATTGTAACACAAAGCTCGGGGGTGAGCAAGGAATTCCACCACAAGTGCAAGCATTCACTGAATCCGACTAAATTATACGTATTCAGATAAATGGTGTCGAGTCTTAGTGTATTGTTTGGAAGGTCATAACATGCTTGGATGATGTATGCATAATTGACTATGAAAGTGTATTTGATTGCATGATAAAACTATTTTCGGCTCGAGCTTACCCTTTTTGCTTATTTGGTTGCTTTGTATGTGATTCTTCTCCATTTGCGATGATCATCAATTTATTGATGTGAGCAGATGCGAGAGGTACTCGAGGTCAACAGGGAGGTGATGGTTCCGCTGTGTAGCCCATTTGGGCTGGATTCTACTGCCTTGGGCTTTCTTATAGGGTTGTGGCCCATGTACTATTTTGTCCTTTAGTACTTTAATAACTACTGTCAAGTTCTTGTATTATACTTTGTATCTGGGATCGTGGTGTGCCTTGGTTTCTTGTAGCTTTTTTCTGAATATTGTAAGGAGTAGTAGTTATACTCAGAATTTATTTCTTGTCCTCTATCTGTGTGACATTTCATTTAAATTAAGGATATTATTTAAATAGGATGTTACAACAAAGATCCGTCGATAACTAAAGTATACAACATAACAATAAAAATTAGTACTTTAATTATAAAAAAATATTGTAGAAATTCTAATAATATTTAAAATAAAAACAATTATTATAATGAGAAAATAATCCTTAATGAAATAAACGCATAAATACCGATTATTATAAGTAATATTAACTTAATAAAATTATTATTATTATATTTCAATTCAGATTCAAATTTTAAAAATGTGAAATTTGAAATAATTAAAAATTTAATTAAAGCATTAAATAAGTAGAATTTATTGTTGTAAATAAGTGAATAATAAAAAAATTAAATAAAAAATTTACTCTTTTATTTGGTTTAAAATATGAGTGAGCTTTTTATTATTAAAAATATTAGAATTTATATTCAAATTTTAAATAATTGTAATAAATAAAAAAGTAATTAAAGACATTAATAAGTAAATTTTTTATTGTAAATAAAGGAATAATCAAAGAAATTAAATAAAAAATTTAATCTTTTGGTCGTCCATATTTCGGTTTTCAATAAATTTATTTTTATTTTGAAGAAGTAATTATTTTAAATAAGTAAATAAACAAATAATTAAAATAAAAAATATAATAATAGTAATTAGTACTTTACTTAACAAATAAATAATGAAATATTAGTATTGATTAATATAATTTATAACAAAATATTTTAATTTGTATTTGTATTTAAAACATTTAAAATAAATAAGTAAAAGAATAATTAAAGTTATTAACTAAATAAAGGCTTAACTAAAGTTTTAACTAAATTTATAAAATATACGTAGTTTATAGTATTCCGATATATATAGTATATATAGTTTTACAATATCTATATAGAGATGTCAAAATGAGTTTCAACCTATGAGCCAACTCGGCTCACCACGGGTTTGAGCTGGGTTAGGTTGAGAAAAATTCAATTTTTTCAAAAGTGTGTTGAATTCAACCCGATTCAGTTATTCGAGCCGGGTTGGAGGTGGGTTGACCCACTTAACCCATCAACATTTTTTTTATAATTTTTTTTAATTTTTTTAATAATTATTTACTACTCCTAATTATATAGGTTCATAATTTCATATTTTTAAATTCTAGAATGTCACTCAATAATATTTGAATACTTTGAATGTTTAATTAATTTGATTGTCAAATTATATACTTTGATACTTTAATCTTTAACTATAATCTTCATAGTAAATACACAAGCAACATTCTAATAAACATTTTTTTCTAAATTAGCATGAAAAGAATGTGTAGTTTTTTTATTGATATTTTGTTGAATAGCATGACAGAAATTGTGTAATATTAGTCATGTTTTCTTGGATTATATGATACTTTCTTGGAAACAATTCATCACATATTGGTGGTGAGCATGATGAAGACATTGATTCTTGATTTTACTGTGATTCTCATCTCATGGGTTGCTAAAAAAATTATTTAGGTATTTGAATACTTCAAAATAAATAAATAAATATTTTTTTAAGTGAGTTAGCTCACCAACCCACTTAACCCACCAACCCGTGGTGGGTTGAGCCGGGTTGTAAAATTTTTGGCTCACCATAAAGTGAGCCGGGTTGCACTCAAAAAGGTTTTACGTAGCATGACTTCAAATTCTTTTGAAATATTTACTCAACAAATGTTAACATAATAACATTATTAAATAAGTAATTAGTATATAATTACATATTACATAAATTTTTAAAATATGCCTTCTCTTAATACTTCATAATTTTTGTACACGACTTCTCTATTAGTGTGGTAGTATCCATGTGAAAAGCCTACTTGATTTGTGAGCTAGAATCTTGTGGAAAAAAAAAAGTAGTCGAATCTATTTCATCAATTACACAAAGGTTCATCTTATACCTGAAAAAAAAAAACAGGTCAAACCATATATGCAAATAAGTGGGACACAATAAACAAGTAAGTGGGGAGCTACGTATTAATTTTCATACAATTTTTTTAAAATTTTCTAATCAATATTTTTTTCTCATCAAATTGGATGTACTTCTTATGTACCACAAATTTGATTATAAGTTACACAAATCAATACTTCAAAAAAAATTATTTAGGTATTTGAATACTTCAAAATAAATAAATAAATATTTTTTTAAGTGAGTTAGCTCACCAACCCACTTAACCCACCAACCCGTAGTGGGTTGAGCCGGGTTGTAAAATTTTTGGCTCACCATAAAGTGAGTCGGGTTGGGTTCACTCATTTTCAACCTGGCTTGTGATGAGCCAACCCGTGTGAACCGAGTTGGCTCACTTTGACATGTTTATATCTATATTGTGACGAAAAAAATATGAGGGGATACTGTGTACTTTTGGTAATTAAAATTTACACTACCAAACTATAATATTCAACAATAACAGAAAACTCAACCGTCTGAAAAAATTATCTTTGCAGATAAAAATATAAGAAATAGAATGTTTTTCTGTAGCATAAATTTAATATTGACACCCTAAAATTTTGTCAACTACTAATCTACCACCAAATAACAATTAATTTGTCAGCAAGATTTCAAAATAAATCTAAATTGTTCCAAAATATAGAAATACATAAATTGTTTTACAACATTAAAGGCTACATGAGGTACTCAAATGCTATATCACTCACTTTTCCCTTTAATATTTTTCCTTAAAGGCTTTTTGAGCAACTTATCAAGATCTTGTAAAATATTACCACATAATCTTTTAAGATAAATGGGTGGAATTAGTCATCAAGTAAATACCGATTACGAAATTAGCACTTAAGAAAAGATACTTGATTGATTAGAGAACTTAATAAATCCTAAAAAAAAAACAAAATTAGTACATAAAATATAGGTTAGATGTACACAAAATATAGGTTATAATTCCTTATGTGTACATCTGCAACAACATCTCATTGCACATTTTTCCCTGATTTTGTTCTCAATGGTACACATCTCATCAAGTTCTTCATTATATAGCAAAGCAAATCCTCCAAAATTACTATTAGCCATTCATATTGATCTAGAATTTAGTTATCAATCCCTTCAATCCACCATCAATAAACTTTTGTATGATGGTTTCATGAATTCAAATTTTATTGCACTCAAAAAGGTTTTACGTAGCATGACTTCAAATTCTTTTGAAATATTTACTCAACAAATGTTAACATAATAACATTATTAAATAAGTAATTAGTATATAATTACATATTACATAAATTTTTAAAATATGCCTTCTCTTAATACTTCATAATTTTTGTACACGACTTCTCTATTAGTGTGGTAGTATCCATGTGAAAAGCCTACTTGATTTGTGAGCTAGAATCTTGTGGAAAAAAAAATAGTCGAATCTATTTCATCAATTACACAAAGGTTCATCTTATACCTGAAAAAAAAAACAGGTCAAACCATATATGCAAATAAGTGGGACACAATAAACAAGTAAGTGGGGAGCTACGTATTAATTTTCATACAATTTTTCTAAAATTTTCTAATCAATATTGTTTTCTCATCAAATTGGATGTACTTCTTATGTACCACAAATTTGATTATAAGTTACACAAATCAACCCTTATTGCTTGCATTAGGTGATTTTTGAAAAAAAAAAGTCAAATCATATTTGCAACATGAGTGGGAACAATGAAAAAGTGAGTGAGAAACTACATATTGTTAGGAAGAAGGCAAAAAGGAAAGAATACATGAGAGAAAAATAGGCACAGAGAATTTAACGTGGTTCGGCATACAATGTGTATGCCTACGTCCACGACTACACTAGGAAGTATTTTTATTTTTGGTGTATCTCAAAGATTTACATAGGGTCTCTTATATAGTAAAATAGAGAACCACATCTCATAATTCTAATCGATGTGGGACTAAATCAAGCACCATAATACTAACAATTCTCCTAGTCGGGGTTTGATTTACATTACCACCTAGTGTAGTGCCTTCATCATCAATTTTCTCAAAGGCTACTTGAGGCAATGCAAAGACAAGTCTTCAACATATCAGCTGGATTCTCTACACTTGCAATCTTCAACAAAAACACCTCTTTATCAATTATCAAGTTTTTGATAAAATGATACTTCAATTCAATGTGCTTGCATCTGGAATAAAGAATTGGATGTTTAGCAAGACAAATGGCCATTTGACTGTCACTGAACAATGGAGAGCCATCTTGTTGTTTTCCTAATTCTTTTAGAAGGTTCTTCAACCATATCATCTCCTTTGCTGCTTCTGAGATAGCTACATACTCAGCTTCAGTGGTTGAAAGGGAGACTCTTTCTTGAAGTTTGGACTTCCAACTGATAGTTGTGCCATCCAACGTAAAAATATAGTGTGTTGTGCTCTTTCTACCATCCAAATCACCTCCCAAATCTGCATAAGAAAACTCCTGTAAAGTGAGATTACTTCTTCTAAAAGACAAATGCATCTTTGAAGTGCCCTTCAAATATCTCAATATCCACTTCACGCCTTCCCAATGCTCCTTTCCGGGATTTTATAGAAACCTGCTCACAACTCCCACTGCATGTGCTATATCAGGTCTGGTGCAAACCATACCATACATATGGCACTTTAGACATGTGACTTTCTTCTTCCTCTGTCTAAGAAGATTGCCTTTTTTAGAACTTTAAGTGAGTTCCGAAAGGTGTATTTCTGGTTTTAGCATTTCCAACATTAAACCTGCTAAGCAATTTTTTCTATATATTTTTCCTGAGATAAGTTCAGAATACCTTCAGATCTATCCCTGGAAATTCTCATTCCAAGAATTTGCTTGGCTGGACCAAGATCCTTCATTTCAAAATTTTCTGACAATTGTATCTTCAACCATATTAGCACCAACAATCAACATGTCGTCAACATACAAGGCAAGAATGATATAAATGTTAACATATTTCTTCACATAACAGCAATGATCTTCACATTTGTGAAATCCTGAGTTTCTTATAAACTCATTAAACTTCTTGTACCATTATCTTGGTGCTTGTTTCAATCTATACAATTTTTTATGAAGCTTGCATATAAGATTCTCGTTGCCTTGTACTTCAAAACCTTTTAGTTGTGCCATAAAGATTTCTTCCTCAAGATCTCCATGTAGAAATGCGGTTTTCACATCTAACTACTCTAGATGAAGATTTTCTGCAGCTACTATACTCAAGATAACTCTGATGGTAGTCATCTTCACAATAGGAGAGAAAATTTCAGTGAAGTCAATTCACTGTCTCTGTTGGAACCCTTTCACTACGAGTCTAGCCTTATATCGCTTGCTGCCATTTGGTTCTTCTTTTAACCGATAGATCGAACTGTTTTACAAAACCTTTTTTCCTTCTGAAAACTTGGTTAAAGACCATGTCTTATTCTTCTGAAGAGACTTTATCTCATCTTCCATTACTAGCTCTCACTTAATAGATTCATCTCCCTATATAGCCTCAGTAACATGCTCTGGCTCACCAGCATCAGTCAACAACAAGTAATGCAATGAAGGAGAATGCCTTTGTGGTGCTACAATTGTTTTGCTAGACCTTCTAGTTGGTAATGCAGGAGTTACCGACTCTACTATGTGTTCAGGTTCTGACCCAGACTCTGACTTAGGCTCTGACTCAGGCTCTACTTTTGTATTCTGCCTTTTGTTGAATACATGGCTTTCTAAAATTTCTTCTAACGATACCTACTATGGCTGTTTATTTGCATTTGCAAATTCTGGAGTCTTGTCCTTATAGAACATGTTTTCATTAAAAGTAACATTTCGACTTATGATAATTTTCTTATTTTGGTGATCCCAAAACTTGTAGCCATACATGTTAGATCCATAACCAATGAAATATCATCGCTTTGCCTTAGGGTCCAATTTATCTCTAGTATTAGAGTTCAACAAAATATATGAAGCACAACCAAAAACTTTCAAATGTGAAAGGTTTACCTCATTTCCAAACCACACTTCTTCAGGTAACTGATAGCCTAAAGGAACTGATGGTCCTCTATTTAGGAGATAGGCTATTGTGCTTATTGCATCTGCCCAAAATACCTTGGGTAATCCTGAACAGATTCTCATACATCTTGCTCTCTCATTCAAGGTTCTGTTCATTCTTTTTGCCACATTATTTTGTTCTGGTATTCCTGGAACCGTCTTGATCATTTTGATCCTGTTCTCTGAAAAAAATTCCTTGAATTGACTACTATCATATTCTCCACCAGTATCAGACTTCAAACATTTAATCTTTAAACCTGTTTGAGTCTCAACCCCCTTTTTCCACCTTTTGAACACAGAAAACACATCAGATTTATTCTTAAGAAAATAAACCCATACCTTTCTTGTAGAGTCACCAATGAAGGTTACGTAATACTGTGAACCTCCAAGGGATTTCATTGGAGCTGGCCCTAAACATCTGTATGCACTAGTTCTAGTCTTTCAACTTTAGACGACTTACTTGTTATGGAGAAGCTAACCTTTTTCTGCTATCCAAAGATACAATGTTCGCAAGGTCCAATGTCAACATGCTTCAAGTTAGGTATTTTACCTTTTGAGACCATGAACTTCATTCCTTTCTCACTCATATGCCCAAGCCTCTGATGCCACAAAGAGGAACTATTGCCAACTTCTGCAACTAATATCATATCCTCATCTTCAATCATGTAAAGAGATCATTGCTTCTTTCCACGAGCAACAACGAAATTACCTTTCATTACCGTCCAATGTCCATCTCCAAAGGTGGTGTAATGCCCCTCATCATCCAACTGCCTTATAAATATTAAGTTTCTCTTTAAGGCAGGAATATGCTTGACATTATTCAAAGTCCACACACTTCCATTAGGGGTTCTGATATTGATATCACCTCTTCCTATAATATCAAGAGATTTTTCATCTGCAAGGTAGACCCTTCCCAAACTTTCCTAGAACATAGTTAGATAATAATTCTAAGTAAGGTGTAGTATGAAATGACGCACCTGAGTGTATAATCCATAAGTCAATAGAACTATCTAGACTACATAATAGTGCATCTTCAATTTCATCAAGTGTTGCATTTGTTGATTGATCATCATCTTGCTTCTTGTTATTGTTCTTCCTTGGAGTCCTACATTGATTTGTAGAGTGGCCTTTTTTTCTGACAATTCCAACAAATGATATCATTCCGAAATTTTGGTTGTGATTTCCCTCTAGACTTTGATATGCCTCGACGTTGATTACGACCTTTCTGGCTACTTCTTCCTCTAGTTTCAGTACTCAATGCTGAACCAGAACTAGAACTGAAAGATTCCCCTGAACTTTTCCTGCAAACATCTTTGCTTAAGATCAAGTCACGGATGTTATCAAGCTTCAACTTACTATTACTTGCAGAATTACTAACTACAGTAACAATTGCACTCCAACTTTTCGGAAGAGATGATAATAAAATTAATGCTTTCACCTCATCATCAAATGTTATCTACATTGATGTCAATTGCACAACAATTGTATTAAATTCACTAATATGATTAGTAATCGAGTTACCTTCACCCATTTTTAGGTTGACTAGACTGCGAATCAAATACACTTTATTGGCTGCAGATGGCTTCTCATACATATATGACAATGTCGTCATCAAATCTATGGTTGTGTTCTCGTTCATGATGTTGAACGCAACATTCTTGGCTAATGTCAACCGGATCACACCGAGTGTCTCTGATCTAACAAACCCATTTTGTCTGCTCCATGTCGGTTGGCTTCTGCCCTGTTAAGGGTCGATACAACTTCTTCTAATATAGGTAGTCCTCTATCTGCATCTTCCAGAACCCGAAGTCACTACCATCAAACTTCTCAATCCTCATCGTCCCTTCTTTTATTGCCATTGATCTTATTGCTTTTGAAGAAAGCTCTTGCTGCCTTTGACGAAACCTCCTACTGCCTTTGACCAAAAGCTCTTGCTGCCTTTGACCACAGCTCCTGCTGCCTTTGACCAAAGCTCCTACTACTTTTGACCAAAGCTCCCACTACTTCTCTAAACTGAGATTCCCAAGAAGAAAAATAGAAACCAAATCTTTTCTGATGTGGAAGATCAAAAAATACTACAACCACAGAGCATAGGTTCAGCGTACAATGTGTATGCCTACGTCCACGACTATAGTAGGGAGTATTTTTATTTCTGGTGTATCTTAAAGCTTTACATAGGGTTTCTTATATAGTAAAATAGAGAACTACATCTCACAATTCTAAGCGATATGGGACTAAATCAAGCACCATAATACTAACACATATTACTTTTTGTACAATTTTTTAATCTTAATAATCAGTCTTTTGTTTGTTATCCAATGGGATATACTTCTTATTTACCACAAATTTGATTACAAGTCACAATAATTAACCCTTATTGCTTGCATTGAATGACTGGCTTAGAAAAAAGATATGCCAAACTGATATGCAAATAAGTGGGGTGCAATGAACAAATTAGTGGGGAGCTACGTGATACTTTTCGTACAATTTTTTAAAATTTACTAATCAATCTTTTTTTGTCATCCAATGAGATGTACTTCTTATGTAGCACGAATTTGATTATATATGTTACACAAATCAACCATTATTGCTTGCATTGGTTGATTGACTTGAAAAAAAGAAGGTCAAATATGATATGCAACATAAGTGAGAATAATGAGCAATTGAGTGGGAAACTGCATAATACTTTTTGTACAATTTTTTAAAACTTATTAATCAATCTTTTGTTTGTTATCTAATAAGATATAACTGACATTCAATAGCTTTTTGTTCATCTTTTAATATGTGAATTGCTTAGTCCTGGTTTAATCATAACAGTTTCCTAGTCTGTGATCATTTTAATTGCTTGACAATGGGATTTTACTTTTGAATTAGTTAGCTAAACATCTATAGGATTCCTTGTGTTCTTTCTTCAATTTAATTTACGGGTGAGTTAGTGTTTCTTTTTAGTTTTGGGGTTAAAAAAAGATAGTCTAGTCTTGTCATATTTGATGTGTAATGCTTTGAAAAAACTTATGGCATATAATTCTTCGTATTAATAGAAATAGGTGGTCCATCTACATGATGTTTGATCTTATCAATATGTAAATATTAGTCCTGTGTACCTAAGATTGATGGAAAAGATATTTCCTGAATCTTCTACTTTCCCCACTGCAACTAAATCTTTTAGTGAAGCCGTACATACTCGTTTTATTTGTATGCCAATAGAAGACTATTTAAAGATCAAGAAGCAAGGTTGGATGACATGGATCTGTTTTTATGTTGGGCTTTAATCAAAAAATATATATTCTTATTAGGAAGAACTGCTAGATTTTAGTCCAAAAAAACGGTTGTTGCCCTTGGGTTCTTTAAATTTGACATGATAAATGTCATTAAGCTGGATTTTTTAGTTTACTTCTATAAAATAATATTTGTCACCTATTTATGAATCATATTGTTCGAAGTTCATGCATATTGAGTAGAATTGCCTGGGGTTGGCATCTTTTGTAAGTTCCAAGTTTATATAAAACCATATTGTTTTTCCATACATAAAAAGAATAAAATAAATACCATACAACCTTTTTGTGAGGGTTTCTCTATAATATTGTTTGTTTTAGGTGCTTTTATGTTTAATTATGTGTAGGTTTATTCCTTATTTCTATTGGCAGTCTGAGTTGAGTGGATACCTTTTCTTCATGGCTGCAAATATGCTTTCAATGAAATGGCGGATTTGAGTTCTTTCAATAAATTTAAGAGAGGGCGTAAGGGAATGCCAATATCTTGTCCCATTTTAGTGAAGTTTTGATAACGTTGTCGTTGATGCGATCAAATTAATACTGTTTATTTATAATAATTTCAGTATTATTAAGAAAATAGTCAACAAAATAGAAAGAGTAAAGTAACCCAAAGTCGTCTCCCAACGATTACGGAATTGATTTTTAACAAATTAGTTCTTATAAAACTATACAAAAGAGTTAGTCAAATAAAATAATAAAAATATGAGGGATAAAGATAAAAAGATAAAATAAGATAGAAACAATAGTAAAGAAAATAGATTGATTTCATTGCTTTTTCAAAATAGATTGATCATCGGTTATCTAAATATTATTGTTCAATTAATTATTGTTGTAGATTTACAAATTAATCAATGTAAAGTCTCAATTAATTTGTTGGCGTTCTCACTTTTAACCAAAGTACAATCTCAATTAAAAGTGAGAACTTTTAGATTATCCACAGTAAGTTCAACCAAAGTACAGTCTCAATCAAATTTTACTATGCCTAATCATGTCTATTTTTTTTATCTCCTCACCAAATAAAAATCTTAATTAATCAAAGTAAAGTCTCAATTAATTTTCGTTGGAGTAAATACCTTTAATCAAAATAAAGTCTCAATTATTGGTAAAAACTCATTCAATCACATGAAAGTTTCTAAATAAAATCAAAGTAAAGTCTCAATTAAATTTAAAAGCCCTTGGACTCATATGATCAACATGCATATAGATTTAAAATCATTACTTCTTATTACGTGATTCAAAGATAAAAGACATAGAT
The DNA here is from genome assembly GCF_037176805.1 of Vigna unguiculata. Taxonomy (NCBI): domain Eukaryota; kingdom Viridiplantae; phylum Streptophyta; class Magnoliopsida; order Fabales; family Fabaceae; genus Vigna; species Vigna unguiculata. The sequence goes on from NC_140802.1 coordinate 25,424,818, forward strand.
GAATTAAAACATCAACAATAATAAAAAGAACAAAGAAATTTTTTCATTCTAACCTCAGAATCAATAATGAAATTACAATGGAATCAACCCAAGAAGTTTAGCAATCCATAGAATGCGAAAGTAAAATAAAAATATAAGAATGGAGAGAAAGGAAACGAAATTAGGCCCCCCTAAGGGTTCCAAAACTCCAAAGTCCCGAGCTTGTCCTTTCTACTTTCCCTTGGTCTCTTTATATAGAACTTGGATTGGGCTTTTCTATTGCTAAAATATCTCAAATATCTTTTAAAATAAATATAAAGACAAATATTTAAAAATATTTGAAGAGATATAAACTATTTGACAAATATAGTTGGATGATAATATCAATATCTAATATAATTTAATTAATTAATTAATTAAAGATATATGATAAATTATCACCAATTAATATTTGTATTAATTTTCCAAATCAGCCCTTCACAATCTCCTTAAATTATCTTCTAAATAATCCAATATCTTCAAGATATATTTGTTTATTGTGGAACTAAAAAGATTCAAGAAGATCTTGTCATATTTAAAAAGATTTGGTAGTTATTATCTTTTAATATTCTGACATAATTAAATAAGATAATTATTGAAAAATATCAAATAAAATATCTAAAGATATATTTTTTCCAAATTATCTTCTATCATAAAGATAAAGAAAACTGCAAGGTCCAATTTTTTGTTGCTCTCTTCTTGGTTTAGCCAAACTTCTTCACTTTTTCAAGCTTTTCTTGTTGTCTTCATGCAATGCTTGACTTGAATTTTTGTGATTTTGATAATTTCTTATTCTTGGATTTATCTTTAAGGTGTCCTGAAGCTTTAAGCAATTTTTTCAACACCTCCATGAGTTCAACTTAGCTGCAACTGCACTAACACACCTCAAAATATCCAAAGAACATTTATGCAACTAAAAAGCTATTTTTAACATGTTTTTGTATCTCATGCTCAATAAACCCAATTATAGGAAATCCCAATTAAATCAATCTTTAAGCACACAAATTCAATTAAATAACCAGAATTAAACATTAAATGAGGGCAAAAATACGCACTCATCAAGTTTGTTTATTAAATAAGTTTTTTCCGTTCAAAATTTTGATTGAACTATAATTGTGTCCTTTAAGACCACCAAATGCTTCTTACAAATGTACTTATCTTGTTATTTCTATATTTCAAATCTTGCCTAGTTTAGAATTTGTGATGAATCTCTCGGTTTTCAACTTCCAACTCCATCAATTTTCTCATTTCCAAAACCATATGTAATGTTAACTATACTACACCTAGGCGGCCTAACCTAACTACAACCATGAGATCCACCTACACAGCCCCTTAAGGACGCGAACTATGATCATGTATGGCAAACAATCAATAGTAAGTGGCTTAAGCCGCCAACTTGAGCAAATAGAGTGAGAACTTGATAAACCTAACACTCTACCAACCAAGATCGTAGGGCCCTCAATAACCAAACTATGGGACCTGGACTTGGCCCAGGCCCAGCCATGGCCCAAGCCTAGCCATGGCCCAGTCAAAAGCCCAACCCACTATGTGGCCAAACATAATTAATAATCTATAAATACACATGGACCCCACGAATTAAAGGTACACATTCATTAATCCCCTAATCACGAGATTTGTCTTTCTGAGAATCCTTAGCTGACTTGAGTGTCAGAGTCTCTTCCGCAGGTAACCCCTCTCGGGTCCAAATCGGTCCAAATCAGTCTAAACCCAAAAACCAACAGATGGCACATACATACCGGAAGAAAGCTTTCTAGGGAGATTGCGGATTGAGGTAAGGTGATACTCAGTTCTGACATCTCTTATTTGTTCTCTACAAGAACATTAACTATTTGGCTTAATTTAGTTTATTTTGTTTCTAAGTGCAATATAATAATTCCTTGGTGGATAAATTTCGTTAGATATGTATATGAAACTAAGATAATTTGTTTTTCCACTAGGTTGTATGCTCTGAAGTAGACAAGGTATCATATTCTTTCCTTAATGAGACCACACAAGGTTTTTCGTTCTTTAATTTATGCATATTCGTGGTGTGATTTATATGCAATTGCAAGAGATGAAACCCCACATTTTCACTAGTGAAATCTTGTGCTTTCAGATAAGATTACAAGATTGAAAACATTATGGGTAAGGTGAATAAATTTTTGCCACATTGTTGTTATTTTTAAAAGAGTGGCGGAACTTGGAGAAAATATCTAGGATACCAAATTAGATTTTTTATATATAATTTTTTTAATTAAAAAAATTATTTTCTTTACTTAAACCATGTAATTCAAATTTTTCAATTTTTAATCTTCATAATTTATTGAATTCACATAAATGAGTATTCTAATTTTTATTTCAATTCAAGACTATTTAACTAATTCATTGTATGCAGTTGAAATTACAAAGTATTAACATTTTATAAAATTGGGTTATACTAATTTGAGAAAATATAATTAGGGTTCATGCCAATTTCATACAAAAAATTCCTAACATCATAGTTAAGGTTTATACTAATTTGAGGAAACTTAATTTGGGAGAAATATCGTAATAGAAGAATCATAAATCTAGGATATTGATTCATGAGATCGTATGAGTATGCATGATTCGTTCTTTCTGTTCTCCAATTTATTTTTACTAATCTGTCTTTCTTTTATTTCACACTTTCTTAATGACTTGCTGTGGAAAAACCTTATAATCAGCTATAGAACCTTAATCTCTTTAATCAAGTTATTAACCAAGTTCCATCAAATTAATTTTTATTTTACATTTTAAACAATAAAGATATATATAATATATATAACTTAATAAAAATAATATAACAATATAAATTTTAAATATATATATATATATATATATATATATATATAGATATAGATATATATATAAATATATATATATATATATATATATATATATATATTTATAATATATCTATATCTATATATATATATATATATATATATATATATATATATATATATATATCACACTCAAAGGCTGGAGGACTAGTGTACTGCACCTAGGCGGCCTAACAAAATCCATCCACACTTTTCATCCTTCGCTGATATGTCTTTACTGATAAAGGTCGGGGGACTAGTGTACCGCACATAGGCAGCCTCAAACAACTACACGGTAAAACCCGTCTATATAAATCCCCACAAAACATGCGAATGACTATCAGATGAATCAATCAAACAGGCGTAAGCGGCCTAGGCTGCCTACATCAGAGGATAAAACGAGAACCTGTCAACTATTCCAAACTTAAGGTATTACAGGTAAGAGCCCTAAGGTCAACAATGATCAAACTAAAGGGCCTAGGCCAGACCCAGGCCCACCTACAACCCCAAACGATGGCCTAGCCCATGACGTGGTCAAACATAATTAATAATCTATAAATATGCATAGACCTCAGCAATTAAAGGTACAAATTCAGTAATCCCTTATTCATGAGATTTGACTTTCTAAGCATCTGTTGGCTTACTTGATCGTCAGAGTCTTCTTCGCAGGTAACCCTCACGGGTCCAAGCCAAAGTACCAGCAAATAGCATATGCGAGTCGGGAGGAAGCCTACTAGAGGGATTGCGGATTGAGGTAAGGTGACATTTGTGTTTGACATCTCTTATTTGTTCTCCGCAGGAACAATTGGGACACACCATGGGGCACGAAGTAACACCTTACATATCAACCTGCACACTCTCAATGATGGTTTCCACTCGTAGCAGAGCTAGACTCACAAAACAATCCGAACCAGGTCCTACAGCGCCTGCTACCCTCACCCCGGACTTGGCTGCCATCCTGGAAGGCCAAGACAAGATGCTGGAAGAGCTCGCTGGTCTAAGAAAGCGCAGTGCCGATGAGATGGAGGCACTCAGGCAAGAAAACTCACGGTTGAGGAGGAAGATCGAGGCTGACCCCACTCAGAAGGGGAAAGCCAAGGAAGCGTCAAAAGCCCCTAAGTCTCCAACTTACCAGCCTAGTGAGGAAGAAAGTGAGTACAATCCTACCCCGCACACCTTCACCATCACTCAGCAGACATCCATTATCTCTACCCATCACACACACTTCCAACCCACCCTCCAGGACACACTACAGCACCTACCCTCGTTGCCACCCTTCCCACTACCCATATCCCACCTCACAACTTTACCTCCACTTTTCCTACCCTCGTCCACCATCCCATTCTGCCTCACTCGTTACCACCCCAACCACCCAAGCGTCGCCACCTTTTCACTGATTCCATCACCAACACCACTCTCCCTGCCCAGTGGGAACTTTTCATGTTGGACCGTTATACGGGAGAAACCGACCCCGATGAGCACCTCAAAATATACATAACCCATGTCGCCCTTTATACATCCCATGATGCCGTCTTCTGCAAAGCTTTTCCAACCACCCTCAAAGGCCCTGCCCTCGAATGGTTCACTACTCTCCCACCATATTCCATTGACTACTTTGACACCCTCTCTCACAAATTTACTACTCATTTCGCTAGCACAACTCTCTCTCTCTCTCCTTGGCATCATACAAGAACAAGATTAGATGCTGCAGACTTTCATAGACCGCTTTAGCAAGGTCGCCCTCCGCACACCCCACCTCAACCAAGAGATGATATTGCAATGTATGGCCCTCACTCTCAAGCCCGGACCGTTCACTAACAACGTCTACTTACACCCACCCGCATCCATGCATGAACTTAAGCTCCGCGCTGCCGATTACATCCGCATGGAAGAGATGCATACCCTCCACACGAAGTTCTACAACGATTACACTCCCTCCACTACTACCCCCGCCAAACCACCCTTACGGCCTGACTCCAGACCCAAGGAACCCAGACAACCATGCTTCACCAGATACGCACCGCTAAGTGTCCCCAGATCCCGCCTTCTTGATGAAGCCCTCCAAGCCGACCTCATCCCACCACCACCTCGTAAAACATCCAACCCTCCCAACGTTGGCATGACCAAATACTGCCGCTACCACCGAAACAATGGCCATACCACAGACGAATGCAAAGCACTCCAATATTAGATAGAAGAATTGGTTCGTGCTGGCCATTTCTGTCGCTTCATTCGTAGAGATGACCACCCATATCCTTTACGATCCGATCACAAACAACCCCCCCCCCCCCCCCCCCGCGATTCTCGCCGCCATCGACGCCCCATCCAACCAAGTAGCCATGACCCACAACCGGCCTGCACTGATGTTACCCCGTTTAATCCCCCACTACGCGGCACGATTAACACCATCTCTGGCGGCTTTGCTAGCGGCGGGTCCACCTCTTCAGCCAAAAAGAAACATCTCCACCAACTCTAGTCCATTAACCATATAACCCACTCCCACCACAAACGCCGAATGCCTCCCATTACCTTTTGATGAAGGATTATGTTGTTTCTTTTTAAGATTATTGAATATGGTGTGAGTTGATTAAGAAAACTAAGTGAAATCCCCACTTGACATTAAGATAGCATGCTATCTAGATGTGAAGGTTCCTTTCAAAAAGCTCAAGAGAAGAAGATGATGGATTGATTCAAAAACAAAATGGAATGGAAAGCACATAAACCATAGAAACCCAAAAAACAATAAAGGAAAAAGAAAACATAAAATGGAAAGGAAAGGAATGGTAAAAATGTGAGAAGCACGCCACTACAGGGCTAGGCTAGAAGCCATGACAACCTTGAAGATGAGTGGATGTGTGCCGCCATTTGCTATGCAAGATAAGGCTTAAAAGTATTCAATCCCTAGGGAGGAAACTCTCACAAATGGTTGAGACACAAAAGTGTTTTTACTTCAAAATGTTCAACCCTTTTACATGTCTAGGAGCACCCCTTATATAGAAGAGTTTAGGGGCCTCTAAGCAAATAAAAGATACCTAAGGATGTCTCTACAAAAACCTAACTCTAGCTTCTAGAAACTAGGTCAAATAAGGTTACAAAAATGAGAGACAAAAGAGCCAACTATGGTGTGTGCAAGGCTAATTTCGTTCTAGCACAAAAGGAGACAAATAATGTGTCTCATATGTCTCCAAAAAGTGGCCAAAGTGTGCTAAAAACAAAGGAGACCAAAGGTACATAGGTACACTTATTTTATGCCTTTTACTTTATGCTTTATGCCTTTGCTTTACTCTCTCATCCACATCATTTATGCTCCCCAATCACCATGCGCCACCTAGCATTTCTTTCTTACTCCTAATTAACCTACAAAGCAAATAAACATAGATTAGCATGTTGGCTTAAGTCAAGTCAACTATAGTTAACAAGTCAAACCTAGTCAAAGGTCAACAAGTCAACTAAAGTTGATTCAACTAAGTCAACTAAAGTTGATTCAACTAAGTCAACTTAGGGAATCAAAAATAACAAACACAAATGAAAGGGATGAAGGATTAGTGAACTTCCTTTCTAAACATGCTTAGTGTTCTTAAGCATGTGCCTCCATCCTTGGTTGGGGTCAATCCTTCATCACCTTTTAATGAGTGCATATTTTTCCCTCATTTAGTGTTTAATTATGGGTATTTAATTGAATTTGTATGCTTAAAAGAGTGATTTAATTGACAGTTCTGATAATTAGGCTATTTGAGCTTGTGTGATAAAAATGTGTTAAAAAGTGATTTTTAGCTGCATTAATTATTTTTGGATATTTTAACGTTTGAGCTTGTGTGATAAAAATGTGTTAAAAAGTGATTTTTAGCTGCATTAATTATTTTTGGATATTTTAACGTTTGTTATTCAGCTGAAGTTAAGATTAAGCTCATTCAAGGTGGGAAAATAAATTGATTGAAGTTACAGAACACCTTTAAATAAGGCTGAAATTAGCAAGTTCTAGAAAAAACATTTCTGCACCCCAGGTTTTACTTCTACACTCCCCTCTTTCTAAATAGGTCTCACCAAAAACCAATTCTACACCCCCTAATATGTGTAATTACACCCCTCCTACCACTTAAACCCAACTCACTCAGATCATGCCATGTGGCAATCCCCAACTTTTAAATCTATCCAATTAAAACATTCCATGTGGCATTAATCCTTGCACATGCATGTGAACCACTCAGAGCGTGCCACGTCACCATCTTCAACCCTAGCTTCTTTTCTTGGAAACCCTAGCAGCCTCCATCAGGTCAGCCGCCACTCTCGCCGGAACAGACCTGCACCTTCAACGCTGCACAAGTTCACCGCCACTCTCGCCGGAGCAATCGCAACAGCACCAGAACCTCACGCAACTGCAACGTCGGCCACCATTCACGTTCCTGCACTAGCCACCGTAACCCCACCATCATCCCTGTACAGTTCACGCTCAACCTCGCCTGGAGCTGCAGCAGTGCATTCATCTCCTTCCACCGGACCACCATTAACGCGTGTGACAAACGCACACTGTCTGCACCTGCATCGGAACCATTGTTCACAGCTGCAAAGCTTCATTCACCATGGAATCACCATCTCCATCGCGCACCAGATCGGAGCAGCGGCCGCAACGAATCAGATCTCCCATCACCACCATGAGTCCCTACTGAAAAACGCGAGCCAAAATTGGAGTTGCGTTCCACCATCATCGCGTCTTCATCTTTGCCAACATCAACGCAGATCCGAACCAATCATGCACCTGCAACCACGCCACCATTGCAGCAGCTGCTCCGCACCACCATAGCAGCCAAAGGAGGAGCAAACCCTAATTTTGGAGAAAGAACACTTGCCACGTGTCATCCTGTTATTGCACAGTCAAAGGGTCAAATCTGGTCAAGCATTCAAAAGTTGGTCAAAGAGTCAACTCTGGTCAAAGACTGGTCAAAAGAGAGGAGTTTAATTGTAAATATTGATATTTTTGGATGTCTCTACAAATTTGGACTACAAGATTAAAAATGGCTTATTGAGAAAATTAATGCAAATATTATTTGTTAATAATTTATTAGATATCTTTAAATAATTAATTTATTTAATTATATCATAAATTATTAACCAAACTATATTTGTCAAATAGTTTAGATCTCTCCAAATATCTTTGAATATTTATCTTTATCTTTATTTTAAAAGATATTTGAAAGGTTTTAGAAACCGAAAAGCCCAGTCCATGTCCTATATAAAGAGACCAAGGGAAAGCAGAAAAACGAAGAAGCTTAGGACTTTGGAGTTTTTGAACCCTTAGGGGTGCTTAATTTCGTTTCCTTTCTCTCTCTTTTCTTCTCTTTATTCTTCTTTTTATTTTGTATTCCATGGATTGCTAAACTTCTTGGGTTGACTCCATTGTAATTTCTTAATTGGATTCTAAGGTTAGATCAATTAATTTCTTTGTTCTTTTTATTATTTGATGAAGGATTATCTTATTCCCTTTTAGAGTTATGAATATGGTGAAGTTGTTTAAGAAAGCTTTTTGAAAATTCCCACTAGACATTAAGATAGCATGATATCTAGATGTGAAGGTTCATTTCTCAAGCTCATGAAAGGAAGAAGAGAGTTGGATTCAAGCTTAAACACACACGGCAATAACAACACTAAAGAGCAAAATGAAAGAAGAAACAATAAAAATGGAAAGCATAGAAGATGAAGAATGGAAGAAGCACGCCACTCATAGGGGGGGATCTAAGCCGACCAAGCCCTAGAGATGAGTGATGGTGCCGCCACTTGCAAGCAAGATAAGGCAAAGGTGAGTTCACTTATAGGAAGGAGAGCTCACGAAAATTTAAAGGTTGAAACACAATAGTTTAGAAACAAAATGATCAACCCTTTTACAAGACAAGGAGCACCCTTTAAATAGGAGTTCATAGGAGTCCTTTAGCAAATACAAAAACATGAAAAGGGATTAACTAGCAAACCCTAAACCTAATGTGAGAGTGAGTCTTGGCCAAGTGAAGGGAAATGATTGGTGGAGGCATTCCCATGAGGATTCTAGGCCAAAAGAGGAAGGAGACCAAGTGACCTTCTAAGGCATAAACCACAAAGGCAAAAGGAGACAAGGTACATGTCTACTTTTGCTTTTGCTTTATGCTTTTTGCTTTCCTCTCTCTTCCACTTCATCCAAGTGCTCCAATCACAAAGTGCCACCTAGCCATGCTCTACTTTCTCTTAATTACCTACAAAACAAGACAAACAAGGATTAGCATGTTGGTTTAAGTTAATCTAATCTTGGTCAAAGGTCAACTTTGGATCAAAGTCAACAAGTCAACCAAAATAAATCAACTAGAAACCAACTTAGGGAATTCAAACTAAAGTAATGCAAAACAAAGATAAAGGTGATGGAATAGAAGACTCCCCTCTATACATGCTTCTAGTGATCCTTCTTGAGGGAGCTTCTAAGGAGGTGGTTATGCCTTCATCATCCTCCCCTTCTTGGAGAGAATTCGACCACAAATTCTTAAACCCTACATCAAAAGGAGAAAGGTCACAAACATTAAATGAGTTACTTATGTTGTAGCTTGGGGGTAAGTCTAACTCATAAGCATTGTTGTTAATTCTCCTAATGACTTGAAAGGGGCCATCCCCTCTAGGGAGGAGCTTAGACTTCCTTTGAGTAGGGAATCTCTCCTTTCTCAAGTGAAGCCAAACCCAATCTCCCTCTTGGAAGATGACTTCCTTTCTTCCCTTATTACCATCCTCTTGTTGTTTCTTAACTCTCCTCTCAATGGTTTCCTTAACTTGTGAATGCAAGTCTTGGATGTACTTGGCTTTGGTCTCACCATCTTGGCAAGTCCATGCCTCATGAGTGGGTAGGGGAAGGAGGTCTAAGGGAGTTACGGGATTGAACCCATACACAACCTCAAAAGGGGAATGAGAAGTAGTGGAATGCACAACCCTATTGTAGGCAAACTCTATGTGGAGAAGAAGTTCCTCCCACTCTCTAATGTTTTGCACTATCATACATCTTAGCATTTGCCCTAGGGTTCTATTAACCACCTCGGTTTGGCCATCACTTTGGGGATGACAAGTGGTGGAGAAAAGAAGCTTGGTGCCAAGTTTACCCCACAAGGTTCTCCAAAAATGGCTTAGGAACTTAGAGTCCCTATCACTTACAATAGACCTAGGTAGGCCATGTAGTCTTACCACTTCCTTGAAGAAAAGATTTGCAATATAAGTTGCATCATCAATCTTATGGCAAGGAATGAAATGGGCCATCTTAGAGAACCTATCCACCACTACAAAAATGGAATCCCTACCTTTTTTGGTCCTTGGGAGACCTAAGACAAAATCCATAGAAATGTCAACCCAAGGCTTGGAAGGGATAGGCAAGGGGGTGTAAAGACCATGGGGTTGGACTCTAGACTTGGCTTTCATGCATGCTATGCAACCTTTGCAATGCCTATCTACATGCTTCCTCATGTGAGGCCAATAGAAGTGTTCTTTCAAGACTTCCAAAGTCTTGTTTGGCCCAAAATGCCCCATTAATCCTCCCTCATGTGCCTCTCTAATGAGTGAGGCTCTTAAGGAACCTTGGGGAATGCAAAGTCTCTTACCTTTGAAAAGATATTGATTGAGAAGGTAAAAGTCTTTGTAAGCCCCTTGGTGGCACTCACTAAGAATGGGGGAGAAATCAACATCCTTTGGATACAATTCCTTAATATGATCAAAACTAAGAAATTTAGTTTCAAGAATGGAAAGGAGGGAATGCCTTCTTGAAAGTGCATCCGCCACAATGTTAGCCTTTCCTTGCTAATGTTTGATCACATATGGGAATTGTTCTAAGAACTCTACCCACCTAGCATGTCTCTTGTTTAACTTGCCTTGGCTTTTCAAAAATTTGAGTGACTCATGGTCACTATGTATCACAAACTCCTTTGAAAGAAGATAGTGTTGCCAAGTTTGCAAAGTTCTCACAAGAGCATAAAGCTCTTTGTCATAGATGGAGTAGTTGATGTGACTCCCCTTGAGTTTCTCACTAAAATAAGCTATGGGGTGCCCTTCTTGGAGAAGCACGGCCCCAATGCCTACATTGGATGCATCACACTCAATTTCAAAAGTTTTGGAGAAGTTAGGGAGGGCTAAGAGTGGTGCATTGATCAATTTTTGTTTTAAAGTTTCAAAAGCCTTTTCTTGATCTTTGCCCCACTTATAGGCCACACCTTTCTTGACCAATTCATTGAGAGGGGCAGCTATGGTGCTAAAGTTTGGCACAAACCTCCTATAGAAACTAGCTAACCCATGGAAAGACCTAAGATCATTTACATTCTTTGGGGGAGGCCAATCCTTGATGGCCATCACTTTTTCTTGGTCCACATGGACCCCATGTTGATTTATTTTGAAACCTAGGAAGATCACATGATCCATCCCAAACACACATTTCTCCATGTTAGCATACAAGGATGCCTTCCTTAAGGTTTCTAACACACTCCTTAAATGATGCAAGTGGTCATCTTGAGACATACTATAAATGAGAATGTCATCAAAGTATACCACAACAAACTTCCCAAAGAACTCTCTAAGAACATGGTGCATGAGTCTCATGAATGTACTAGGTGCATTGGTCAAGCCAAAAGGCATGACTAACCACTCATATAATCCAAACTTAGTCTTGAAAGAGGTTTTCCATTCATCATCTTCTTTGATTCTAATTTGATTGTACCCACTCTTCAAGTCTATTTTGGAAAATATGGTTGCACCATGTAACTAATCAATCAAATCATCTAACCTAGGAATGGGATGCCTATACTTGATGGTTATGTTGTTGATAGCCCTACAATCTATGCACATTCTCCATGTTTCATCCTTTTTGGGAACAAGAATCACGGGCATTGCACAAGGACTCATACTATGTTGCACCCACCCCTTTTCTAACAACTCATTCACTTGTTTTTGAATTTCCTTAGCCTCCTCGGGACTAGTTCTATAGGCTGGCCTATTAGGCAAAGATGAGCCTTGTATGAAATTAATTTGGTGTTCTATACCTCTTAGGGGTGGGAGACCCTTTGGAGGTTCTTGAAAAACATCTTTGAACTCATCTAAGACTAATGACAAGTCTAAGGGACATCTAGAGTGAGGGTTTTGGAAGGAGGGGGAAGATTCACTAGGATAAGCTAGGAAGATGGGTTTTTGGGCAAGCATTACCTTCTTCACCCCTTTGAGGGTGATCATGCTCTTCTTGGACTCATTGCCATGCCCTTGCGCCTTTTTTTGCGCCTTCTCTTCTCTTCTTTTCTTTATCATTTGCAATTGGTCCTCATTGACTTCTCTTGGTGAAAGAGGTAGTAATGTGATGTTTTTGCCTTGGAAGCTAAATGTAAATTTGTTGGCATGGCCATCATGAAAAGATTTCCTATCAAATTGCCATGGCCTTCCTAATAAAATGTGGGTTGCTTCCATGGGCACTAAGTCACATAATACCTCATCCTTATAGTTTCCAATGGAGAAGTTAATAAGGACTTGTTTGTCCACTTTAATCTCACCTTCCTCACTAAGCCAAGAAAGCTTATAGGGCTTGGCATGAAGGATGGTTTTCAAGCCAAGCTTGTCCACAACCCTTGTGCTAGCCACATTAACACAACTTCCACTATCAATTATGAGGGAGCAAGTTTTGTTGTTGATTTGGCACCTTGAGTGAAAAATATTTTCTCTTTGGTTTTCAAATTCTTTAGGCACTTGGCCTAGCATGCGCCTAACCACCAACAAACCTCCTTCATTAGGTTTGATTTCATCCTCACTTGAAGATTGGGAAGAAGTGTGGGAGGAATAACCTTTAGGGGAGGGGGGGAGAAGAATGTTCACTTTCAACCTCTCCTTTAGGGTTCAAGATCATGTTCCTTTTTGTTGGGCAGTTTGAAGCAATGTGACCATAGCCCAAACACTTAAAACATTTGATGGAACTAGTTCTTGAACTTTGAGAAGAGTTTGCATTTTCATGGGAGGTTCTAGACAAATTGGTCTTAGGTGGGTGGTCTTTGGAAGGAGGTTTCTCATCCTTTCTTTCTTTTCCTTTCCAAGTTCTAGAGTAGTATTCATTGTATGAAGTATTCCTCTTGGCCTCTTGTTTCTTTTTCAATTGACTTTCAACTTTTAAGGCCAAGTGTAAAATTTTGTCAAGAGTGGAATACTCATACAACTCAACTACATCTTGAACTTCTCTTCTAAGACCACTCACAAATCTAGCTACCTTTTCTTCTTCACTTTCAAATTGGAGTCCTACTTTGAGAAGCATTGACTCCATCATTTTAAAATATTCATTCACACACATAGACCCTTGTTGAAGCCTTTGGAGCTTCAAAAGAGTCTCCCTCCTATAGTAGGAAGGAACAAATCTAGCGCGCATCAAAGTTTTAATGTCCATCCAAGAGGCCGCGGGTGGCTCTTGGTTAATATTATCCATACACAATTGATGCCACCATGTCATGGCATAATCTTCAAATTCTAAAACTACTAAATCTACTTGTTCTTGATCACTAACTAAATGAATATTGAAGATTTGGTCCACTTTTTGCTCCCACTCTATGTAGAGGTTTGGATCATTCTCCCCTTTGAACTTTGGAATCTTGATTGGTGGAGGTTGTCTTTGTGGGAGTTGATTGCGCCTTCCACCACCATCATAGCCGTGTCTTCTTCTTCTTCCACCATGGCTAGAGTCCTCGGAAAAGGACCTCCTCCTTCTCCTCTCATCTTCCCTAAGCTCAAGTCTTTGGATGTGCTCTTGTAGGAAGATCTCACTTTGCGTCCTATCCGCCCTCAATTGGTCAAAAGTTTCTCTCATACTCACTTCCATCTCACGTAAGATGTTGGCAAGGGTTATTTGTCCACTTTCTTGGGCCATAGGAGTCACCATGGGAGGGGAATAAGGTGAGGCCGACTCCTCCTCTTCTTCTACCTCCAAGATTGGATCCATATTCATGTTCCTACACCAAAAACTCACCAAAAACCGAGACAAGGAAGAGGTTAGCTAACAAAAAATTCCAAACCCGAGACCAAGTGTGGTCTTCTCAAGCACCCAAGTGTTTTTGATCACACTCCCAAAGCACACAAGCAAGGCTAGCACTCAAAAACCTTCCAAACAAGTGAAAACACCTTTAAAGAGATGAAAACCTTTTCAAAGCTCAAACAAGTGGCTTGGCCACAACACTCTAGGAAGACAAGGAAAAGAAAACTACTAAGACAAAACAAAGATTACCTAAAGACAAGCAAGCAAAGCTAAAAAAAACAAGAAAGTTTAACTTCTAAGGAAACTTGTTTTTAAAGACAAAACTTGAACAAGACTAAAACAATGAAAAACACTTTTAAGGACTCTATGGAAAGCATTTGAACAAGCCAAGATTATACCTCAAATTATGCATACACCATGAAAGATCATAACCAAGTCAAAGCATGGAACTAATTTGCCAATATCACCCAAAATCCAAGTATAAATTTTGGTAGCATAACACCTAGTAAAAGTGGCCAAATGGATTCACCAAGCATTGTAAAAGCTTTCGGCCAAACTGTTTTTGGTCTTGAAAACACTTTTTCTTTTCAAAACTAGGTACTTCAAATGATGAGAAGGATGTTTTAGGGTGTCTTGAACACTTAGTTCCTTAAAATTAGGTCAAAATCAATTTTAAGGAGCATACAACAACACAAGGCATATATCTCATGCAATAGTTCAAAAACTTAGAAACAAGAACAAGAAAACTCAAAGAAGCATATGACAAGAGACTCAAGCAAAAGTTAGACACATTTAGAGACTCAACATGACATACACAAAGACACAAACATGTAGTTATCATGCATTTAAACTCATGGATTTGAGGCTCAAAGAGTAAGTATCAAAAGACATGTTATCCAACCACATTTAGGAGCAAAAGAGTCACAAAATCGAAGCCAACATTGCCACAACATAACCTGAAAACGTTGTTTTTCGTATTCTCGGCAGCTCTGACCTTTGCTCACTCATTTGATCATAACTCTCTCCACAGAACTCCAAATGCGTTAATTCTTTTTTTGTTGGAAACTAGACTCACAGAGCTTTCTTTTGATATAAAGAACGTTACTTTTGGACCACTGAGCTAGCTGCAGTATTTTTTTTCAAAAACGCATACCTTGCTGCCAGCACTGTTTTTTATGTGGACCACTCAAATATAGCTACACAAGACAAGGTTAGAACATGAAAACACCATATTCAAGGACAATCAAAGCTCTAGATACCAAATGATGAAGGATTATCTTGTTCCCTTTTAGAGTTATGAATATGGTGAAGTTGTTTAAGAAAACTTTTTGAAAATTCCCACTGAACATTAAGATAGCATGCTATCTAGATGTGAAGGTTCATTTCTCAAGCTCATGAAAGGAAGAAGAGAGTTGGATTCAAGCTTAAACACACACGGAAATAACAACACTAAAGAGCAAAATGAAAGAAGAAACAATAAAAATGGAAAGCATAGAAGATGAAGAATGGAAGAAGCACGCCACTCATAGGGGGGGGATCTAAGCCAACCAAGCCCTAGAGATGAGTGATGGTGCCGCCACTTGCAAGCAAGATAAGGCAAAGGTGAGTTCACTTCTAGGAAGGAGAGCTCACGAAAATTTAAAGGTTGAAATACAATAGTTTAGAAACAAAATGATCAACCCTTTTACAAGACAAGGAGCACCCTTTAAATAGGAGTTCATAGGAGTCCTTTAGCAAATACAAAAACATGAAAAGGGATTAACTAGCAAACCCTAAACCTAATGTGAGAGTGAGTCTTGGCCAAGTGAAGGGAGATGATTGGTGGAGGCATTCCCATGAGGATTCTAGGCCAAAAGAGGAAGGAGACCAAGTGACCTTTTAAGGCATAAACCACAAAGGCAAAAGGAGACAAGGTACATGTCTACTTTTGCTTTTGCTTTATGCTTTTTGCTTTCCTCTCTCTTCCACTTCATCCAAGTGCTCCAATCACAAAGTGCCACCTAGCCATGCTCTACTTTCTCTTAATTACCTACAAAACAAGACAAACAAGGATTAGCATGTTGGTTTAAGTTAATCTAATCTTGGTCAAAGGTCAACTTTGGATCAAAGTCAACAAGTCAACCAAAATAAATCAACTAGAAACCAACTTAGGGAATTCAAACTAAAGTAATGCAAAACAAAGATAAAGGTGATGGAATAGAAGACTGATATCGCTGTCGTTAGGCGATCAAATTACCACTACTTTAGCAACTTCAGTATTGCCAGTTTGTAGTGAAGAAAATAGTTAGGGTTAAGATAACCCTGAGTCGTCTCACAACGAATACGGAATTGATCTCAAATATTTGATTCTCAAAAATGCAATTTAAAACTAGCAACTATAAAAATAGGGGGGTTTTGATATGCAAAGAAAATGACACGGAAGATTACAAACACAGTAATAGTAAATAGGTCAATTCCACTGTTTTTTCTAAATAAGATTCTTCATTGGTTATCTAGAGATTATTGTTAAATTAATTATTGTTGTTGATTTACAAATCAATCAATGTAAAGACTCAATTAATTTGTTGGCGTTCTCACTATTAACCAAAGTACAGTCTCAATTAAAAGTGAGAACTTTTAGATTATCCATAGTAAATTCAATCAAAGTACAGTCTCAATTAATTTTACTATGCCTAATCATGTCTATTCCTTTGTTTCTTTACCAAATAGAAAACTTAATTAATCAAAGTAAAGTCTTGACTAATTTTAGTTAAAGTAATTACCTCTAATCAAATTAAAGTCTCAATTATTGGCAAAAACTTATTTAATCAAATGAAAGTTTCTAAACAAAATCAAAGTAAAGTCTCAATTTAATTTAAAAACCTTTTAACTCATATGATTAGCATGCATGTAGATTTAAAATCATTATTTTCTATTCAATTAAGAAGCAAAGGACATAGATAAACAAAAACCACAACAATAATCAAAATAACAAAACATATAAATTCATCTAACCTCAGAATCCATTTAAGAAATTACAGTGGAATCAACCCTTAAAGCTTAGCCCTCCATGGCTTTGATGGAATACATGATGATATGAAGGAAAGAAAATAAAGAAAGAATGAGAGATGTGGTGGAGATGGTATCTGCCAAAACCAGAGAGTTCTAAGTGTCTAAGCTGTCAGCTGTAAATCGTCAGTCCCCCCTTTTGCTCCCTTAAGTCTCTTTATATAGGCTTCCACTGGACTTTGGGCTTTATCTGTCAGTTGCTAAAATCTTTTATTTTTATTTAATTAATTAGCAACTTAATTGCTGTCAAATTTCCAATTCTGCCCCTCTCATTTAACCATATATGCAGTTTTGACCAGAGTTTGACCAGTTTGACCAAAGTTGACCAGTTTTGACCATTTCAGTGTCCATTGAGAGGATGACACGTGGCAGCTCCTTCTCTCTCCCAAATTAGGGTTTCCGCTTGCTCCTTTGGCTGCAGAGAAGTGCAAGGTTCGTGTGGAAGCTGCTGCGACGGCGTGATGGCTTCTCCGGTGGGCGCGGTGGTGCAGGTGCAGTGGCGGCACTGGTTCGTGCGAAGATCTGTGATGCTGCTGCGGTGCGGAGGCGAGAAGGCGTCGTTGCTGCTGCGCGGTGGTGCGCCAGTTTGCTTCGCGGTCGCTGCTGCCATGGAGAAGATGGAGATGCGCTGCAATGGTGGAGTTGTTGCTGCAGCGGTGCCGCGCGAAAATGGTGCTGCAGAACAGGTGGTGACTGCGCGATCTGGTGGCGCGAGTGAAGAAGATGATCGCGATGGTGGAGGAACTGGTGCAGGCGAAGGAGCTCCATGGTTGTGCGCTGCAGAATCGTGGTGGTCGCGAAGCAAACCTCGCGGAGGCGTGAAGATGGTGTTGTCATGGTGAGCGCGGCGGAGAGGATGATGGAGAGAAAATGGAGGTGCTGCGTCGCGGTGGTTCTGCAGTTTCCGGCGAGTTTTAGTGGTGGCCGGCGAGGTTGGCGGCGGCGGCTGCCGTGGAGGGTGGAAGGGAAACTAGGGTTAGGGTTTCATGTGTGAGATGGAGGAGATGATGATGTGGCAAGATCTGATTGGTTAATTTGGTGAGGGTAGGATTATGACACGTGGCTTGTTCTGGTTGGCTAATTTTAAGAGGTGGGGATTGCCACATGGCATGATCTGGTTGAGTGGAGTTTAAGTGGAAGGAGGGGTGGAACTTAGTGAAAACTGGGGGTGCAGAACAGGTGTTTGGTGGTCTACTTTAGAAGGAGTGTGCAAATAAAAACTGGGGGTGCATTTAGCTCCTGATTTATTCTTTTTCAGAATTTCTTGATTTTGGACTTATTTTGTAACTTTGAATACTTCAAAATCACACTATTAATTGACCAAAAATAAACTCCAGCTGCATTAACAAACGTTAGAATATCCAATAATATTTTATGCAACTAAAATCAATTTTTACGCCACTTTTACCAAACTTACTCAATAAATCCAATAATCACAAATCCTAATTAAATCAATCTTTAAGCACAAAAAATTCAATTAAATCCCCAAATTTAAATATTAAATGAGGGCAAAAATTTGAACTCATCACACACCCACACTTATCCTTTTGCACTCCTGGGCAAAATTTAACAATTTCAAAACTTTATTCTGAGGTCTTTTATTCCATATTTTCAGTGGATTAAAGAAATGAATACCAATGGAAACAGATCAAACTTCTAGAAATCATGTTGTCATGCACAAACAAATGGATAAAATTATGTTTTTCACACATGAGTTAATCTTTTGAGTTTACAAGATAATCAAATATGAAAGAGAAACACTCAAGTTAAATATATATTTTCTCACCAAGATTCGCTCAAGTGTTTTGGCTTGTGTTTTCACTCAAAATACCCATGCAAGTAAACACTCTCA
Source organism: Vigna unguiculata (assembly GCF_037176805.1). NCBI lineage: Eukaryota > Viridiplantae > Streptophyta > Magnoliopsida > Fabales > Fabaceae > Vigna > Vigna unguiculata. Next base: position 25,443,560 of record NC_140802.1, read on the forward strand.
ATGCTTAGCAAGACTCTAATATTCCAGCTTTCAGAAAACATGCATTCAAAAATCATGAGGACTTTTCACAGGTTATAATGAGGCCAAGGCAAAGGTAGGAAAAACTTTAAGATTTGTGTGTTTTTGAAATAGTAAGGAAGAAAGAGTTATGGAGCATAGTTTCAAAAACAATTTTTTACTTCTTCTTCTTTTTTTTTCTCTTTTATCCTTTGTTGCTCTTTTTCAGACAGCAATCATTTTTCATTACAACACTCTGTCATCAACAATTATTTTCCTTTTTGCCATTTTTATAACTTTGTGGGGGAAATACACACCCCCATACTTTATTCCTCAACCAATCTCAACATAATCCACTAGCTCCTTCTTTCTTCCTAAGGACAAACATGGTCTTTTTCTTTTTAAGGTTTAACAGTATGCTCAAAACAAGAAAAAGAGGTTTAAGCTCAAGGGGCTACCAATGGATCAATGTCATGGTTAGCTTATTTGGCCAAGTAGCTAAAACAAGAAATGCCTCAGTCATATCAAATCATGCATGTTCACCTAAGATGCAAAACAACAGAATCAAGCTAAACATTTGAGTACCAACAAGACATGAGCAAATCACACAAGAAAAATAGGAATGACACATGGTAGTTCATCCTTACAATAAAGCTCAAAACTCACAAGGTCAAAAACTCTTTCACAAAAGATTTATTCCAGAAACTCTCAAATCAATTCAATCAGTAAATCACAGAAACAATCCATTCATAGCACATGATTCTTATTCTCCTAGAATTATGACCGTTCCAATTAGTAAATCAAATCCAAAAATCCAATGTCAATATGTTTTATTGAAAACAAAAACTTCTTTTCTTTTTTTTTTTTAAATAAAAACAAACAGAAAACAAAATTAGAAAAGGAAAAACAAAACAAATAGAAAACAAAAACAGAAAAGGGGGAAATCTCCCCACACCCCCACACTTTATCCATGCATTGTCCTCAATGTATTCAATATGTATAAAATGCAAAGAAAAAGTATGAAGTGTACTTACCTCCTCAAGGTGGAAGGTATGAGGGAGAAGTCAAGTTCATCCCATCCATTGTCTTATTCAGCATATCTTGATTTTCATTGAATATCCGAAGACGATGCCCATTAACTTTAAAAGTTCTTGCTGAAGATTCTTCCTTGATCTCCACTGCTCCATAAGGGAAGACTTCTGTAACAATGTATGGTCCTTCCCAAGTAGAACGCAACTTACCACTCATGTGACCAAGCTTGGATTTGTATAGTAACACCTTCTGGCCTACCTTGAAATCCTTTCTAGCCACAAGCTTTTGGTCATGGAACTTCTTGGTTTTCTCTTTGTAGAACTTTGAATTTTCATAGGCTGCTAGCCTAATCTCCTCTAGTTCTTGCAACTGAAGCTTTCGCTCATTTCCTGCTTCTTCCAAATCCAAGTTGCATGCTTTCACGGCCCAATAGGCCCGATGTTCAATCTCCACAGGTAGATGACAAGCCTTTCCAAAAACCACCCTGAAAGGTGACATAGCTATAGGTGTTTTGTAGGCTGTCCTGTGTGCCCAAAGTGCTTCATCCAATCTTGTGGCCCAATCCTTTCGACTAGGCTTCACTACTTTCTCTAGTATCTTTTTAATCTCTCTGTTAGAGATCTCTGCTTGTCCATTAGTTTGGGGGTGATATGGTGTAGCAATGCGATGTGTCACCCCATACTTCTTCAACATGTTCTTAAGTAGCCTATTACAGAAATGAGTCCCCTGGTCATTGATGATGGCTCGTGGTATCCCAAATCTGCAGAAAATGTTAGACCTGACAAAACTCATAACAACTCGAGAATCATTAGTCCTTGTAGCTATGGCCTCCACCCATTTCGAGACATAGTCTACAGCAAGCAAAATATAAGAAAACCCAAAAGAAGGAGGAAAAGGACCCATAAAATCAATACCCCAAATATCAAATACCTCACAATACAGCATGGGTTGTTGAGGCATTTCATCCCTTCTTTTAATGGATCTGGCTGCCCTTTGGCACTGCTCACAATTTTCATATACCCTCTGTGCATCTTTAAAAATAGTAGGCCAATATAATCCACAATCCAACACCTTCCTACCTGTTCTTTGTGTGCCATAATGTCCACCAAAAGGAGATGAATGACAGAACTCAAGCACATGAGGTATCTCGATATCTGGAACACACCTCCTTATGACTTGGTCACTACCAATGCGCCATAAGATTGGGTCTTCCCAGATATAGTACTTTGCCTCACTTTTTAGCTTGATTCTTTCATATTTGGAGAAGGAAGGAGGAATAGCAGAAACAACCAAATAATTAACAATGTCAGCAAACCAAGGTTCAGGAAACATACCTTTCACAGCAGTCAATGCTAGGAGGACTTCATCAGGAAAGTCATCCTTAATAGGAATGTTATCTTCTCCATTTTCAATCCTGCTAAGATGATCGGCTATTAAGTTATGTGCTCCACTTCTGTCTAGAATCTCAATGTCAAACTCTTGGAGCAGTAGCATCCATCTGATCAACCTTGGTTTCGAATCTGCTTTCTTCAGAAGGAATTTTAATGCTGCATGATCAGTATAAACAATTACCTTGGAACCAAGTATATACGGTCTGAATTTGTCCAAGGCAAACACAACAGCCAATAATTCCTTCTCAATCGTGGTGTAGTTGGCCTGCGCTGTATCCAATGTTCTGGAAGCATAATATATCACATGTGATAGCTTCCCATCTTTTTGTGCAAGAACCGCTCCTACTGCAAAGTTTGATGCATCACACATCAACTCGAACGGTAATGTCCAATCAGGTGGCTGGATGATAGGAGTGGTGGTAAGCGCCTTTTTCAATGTATCAAATGCATCTTTGCACCTCTCTCCAAAGTCAAATACTACATCCTTTTGCAACAAGTTGGAGAGAGGGTTGACTATCTTGCTGAAGTCCTTGATAAACCTCCTGTAAAATCCTGCATGTCCAAGAAAAGATCGAACCTCTTTCACAGAAGAGGGGTAAGGCAATTGTGAAATAATATCAATTTTAGCAGGATCTACAGATATACCATTCTTGGAAACAACGTGGCCTAAAACTATACCTTGTTCCACCATAAAATGACATTTTTCAAAATTTAGAACAAGGTTAGTTTCTTCACATCTCTCCAAGACTCTAGCAAGATTAGACAAGCAATGATCAAAAGATGAACCATATACACTAAAATCATCCATAAAAACCTCAATACAATGCTCCAACAAATCTGTAAAAATACTCATCATACATCGCTGAAATGTTCCAGGAGCATTGCAAAGGCCAAATGGCATTTTCCTATAAGCATATGTACCGAATGGACAAGTAAAAGTAGTCTTATGTTGATCCTCTGGGGCAATACAAATCTGAAAATACCCAGAGAATCCATCAAGAAAACAGTAATGAGACTTACCTGCCAATCGATCTAACATCTGGTCCATGAATGGTAAAGGAAAGTGGTCCTTCCTGGTGGCCTGGTTTAGTCTTCTATAATCAATACAGACCCTCCAGCTATTCTGAATATGAGTAGGTATCAACTCGTTCTTCTCATTCTTGACCACGGTGATCCCAAATTTCTTGGGGACCACATGTACAGGACTCACCCAAGTGCTGTCAGAAATAGGATATATAATACCTGCTTGTAACAACTTGGTGACTTCTTTCTTCACAACCTCCATCAGCTGAGGATTCAGTCTCCTCTGAGGTTGCCTCACTGGCTTAGCATCCTCCTCCAAGAGTATTCTGTGCATGCAGAAAGAAGGACTAATACCAGGAATATCTGCCAAAGTCCAGCCTATTGCTCGCTTGTGATCTTTGATAACCTGCAATAGCTTTTGTTCCTGCTCGTCAGTAAGCAAGGCAGATATAATAACAGGGAGTTTCCCATCCCTCTCAAGATAAACATATTTCAAATGAGATGGTAAAGGTTTCAACTCCAAAGTGGGTGGCTGTTCCACAGATGGCAACATTTTACTGCCTAAGGTAATTTCAGCTACCTCAGCATCACACTTGGACGCCACAGAGGTATCAAATAGTGACACCGCGTCCTCAACATCACCTGTTTTAAAATTTTCTCCTTCGTCTAAAATTGAACCCGAAATATTCGAAAGAGAAAAATCCAAAGAAGAAGAAAAACCAGATAAAACGTCCAAAAGTCCAAAAGCATAATTGTTCACTACATTACTCAATAAATCAATACAAAACAAAGAATGGTCTTCAATTGGGTGCTTCATGGCTTCTAGCACGTTGAACTGCACCTTCTCATCTCCTATCTCCATAGTCAAGGATCCTGCATGCACGTCTATCTTGGTACGTGCTGTCATCATGAATGGTCTTCCCAAGATGATTGTGGTTGAACTCATTCCTTCATCATCCTTCATGTCTAAGATATAGAAATCTGCAGGAAAAATTAACTTGTCCACACGGACAAGCACATCTTCTAGCACACCTGCAGGGTTAACTGTGCTACGGTTGGCCAACTGAATGACCACACCAGTAGACTTAAGAGGTCCAAGATGAAGTGAAGTAAAAACAGATAAAGGCATTACATTAATGGAAGCTCCTAAATCTAACATAGCATTGTCAAACTTAGTACTACCTATAATGCAGGGAACAGAAAACATACCTGGATCCTTACACTTTTGCGGCATTCTGACTGCAGGCTTCTTAATTAAGCTAGAGACGTTTCTTCCCATGTTCACTACCTCTTTGTCCATAATACGCCTTTTATGTGTACATAATTCTTTGAGAAACTTGGCGTATTTAGGAATTTGTCTCACAGCATCCAACAAAGGAATATTTATCTCCACTTTCTTGAAGGTATTCAGGATTTCTTTGTCTAACTCCTCCATCTTTTTAGTTTTTGGTTTCAAACGATTTGGATAGGGAGGAGGAGGAGAATAAGGAGAAGGATTTTCAGAGGAAGTATTAGGGGATACCAACCTGGAGTTATCACTGGGTGCAAGCATCTCAGATGTTGCTGCTTGTGTTGTTTCATCTGATCTTCCTCTTTCATCATTAGGTACAACTTCATTGTCCTTATCTTCATCTTCTTGGGCATCCCCAAGACCTTGTATTTGCTTACCCGATCTTAAAGTAATAGCACTTACATTTCTCGGGTTGATTACAGTTTGTGCAGGCAAATTGCTCGAGCCTTGTTGAGACTTCATCTGATTTAACTCATTTGCCATTTGTCCAATCTGGTTCTGTAAATTTTGATTGGTTGCTTCCATCGTCTGTTTCAACTCATTGATTTGTCCCTTCATCATGTCAGCCATCATTTTCATCATTGCCTCCATGTTTGAATCACCAGAGGTTGCCGCTGGTTGTGGTTGTTGCCTCTGTTGAGGTGGAACATAGACTTGTTGGTGTTGAGGCTGTTGATTTCCCCATTTCTGGCTGGGATATTCCTTCCAATCTGGGTTGTACTTGTTGGAGGACAAATCATGGTTGTATTGCTGCCGAGGTGGTCTATTATTGCCATAGATGTTTGCAGCATATGCCTGAGGTTGTTCATTATCTAACGTCCCTGTCTCTTTTAACATAGAACAAGCCTCTGTAGGATGATTAGTAGAAGCACAAATTCCACATAAAGTAGAAGGGATAGGCTTTTTCTGTAAGTTTGTCAAGGTCCTTACCATGGCTGCTAAGTCATCCAACTTCCCTTCTAATTTCTTGTGATCTGCAACATATGAAGCTTCTACTCCATGGGTTCCCTTCAATAGAGTTATAGAATTACTCCTTGTGGAAAATTGTTGATGGTTTGACGCCATAGTTTCAATCAATTGTCTTGCATTTGTTGGCGTTTTGTCCACCAATGACCCTCCACTTGCAGAATCTATCATTTGTCTATCCATGATACTCAATCCCTCATAAAAGTATTGAATGAGGAGATGCTCGTTTATCTGGTGATGAGGACAGGAAGCACATAACTTCTTGAATCTTTCCCAATACTCGTGAAGACTTTCTCTTTCTTGTTGCCTTATCCCATAAATATCTTTGTGAATAGCAGCAACTCTAGATGCTGGAAAAAACTTTTCCAGAAATAATCTTTTCAGAGTCTCCCAGGTATTGATGGATCCTAGCGGAAGGCAGTATAACCAATTCTTAGCGGCATCTTGCAATGAGAATGGAAAAGCCTTAAGCTTGATATGTTCCTCTGTCACTGTTGTAGGTCTCATGGATGAACAAACAACATGAAATTCCTTCAAATGATGGTACGGGTCTTCTCCTGCTAATCCATGGAATTTGGGTAAAAGATGGATTAACCCAGACTTAAGCTCACATTCTCCATCTGGATATTGGATGCACATGTTTTGTGTAATTGCTGCATCCGGTGAAGCCAACTCTCTTATTGTTCTTTCTTCCATTCTATCTTCTTGAATTTCTGGTTCAGGTGATGGATCAGAAGATATGTTAATCACCGGAGGTGATTCTAGCGGTACACTTTCAGTGGTAGGTTCAGATGATGATGGTGCTCCTTCAGTAGAACACCTGAGTTCAAGTCTCCTACGTGATTTACGCAAGTTCCTTTCAAGTTCTGAATCAAGTTGATAAAATTGACCCGGATTGGCCCGAGTCATGCACTATGCAAGTCCACCTGAAAGTGAAAGTGTTTCCCTGTGTGTTGTTTTTTTTTTCTCTTCCTATTCTTGTTTTGGAGAAAGATTTCAAGAAAGAAATGAGTTAAGATGTCGTTGGGTCTACTCCTAGGAAAGAGAGGTGCGTCACAGTGGACAACTTAAATACCAAGTCTTTCCTAGACAGAGTTTTCCAAACTAGTCTCAAAAAATTTCTTAAAAGAAATTCTTAATCAAAACAAAAATAGAAATTTGCTTGGAATATATTAACAGAAAACTAGATACTACAAAATAACAAACTATATCAAACGTATATGCGTAAAATAAAAATAAAAAAATAAAATAAAATAAAATAAAATAAAATAAATAAATAAAAACAGAATCAAAATAAAAGAAATACTAACCGTATTCCCCGGCAACGGCGCCAAATTTGATATCGCTGTCGTTAGGCGATCAAATTACCACTACTTTAGCAACTTCAGTATTGCCAGTTTGTAGTGAAGAAAATAGTTAGGGTTAAGATAACCCTGAGTCGTCTCACAACGAATACGGAATTGATCTCAAATATTTGATTCTCAAAAATGCAATTTAAAACTAGCAACTATAAAAATAGGGGGTTTTGATATGCAAAGAAAATGACACGGAAGATTACAAACACAGTAATAGTAAATAGGTCAATTCCACTGCTTTTTCTAAATAAGATTCTTCATTGGTTATCTAGAGATTATTGTTAAATTAATTATTGTTGTTGATTTACAAATCAATCAATGTAAAGACTCAATTAATTTGTTGGCGTTCTCACTTTTAACCAAAGTACAGTCTCAATTAAAAGTGAGAACTTTTAGATTATCCATAGTAAATTCAATCAAAGTACAGTCTCAATTAATTTTACTATGCCTAATCATGTCTATTCCTTTGTTTCTTTACCAAATAGAAAACTTAATTAATCAAAGTAAAGTCTTGACTAATTTTAGTTAAAGTAATTACCTCTAATCAAATTAAAGTCTCAATTATTGGCAAAAACTTATTTAATCAAATGAAAGTTTCTAAACAAAATCAGAGTAAAGTCTCAATTTAATTTAAAAACCTTTTAACTCATATGATTAGCATGCATGTAGATTTAAAATCATTATTTTCTATTCAATTAAGAAGCAAAGGACATAGATAAACAAAAACCACAACAATAATCAAAATAACAAAACATATAAATTCATCTAACCTCAGAATCCATTTAAGAAATTACAGTGGAATCAACCCTTAAAGCTTAGCCCTCCATGGCTTTGATGGAATACATGATGATATGAAGGAAAGAAAATAAAGAAAGAATGAGAGATGTGGTGGAGATGGTATCTGCCAAAACCAGAGAGTTCTAAGTGTCTAAGCTGTCAGCTGTAAATCGTCAGTCCCCCCTTTTGCTCCCTTAAGTCTCTTTATATAGGCTTCCACTGGACTTTGGGCTTTATCTGTCAGTTGCTAAAATCTTTTATTTTTATTTAATTAATTAGCAACTTAATTGCTGTCAAATTTCCAATTCTGCCCCTCTCATTTAACCATATATGCAGTTTTGACCAGAGTTTGACCAGTTTGACCAAAGTTGACCAGTTTTGACCATTTCAGTGTCCATTGAGAGGATGACACGTGGCAGCTCCTTCTCTCTCCCAAATTAGGGTTTCCGCTTGCTCCTTTGGCTGCAGAGAAGTGCAAGGTTCGTGTGGAAGCTGCTGCGACGGCGTGGTGGCTTCTCCGGTGGGCGCGGTGGTGCAGGTGCAGTGGCGGCACTGGTTCGCGCGAAGATCTGTGATGCTGCTGCGGTGCGGAGGCGAGAAGGCGTCGTTGCTGCTGCGCGGTGGTGCGCCAGTTTGCTTCGCGGTCGCTGCTGCCATGGAGAAGATGGAGATGCGCTGCAATGGTGGAGTTGTTGCTGCAGCGGTGCCGCGCGAAAATGGTGCTGCAGAACAGGTGGTGACTACGCGATCTGGTGGCGCGAGTGAAGAAGATGATCGCGATGGTGGAGGAACTGGTGCAGGCGAAGGAGCTCCATGGTTGTGCGCTGCAGAATCGTGGTGGTCGCGAAGCAAACCTTGCGGAGGCGTGAAGATGGTGTTGTCATGGTGAGCGCGACGGAGAGGATGATGGAGAGAAAATGGAGGTGCTGCGTCGCGGTGGTTCTGCAGTTTCCGGCGAGTTTTAGTGGTGCCGGCGAGGTTGGCGGCGGCGGCTGCCGTGGAGGGTGGAAGGGAAACTAGGGTTAGGGTTTCATGTGTGAGATGGAGGAGATGATGATGTGGCAAGATCTGATTGGTTAATTTGGTGAGGGTAGGATTATGACACGTGGCTTGTTCTGGTTGGTTAATTTTAAGAGGTGGGGATTGCCACATGGCATGATCTGGTTGAGTGGAGTTTAAGTGGAAGGAGGGGTGGAACTTAGTGAAAACTGGGGGTGCAGAACAGGTGTTTGGTGGTCTACTTTAGAAGGAGTGTGCAAATAAAAACTGGGGGTGCATTTAGCTCCTGATTTATTCTTTTTCAGAATTTCTTGATTTTGGACTTATTTTGTAACTTTGAATACTTCAAAATCACACTATTAATTGACCAAAAATAAACTCCAGCTGCATTAACAAACGTTAGAATATCCAATAATATTTTATGCAACTAAAATCAATTTTTACGCCACTTTTACCAAACTTACTCAATAAATCCAATAATCACAAATCCTAATTAAATCAATCTTTAAGCACAAAAAATTCAATTAAATCCCCAAATTTAAATATTAAATGAGGGCAAAAATTTGAACTCATCAAAGACTCTCCTCTAGACATGCTTCTAGTGATCCTTCTTGAGGGAGCTTCTAAGGAGGTGGTTATGCCTTCATCCTTATTGTTGAGGTTTTAATTCATATATGTCTTTTATCTTTGAATCACGTAAAAAGTAATGATTTTAAATCTATATGCATGTTGATCATATGAGTTCAAGGGTTTTTAAATTTAATTGAGACTTTACTTTTATTTTATTTAGAAACTTTCATGTGATTGAATGAGCTTTTACCAATAATTGAGACTTTACTTTAATTAAAGGTATTTACTCTAACTAAAATTAATTGAGACTTTACTTTGATTAATTAAGCTTTTTATTTGGTGAGAAGATAAAAGAATAGACATGATTAGGCATAGTAAAATTTGATAGACTGTACTTTGGTTGAGTTTACTATGGATAATCTAAAAGTTCTCACTTTTAATTGAGACTGTATTTTGTTTAAAAGTGAGAACGCCAACAAATTAATTGAGACTTTACATTGATTAATTTGCAAATCTACAACAATAATTAATTGAGCAATAATCTTTAGATAACCAATGATGAATCTATTTTGAAAAGGAAATGGAATCAATCTATTTTCTTTACTATTGTTTTTTTTTTATCTCTTTTTATCTTTCCTATTTCTTTCTTGTTTTTCTTAATCCACCTATATTTTTTATTTTATTAGATTAACTCTTTTGTATAGATTTTATAAGAACTATTTTGTTAAAAATCAATTCCGTGTTCGTTGGGAGACGACTTTGGGTTACTTTACCCTTTCTATTTTGTTGACTACTATCTTAGTAATATTGAGGTTGCTATAGTTTAGTAGTATTAATTTGAACGCGTCAACGATAGCGTTATCACCTTTACTGACGATGATTTCTGTTCCTGCAGAGAACAAATAAGACGAGTTAGGCACAAGTGTCACCTTACCATGTAGTTCGTTATCTCCTCAGTTGGCCTCTTCCCGGTTGGTACATGTTAGCTTGAACCCAAGAGGGGTTACCTGCAGAAGAGACTCTGAAGCTCAAGTAAGTCAAAGCTCTCAGAAGGTCAAATCTGTGATTAATGAATGCGTACCTTTAATTACTGGGGTCCACGCATATTTATAGAGCATTAATGATGTCTGATCATCCCATGGGCTGGGCCTTGACTTGGGCTCTAGCTTGGGCTGTTAGTGGGCCTAGGCCCTAACCCAAGCCTTAAGGCTTATTGAACGCGTGGGCTTCCATCATACTGAGTTTATTGGAGTGGGCGGCCTAGGCTTTAATCTTACCAGGTCTGCTGGAGTAGTCAGTCTAGGCCGGCCACTTACCTTGACGACTTATGTTGGTTATATGAGGTGCAGGTTGTTCCTCTAGATGTTTAGGTTAGAACTGGTAAAACTTAGGCTAACTCGATCTAGGTTGGGTATTTAACTACCTTAGTATATGTATTGTTTACTTATTTGGTCGAGTTTGGCTAAGTGTGGTACAATTTCCATGGTGTCGACCACCAGCAGGACGACCCCATGGTCATCACAGTCGAACTCGAGAACTACACGGTAAAGAAGGTTCTCATCGACCAAGGCAACTCAATTGACATCCTATATTGGACAACTTACCAGAAACTCCAGCTTGCCACTACTGCCATGGTCCCCTATGATGAACCTATATACGACTTATCTAGGGAGAAGGTCTTCACTCGCAGGTACATCGATCTCCACACCGTTTTTAGCGATGGCACTCAAACCAAAACAATCCTTATCTGTTTCCTTGTCGTTGATGCGCCTACATCATACAATGTTCTCCTCGGCCAACCATCCCTCAAAACTCTAGGCATTGTCGTATCTACGCCACACTTAGCTATGAAATTCCCCTCTCCATCTGGTGACATCCTTACCATCCATGGCGACCAACGGCTCGCGTGCGAGTGCTACATGGCTAGCCTACGTCCATAACTACCCATCCTCCAAACAAACAACATTGAATGCCCACCCAGCTCTGACATAACCTTATCTAGGGATGACTTGGACCCTAGAGTAGGACACGATGCACGTCTCGAACCAATCAATGACACTATACCTTTGGAACTCCCTAATGGATGCACCCTCAAGCTGGGCATCGATCTCTAACAAGAACAGCGTGACATACTAACACCCACCCTCATCAGCAACATCGACCTCTTTGCCTGGTCAGCCGCTGACTTGCCCGGTGTTGACCCTCAATTCGCGGTCCACAAGCTCTCCATTTATAAGGAAGCCAAGTATGTCTCCCAGAACAAACGGAGGCTCGGTAAAGAACGTTGACTAGCAACGAAAGTTGAAGCCGACAAGTTACTCAACGTAGGCTTCATCGAGGAAGCCCACTACACCACCTGGCTTTCTAATGTGGTTCTGGTCAAAAAAGCAAATGGCAAATGGCGGATTTGCGTCGATTATACAGATCTTAATAGAGCCTGCCCCAGAGACGCTTATCCCTTACCCAATATTGATCAGCTAGTTGACGGAGTAGCCGACAACAAGGTCCTTAGTTTTCTAGACGCATACTCCGGATACAACCAGATCCCAATGGCTACAACCGACATGAACAAGACCTCCTTCATCACAAACAACGCCAACTACTTTTACAAGGTCATGTCTTTCGGCCTAAAAAATGCAGGAGCAACTTATCAACGGTTGATGGATAAAGTCTTCAGCCATATAATGGGCAAGTGTGTCGAAGGATACGTCGACGACAAGGTTGTCAAATCCCCAAGTCACCACCAGCACGCTTAGGAATTATCCACAATATTCTCTGCATTACGACAATACAACCTTAGACTCAACCCTGAAAAATGTGTTTTCGACGTTGATCATGGCAAATTCCTTGGCTTCATGCTAACACAACGCAGCATAAAAGCAAACCCCGAAAAATGTAATGCCATCATTGAAATGCGAAGTCCCAAATATATCAAGGAAGTACAATACCTCATTGGCCGTCTAACCACCATCTCTCGCTTCCTATCCAAATTAGCCGAGCAAACTCAACCCATCATTCAACTACTCAATAAATCCGCAAAGTTCTCTTCGAACGAAAAATGTGAGCAAGTCTTCCAAAACCTCAAAAACTCCCTCACATCCCCACCTATCCTCCATAAGCCGAATATCCACCAACCCTTTCTCGTCTACATTACAGCAACAGATCACACTGTAAGCGTCGCGCTAGTTCAGGACGTTGCCGATACTCAACATCCAGTATACTTCGTCAGCCGAATCTTGCAAGATCTAGAAACCAGATATCAAATGGTGGAAAAGCTGACACTATCCTTAGTACATGCAGCACGACGCCTACGCCCCTACAAAAGATCCCTCTTACAACAGACATTATCCGCACCATCCACAACAAACATTTGTCTAAACTTGGACCAGAACCACGCCGACAATTGGACAACACCCTACATCTAGTATCTCAAAATCAGTAGCCCTCCGCCTGACGCAGACAAGAGTTGGATGGCTAAAGCCGCCAGGTATATGATGATAGGGGATGACTTATACAACCGGGGATACAATCATCCACTCCTCAAATGCGTCATAGTCGAACAAGCCCAGTACATAATAAGAGATTTGCATTAAGGCATATGTGGATATCACTCCGGCACACGAACCATGACCACTAGAATACTCAGAGCTGGTTACTTTTGGCCAACTATGGAGGCGGACTGCCACACCTTTGTCAAGAAATGCATACCATGCCAGAAGCATGGCAACCTCATCCATCAAAAGCAAGAACAACTTCACTTCATACTTTCCCCATGGCCCTTCGCAAAGTGGGGAATGGACATCCTTGGCCCCTTTACCCCGGGAAAAGACCAAGTGAAACTTTTAATAGTAGTCATCGATTACTTCACCAAGTGGATTGTAGCCAAACCGTTAGCCACCATCACAGCTCAACAAGTCTAGCAGTTTGTTTGGAAAGATATCATATGCCGCTATGGGATCCCAGATACGATCATAACCGACAATGGCCGACAATTCATAGACAAAGAACTCGCTAAGTTCTACACTGGCCTCAGCATCAAACATGTAACCAGCTTCGTCGAACATCCGCAGACCAATGGCCAAGCTGAAGTAGCAAACAAAGTTATACTAGTGGAGTTGCGCAAAAGATTGGATAGCGCCAAGGGCTGGTGGCTAGAAGATTTATTGGAAGTGTTGTGGGCCTACAGGTGTACCCCCCAATCAACAACAAACGAATCCCTTTTTAGCCTTGAATACAGCACATAGGCCATGATTCCAGTAGAAATTGGCGAACCATCTCTACGCCGAGAACTATATGACCTAGATCAGAACCTCCAAAATATGTGCACCCACCTCGACCTCCTACCCGAATTAAGAGACAAGGCGCAAATTTGCAACTTGGAAGCTACACAGAGAGTCGCCAGAAGGAGACCTAGTTTGGAGAATGGCTAGCAGCGCAAGAAAGAAGGATGGCAAATTCTCCGCCAATTAGGTTGGCTCGTACCGAATATGTGATGATGCAGGAGGCGACGCTTACAAGTTTGAACAATTATCAAGAGAAAAGATACCGAATACATGGAATGTATCTCATCTAAAATTCTACTTCAGTTAGACTGATTACTATATTGAATACTTGTAACCCTAGGTGTACTTTTTTTCCTCACCTGGCATTTCTCCCTAAAGAGGGGTTTGGCCAGGGAGTTTTTAATGAGCCACCCCAAATTTCATGAATAAAACAAAGGGTTCTTGCCACCCCACACTTACCACAAATAAGCGACCTGGGTCGAACACCCTTTATCTACTTTTAATCGTTTAAGTTCCCCACTCTTACCACAAGTAAGCGGCTTCGGTCGAACACCCTTTATCTACTTTTAATCGCTTAAGTTCCCCACCCTTACCACAAGTAAGTGGCTTGGGTCAAACACCCTTTATCTACTTTTAATCGTTTAAGTTTCCCACCCTTACCATAGGTAAGCGGCCTGGGTCAAACACCCTTTATCTACCTTTAATCGTTTAAGTTCCCCACCCTTACCACAAGTAAGCGGCCTGGGTCGAGAACTATAACTTACATAGCATATACACAAAAGTACTCCAATTACTCTACAAAAGTCAATAATACTCATCCAAATGAAACGACATATAAAGTAACATATCGAATACATAACAACATCATTCAACAAGCGCGTTCCTATCACATATACTATCATCAACAACCACACAACAAATATATCCAAAATAAGCATCACATTAGAAACAAGGAAAAATAGTGTATGAGTTATTACAGACTTAGAATTAATCGCGAATAGAAAACATAAAGAGCTATATCCTAAGCTGCTTGGTCATCACCACCCTCCACGGCCTCTTCAACATTCATATCTTCATCAACTGTCGTCTTCTTTGCCTCCTCCTCAGAATAGGTTTCGACTTCGTTGATAAGTTGGCCATCCACTACGTCCTTATTCACATCGAACCTGGGATCCGCCATATCCACGTCTTTACAAAAAAAGGCCGCCTGCCTCAAGTCTTTCTGGAATCCATTAATATGCTCTTGGATTATGCAACCTTTAAGGTCCTCCAGCTCAACTTCTAAGCCCTCGTGCTTTTCTTTCAACTCGTCATAATCAGCCTCAAGATCAACAATCTTAACTTTAAACTTTTCTTCAAAATCCAAGCAACGCACCTCCAAGTTTCGAGCCTTTTCCTCTCTTCCTGCCATTTCTGCCTCTCTTTTTCCCAAGCCTCTTTCTCCTCGGCATGCTTATCAACTTGCCCTTGCAAGTCCTCGAGCTTCGTATGGTTCCCTTCCTTCAGTTCCCTCTGGTACAAAGACCCCACCCAGCACCCCAATATTAGCGCGTTGGGCTACATATTGTCAATCGAGTTAATCAGCGTCTTCGACATGTTAATTTCGATATCAAGCCGAACAACAGTCTCCGATAGCTCGATCAGACCAGCTTTCGGTCCCTTTCCACCAGAAGATGATCCCGGCCCTAGCAAAGCGGCCCGTGCTTTCTTCACGTCCTTCCCCTTGCCAGGCCTGGCCGGCAACTCAGCTTTTCTCTTCGTCCCCCCATGCACATGCACCTCAACCAAAGACTCTTGTAAGTTGGGAACCTCAGTGCTCCCAAAGCCTTTGCCTTTGCTACCTTCTCCTCCCTCAACGTCTGGAAAATCGTTAGATTCTTCTTCCCCATTTGAGCCATATGACCTATAAACAATAACGAACGCTGTTTAGTCACCTCAAACACAGTATAACACTCAAAAATACAAAAAGATACCTTCAATATCAATAATCGAATGAACCGAACTATCGCTAAATTGCATCACACCATCCACCACCTCCTTGTCGGCCACCGACAACTCCTCCTTTGCCATCCCTTTATACCTCTGAGGGTTGCTAGTCCAGTAAAAGGGGAACTTAGTGCTCCCATCATTAGTCTAAAAGTGTGAACATCCACCCTACTTCACCACTACTTTAAAGAAACCATCCTTAAGGTGTTTAAAGGATTGGGTAAATGCATCCAATCTATTTATCCCTGGCCGACTTATAAGCGACAACCAGGTTGTTGGACTTCTCGACCCTGTGTCAAAGAAATAAAGAAACGACCGTGCAGAAGGCTGTAGTTACAATGCTTTGCATAGCACCCGGAACGCTTGCAGATACACCCAACTGTTCGGATGCAACTAAGTAGGAGCGATGTTCAGCAACCGCAACACTCCCATGGTAAATTCTTCAAACGGCAGCCTGATATGCAGCTGCGAGAAATGACACATGTATATATAGAAGAACTCCTCGGCAGCTCCCTCTCAGTCGTGACATACACATTCGACAACACTAACCCTATCTGATGCCACAATGTCCCTTCGAGCGCCCCTCTCAAATATGGGAGTACAATTCAGCCACTTCTTCAGCACCCGCGACCACTGGAATATAGAGTATTGTGTTCTCGCATCCCTCGCAACCCATTCATATCCTGCTTTCACCAACTAGTTGCTTTCCGCCAACTCTTCTGGCGGATCTTCCCTAACCTCAATCTTTGTCTCCATCAGAATCCTCCCTACACCTCCCAATTGCTCCCTATCATTACTAATTGACTGACTACTTCCACCCCCCTGACCGCTCACTCCCACTACCTGGACTCGATAAGGAAACGCTATCACTATAACTAGACATACCTTTTCTTTTTTAGGTAGACGGTGGAAACAATGAAGTTATCAAACACGATCTTACGCAGACAAACAACTCCCCCCAATTTCTTGCAAATGAACCAAAGTGAAGTTTTTCTTCTCTCCCGCACTCGTATTTATAATCATGATCTCAAACATTTCAACTTTTTCCGCCAGAAACAACGATTAGATTAAGCTTCATAACGCATACAAAACGCCATAAACCTCAAAATGACTGCGCAAAACCCTTCTAATTAGACCTTTGACATCTGCCACCCTTTCACCTTCCATCACCTATTAAGATTCTAGCCTTAACATTGTTCATCACACTCAAAGGCTAGAGGACTAGTGTACTGCACCTAGGCGGCCTAACAAAAACCATCCACATTTTTCATCCTTCGCCGTTATGTCTTCACCGACAAAGGCTGGGGGACTGGTGTACTGTACCTAGGCAGCCTCATACAACTACACGGTAAAACCCGCCTATATAAATCCCCGCAAAACATGCGAACGACTATTAGATGAATCAATCAAGCAGGCGTAAGCGGCCTAGGCCGCCTATATCAGAGGATAAAATGAGAACCTGTCAACTATTCCAAACTTAAGGTATTACAAGTAAGAGCCCTAAGGCCAACAATGATCGAACTAAAGGGCCTGGGCCAAGCCTAGACCCACTTACAACCCCAAACGATGGCCCAGCCCATGACATGGTCAAACATAATTAATAATCTATAAATATGCATGGACCCCAACAATTAAAGGTACGCATTCATTAATCCCTTAATCACGAGATTTGACTTTTTGAGCATTTGTTGGCTGACTTGATCGTTAGAGTCTTCTCCACAGGTAACCCCTCACAGGTCCAAGTCAAAGTACCAGCAGATAGTATATACGAGCCGGGAGGAAGTCTACTAGAGGGATTGCGGATTAAGGTAAGGTGACATTTGTGTTTATCATCTCTTATTTGTTCTCTGCAAGAACAATATATATATATATATATATATATATATATATATATATATATATATATATAATTAAATTAAAAGTTGGGGAGGCTCCCTTAGTCCAAAGCAAGGTCCGCCAATTACACCATGAAGTGGATTCAAATATGGAATGTCATATTTGTTTCATTCCTAAACTTTAAAAATTGAACTTGCTGTGAATCTATCTTTAATTAGTAATGCTTTGTGTACAATTCTATCTTTAATTATTATAAATGTACGGTCATTTATACGTGAGAATGAGTCGTTCTTTAAATAACACAAGTTCATTTAGACTAGAAATCATGACACTTATTAAAGATTATTTTTATTAAAGGTTTTACTTCAATTTCATGCTTACATGATTATGACTCCAACTAAATTGGAAGGCTACTGAAGAATAAATTTAATCAACCGAAATAATAGTTAAAATGTTTGAATATTTTCAAAATAGAAGAAAATGGCTTATACAACATTTTAAAATATTTAATATTATTTCCAATAAAATTGTTAAGGTGTTAAAAACAAAAAAAAAAATTGATTATAATTTTTTGGTGATTTTAATAATTAAAAAAAGAATAAATTTCATCATCGTATTTTTCGTAGTGACTGGTGCATATCCAAGAGCACAATATTTTTATCTGTTTTCCTATAATGCATAAGTAAATATGTGGAAACATCGATGGTCAGCATATATTTCTTTTGAAAGATATATTCACCGGTGTAAATTTTTTATGCAGGCAAAATATATATATATATATATATATATATATATATATATATATATATATATATATATATATATATATTCACTTAGTTCTTTAATCATTCAATTTATTCTAATTTTATCCTTCTGTGAATTCTTTATGTAGGTAAGATAAAAATATATTTAAAAATTGAAGTGTTTCTTTTGGTGAATAAAAAGAGTCAAACTTTTACTTCCTATTTGCTATTTAGTTAAAAAATGATAGGAATTTAAGTGAGTCTAAGTCTCATATTGAGTAAAATTGAGAAAGTTGAGCATCATATAAGGATGAAAACCTATAAACTCATTGCTTTAAAATTTTGGGTTAGAGATGGTGTCAATTCCTTATATGAAGATTGAGCTCATTAGTATTGTGTTTTTCTAGTGATCTTCTCTCGAAAAATCCAACACAGTTTTCAATCTGCAAGAGTCTTTTCTTGTCTCATGATTAGTTAATATTCATAGGACAACATTTAAAGTAATCAATCAAAAAGGAATTCAAAATACTTCCATATAACTATAATTTGATATCCAATTATATTTTTGGATTTTATTCATATATTTGTTTAATAATATCTTCAATTATCCTTTGCGTTTATAAATAGATCTTCAATCAGAATATCTTTAAAATTTGTAAATCTTTACTAGGTAGTCTTGCTTGTATGATATTCTCCTTATTGACCTTATCATTCATTTCAACATTCAAATTTCATTGATCAATTTGTAATTGATCTTAATCACCTCGGGATTGGATAGATTTCTTTCACGCCATTTTTAGCTTCATTTGTTTGATCAATTTTGTTCAGTACTTTGACTCTTTACTCGTCTACTCATCCTTCCATTAGGTCCTCTAAATGAGGTACTCATCTAATAGGTGTTTCATCATTTTGCTTCATGAGTTGACTTGATTCATCTCACAAATACTCGTCTAGTACCTTTTATGTGCTTTTGCATTGACTCGCCAAAAGCATTATATTGGCTTCTGACTCTTCTAATGCTTCTTACCTTTGCTTGTTTACTTCTTGTTTTTACTCGTTTACTCCTTTGTAGAGGTCTAGTGTTATACTAGCTTAAGTTTACTCATTTGATCAATGTAGCCATTTATTAATTTTTCTTTACATTGTTGAGTCGTTTGGCCTTTTTGTTTTGACCTATAGTCTTGATTCGTCTAACACATTCAACCAACTTAAGTCATCTAAAAATTGTGTAGAACTATAGTTGAATGATAGCTTGATCACCTGATCCAACCTTCAACTGGTCTAACTTGTGCTTTCAACTGAGCTCGTCTAAGCCTTGTTTTTTCATAATTTGCTTCTTTTTTAAACCCCTAACATGTTCTTTGTTGTCTTGTGTAAGATCTGGGAAAAATTATACTAAAGGAAAACACATGATAAAAACTAATGACTTGATTAATATTGTTGATTTATTTAATTTAATTAGGTTATTAAATTATAAAATATGAAATAATTATTATTTGAGTGATGTAAGTTATTCTTGTATTTATTTTAGATTTAAATATTATATTTAATGTTGCAGATATTTATATATACTTAAATGGTGCAAAATATAACGTGCAAAAGGTATATGGTTTTGTGGTTATGCTTATGTATTGACCTAATTGGGTGCATGGATTCGATTCCGGTTAACATAGTAAAAGAGTTTGCGTTTTGTTTTTTTAATTAATTATGGTGGATGGACCATATAAGTTTATATTTTATTCGTGCACAAGATATATTGAGAAATCATCTGGTATAGTGGTTGATCTATGTTTATGGTATGGCGTTGTGTGCGAGTTTGAACTCTGCCGGGCTCATAATGTGCAATGCTACATTTGTTTTTCTCACTCCTTAAAGTTGTGGGGCCCACGAAACTCTTTCAATTCATTTTCTCTCTCCTTATTCACGTTGCAATGGTGCAGGGCAGGGATTGTTTACATTGCTGCATGCTAATTTTCAATCTTCTTTGCTTTGTAGAAACTTGCTGCCACAATCTTTAAAAAATAAAAACAGACAATCATTTGATTTTGGTTTATTTTTAGTTTTTTGAAAATCTTAAAAAGATTTAATTTTAAAATATTAATAGAAAAGATTAGAAATGTTAATTATAGACAAAAAGATAAGATTTTAGAAAATGAAACAAAACACTTTGGGGTTTTGAGAGGGAGAAAAGGAGAGTTGGAGAAACATGAAGAGTGAAAGAGAATGCTACGGGAATGAAGGAATGCGTAGCAAAGAGACTATTAGGCAGGGGAAGCTTTACCTTATTTCTTCTCTTTATTTTGTTTGCTTATGAATGAAACTTGAAAAGTATGTATGTGTAGTGTAGGGGAAGTCAACCTTGTTTTCTTCTCTTGTTTTCTTGTTGTTTGTTTGATGAATGAAGCTTGAAAAGCATGCATGTGTAGTATAGAGGAAGCTGGTATGTTTTATGTTTTAAGCATCTGTCTTTGATATTTGGGTGACATGCGTTGATGGTTAGGAGTGCAGAGTTCCTTTCGATAGTATAAGATTTTATCATCATGTTGGAGTTTTCATGGTGCTAATTTCACTCACAAATTGATTGGCCATGCATTTAATGGGTCAAAACCCTTATTCATTGATGGGATGTATAGCATTGATGTGGAACCCATGCTTTTTTTAAAGATGCAGATTCTTTTGCATGGTATTAGAGTTCCGGTGCAGCCATCTTTCTTGTTCTTTTTCTTGTTTTGACAAAAGTAGATTAACATGCAAGTGAGTGGGATCATGTTTACGTAGGTACGTTGGGTGGATTGCACACACTCTTTTCTTTCTCCATCTTGTGGGTTCTCTTCTCTATGTTGCCATTCCTTGTTTCTAGATCAATGCAAATAGGTGCAACTTCATGATAACTGGGCACTATTTCACGTTAATTGGGTACACGGTTTTGGGTTGCATTCTTTTTCCTATCCTACTTGAGAGTGCATACCATAGGGCCACATTTGCATTCCTTTTCTTATTCTTTTATAACCTTTGTGAAAGTGACCATGTAATTTGTTTCCATTCATGCTCCTTTCGTGCAAACCTCACCTAAATTATTGTTTCACTCTTTTAGACTTTTATTGGTGTTTTGAGTGGGAAGTTTACTTTTCTCTTAATGACTTTGTTTCTGCAGTTTTCTTTTTCTCACCACAGAATCATGTTTTTGAAACAACACCATGACATTAATTCTTTCTCTATCACATATCTACTTTGTTTTATTGGTGGAGGGTTCATGTGTGGGCATAAGCCAAACTAGCTTAAGATTTAGGAAACTTTTAGCTTTGATGGGCTGTATACGTTAGGGGTAGCAAGGTTTGTTTTGGTTTTATTAAAGGGTCACAGTTTCTTATATTTTTGGATTGTGTGGTTGGTGCATGGGTGGGTTCACATGTTTTGGTTCTTTTTCGTTAAGTTTTGGGCTGCTTCCATGCTATACATGCAAAGTTTTATTCTCTTTCTTCCTTTCTTAGCTCCTTCACGTAAATGCATGTGTATTTGTGGGAAGTACATGGCTTGCATTTATCTTGTTTCTCTTTCATCACATGTGATTTGCTTTCATTCTTCTCTTTTCTATGTTTTGTGTAGACCATGATTTAAATAAGTTGCTTTATATTTATAAATTGGGTAATGCATGGGTGGGATCCACATGTAAATAGAATTTCTCTTTCTTCCTTATGTTTTTCTCTTTCACGTAAATATGAGTATAGTGAATGTTTTAGTGGTGCATGGGGTTTGCATATTAACTTGTGTATTCTTTCATAAACTTTTGGTTCTCTTTAAATTCTCATATTTTTGGTTGGTACTTTTCATTTGGTTTTACTAGTTATTTATGTGTTAATGTGTTGATGGGATATTATGAGATTGGTGGTTTTTCTTGGTTTGTATGGGTTGTGGTTTGAGGATAATTACTTGAGTATGATGTTATATTGTGTTTGAATTAATGTCACTCATTGGGTTCATCGTATAAATATGTTATTTGATAAGTTGATGGGTTTATGTTATGAAACTATTACTATGCATGATGGGGTGGTGTGTTGTTGGCAATTGGTAATTCTCACATGTTGTATGTTGGAAGTGTTTTCCTTGCTTGAAGAACTCTTGGTGGAATTAAATGTTGTGTGAGGTTTTTCGTACCTAGGAACCCAGTGAAGACTCTTTCGCTTGTGTGAAGTAGTGGAAAGGGGTCCTCTTCGCATGTGTGAAGCAGTGGTAGAGGATTGGTTCGAGTATTGTACCCTCTCGCCTGTGTGAAGCACTAGGGAGGGGGAAAGATGCTTTCACCTTATTTCGGCTCGTTGCGAGTATAGTGCCCGATGTGCGATGCATCGACATTGTACTCATAATTCCTTGAGGAATAAGGGAGACAGTCTGGCTGCGTTAAATAGGACACATCGAACCATCTGTTCTAGGAAACTAGATGTTGTTGTGGGGTGAGAGGCCGCGAAAAACCAAAGTTTGATTATAATCACTGTATTTGAAGAATTGAGATGAATGTGATGTTATGCTTGGTTTGGCAAAGTTAAGTATTACTGGACATGTTTTATTTGGCATTTCGATTAAGTGTTACTTGAATGCAAAGTTGAGTATTATTAGACATGTTTTATTTATGAATTTCTTTTATGAATATCATTGTTTATGGTTAGCTTATCCCTATTTGTTTGTTTGTGTTTGTTGTATGTGCGATGATTGTATAACGTGTGTGTTATACGAAGAGCATATTATAACGCAGATGCTTTTGGCATGGAGTAGATCAACGAGAAACTGGGGTGAAATCGAGAGATTTTATAATTTATTTAGTTGTTTTAAATCATATATTAAAATATATGTAATTTTCTTTTGTTCGCAAATATTATTGGAAGATTTTGACAAAGTGACGAGTTGAGCTATATAATTTAAATTAAATTAAAAGATTTTATTAGTACATCACAATGATAATTCTTTTTCCGCTAAACGTAAAAAAATTTTAACGTTCTGTGACATCCCAAAATTTGAGGTGTTACATCTTGCACTTGGCTTAAACTCATTAAACGTACATTGATTTCATCGAACACACATACACACCCAAGTGCACAAACACACACGCGCACACGCACCCACACACACATACACATACGCCTGTGCACATGCACGCACACACACACATACCCTAGTGCACAAACACACACACACACACATACGCACACACACACACACACACTAACACACACGACCACAGACATGCACGTACACGCACATGCACACACCTACACACGCGCAACTCACACACACGCATAGACACACACCCACGAGCACAAACATACCCACAACCCCCCCTAGACACACACACTTACTTGTTGACATGTGAACATGTGAAGCCTGGGTGGTGTGTCTCATGAAGATTTGATGAAGTTTTGTTAAACTACTTGGAACCATTGCTTTGGAATCATGCATATATTGATGAAGTTATGGAGATTTGATGACATTCATGTTGAACAAGCCTTGGACGCGTGCCCTCCACATGGATAAATCATTAGGAGAAAATACTTGGTGTTTATAATTCACATTGTAGACCTTGTAGTATTAGTTAGATGTGTTTGGTCTTTATTGTGTTTTTCAATCTATTGAAATATTTTTCAAAAGGTTAAAAGGTTAGTTGTAGTAGTCTTAAACTGTGACTTATTGAATCAGTTTATTTATTTTTTAATTGACTGATTTCACTTAAGTCAAGTGAAATCAACCGATTGATTTGGAAATGAAGCTGTTGAATTTCTTAACAATTTGACTATAAGTGCCATGATTTTTGAAAGAGAGGTAACAAGACCATTTTTTAGCGCGAAACTATTCTGGAAAACATGTGTATTCTCTCTATTTCGTGATCATTCAGACTACAATTGTTGAAGATTGATCTTGGATAAATTCTTGGAACTTTGGCTTGTATTTGAAGCTTGGAGAAGGTGTTTGTGGTAGGCAGGGTTGTGCTACCACTGAGGTTTGATCTTTCTCAAACTGTGTATGTGTGCTTGGTTGTTTTCCAAGTCTACAAGAGGGGCCTTGTTGTGCTAGTGTGAGTGGTCATTGTGAGAACCCCAACTAGAGTTTGTTTGCTTCATGGGTACTTCCACTTCTTGTTATTTACCAACTGTCGTGGGAAATGCCATGAAGTGGACCATAACTCTAGTTACCTTGATCTTTAGGTATTAGGGAACGATCCTTGTGAGCACATATACTTTGCCATAGAACTTTATCAAGCCTATGTTAAATTAAGGCACAAAAGGGAGACTATTTGCGTCATTTACCCTCACATTTCCTTGTATATAATAATAAATTATTCATAATCACAACATTATAAAAAAAAAGGGAAAAGGCCTCCTTAGGCATAAACATATATTTCATTGGCATATCATGTCAATAAGTGTCCAGCAAGGCACAACCATGCATTGCATTCTCATTCTATGGTCATTCACGGTACCCTATCCATAGCTTCAAACACATAGCATGCATATGCATAATTAAAAAAAATCTAAATAGTTTGCATTGCAATAAATTCAACTTGTTTCCCATTTTCTTATCACTAAATTCTTGGAATCTATCTTATGAAAAATAAGAAAATAATAAAACATTCTTTGGTCAAATCAGTGGATTGAATAAATAAATAAAATTATGTTTGTTATCATTTCTTTTGAAACATCCATCTAGTGTTGCATACATGAAATTGCTCAAATCCATCTCTCTTTCCATCTCTCTTCCACTCTAAACCTTGTTTTCATTTCCATGGAGGATTATCAAAAAGGGACACACACCTTAAAATGATTACAAGAAACTCTTTGAACATAAGAAAAAAAACAAAAAAAATGAAGAATAATCAGCTAGGCTGAAAACTCTAATGATAGTCTAGGCAAAAATAAGACAAAAAAAGTGAAAAAAAAAACAAAACAAGGGACATCCTGCCACATGAACTAGATTATTTCCCTCTGAATTAAAGTTTTTTTTGAGAAAAACAACCATGATTTGAAATTATGTGTCGCCATGTTTCTTTATCCAAAAAAAAAACAAAAGTAATTATCCTTTGCTACCCAATTTGAGCCTTCCAAAAATATTTCTTTCAAATTACCCTAAACAACAATCACCTCACACTAAGGGTTGATATAATGTTTGCATTTGTTTCATCCAAATGGTAGTTCACCAATACAAAAATATCAAAAAAATATCAAGAAAAGCAAAAGAGAAGCAAAAGGTGAACAAGAAGAAGTCAAACAAATTTTAAATGAAACATTATTCAAATATCTTTGTTCCAAACAACCCTCACATCACTTTTTAGCCTTTACTATCATTTACTTCCATACTCCTAGCCTTGGCCATGATACAAGCCTAATAAAGTTCACACAGATCAAAGATTGGTTGTTATCTTTCGAAAGTTTTAATTTAGAGAAACATTTTTATTTGCTAATAGGTTTGTTCTAAAAAACTTATAAAAAAAAAGGATTGAAAAAGTGTGTTCAGAGATTTTTCTTTTAAACACTGGGGTAGTTTATGTTTGGTTGACATGTTTTCAAAGCTCCAAAATCAGCACGGGCAATCAAGCAATCTGGTTAAAATTGGGTTGTCCCCTTTCAATTCATTCTTCTTGAAATTCCATTTTTGCTCATACAGTATCCTCCGCTTTAAGCCTAAACCTTGACCAACCTTAACATAGTCCACCTTTATCAATCCAACACCCAAACTATGGTAGTCACATTGTTTGTATTTCATATATTCCCATCATTCAATCTGAATCGGGACATTTATTTACATCAAAGACTGTGATAACATTAGGGGCAACTTGTGAAGACCTCATTATTTTTCAATTTCCTCAATTGGGAAAAGCCAAACACTCTTTTGTACCCTAAGACCATCCTAGGCTCTCACACTAAGGGCAAACTTTTGAAGTCCCCATCATTTTCTTCATACCATCAATAACAAGGGAAAGCCTAAACAAATTTTGTGAATTGGGGCAACTCCCTGGTTAATCTTCATCACCTCATCCAAGCCTTTTCAAGCCCTTGGCAGTTTCATTGATGTCATTCAAATAGTGTTTCAAAAGAAGTTATTAAAAAAAAAAGTGTTCGGTAATAAACTGATTAGACCAAAGAAATGATTTGGAAAAGTAAAGAAAAAAAAATTCAAAGTAGAATGATTCCATGAATTCGAAATAATAATGAAATGGGGATCAATTCAAATTTGTTTTCAAAAAAATACAAAAGGAAAATTCATACATTTCATGCATCATACCAAGTCATTCATACATGCATTGATTATATCAACTTTAGAAATAAGCAACTACATGGTCAACTTAAACTTCTTGGGAGTCCACATTCAAGCCCAATTTCCACACTGGCCCTTAAACCTAGTTTTTTCTGGCCTCAAGCCCAGTTTTTTCTAGCCTCTAAGCCTAGTTTTCCTTACTCTCAAATTAAAATAAAGGAAAAATGAAAAATGAAAAAGAGCAAATCACACTTATGCATCTATGCATCCATGTATGCATATCATATAATTTCAAAAAGAAAATCATAACATGTCATGCATCATCAAATCATGTCATCCATCATACTCCACACAATCATTGAAAATCATTTCAAAAAAATAAAATAAAGAAATTTGAAAAAAAACTCAACAATGAAAATTTTTGTGTGTAAGTCTCACAAATGTTAAGCATTCACGCGGTGTTTGTCGACACTTCAAGAGCAAAATTCAGATTCTCCTTTTATACATCAAGACCCTTTGCGAGGAAATGGTCGTTGATTCCCTTATGTTTACATCATGACCCTCTATAAGACAATGGTCATTGATTTCCTTATATTCACTTCAAGACTCTCTACGAGGCAATGGTCATTGATTTTTTTATCTCTACAGCAATACCCTCTACAAGGAATTAATTATTGATTTCCTTATGTTTACATCAAGGCCCTCTGCGACGCAATGGTCATTGATTTCCTTATGTTCACATTAAGACCCTCTACGAGGCAAAGGTTATTGATTTCCTTATGTTTATATCAAGACCCTCTACGAGGCAATGGTCATTGATTTCCTTATGTTTACATCAAGACCCTCTACGAAGCAATGGTTATTTATTTCCTTATATTCACATCAAGACCATCTGCAAGGCAATGGTCATTGATTTCTTTGTCATATCGAGGCCCTCTGCGATGCAATGGTCATCGATTTTTTTACATCAAGGCCCTCTACGAGGTCATGGTCATTGATTTCTTTCCTTTCGAGACCCTTTCCTCGGGATTGGTCTAATTTGTTTTTTTTTCAAAAAATCAGAAAAGAAAATAATAAGTTTGTCAGATCGAGACCCTCTCCATGGTAATGGTCACCGAATCTTTGGATATAGACCCTCTCATCGAGATTGGTCTAATATTTTTTTCAAAAAGTCAGATTTCCAAAAAGAATGTGGATTTTCAGACCAGGGCCCTTTACATGGTAATGGTCACCGAATCCTATGAATAGACCTTCTCCACGGGATTGGTCTAATATATTTTTTTTTCTTTTTTTTTCCAAAAAGTAAAAAAAAATGGTGTGTCGGATGGATACCCTCTTCTTGGTAATGGTCACCTAGTTCTTTTCTTTTAGATACAGACCATTTCCTTTGTAATGGTCAAGTTTGTCTTCCAATTTGTCTTCTTTTGAAACCCGAACGAAATTAGTGTTTTTATCTTTACTTATCTTTTATTACGATAATATAAAAAAGTCAATTTTTCATATTATCTAGTAAAATCTAAGTAAAGACGGGCGGTTGTCAACACACAATTTCGTCCGGGTGAATAAATTTATTTCAAAAAAACAATAAAAATAAAAAAATGTGAAACAAAATTTTCTTCAAAGATTTTCAAACTTTCATTTAAAAAAAAAAGAAAAAAAAGAGAGAGATGGAAAAAAGATAAAAAGGAAAAAAAAAGGAAGAAAGAAGGAAAAGCCCAATTTGTTATTAATTATCACACTCCTTTTTATGAGCCCAACAACTCAACATTATTTTCTACCCTTTGTTCCTAATAAAGAAATTAGTGATATAATTCTAATAATTAGAAACAATATCTCTTCAAATGGTAAAAATCAATATTACTAATACGGATTGATTTTGTGCTCTTTTTGTTAATGGTTAGAATCAATATTACAGATCTTGATTGATATTGTGCTCTGATTTGTTATGATTTGATTTCCAAAATGTGTTGTTATCATGACTAATTTCTTCCTTATATTGTTCATTACAATTAAGGCTAGGATTGCAATTTGTGACTATAAATAGGCAGTCTGTTCCATGAAAAGGGATCAAAAAAAAATATTCTCTACACTTCTCTAATTCTTCTCCATCACTACTCCCACTTACACACCTCCTTTTTTATCTCTCTTTCAAAACAAAAACAAAAACATATTGAAGGAGATAGAAAATCAAAAGAAAATATTTGCTACACTTCCTCTTTCTCTTCCATTACCACCCACACAAACACTCCTTTTTTTTTACCTTTGTTGGGAAAATGAGAGGATGAGATTGATATAAAAGAGAACATATATCGAAAATTTTGGAAGGTACGTCATTGCGAATTTTTAATTCTTTTGATTTATTTTCTTCATTTTTCATTATATATTTTTTAATCATAAACAAATATTTTTCTTCATTTCTTTTAGTGTCTGTTCAACCGCTCGTGCCGCGTGACACGAATTTTCAAATTTATTTTTCTAGGAAATATATCAAAAATAATATAAAGAACTAACCTGATTCTGCATTGCGAATGGAGATACGTAGGAGCGAGGATTAATCCTCGTTGGGCCAAAAAAACAAAAAAAAAGTATTTTTGTTTCTTTTGTAAATTCATTTATTATTATTTTTGCGTAAAATTAAATATTTTGAAAACCACATCCATTTGCATGTTTAATTAAAGGTACCGTCTTAGAATGAACGTTGTGAGGTGCTAATACCTTCCCCACGCACAACCGACTACCGGACCCAAAATCTGGTTTTTTGCAAACATTGTCTTATCTTGTTGGTTTTTTCATAGTTTTCCAAATCCAAACTTTTTTTTTTTACAAATTTAGTTTTTGGTTCGTCATCCATCGCGATTTTGGTTGCAGCAATAATGAAGCAAACAAGATTTCTACATTAAACAATCGATTAAAAGGTTTAAACAATTGGCCAAGTGGTTGGAAAATAGAGTCAGTCAATTGGATAAAGAAATAGCTGATTTAAAAGTTGATTTTGAACATCTTAACATGATTTACAATAATTCAACTTGTTGCAGTGATAATCAGTTGATTGCAAAACCTTGTGAAAATTGCACCCTTTTGGAAACATGTGCAAGGTTCACAAGAAGAAAAGCAAACTTGGAGGTTATTCTTGGCTCTCAAAATTGTGTTTTTGGTAGGTCTGGAACAGGTTACAACTCTTTTAATAAAAAGAAAGTCAAGAAGTTTGCTCATTTCTTTTCCAATAATGCATCAAGTGATATTTCTTTGACAACTTGAAATTATTGTATGAGAAAAGGGCATATTTCTAAAATTTGCAAAGCTAGAAAATATGATGTACCTAAGGGCTTTATGAAATGGATCCTAAAAGGATTAAGAAAGGCTTAACCATGTTGGACCCAACCTATAAAAGGGTACCATGTAATGTATATTTGTTTTGCAGGTTATCAAAAGTGGAAAGAGAGACTTGTGGTACCTTGACCAACTTAGTGATAAAGGTTTTAAAGTTGTGTTTGAACCAAACCATTGCCATATCTATGATGGATCTGGTAGTATTGTATTGATAGGAAAAAGAGTCAACAATACATACTTGCTTGATTTACATCATACATCATTCAACATATACATTGCTTGCTTAGAAAAAAAGTGTTTTTCTAGGCTATGCTATACAAAGTCATGCATATAGAGTCTATAATAAGAGGTTAATGACTGTTGAAGTGTCCATGCATGTTGTATTTGATGAAATTAACCCAAAGTTGCAAGATCAAGTGTCAAAGAATGCAGATGAAGAAGATTTACTGCAGGAACAAATTTCTGCTACAGAAAAGCCCTCTACTGTAGGAAATCAATCGGCTGAAAAGGAAAAACAACCGACTGAAAAAGCTGCAGACAACAACTTGCCTAAGGATTGGATTCAGCCTAGAGGTTTATCAAAGGAGAACATCATAGGTGATATCAAATAGGGAGTATCTACTAGATGCTGAATTGTATTTTGTGAACATGTTGCTTTTGTATCTCAAATTGAAACAAAAAATGTGAATGATGTTTTAAATGATAGTAATTAGATTTTTGCTATGCAAGATGAACTCAATCAATTCACAAGAAATGATGTGTGGTTTCTAGTGCCTAAAACTAATGATATGAATATAATTGGAACTAAATGGGTTTTTAGAAACAAAATGGATGAAGATGGTAACATTGTAAGGAACAAAGCTAGACTAGTTGTTAAAGGGTATAACCAAGAAGAAGGCATTGACTTTGATGAAACATATGCCCATGTAGCTAGGCTAGAAGTTGTGAGATTACTCTAAGCATATGCTTGCATGTGTAACTTTAAATTACATCAAATGGATGTGAAAAGTGCATTCTTGAATGGTTTCCTAAATGAAGAAGTGTATGTATCACAACCTCCTGGCTTTGAGGATCATCTCTATCCTAACCATGTTTTCAAATTGAAGAAGGCTTTATATGGTTTGAAACAAGCACCACGACAGTGGTATGAAAGACTAAGCAATTTTCTTTTATCAAAAGGTTATGCTAGAGGTGTAGTGGATAAAACACTCTTCATTAGAAAACATGAAAGTGAGGTTATACTTATTCAAGTGTATATTGATGATATCATCTTTGGTTCAAATAACAACACATTGTGTGAAGAGTTTGTTGCAACTATGCAGGGAGAATTTGAGATGTCCATAATGGGTGAGCTTACCTACTTTCTAGGGTTGCAAGTCAAACAACTCAAGCATGAAACATTTTTAAGTCAATCAAAATACTATTTTGACTTGTTGTAAAAGTTCAAAATGGAGGATTGCAAGGAAACTACCACTACAATTTCTATAAATTGCCTTATGGACGCAAATGAGGTTGGGTAACTAGTAGATTCAACCAAATATAGAGAGTTGATTGGATCTTTTCTTTATCTTACAACAAGTAGGCCAAATATCTAGTTTGGTGTATGCTTATATGCTAGGTTCCAAGCAAATCCAAAGGAATCACACTTTAAAGTTGCAAAATGGATTCTAAAGTACCTAAAAGGAACAACCAATGTTAGTTTATGGTATCCTTGTGATTCTAACATAACTCTTAGTGGCTTTTCAAATTCTGACTATGTAAGGTGATAATTGGACAACAAAAGCATAAGTGACACTTGCCATCTACTTGGCTCAAGTCTAATCTCATGGCATAGTAAAAAGCAACCATGTGTGGCACTCTCCACTACTGAAGCTGAGTATATTATTGTTGGACATGAAATTTGATATCGTTGTCGTTAGACGATCAAATTACCACTACTTAACTTTAGCAACTTCAGTATTGCCAAGTTAGTAGTGAACAAAATAGTTAAGGTTAAGATAACCCTGAGTCGTCTCACAACGATTACGGAATTGATCTCAAATATTTGATTCTAAAAAATGCAATTAAAACTAGCAACTATAAAAATAGGGGGTTTTGATATGCAAAGAAAATGACACGGAAGATTGTAAACACAGTAATAGTAAATAGTTCAATTCCACTGCTTTTTCTAAATAAGATTCTTCATTGGTTATCTAGAGATTATTGTTAAATTAATTATTGTTGTTGATTTACAAATCAATTAATGTAAAGACTCAATTCATTTGTTGGCATTCTCACTTTTAATCAAAGTACAGTCTCAATTAAAAGTGAGAATTGTTAGATTGTCCAGAGTAAATTCAATCAAAGTACAGTCTCAATTAATTTTACTATGCCTAATCATGTTTATTCCTTTGTTTCTTCACCAAATAGAAAACTTAATTGATCAAAGTAAAGTCTTGACTAATTTTAGTTAAAGTAATTACCTCTAATCAAAGTAAAGTCTCAATTATTGGCAAAAACTTATTTAATCAAATGAAAGTTTCTAAATAAAATCAAAGTAAAGTCTCAATTTAATTTAAAAACCTTTTAACTCATATAATTAGCATGCATGTAGATTTAAAATCATTATTTTCTATTCGATTAAGAAGTAAAGGACATAGATAAACAAAAACCACAACAATAATCAAAATAACAAACACATAAATTCATCTAACCTCAAAATCCAGTTAAGAAATTACAGTGGAATCAACCCTTAAAGCTTAGCCCTCCATGGTTTTGATGGACTACATGATAATATATGATGAAGGAAAGAAAATAAAAGAAAAGAGAGAATGAGAGATGTGATGGATGACAGTGTCTGCAAAAACCAGAGAGTTCTAAGTGTCTAAGTTGTCAGTTGTCCCCTTCTGCTCCCTTAAGTCTCTTTATATAGGCTTCAACTGGACTTTGGGCTTTATCTGTTGGTTACTAAAATCTTTTATTTTTATTTAATTAATTAGCAACTTAATTCCTGTCCAATTTCCAATTCTGCCCCTCTTATTTAACCAGTTTTGCAGTTTTGACCAATTGACCAGTGTTGACCAGTGTTGACCAGTTGACCAGTTTAACTGTCCAATAATAGCCTGACACGTGGCGCAGAGTGCACTTTCTCTCTCCAGACTAGGGTTTGCTGCGTTTAGGGTTTCATGGACTCCTTTGGCTGCGCGAACAGGTGCTGCTCCGGCGGGGTCTTCTTTTCCGACGAGGTGAAGTGCAGAACCTGGTGCGTTTCATCTTCGCAGTGGTGGCTATGGCTTCCGCTGCTGTTCTAGCTCGTAGGTGCGATGGAGGATGGTTGCGCGCTTGTTGCTGCTGCGCGGTGGCTGACGTAGATGGCGTCAATGGTTGGAGATGAAGGTTGAAGATGGTGTGGGATGCAGCATTTTCCGGTGTCAAGGATGCTTCAGGCACGGTGGTGATAGAATCTGGTGTGCAAAAATGGTTCTGTTCTCGCTCACGGCTGTGCGGAGAAGATGATGGAGAGAAAATGGAGGTGTTGCGCGTGAAGTGTGGTGGTCAGAGGCGCGCTGCAGTTGCGGACGGAGATGGTGGCTCACGGTGGCGCGGCTGACAGCGAGGTCTGTGAATTGCGGTCAGCGGTTGCCATGGTGATGGTAGGAGAGGAGGAAAATTAGGGTTAGGGTTTCATGTGTGAGATGGAGGAGATGATGACATGGTAAGATCTGATTGGTCAATTTGGTGAGTGGAGGATTATGACACGTGGCTTGTTCTAGTTGGCTAATTTTAAAAGGTGGGGATTACCACATGGCATGATCTGGTTGAGTGGAGTTTAAGTGGTAGGAGGGGTGCAACTTAGTGAAAACTAGGGGGTGCAGAATAGGTTTTTGGTGGTCCACTTTAGAAGAAGTGTGCAAATAAAATCTGGGGGTGCATTTAGCTCCTGATTTATTCTTTTCCAGAATTTCTTGATTTTGGACTTATTTTGTAACTTTGAATATTTCAAATCCACACTATTAATGACCAAAAATAAATTCCAGCTGCATTAATAAACGTTAGAATATCCAATAATATTTTATGCAACTAAAATCAATTTTTACGCCATTATTACCAAACTTACTCAATAAATCCAATAATCACAAATCTTAATTAAATCAATCTTTAAGCACAGAAAATTCAATTAAATCCCCAAATTTAAATATTAAATGAGGGCAAAAATTTGAACTCATCAACATGGTTGTGCACAAATCATATGGTTGAAGCATAAACTTTTGGACTATGGTGTAAAGCTGACTAAGATACCCTTGTATTGTGATAATACTAGTGCCATCAACTTAACCAAGAATCCAATACAACATTCTAAAACCAAGCATATAGAGATTAAGAA
Organism: Vigna unguiculata; assembly: GCF_037176805.1. Classification (NCBI taxonomy): domain Eukaryota; kingdom Viridiplantae; phylum Streptophyta; class Magnoliopsida; order Fabales; family Fabaceae; genus Vigna; species Vigna unguiculata. Next base: position 25,477,743 of record NC_140802.1, read on the forward strand.
TCATTTTATTCGTGATCATGTTCAAAATGGAGATTGTGAAATTCAATTTCTTAAAACTGAAAATCAATTGGCTGATTTGTTTACAAAATCATAAGCTAGAGATAGATTTAACTAGCTAAGAACTGAACTAGGCATATTAGACATGAAGAATGTGGTCTAATGTGTTTTTAGCATGTTAATCATATGTATTCATGCATTGGTTTCATAAAAAAAGCTATTGTATGCAAAAATTGAAAATTGTCATATTTAGTCTGTTGATTTTTAATTTCAATATGTTGATTTCACTTAAATTTGCTTCCATTTACAAAAAATTCTAATCTATCATATCTTTCACTCTGTTGATTATGCATTTCAATGTGTTAATTTCACTTAAGTTGCCACTGAATGATGAAAATTCGATCTGCTGTGAATTTTAATCTACTAATTTCATAATTCAATATATGTTGATTTCATTAAAACTAAATCTGGAAGAATGAAGTTCAATTATACGATTTTCAATCGATTAATTTTCGAATTCAGTTTGTTGATTCCACTTAACTAGATTCTGGTTTTAATTTATTATCCTCTGATGTTATTTTAATCGATTGAATTATAAATTCAACTTGTTGATTTTACTTAAACTACACATTTACTAACGAATTGAATTGCAAAGCTGACCCAGTCAAAGAACATGGACCTTATTGTCAGGTATTATCTACTCTTAACAGTTATTTCATCAGCCATGTGTTGCTTTTACTTATTTGTTTGACCAAAAAGCATGTGTAGTGTGTAATTCCAATGTGCATGCAGCTCACATGATCTAAACTGATTGATTCACTTATAAAAACTCATTGGAAACATCATGAATGTGTGAGATACTATAATCAACTGCATTAATCTGGCTTAGATAACCTAAAACGAATTAATTTGGTAAATCTGCAACATTTAATCATCTGTTTCTGAAAATCAACCTGTTCAATTATAAATACTACACTTGAATTGTTGCATTTAGATCATATATCTCTTAGAAACAGCCATACCCACACTTATCATGTCTTGTCGTCAACAAAAGGCCATCCAATTTGATGATGAACACTCCACTCTTCCTACCCCAAGGTCTCCAAACCAAGAAAATCATGGGAGAATTGAGGCATGTTTCGAAAATCTTAAGGATAACATCCAAGTGTTCCTCATTGAGATGAACATGAAGCAAATCAACATTTCAAAGGTGCTAAGGTTTTCGTGGCTGAGGGCTGAAGGCTTTAAGGTCCTATTTCAACAACTAAAGCATCAAAGGTTGAAGTATTTCCTTGAAATTTCAGGAAAAATCTATCCAGACTTGGTGAAGGTGTTTTTCACCAACTTGGTGTTTAAAAATGACATGGTGTTGTCAAGTATCAAGGGTGTCCGAATGGAAATAAACAAGAAAGCTTGGAAAGACATGGTTGGACTCAAACCAAGGGGTGTGCAAGTGAGAAAAGGTGAAACTAAGGTTGTTCAAGAATTCAACAAGCTCCAATACTATGGCCACTGCTTGAGGAATCATGCTGTTGAGATCAAACAATTTCATGTTAGTGGACTCAAGGTAGATCAAAGGCTTCTTGCTATGATTGTCACAAAACTCATAGTCCCACGTGGGAGCAACCACTCAACCTTAAATGAGGGAGATTTTATCTTAATGTACTGCATCCAACACAATATTCAAATGCATTGGATATTTGTGTTTCGTGATCATATGCTCAAGGTCAAGAGGCTCACAAATTTTCGGCTACCTTATCTTGCTTTGGTGTCCAAATTCATAGAATATTTTGGGATTGATGTGGATGATGAGCTGAAAGAGTCAAGTGGACAAAATGGGCTTTCTCAATGTGGTAAATGGATGGACAACTGTTGGTGTTGTAGTTGGTGATACACGTGACCATGAAGCTGGTCCAAGTGGTGCAAATCAAGAGGAAGAACCTACTGTTGGACCCATGGACCTTATTCCCTATAACCCTCCAAAGGATAGAGGCCCTATGTACTCACATTTTTGGAGGATAGTGCTGAATCAACTTCATGAACTCAATATGTCCCAACATGCACATCATGACTATTGCAATGAGAGATTCAATGCATTAAATGGCCAAATCCATGATATCCATGATCTGCTAACTTCATTGAAGACTAGAAATGATCCTTAGGATGACTGAGTGTGTTGGCTTTTAGGATCATGCATTGCATCCATGTGTTTGTAATTTTTCAGTTTAAGTTATGTCAGTTTCAGTTGGTTGTTTTTATTTTCAGTTGGTTGTTTTTATTTTCAGTCAGTTGAATGTATCAGCTTTATGCCTGTTTCTCTATTTTTAGTTCTTGTTGGTTGTATCATGATCCATTATCAATGAAATATTATGCATTATTTTCTTTCTTAATGCATTCGTTCTATTTGATGAATCCAAAGGGGGAGAAAAATTGAAAATTGATCAAATTGGACTAAAGTGGAAGCATTAAAAGTGGAATTAATAAGAAATCTGAAATTGAACCCATATTATTGATAGAGGGAGAATTTGCATCTGTGTGTTCTTGTTAGCTTGCGTGAGTGGAATTAATAATCAAATCTAAAATTGAACCTATATTATTGATAGGGGGAGCATTTACATATGTGTGTGCCTGTTAGCTTGTGTGTACTACTCTTGGAAATGATTTTGAGGTTCACAACTTCAAGCTTGTATGTCACTTCATCAACTCAATGGTATCCAACCAATGGAAGTAATTTGCAATGGAAGATAAAGGTTGGCTTCATCAAATCAGGGGGAGAATGTTGACATTTGAAGCCCAGGTGGTGTGTCTCATGCAGATTTGATGAAGCTTTGTTGAACTACTTGGAACAATTGCTTTGGAATCATGCCTATAATGATGAAGTTATGGAGATTTGATGGTATTCATGTTGAACAAGCCTTGGACACGTGCCCTCCACATGGATAAATCATTATGAGAAAATACTTGGTGTTTGTAATCCACTTTGTAGACCTTGTTGCATTAGTTAGATGTATTGGTCTTTATTGTGTTTTTTAGTCTGTTGAAATACTTTTCAATAGGTTAAAATATGTCTTTTAATCTGTTAAATGGGTTTTCAACAGGTTAAAAGGTTAGTTGCAGTAGTCTTTGACTATGACTTATTTAATCAGTTGATTTATTTTTTAATTGATTGATTTCACTTAAGTCAAGTGAAATCAACCGATTGATTTGGATATCAAGCTGTTGAATTTCATAACAGTTTGACTATAAATGTTCTGATTTTCAAAAGAGAGGTAACAAGACCATTTTTTATCACAAAACTATTCTGGAAAATGTGTGGATTCTCTCTCTTTCGTGATCATTCAGACTACAACTGTTGAAGATTGATCTTGGATCAATTCTTGGTGCTTTTGGCTTGTGTTTGAATCTTGGAGAAGGTGTTTGTGGTAGGCAGGGTTGTGCTACCACTAAGGTTTGATCTTTCTCAAGCTTTGTGTTTGTGCCTTGTGGTTTTCTAGGTCTGCAAGAGGTGTCTTGCTGTGTTGGTGTGATTCTTGTGTGATTCAAGAGTCTTTGGTATGTGTTTTGCTTATTTTGAAAGTGTAAGAGTGTAAACTTTGTAACTCTTTTGAAATAATGCTCCAAAATCATGTGCCCCAATATTTTCTCTAACTCTTCTCTCTTGCATTATCATTTAAAGATTAAAGAACTTGAACTTAAATCATCTTTTTCATATTCTTGAGTGTTTTGGTAGCATCTACAGGATAGAGCATGTGTGCATAATCAATTAGAACCTGTCTTGTTTGTTCTTGTGCATTGTTCTTGGTTCAAATCTCAAATCTGCATTTTTGCATTTTTTCCAGTATTTCAGTCGACTGTTTTTCTGATTCAATCGGTTGATTATACCAGTATAGAATCTATTTAGTAAAATCAATCGACTAACTCTGTTTTTGACCGATTGAAAGTATATTGTCTATTGATTTTTGCATCCTAACTTGGTGATTGAATTGATTCAATTAAACATAGTTTTTAGCCTTTAAAGATAACCTAAATTTTTAACTAGCCAAATAAACTCCCCCTTCTTGGCAGTTCAACCATTTTAAAACTAACAACACTTACACACACATCCCCCCTCCCCTTTCCCCCCACTCCCCCTCTCCACACACACACACACCCCACATGCCACACACCCACCCACCCATCCACCCACACCCGCTCACACCCACCCACCCACCCACACCTAACCACACTCCCACACACACACATCCACCCATCCATACCCCAACACACTCCTACCAACCCCGCACCCCACCACACCATACACACACACACGCGCGCACACACACGTAGACACACACACACATTCACACACACGCACACACTCACTCACCCACATGCATACACATAGACACACTCACACACACACATACTCCTAGACACACAAACATGCTCGTTTAATGGAGTTTCAAACATCTAATGCTAACACTATCATTATCATAATGGGAAAAGAAAACATTGAATGTCATAAACTGGTCCAAATAACTTCATAAATAAGTTCTTACAAATATTTGTAGACATATCTACATTTAGTGCATATCTCATTAACATTTTATCAGTCATCGAGCTTCCAACGTGGACATGGTTACATAGTTGGTTGTGCTTGTGTGTTTCTGATTTGGGTATAAATCTTCTTCATGTGAAACATCTTTCGTAATAAAACCATGTAGTTTAGGCTCAATCAATTCCATGTGACTTTCCAACATTAGAATTACAGAAGTCATTGTGGGCCTATCTTCTGGGTTTTGTTGCACACATAAAAGACAAATATGGAGGCAACGTAGTACCTCTGATTCAATGCATGATTCTTTTATCTTTGAATCAACTAACTCTAGTGCCCTACCCTTTTTCCATATTCTTTGTGCCTGTAACATAATAATAATAATAACAATAAAAAAGAAAAAAAATAATTATTGGTACATATTAATAAGATATACGAAAATTGAAACAGTTGAAGCTCTTACGTGATCAACAAGGTTAAGATTCTTATCTGTACTATAAAGTCTTCTATTTTTCTTGCCACATATAATTTCCAACATTAGAATGCCAAAGCTAAAAACATCAGATTTCACAGAGAAGAAACCATCAACAGCATACTCTGGTGCCATGTACCCACTACAAATATAAATTATATGAGGAATTTTCACAAAAAATTTCCAAAAAATAAAAATAGAGTTAGTCAAAAACAAACTCACTAGGTTCCAACTATCCTACTTGTGTTTCCTTCAATCTGGTCGCGTCCAAATATTCTAGCCAATCCAAAATCTGAGATTTTTGGGCATAAATTTTCATCAAGAAGAACATTACTTGCTTTGAGATCTCTATGGATAATCCTCAAGCGCGAATCTTGATGAAGATACATAAGCCCTCTTGCAACTCCACAGATTATTTGGAAGCGTTGAGCCCACTGCAAATTACTTTTTCTGTCATCTGTTTTATTCAAGCAAAAAAGTTATTAAACATGGAATCTTCAATGTCAGTAATATGATTATATCGTTGACAACCTAATCTATGCTTTGTTGATTACCCATACCAAATATGAAATAGTCTAGACTGCCATTTGCCATGTATTCATAAACAAGCATTTTTTCTTGTCCTTCAATGCAACAACCAAGAAGTTTAACAAGATTTCGATGCTGGAGTTTTGCAATCAATTTGACTTCATTTATGAACTCTGTCACTCCTTGCCACGAGGTCCTAGATAGAGTCTTTACAGCAATCTCTTGCCCATCCACTAATATTCCCTACACATGCACCATTACGATGAGTTGATCTTATTCATTAATATTTATGTTCCTTTTATCCCATTACAGGCTCAAAACTATTACCTTGTATACAAGTCCAAAACCACCTTCACCAATCTTATTTGCATTGAAAAAGTTGTCAGTGGCAGTTGCAATGGTGAATAGATCAAACATTTGGACATCCAAATTATCTTCACATTGTTCTATCAATGATTGCTCTAAAAACCAATGAATGCCTTTAGAGTAATGTTATAAAATATGAGGAGCAAATCAAACATACCTAGAATAGAAAAAGTACATTTTACTCAGCTAATTATTAAAAATACATTTAGCTTTCCAAATAATCCAATAATTTAACAAGTTGAGTTGTGGGTTTAGTATCCTAATAATTATATACAGTTGATCAACACCACTCAAATTACGGAATGAATTTTTTATACTCAACTTAACTATTATTATAATATGAAACATATAGGAAGACATTCCTTCAACTTAGTGATATATGCATGAATTCAACTTTGTTTTCTGTCATATCTTGCTATGTACACTATAAGAAAATGGAAGTTTGCAGTTTGCATCATAAGAAAAAGGGAAGTTTAATGTCGATCAAAAACTTGATGCTAATAAGGAAACATTGATGTTAACTAGTTAATAGCATCAATTTTTTTTTACACATGTATAGTATTCTGTAAAACTATGAACTTTAATTATATACCATTAACATTGACTTTTAAATTATGACCATTAGACTAAGATGGTATGCCATGGACATTTTCAAGGATGTACCATTTAATTTGAAGTGATGTTGCCAAAATTGGCTAGTGAACACCTTGTCCCAGTCGGATACAATTGTTTTGGGAAAACCATGAAGTTTCGCAACCAAATTAATGAATGTTTCTGGAACTTTTCCATAATAACATTATACTTTGGGTCTTCTTTAAGGGCATGTTTTAATATAGGTAGAAGGTGCAACTTTGGTTTAGACCAAGCTATTTGGAATGACCTGGAAAAGGAATCGGCATCAAAATTTTCTTTTCCGGGTTTATACTCTATAGTGAAATCACAGCCTAAGAGTTTATGCAGCAAATTTTTGTTGTTTCGGTGTCTAAATAACTTGATTAGTCAGAGATTTGATTCTTCTACTTTATAATCACAAACTTGTGCCTAAGGAGGTAGCGTTGGAATTTCGCAATGGGCTATATGGATTGTGTAGAATTAATGTGTATAAGCAGATTGTCGTTGCATCTTAGGGGATAATTTCTTTAAGAAGAAAGCAATTGGATGGTGATCTTGGCTTAGTATTGCTCCAATTCCTAACTCGGAGGCATCCGTTTCCAAAATGAAGGGTTTAGCAAAGTTTGGCAAAGCTAAAACAGGGATAATAGTGATGGATCATTTTAGGTGGTAAAAATTTGCAATTGTAGGAGCATCCCACTTAAAAGAGTTTTTCTTTAAGAGGTTAGTTAAAGAGGCAACGATGGAAGTATACCCTTTTACAAATTATCTATAATATCCAGTCAATCCCAAAAATCCTCTCAAGTGCTTCAAAGAACCAGTCCAAAAGTGTTTGCGCTTTCAACTTGTCCATGGCTACACCTTGACTAGAAATTGTGTGGCCGAAATATTCAACTTGTTGTAGCCCAAAAGAGCATTTAGACACAAAGATTTGATATTGCTTTAGTAATTGGAGAACAAATTCTAAATGGCTTAAATGCTCTCTCCATGTTAGACTATATACGAGGATCTCATAAAAAAGCACCAAAACACATTTCCTTAAAATATCATGCAATACTTCATTTCATTAAATAAATTGTGTAGGTATAATTAGTAATTTTCTTGGACTTGTATTTTATCCCACTTTTAAGTTCTATTTTCATTTCTTGTATTTTTTTGGGCCACGAAGCATGTTCCCAGTAGTCCAATTTCAAGCCAACACCAAGTGGCAACATCAGCGTCTCTAACTTCTACCAACGTGCATCATCTGTAGCGTTCAGATATGGGCCTAGATTCAACACGCAGCTGATCATGAATGTTTCCAACAGCATCAACGCATGCTTTCTGTTGGGCCTACAACATGCAACCCAATTACTTGCACCATATTTCTTTTGGCAATCAGCTCCTTTCTTCATATTTGGCCTACTTGTAAAGAGCAACCCTAGTCTTCTTTTACTCCACACGTACATCAACCAGTAGCACCTATTTCTCTTCACGTGTGTCCATTTATCTGTTTATTTTAAGAAACCCATCTCCTCATTCAACAACTAGGGTTCTTTGGCGCAGCCAGCCTTCTATCTTTAGGGCTCCTTTACCTAGGCATTTCATTATTTTTCTTTGCTGGTAGGGCTTCTTCCTTATGAGAGGGTCACCGTCCTTTGTGACCATTAGAGTTAGCTTTCCTTTGATTAAGCTTGTTAGTTCTTTTCCACTTCACGGTTGCCTATTTTCATCTTATAAATACTGATCATTTGTATAAACCATTTTTGATTAATGAGAGTGATTATTATCCTATTTCTCAAAGCTCACCTTCATCTTTTAGTTGAGGTTTCGTATCTCCTAGGGTTTCCTAAATCGTGAGAGTTAGAGAGACTTCCTTGGTGGAACGAAATTGAGTTCCACCGAACATTTCAGCTTTCGCTGCGAGTTCATCGATTCCCACTGAAGGATCGATGATTGGAGACTTCACATAGGATTTTTGCCGTTCAGAACACGAGTCTAATGAAAATTCAGGAGCTTCCACTCATCAGTAACTTCCAACTCTTTGATCAGTATTTCAGCTACTAAACCCTTGTCATTTCCAACTACAACTTGAAAATTTGGTACAGGTTCTATCGGTAATTTGAGACAATGGGTAATCTATGGTTGTACGAAATTATTAGAATTGGCCCACGTCCATTTAATTTGTTGAACTGTTAGAAGACTCATATGCCCCTTGTATATTTTGTGCTCTTACACAATGTTGGCATAATTTCCAAAAATATTTGTTTGATCCAATGTCTTAGGGTACTTTTCATAACTCAATTTGTAGCGTAAGAAGTGAGAGGTTACTAGAACCGTCAAGGTGGGTCAGAACCGTGGGTCAACCCAGCTCACCACAGATTCAGACCGAGTTGGGTTGAAATATTTTTACAAATTTTAGTACGGGTCAATTTTTGATTCGGCCCACCAAGAACCCGCGGTTCACCCAGGTTGAACCTGTGGTGGATCGGATTGGCCTACCAACCCACATGGTGACACACATTATGTTGGACTTTGCAATGTTGGGCTATTTTTTTAACCAAACACATTGGTGGGTTGGCAAATGGAAACATAGCTTCAACTAATAAAGTATAATTATTTGAAAAAGGTATAATTAGTTTGCTGAAAAAAGTATTGCACCTAATAAAAGATTGGGTAAATCACAAGAATGCTTTGATCTTAGATAGTAATTTGTATTTTTATTTATTTATTTTGGTTTGTATTGGAGTTTAACATCATTTTGGATTATATTGAGATTGTATTCAAGTTTATTAAATTTTAATCCGAAATATAATTTCTGACTTAAGAAAAAAAATTATATTTTTTTAATTAAGTAGGCTAGTGAGCCAACCCGTTTAACACACTAACCTGTGGTGGGCTAGGCCGGGTTCGAATTTTTTCAGCTCGCTAATAAGTGAGCTGGGTTGGGTTGGCCCACTAAGTGACCAAGGTCAACCCGTCCCCGTTTTGACGGTGAATCCCCGCATTGACTAGGTATGGGTGTGGGAAATCTCCAACGTTTTTAATTTGGTATGGGGATGGCTACGGGGATGTACATATCCCCACCATAATACCTGTCCCCGCCATATCTCCGTCATCGTTTAAATTATTAAAATATTCACAATTAATTAAGTAACCCTACACACACACACACACATATATATATATATATATATATATATATATATATATATATATATATATATTCAATCTTTTTATTTCTTCTAATTATTTGGTTTGTTATGAAACTCATTCACATCTCCAAGATATTTTTCATCTTATCATAACATTTATGTAATTATGTTAAAATGATGTATGTCAATTAAAATTTTATGTCTCATATTTGAATATTTCTATTATTTTTTAATATTTTTATTTATTATATATTTTCCTTTCACATGAGTATGTTTAATACTCTCAATTTAAGTGTTTAATAGCATAAACCTTTCATTTACTAGGTAATATAAAAAAATTACTTATTTTTATTAATTTTTGTTTCATTTGAATAACTCTCTTGTTTCGCTAAAACAATTATTTCTCAACCATTGAGTATATATGTTGATATTTGAAAAGTATTCTTAGATGTCTAAGATATTTTTCATCTTATCATACACTTAACTATACATTTGTTTTCCTTTGTGCGATTTCTTTCAATAGTTTCTCAAATTGTTTCTAAGACACACATTTGTTAATTTTTTAATATTTTTATTTAATATTTATTTTCATCATGTAGAATATTATTTCAGTATATTTTATCTAATTATTTTTTATTTTCTGACTCATTATATCAATCATACTGTAATTTTTTCACTATAATTGTATAAATAACTTTTATTTACTACAATATCAAAATTTAATGTAATTGCTATGAATATTTTTTATAACCATCCAACATATATTAGAATTCAAAAGATACAATATCTATGTCAAAATTTTATTATTATGTTTATTATTTGTTATTTACGTCATTTTGATTAATTGATGCATTATCATTTTTATTAGTGTATAGAAAAAGAGATTCATTAGAATTTAAAAAATTGAAGTAAACAAACATTTAAAATATATTTTAATTTGAATATTTGTTTTCCATTAAATTTTTTTATTTTTTTTTAAATTTTATCAACTAGGTTTCATTAATGTTTGCAGTTTGCAAATTTAATAAATGTTTTGGTTCTACGGGGATGGGTATGGGATAACGAAACCCGTCCCTACCTCGCTCCATTGTCATCCCTAACATCAATAGTAGCTTTGGTTTCAATTTGGAAATGATAATATTGTTCCATTAAAAACATGGAATTGAATTAAATAAAAAAAACATATATATGAACTGAATTAAATACAAAACAATGAGACTTGATACTGATACATAACACTAATAACACTAATATTTACGTGTAACATTGTCACTACCATTATCACAGACCTTAAAATAGACAAAAAAATATTTTAAAAAACTAAAAAAAAAAAGTTACAAATTGAAACACAACATATTTTGGTGTCATATATCGTGGTACATTATCAAGAAAATCAAACCTAATTAAATCAATTTTTAAAAAATTAAGACTTAATTGAAGAAAAAACCTATTTAAAATTTTTCAATCAAAATTACGAATAAATAATTAATTAAGCCTAATCATACTTTGCTAAACATTATTCTAAATACTTATATCTATACCAACTCTACAAAGCTATATATAGCAACTCTACAAAGCTATGTATTCAAAAGTGATGTAATCCAACGATCATATTTAGAAAAGAGTATGGTTTATCTGCTGCTGGAATATGTTGGAATAAACATGCTGAGTCTCTGTTGTATTGTTAACACGGTACCGTTTTGTTGTTTTTCAACTTAATAAAATGTTTTTCTTTTTAGCATGCATATAAACGACATAGTCTATTCTTCCAGTACTTTATTTTCAGTCTCTTTTGTCTCCATTACTACTCTTGTAATATTATATATATATATATATATATATATATATATATATATATATATATATATATATATATTAAAACTAATTTATAGAATAAATATAATTTTGTTTTATCATTATGTAATAAAATCGATAAAACTTAAAATTAGGTTTCAATTACTAAATTAGATTTAAATTATTAATTTAAAATATATAAAAAATAATTTATCATTTATTTAATTAATAATATTATATCTAAAAACATATTTACATAACTAATTGTGTTTTTACTATTACATTAAAAAATTAAAGTGATTAAAATTTGATGTGTTAATAGGTCAGTCTTTCGGCCTAACCATTTCACAAAGTAATTAATAATTCAAAAAATGCAACATTTATTTCTTTCAAAAACCATTATTCACACTTTCTCTGATTTTAAAATAAATATTTTTTATAAATTTAAGATTTTTTATTAAAACAACAATTACATTTATTTTAATTATTACAAAAAGTTTAATAAGTTTTACATTTATTTAAAAATAATATATTAAATAATAAGTACTAAAATTCAAACGTCAAGTTTTAAAACAAAAATTAAAAATATCTAAAAAGCAATTATATGTTCACTTAATTATAAATCCTCTAATAAAAGAAAAAAAAACTATATTTTAAAAAATTGTTATTTTAATTAAAATAACAAATATTTATAACATGTATGATTACATTTATTACAATTTAAGTATAAAAATAAATAAAATAAGAATTATGTGTTTGATTTTATCAATAAGACTAAAATGACTATTTTTATCATAAAATTAAAAAGTATATACTATTGAAAGGATACAAAAGTATTATGTTAATATTTATAAAATAAATTTTAAGAATTAATTATAATAAATCAATTTAATATGTAATAGTTAAAAACATTAGTTAATCGATTAAACTTTACATCATTAAAATATATATTAACTTAAAAATATATAATAAAAAATAAAAATTCAAATATAAATAAGTAAAAACTAGCCGCTAATAATTGATTGAGATTTTGAGCCCATCTACTTTTAGAAGGATTAAAACTATGTGGTTTGAATGGGTAGTTAAAAGATTTTATTAAGTTGAAAAAACAGCAAAACAGGACTGTTTTAATAACAGTAAAAACAGCATGTATATTACAGCAGAGAAACCGTACTCTTTAGATAATTGCAGTCATGTATTCGGTAAAAATGTGAATAAACAATTATTTACCAGTACTGTTCCTCCGGAATCTGTAGATATAACAAGCACTCAGCAAAAGAACACCACAAATTGCTGCAACGATGGAAGCAACTACTGCTGCCGTGTTTCTCTTGTGCCTATAAACAGGTTCTGAAGGTTGAAACGGATGAAGGATAAAGTTAAGATTCATTTGAGACCTTTCAAAGTTGTAATTTAAATGAAAAGATAAAACTTAGGTTGAACATGAGCTTACCTAACTCTGAAGCAGGCATCCTGATATATAGATCTTGTCCTTCACTTTCATATTGTTTAATATCAATGAGATCCCCAAACCACATGACACATCCACTACCTCCATTTCTTATGTCTGAATTAGTATAGGCCATGCAAGAACAATTACTCAAACACTGCACTCTGCATTCCTCTAGATCAATACTCTCATCCAACCAAGTATATGTAGTATCTGGAATTTTTAGCCTTTCAAATTTGTTAAACCCATCTTCGTCTTTACCTTTGCAACTCAACGGTTCATTACGGATACATCCTCCACGCCAATCAGACGAGTTCCATTTTTGCGGCGCCTTTGGTTTAAAACCTTTCAAACATTGACAGGCTTGTGTTTGGGTACTCACGCAGTTCCCGTTGGGTCCACAGAGGCCATATGTGTCACAAAACTCACTCGGGAAATATCTAAACGTGCTCCAATTTTGATCATCCTCAGCCCACACATAGCGATACAATTTACCTGTTTCGTTAATCACACTAAATGTGATGACTGCACTATTTGCAAGGCTATATGTGTAGTAAGTCTCATTCATATTGCTGACAATATTGATATAAAAAATGGTGTTGTTATATACACTTGGTGATCCTGTAAAACGTAGGCCATTCCAAGGTCCAAACCTGAACCACTTTTGTGTTCCCTTCATTATATAAAATTAAGGATAGTTGTAGAGTTTTAAAACCCGAGAAAAGTCTCCTGGAGATGGATCATCTGGACTCTTCCAACAAGTATATTTCCATTCGAAACCTTTTCGGAGGTCCCATCCATACTTCATCCCAGCCAATTGTGTATCAGATGGATAGTCAAAGCTCTGCCATAAATACTCTTTGTTTGTTTCTCCCTTATCTCTTATCATAAGATTGCCACTTTCCAAGAGTTCTGCCACCGGATTCTGTGCTTGTTTGTGAGAGTTAGTACACCAAACAAGAGACCCATTTTGGGTGAGAAGAAGATTGCCAGTGGTGTTGAGTGTTAAGATACCCGAGAAATCATTGATGGGGTTGGCCCTATTAGCAACCCAAAGGATTTTCTTCACTGGGATATTCTTGTACCAAAGGCCCAGGTAACGTTTCTGGGAATTGCCTGGGCTGAAAAACCCAAGTTCATATCTTCCACCATTTGATACTAAAGTCTCCCCATCTCTCATGATTTGGGACACTTGGATAGAACTAATTGCTGTGGAAGCTTTGAGAGAAGGGACAAGTGTGCATGCAACAATAAGTATGAAAAGACGAATGTCCATTGTTTGTGGAATGAGCTGAGTGTGAATTGAGCTTAGTGTATCTTAAACTACAAAATGGGAAATTCAGGATAAGATGAGTGTGGCTGAAATATGTATGTGCTTTGGTTCTTTATTCTAACTCGATCTCTTTCGAGAGCTTGAGATATACGTTGGTTCTTCTTTCTATCTTGACTTCTAAGTCAAGCACAAATTCCATTTATTTTAGACAAATTCCATTGACTTGTAATTTATATTTATTCTTTATTTAAATTGAAAATCTTAAATACCAGTTACACTCAAATGATGGAGACCATGTGATTGTCTTGATTACTTGATATTTTATTTTTTCTTGTGCGTGTCGAATTTTGTTCCACATTAATTCAGAAATTTTGTTCTATTTATTTCTTTGGGGCCCTTTTAAAAGAAAAAAAAAGGGTTTCAGTGACGTGGATATAATAAGAATGAAGATTAGGTATGACTATCCTGCAACGACTCAATTACTCTGTGTGGTTAGTCATTCACCCTAACGTACGTCACCTAGTTCTTGCCAACGAAGTGGCTTTCAGTTTTTCCTATAGTTTGTGGTGATAGCTTCAACCTTCACGCCTCGCCTCCACTACACCTCCCTCTCCATGCCTCCGTGCGTCTCCGCTCCTTCATGCATATCCGTTGTTGAATATTGGAAGCTACTAGAAAAGGCTGAAAAAGTCGTTGCCGCCGGCATGGAATGGGTTGCCGGTATTGAGTTGAATGGCGGACCCCACAATATAGTTACATATCATGCACTTAGGAACCGCTCATGAGTTTTGGAGGCTTAAACTTAAAAAAATAAGGTCTTTTACTTAAAATTTATTTTTTTTTACTTTTTTTAGTACAAAATTATTTTTTAAATTTTCATAATTAATTTCATTTAACATTTATTTTTTAATATATAATAAAAATAATGTAACATTCAATTTAATAGAATAATTTTAATAAATAAAATGTCACACGTTTATAATATAAAAAAATAGAGTATCGAGAAAGTATATCAGAATTAACCTTTTATAATTATCCATAATATATGAATGATAGGAGCTAAGGCACAAAACATTTGGCCACAAGCAAAAATTAAACACAAGATAGTTGTCTCAAAAGAATTGCTCATAGAGCAATGCAACTAAAATAACAGTTTACTAGGAGAAAGGCTCAATAATCAGAAACAAAGAATCCAAGAAGCCTAACTAAACAACAACTTCCCCACTACCATCACGATCACCGAGAGTCTCCACATCTGCTCAGACCAAGGATTTGGTGATCATCGCAAAAAGAAAACCAAATAGAACACAGACACAGAGAAAAAGGATAAGCTAATTGCAAAAAGAGAAAGAAATATATATATATATATATATATATATATATATATATATATATATATATATATACCCACACACACACATATATACATATATAACCCTCGAAAGAATTGCAGAATAATGCACCAATTACACCAAGCTAAGTAATATCAACTAACCCATCACACATGGTGACACTCTAGACTCAATTGTCTAGATCTAGACATTGATGTATGATTCTTGGTGGTTTTTGCACTTGTGGTGACCTCTACTACCTGCAGATTGTCAATGGGCTTCACCCTACCATGTACAATGTTAGTCCTTTTAACCGCCATAAGAACCTTGGGGTTATTCTTAAAGACATGACCTCCTGCCCCTCTCACCACATGACTCATTCCACTCAACGTGAGTCTTGAATGAACATTAGAGTATCAGGATAAACCTCCAGTACTGAATCCTTACATCACTGAACACACTACTAATTAAATCAAATAGGATTTCCCCCATGGAATCTCCTATATTCTCACACAAGCATTTCAAAACAAATATTAAAAACCATACAAATATGCCTCTCTTGGAAAATAACTAATTCTTATAATTTTTATCCAATCCAACTTAACAACACATTATGCAAACATTTTGAGATTTTAGAAACAAACATGCAGCTTGTGTAAAGCTCCAAAAATTTTATATTTATATTCAAATTAAAGATAATTGAATCAAGAAGCAAATTCAAAAAGAACCAACTTAATTGAATAACCATAGAGAAAGTTATGCACCAAACAAGCAACAAAGGTTAATGTTGTCAACAACCAAAATTACAAGGACCTTGCGATAAAACCTGCTCTCATTACAGACCTCCGATTAAGGGTCCGACCGGTCAAAGTCAAGAACTATGTGTCTAGGATAATCTGTTGAAATGTCAATTTGATAATTGGAACCTTCATTTTTTAAAAGTGTGCAGTGGAGGAAAAATGGTAGTGCCAATATTAAAACCAATGATAGGATGCTCAAAATTAGTTGGTAACTATAAATTGCAAAGGAATATAATATTTTTGAGAGGTGCTTTTATAATGATTCACTATTAAGGGATTTTTATTATCAAAAAAACAATTGCAACTCATTCATCTCACAAGGAAAAAGGGTGCACAATTCAAAATAGAGAGGGAGAAATGTAATTTAGGCAATTAAGAAGTTTAATTCACTTAAGAAAAAAAAACCTCAATTTCATGACATCCTTATTCTAGGAAGATTATAGACATTCAAATAAAATTATTCTCAGAACATTATAGACGTGCAATGCAATTAACTACATAATGCACACGTGAGATGCCCCTCATCATTAACTTATATTTTTAAGATTCCTCGATAAAAAGCAAGACCACGACAAATATTGTTGAAATCTAAATAGTATCTCATGTGGAAAACACATAATTTTCGATAATAAGATCAGAAGTATAAATAAAAGAGCTAAATACAACAAGCCAATAAAAAATGATACGTCAACCAAAATAATGAATAAAAACAAACTTCTACAACATTCATTGACATCAATCAAACGAACTTAGCACATTCCAGAACGAAAATAAGTACAATCCATTTCAAATAAAAAGAAGAAGTTCTAGCTTCCCTTACCTTAACAGGTGTTAACCCAAGAACATGCCCCAAAAGAAGAGCACCACCGCGTGATTACAGCTTACGGAGTTGGAAAACAGAATCAAAGGAAGCGAAAATTGAGATCCTAGTAGAGGTTAAAGTGGAATCGAAGCTTCCAAACAGAAAAGAAATGAAAGGGAACATGATTTTAGAGTTCTACTTACGTGAAGGATAACATTCAGTAAACTCAATGGATGATCTTGTTGTGCCCTAGCAAAGCTTCTATTTCAAACAAGAGAGAAAAGAGGTGGACTATTTTTGAAAATGAGACAGACATGACAGTTAGTGGCTGGAAAAGGGTTCTAGAGGCCCCTAATGGGCTAACTAAGGGCCCTTACTCAATAAGTTGAGCCCAAATACCTAAAACAAAAGTGGGTCTTAAAGCTAATCCGTTTAATCTTTCTTAGGACATTGTTGATCTTAAATAATTTTTTATTATCTTTAGTTTTGAGAAACTACTTTCGACCGAAGCCACAAACACTAGAATTGTTAGCATTATCCTCATCACTAACTACTTCTCTTTCTCTAGTTGCTTTCACACACATATATATATATATATATATATATATATATATATATATATATATATATATATATATATATATATATTGTTATTATCTTGTTCATTCAAAGAGCACCCAATTGTATTTTCTAATTCACTTTTCTTATCTATTTTTATAATTTTTTCATAGCTCCTTTTTGTATTGCAATTAATGCCTCAATTCTTCTCTGTTTTGAGATTTCTAAATAGTCTGATCCAAAAGTTAACCATGAGAGGGTCACCATTTTTTGTGGACGTTAGGATTTAGCTTCTCATTTTCCTTCCCGTTTTTTTCCTTTCACGCAACTGCCTATATAAAGGCAAACCATTCATTGTAATGACTAGTTTGATGAATATATCGAGAGGTTTATTCCTTTTTCTCAGAGCTCACTTGATAGTTAAGGTTTTTGCCTCCTAGGTTTCTGAAACTGTGACATTCCCTTGCCGGAACATGAGAGACTTTCTCGTTCTTCCACTGCGAGTGCTAATAATAATAATAATAAGAAGAAGAAGAAAGATAATTAATTTTACATTTTGATCAGACATACACAAAATGAAAATAGATGAAGCTCTTACATGTCTAACGAGGTTAAGATTATAGTCTTCTATTTTTCTTGTCACACCAGAATGCCAAAGCTGAAAACATCATATTTCACATCGAACAACCCATCAACTGCATACTCTGATGTCGTGTACCAATGCAAAACATAAATTGCATGAGAAACTTTCACAAACATTTGCAAAAAGTAAAAACACAGATGGTTAAGAGAAAACTCACTAGTTTCCAACTACTCTACTTGTGTTTCCTTCAAGCAAAAAAGTTATTAAACATGGAATCTTCCATGTGAGTAATATGCTTATATCGTTGACAACCAAATCTATGCTTTGGCTGCCATTAGCCATGTATTCATAAACTAGCATTTTTTCTTGTCCTTGAATGCAAACAACCAAGAAGTTTAACAAGATTTCGATGTTGAAGCTTTGCAATCAATTTGACTTCATTTATGAATTTGTCACTCCTTGCCATGAGCTCCTTATGGAGTCTTTACAGCAATCTCTTGCCTATCTGCTAATATTTCCTGTATATATATAACAATTATGATGAGCTGATGTTCTTTTATTCAGTTACTAGGCTCAAAACTATTACCTTGTATACAAGTCCAAACCACCTTGGCCAATTTTATTTTCATCGGAAAAGTTGTTAGTGGCTGTTGTAATGGTGAATAGATCAAACATTTGGACGTCCAAATTGTCTTCGCATTGTTCTGTCAATGATTTTTCTAAAAACCAATGAAGGCCTTTAGAATAATGTTATAAAATATGAGTAGCAAATTAAAGATACTTAGAATAGAAAAAATACATTTTACTCAGCTAATTATTAAAAATCTAGAAGTCCAAAGATTGTGATAATATAAAATTTAAGTCCGATGATAATTTATTATTGTCCATGCAAAAAGAGTTTTCATTTGGGATAAAATTGTGAAATTTTGGAGGGAACCAAAGATTAGGGGGAAATAAAAAAAAAACTAAAATTAAAATAAAACAAATAGTATAATTAATAATTATTTAATAATCAATTTAGTGAGTAATTTATTGTAACTAAAAATTTGATACTATTTCGGTTACTAAATTATAAAAGTAACTTTTGGTCACTAACTCTAATTGAATTTTTCAATTATTGATTTCAGTTACTATTTAGTAAATTTCTATTTGTGTGTTTGTCTCCATTATGCAAACGACTTTTGCATATAGGTAATAGACGTAGTCCATGTTGTCGTTGAACCGCACTCTCATCCAATTATCATTGTTTTTTGGTAGTGACATCCGTTTTTATTCGAAGAAAAGACAGTAAATTCTTGTAGTGAATAAAATCACGTCCGCATGTAACGTTACACAAAACAGTATAAAATACAGCAACAAATTAAAACACGACTACAAAAATAATGTTAAGAGTAATTTAAACATTTTTGCTTGGTAATTTGGTGTTAGTTTTTCAATATCAAAGTAATTGTATAAGCTAAAAGCCCTGACTTACATAGTCTGGTTTCACGTTTACCAAACATTTGAATGAAATCAAAGTGTAAAATGATTACCATTTAAAAGTCTTCATGGTTCGATTGAATTTTTATTTTTAACAGTCTCCTGCGGTTAAATTATTTTTAACTAATTCATGCTATAGTTATAGAAATCTCCATGCTAATTAATTTTAACTAAATCCATGCTAGTTATTTTTAACTAACAGTTTCCTCTCTGTGAATGATTGTCATTATCAATATTTAAAAGTTTCATTCTCTAAGCTTTAAGTTCATTGAACAATATGTATAGTAAAATTTGCGTTACATATGGTATGTACTTTTCCTCTATTTTCTTTACACTCAATCAGTCGTGCCTCATACTCAATGAGTTACGAATTGTATCTTACCTCTGCCCTTGTAAAGATCCATTCAATTCAAAATGTTAGCCAATAGAAAATTTTAAGAACTAAATTAGAAGTACTTTTGTAAGGCCCAGTTAATTCTACTCCAATGTTTAAGGATCTCCACAAATCAGTTGGATCTAAGGCTGACTCATAGGGTGTCCAAAACCCCTAAACCATCCCTAATCCCCTGATTATGCACTTTTCAGAAAAATAGCTCCCCAAATATTGATATAAAAAATGGTGTTGTTATATACACTTGGTGATCCTGTAAAACGTAGGCCATTCCAAGGTCCAAACCTGAACCACTTTTGTGTTCCCTTCATTATATAAAATTCAGGATAGTTGTAGAGTTTTAAAACCCGAGAAAAGTCTCCTGGAGATGGATCATCTGGACTCTTCCAACAAGTATATTTCCATTCAAAACCGGTTCGAAATCTGTTTGATAGATAATCATGATGATTCTGACAGTGAGATAAATTCTACTTGTTATGAAAATGACTATGATGATCTGTATGATGCACATTTCAACAATTACTTGTTAAATCTAGTAAATTGGATACTACTCATAGAAAGTTAAAATCTGATTTTAAAGATTTGCAAAGTAACTTTGAAAAATCTCTTGAAGAAGAAGAAATTTTGAAAAATAAAATTTCAATATTAGAAAATAAAGAAAAAGAAACGGTTGAATGTGCTTGTTGTAAAAGTTACATGTTTGATATATGTATTTTGGAGAAACATCTTCAAGATGCTTTGGAAAATAAAAACTGTGAAAAATTTGATCTCAAGAAAAATCCAAATAAGATCAAACATGCTCATACTCATACTAAGAAAAATAAAACTAATAGAACTCGTAAGGTTTAAGTAGAAAAGGAACTTCTTATACTTTGAATACATATGCACATACTGCTACTTGTTTTTATTGCATGAAAAAGGGTCATACTTCAAATAAATGCAATATTAAACATTTTGGTGTTCCAAATCGGAAGTATCATTGGGTGCCTATTCATAAGTAGATATTTTTCTTCTAACCCCAAGGACCCAAACAAGTTGTTGGGGACCTAAATGAATTGTTTCCTTATTTTGCATATGACTTCTAAATCAAGAAGATCAATGTGGTATCTTGACAATGGTTGTTCAAGACACACACATGACTAGAGACAAAACGAAGTTTAAGAACTTTAAAAGAAAGGAACAAGGATTTATTACATATGAGGATAACAACAAAGGAAAAATACTTGGAACGGGTGATGTAGGTGGAGAAAATACTTTGGAGATCAAGGATGCACTATTTGTGGAAGGACGAAAGCACAATCTTCTCAGCATAAGCCAATTATGTGATAAAGGACTCAAAGTAATATTTGAGAGTGACTACTGCACTATTCATCAAAAGGACTCCAAAGAAGTAGCCTTGAAAGGCATGAGACACAATAACATTTACTTGATTGATCTTGATACTGCATCATTTAGTGACATAACTTGTTTGGTTGTTAAAGAAGAAAAAATCCTTGGTTGTGGCATAAAAGAGCTGCTCATATTCACATGCAACAATTAAACAAACTAATTTATAAAGAATTAGTAATTGGATTGCCAAAAATAAAGTTTGAAAATGATAAACTATGTGATGCATGTCAAAAAGGAAAACAAGTAAAATCATCATTTCATTCAAAAAATGTGATTTTTACATGAAAGCCTTTAGAACTTTTGCATATGGATTTGTTTGTTCCTTCAAGGACAAAAGGTTTTGGGGGAAATTACTATGCTCTTGTTATTGTTGATGATTACTCAAGATATACATGGACTTTCTTTCTCACACTAAAAAGTGAGGCCTATAAAGCTTTTAAGAAATTTGCAAAAGTGATTCAAAATGAAAAAGATTTGAAAATTAAAGTTTTGAGAAGTGATCATGGAGGAGAATTTCAAAATGAATCGTTTGAAAACTTTTGTGAAGAAAATAAAATTATGCATAATTTTTTTGCACCGAGAACTCCTCAACCAAATGGAGTTGTAGAAAGGAAAAATAGATCCTTAGAGGAATTAGCTCGCACAATGTTGAACGAATATGAAGTGCCCAAATATTTTTGGGTTGATGTTGTGAGCACGGGCTGTTATGTACTAAATAGAATGCTTATTAGACCAATATTGAAAATTACCCCTTATGAATTGTTTAAAGGAAGAAAGCCTAATGTAGCACATTTAAAAATATTTGGATGCAAATGTTTTGTCCTAAACAATGGAAAAGAAAACTTGGGTAAATTTGATTCTAAAGCAGATGAAGCTATTTTCTTAGGATATTCATTTACTAGTAAAGCCTATAGAGTTTTTAATAGAATAACCTTGAATGTAGAAGAATTTATGCATGTTGTTTTTGATGAAACTGTGGACCTTGAGGAGAACCCTCTTGAGTCAAATAAAACAAATGCAGGTGATGAAGAATATTTTAAAGAAGCTCTTGATGAGATGTACCTAAATGAGAACCCATTGGCTGAACCTGAAGATCTTTCCAAAAGCTGGAAATCACCTAGAGGATTGTCTCTGGAAAATGTCATTGCACTACAAGAAATTTGCTAATTTGCGAGGAAAAATTGTGCTCGCTAATTTGTCGCTAATTAGCGAAGGATTAGCGACAAACTAAAATTGTAGCTAATGAGCGAGGGACTATACACAACATAATATGGTAGCTAAGTTGTAGCTAATTAGTTAGAGATTAAATACAACACAAATATGGTAGCTAAGTTGCAGCTAATTAGCAAGGGACTAGACACAACATAATATGGTAGCTAAGTTGTAGCTAATTAGTTAGGGATTAAACACAACACAAATATGGTAGTTAAGTTATAGCTAATTAGTTAGGGATTATACACAACATGATATGATAGCTAAGTTGTAGCTAATTAGTTAGGGATTAAATACAACATAAATATTGTAGCTAAGTTATAGCTAATTAGTTAGGAATTATACACAACATAATATAATAGTTAAATTATAGCTAATTAGTTAGGGATTAAACACAACATAATATGGTAGCTAAATTGTAGCTATAATTAATTAGAGATTAGATACAACATAGTATGGTAGCTAATTAATTATGATTAATGATTTTGTTGCAAATCCAAAGCTAATAAATAGAATTTGTAATTAAAAATAATAATATACAAACTATTCTATAAAATATGAATTTATTAAGTAAATTTATAAAAACTATCAATATATTAACAAATTATCAAAATATATTTTATTTTTATATAAATTAATCTTTTATTTGTTAATTATATTTATTATATATATATATATATATATATATATATATATTAAAATAATAACTAAAATTTAACTAATACAATATATTTCTTTCCGTTAAATATTATTATAAAAGGTATTAAAACAATTCTTATTAATTATATTTAAAATCAAATGATTAATTATTATTTTGATAAAAAATTTATTATCTTTACGCTGCTTTTTTATATTTTTTATATTAATTTATTCAAATAAAAGGATTATTAATTAATTTATATTGTTACATGTTATTATATATATTATTATATTTATGGTATAATTTTTTTATATTATTTAATTTTTTAAACATTTTAAATATGAAATAAATTGTTTATGATATATTATAAATAAAAACAAATTGTATGTATGTATTTTATTTATAAAATACGAATATTTAACTTAATTTAATTATACACTTAAAAATTCATTTAAAATTTAAATATTTATATTAGAAGAATTAATAAAAACACTATTATTTTGTTTAGTTTCCTTGCACTTTCGCAAGCAGCACTGAACAATAGTAATTAATTACATAGTTTAAAATGAAATAAAAAAAATGCTGATGGGAGCTCCGTTCGTTCCTTCGTTCGCAAGCAGCACTGTACACTTCCGTCGTTCCTTCGCTTTTTTATTTGTTTTCCTCTCAACCACAACCGCGTCGCTTCTCCTTCTAGGGTTTCACATCCATGGGAGCTCCGCAATAACTACCTCCTCAAAATTCGTCATCCTTTCGTTGCTGTCGTCGAGGTTCTTGCATTTTTATCCTCTTCTTACTTTCAACTTTCTCCTTCCTTTGCTTGTTTCTCTTTCTTTTTCTCTCTCACTCACACACACACACTTATTCCTTACACGCACAAACACATTCTCTCTGTTTTAGGAGTTTTATCCTTTGCTTAATTTGAAAGATTTCGTGCGTTTAGTTGCTTGTGCGTGATGATGTTTGCTTGATTTTCTGACATTTATTGGTCTTTTTAACAATTGACTTGTTTTTAGCTGTGATTGTTGATTATTTTTTCGGTTATGAAATGCAATGTTTCTTGTACCGTACGCCCCATCGGGCCATCAGCCATGTGCAGTCCTCCGGTCCATCGAACAAGGCTGGGAGGGCTCGTATATAAAACATGTCCACCGGTCGAACGACCCCACAGATGAACTATATAGGATCATCGGTCGATCGGTCCTACATATGAATTACATGGTACTCCGTAAGGGACCATCGGTCAATCGGTCTCGCAAACGAACCATTCATTACCTTGTAAGGGACCATCGGTCGATCGGCCCTACGTATGAATTACGCATCACTGTAAAGGACCATCGGTCGCTCGGTCCCACACGAACAACGCTTTAACTTGTAAAGGACAATCGTTTGATCGGCCCCTAGGTCGATCGCGCATCAACCCATAGAGATCCATCGGTCGATCAGTCTCCTAGGTGGTTCGCATAGCGCCTTATATATGACCATCGGTCGATCGGCTGTATAGATTAATTATTCACTAAGTTGTTAAAATCAAAAGATAACTAGTCTAGTCAAGCGGCCATCGGTCGAATGGCCAAATGAGACTAGTCAACTGGATTATTTAACGTTAAACAAGTCAGTAATTTTGATTAGAGGATCATTAGGCCGTGATTAAGGAACCCTAATCACAGGCCCACACCGGAAACTTTAAATAGGGCCCAAAGGTAGATTGGTGAGGATCTTAATTTCGCATTTATTACTGCAGTTACACTCATATACCGATCGACCCATCAACTGACTTAAGCATCGGAGCCTTTTAGATAGGTACCCCAATCGTCTATTCAACCGATCGAGCGAGGAGATAGATTTCTTAGAGAAGAAGTTACCGCAGTTGTGAAGAAAGGAGATTTCGAGAAGGAAGGAGTAAAATTGAAGAGGTTCTTAGTAGGCTCTTGGTCCCTACACCTGAAACATTTTGGCGCCTACCTTGGGGCCGAGCAGTCTTTTTTACACCATACACCCTTATGGTGACCACAAGAAACCGAAATAGCAACGTGGACGGAGGAAGAATGGCGGATGATCAAGCAGATACAAGGGAAATGATCACGGCGATGCAACAGAGGATGGATGAGATGCAGAGGAACTACAAGAGGAGAACGCTGCCCTTCGGCGAAAGGAGGAAGGAATCCCTTCGACCCCCACTGTGCCCGATCCGCTCAGACTGAGCAATGTGCAGCAGCATCGAGAAATCGAGCAAATGGAAAGTCGCTTGCCTCCCACAGGATAGGAGCGATCGCAGCCCCCGAGGGTGGAAAAGACGCAGACATCGAGGGGAAACATCTCTCACATGATGGCCGAGAGTTTTGGGGCCAACGAGGGAGGTCACCGTTCCCGACAACAGATCCACGCGTCGGGGAATTTCCCCTTCACCCAATTCATATTGGAGACCCCGTTGCCGTAGAGATGGAAGATGCCAACGTTCGACAAGTATGACGGGACGACAAACCCTGACAACCACATGCGGGTCTTCACCCACCAGATGATGTTCCATGCCGTGAGTGACCCGATCTGGTGTCGCGTTTTCTCGACTTCCTTGACGGGAGAGGCGTTGGAGTGGTTCTCCGAGCTGTCGGCCAACAGCATCGACTCCTTCGCCACTCTGAAGGCCATGTACAGCACGCAGTTTGCTCCCATGAGGCCGGTTATCCTGACGGTAGATAACTTGGTAAACATTCGCCAATAGGATGAGGAGTCGTTGAGGAGTTACCTCGATCGATATAACCGCATGTCGGTCAAGATAAAAGACCTCAGCGACGAAATCGCTCGACATCACTTTTCATACGGACTGCAGCCGGGCGTGTTTGCAGATAAGACAAGCCGCAAGAAGCCAAAGACAATGGAGGGGATGAGGGAGCGAGTGGCCAAGTTCATACAGATGGAAGACGTGCAGGAGTTTGCGGTGAAGAAGAGGGAAAAGGAAGATGCAGCATCCCAGAAGAGCGCCCTTCGACCGAGCAAACCCCTTGCTCGGCCCAACGAGAAGAAAATGCCCAAGTTCACAACGTACAACCCCTTGGTCGTCCCTTGGGCGAAGATCTTGTTGGAGGCCTTCAGCGCCGATTCACTTCCAGTATCCAGAAAGAAACCTCCAGCTTCAGACGCCGATGGCAACAAGCACTGTCAGTACCATCGGACGATCGCCACACCACAGAGGAATGTCATACACTCCGCGACAAGATTGAGGAGCTTATTCGACAAGGGCATTTGAAGAAGTACATTTAGCAGGATCGCCCCCAGCGAAGCCCAGTCAGGAACAGAAGCCCAACATGAAGGCAGGCGTCGGCCAAGTGGGAGAAATGGAGAGAGCGGGAGCCTGATAGGCGGAGGAGGGAGTCGTCCAGAGTCCACCGAACCCGAGGAGGAGTCGCAGCCGGAGCAGGGATAAGCCCTTAAGGGGTTGCATCAATACCATTTCGGGAGGATTCGCTGGAGGAGGATCGAGCTCATCTGCTCGAAAGAGGCACGTCTGGGCGCTCAAGTTGGTCCATCTGGTAGAGAAGAAGGTGTGGTCAATGCCCCATATCACCTTCACCGATGAGGATTTCAAGGCTCCCGATCCTGATCATGACGATCCTATGGTCATCTCCATCGAGGTAGCAAAATATGGAATCGGGAAGGTTCTGGTGGATCAGGGGAGCTCCGTCAACATCTTATATTGGAAAAATTTTCAGAAGATGAACTTGTCCGAGGACCTGATCGTCCCTTACAACGAACAGATCGTTGGGTTCTCGGGCGAGCGGGTAGACACGAGGGGTTACCTGGACCTCCACACCCGGATCGGCTCGAGGAGAGACGGCCGAGAGGTAAGGGTTAGATTCCTGTTAGTTGAAGCTAACACTTCCTACAATGTCTTGCTAGGAAGACCTTGCCTGAATGCCTTTGGAGCGATCGTCTCCACCTTACACCTGGCCATGAAGTTCACGCCAGGCAGTGCTACGCAGTTGGGTTAAAGATTGTCCCCTACAGCCGCCTTAGAAAACAACACCGATCGGAGGTCGCCATGACTGATTTGGATCCCCGAACGAATACGGAGGATCAGATTCAACCTAGGGGAGATACCAAGGAGATCTCGATCGGGATGCAACCAGGCCAAGTCACGAAGATATGGGGAGCTTTGAAACCGGACGAGGAGGAACTCCTGGGCGCGGTCATCCTGGAAAACCAGGACCCCTTTGCATGGTCATCAGCTGATATGCCGGGTATCCATCCTGACGTAATGTCCCATAACTTGGCAATCTTCAAAGAAGCCCGACCGGTCACCCAGAAGAAAAGGAAGATGGGGGAGGAACAAAGAAGAGCGGTCAAAGAAGAGGTGAAGAAGCTGGATGTAAGACCCGGGAAAAATTAAATAGTTATTTAATTAATTATTTAATTAGGACGGGTAATGAGAATATTCAAAGTAATAAATGCGGAGAACTATGACATGGAAGAGTACTAGCTCAAGTGGTTGAGAGTACTTTATTGTGTGTGAGGACTTGAGTTCGAGTCCTATGTGTGCCACTTGGATGTTATTTAAATTGTGTGTTTTTGTGTGTTTTTATATTGGATGCGTGTTGTCATGATAAATTCTTAAAATTGTAGGATTTATCATGAAATCTGGATTGGTTGAATGGTTTGGCCTTGGTTTGGTATGTGCATGGGTGTGGGTTCAAATCTTGGAGAGAACTAAATTACTTTTCTTTTTGCCAAATTTTCTGGTGCATGAATGTGGAAGGGTTGGAAACCTAGCAGCCAAGAGGGAGGCAACTTAAGGGCTGGAAAACAGAGGGTGATTAAACAAACTGGTTAACTTTGTATCAATTTTAATTAAAAATTCGTATCAGCCACTAAATGAGTAATTAAGGGAGAGAGATAGTGAGAGCAAGGGTTAAAAGAGAGGAAATAACACTTAGGGTTCGTGGTACACATAAGCAGAGGTCTTTCTGAGAATTGGGACTGATACAGTAAGGATTTGGGGCTGAAAAACGCAAAAGAGGAAGTGGGAAGCAAAGCTAGAGGGGTTTTGGTGAAGGGATAAGCGCACTTATTCGAATTTGGGCAAGAATCCAGGTAAGGGGAGTTGCTTTCGATGTTTTTAGATACATACACATTGTTTTATGTTTTTGTGATCGAAATGATATGCTTTCCATCTGTTTTCTGCACTGTTCGATTGGGTTTCTGGGTTTTTCCCAGAAACCGCCTGGCGGTTTGATCCCTACCGCCAGGCGACTCATCAGGGATGAGCGTGTGTTCTTGTTTTGGTTTGAGTCGCCTGGCGGCGATGAGTTCCTGCCTGGCGGCGCGACCGTGATTGTGTTCTGTTTGATGGCGCTGATGTTAAATTTGAATAGTGTAATGAATTGTTGAGTGCTAAATAATGGTATAAGGTTGGTGTGAGGGAGTATTGTCATATACCTCTCGTGAGGATTGTTTGCAATTATTTTGGGGTTTTGCATGTGAGATTGTTGGGTGAATTATGAACCTACTGGAATCGAGGAATGTGATAGTTGTAATATTGTTGAGTTTAGATGCTGAAAAGGTTGGAACTGTACGTGTGGTAGTCATATGGGAAGGAGGGAAGTAGAATAGGCTTGTGGGAAGTGCAGAAACGTAATGTAGAGAGTCTGGTTCTGGTGTGCCGCCTGGCGGGGCTGTTCTATCCGCCAGGTGATGACGATGAGTGCAGGTACGTCCTTGGCGAGTTTAAAAGAGAGAAGAGGGTGGAAGTGAGTAGAACTGGGATGAGTCATGTTTAAACAAAGATTGATAAGTTGTAGGAGATAAATAGCCAGTAGTATAGGATTAAGGAAATAGGATTAAGTGTGAAGGCATGAGCATGAAATGTAAGATGGGAAAGAGTGTAGTTGGAATGGTAAGAATAAGAATATTAGTGACCAGTCTCAGAGTTGAATAAACGTACTTTTCTGGGTCGCAACTGGTATAAGAGATAGAAGGATCAAGGTTTGAGGTAATACCTATGATTAGTGTAGAATGAATTATGAATGAACTGAGTAGGGAGTGTGGTACTGCGATAAATTAATTTGAGTAGAGAATGGGGTATGGGAAAAATCCTAAGGGGTTTCTAACAGGAGATAAGAGAGCTTACATTGTAATGTAGGAAGAGATTGGTGCATTGTAAGTATGATAGGGAGTTTGGAATGGGAGTTATAGGTACATGTAATTGTTGCGTATGATATTGGTAGGCTCGCCTATGTGAGGGTTGCGATTGGGGTTCTTATGCGATCTATGGAAGGGAGCAAAAAGGGTAAACTGGATTAACTGGAGTGTCATAAACTAGAAAGGGGTTGTTCTGGTATGGCGCCTGGCGGACTACTGATAGCCGCCAGGCGATAGCCTTAGCGTGAGAGGGTCTGCACTGAGCAGGCGCCTGGCGGCACGGTGTTCTCCGCCAGGCGGTGACGAGAAAACAGTGGGGTCTGGGAGAACGCTAGCGCCTGGCGGGAGGTGAATACCGCCAGGCGGTCTGGAGCAATTTCGCCTGGCGGCGTGTGGGCCGGGCCAGGCGGAAACGCTGTGTTCTGTGCATTTTGGTGTGCTGTTTTCTTTACTGAAACTGATGCTTTGCTTGGATCGGGAGATGTTGTGCCATGAGCGGGTAGGTTCATGGATGGTGTGACATGTGATGATATGAGCGGGGAGGTTCATATCAAGTTACTCTCACGTGGGGATACGAGCGGGGAGGTTCGTATGTTCCGTGCTCACGTTGAGAGATGCCACGTGCGGGGAGGTACGGGGGCTGGTGTATCACATGTGTTGGACTACGGGCGGGTAGGTCCGTAGAGCAGGACTACGAGCGGGGAGGTTCATAGAAGCAGGACCACGAGCGGGCAGGTTCGTGTGAGCATCAGATTCCCGAGTTCAAGGCTAACTAATTGTATGAATTGAAGACTGTTAAGTCTTGGGGTTAAGGTCTTGGCCAAGATTTATAGATAATGTTTAAGATGGGTAAATGAACTATGTTGTGTTTACATTCTTGTTATTTTATTTTTCTCAGCTCACCCTTTCTGTTTGTGTGTGGCGATGATCGTGTAATTCGTTACACGGGAGCAGATGTTGATGCAGGTGGTGCTGAGGATGTTCAAATGGCGGAGTGAGGGGCTAGCATGGGAGTAGCGCTAGGGTTTTGATGAATTGTAATTTATGTTTAAATGCAAATTTTGGGAACTTGTAATGAATTATGAACCAGTTATGAGTTTTGGCGCGATAACTTAATGAAATAAATTTTTCCCGCGTTGGGAATTTTATCGAGATGATTATTTAATGTAAATATTTATTTTAATATTTAGTTTTAAGTAATATTCCCTAGGGATGTTACACTGGAGGGAGCCGATTTCATAAATGAAATCAAGTACACCACGTGGCTGGCGAATGTGGTAATGGTGAAGAAGGAGAGCGGGAAGTGGAGAATGTGTACAGACTTCACAGACCTCAACAAGGCATGCCTGAAGGATGCATACTGATGAAGGATTGACCCCAACCAAGGATGAAGGCACATGCTTAAGAAGACTAAGCATGTTTAGAAAGGAAGTTCACTAATCCTTCATCCCTTTCATTTGTGTTTGTTATTTTTGATTCCCTAAGTTGATTTAGTTGAATCAACTTTAGTTGACTTGTTGACCTTTGACTAGGTTTGACTTGTTGACTATAGTTGACTAGACTTAAGCCAACATGCTAATCTATGTTTATTTGCTTTGTAGGTTAATTAGGAGTAAGAAAGTAATGCTAGGTGGCGCATGGTGATTGGGGATCATAAATGATGTGGATGAGAGAGTAAAGCAAAGGCATAAAGCATAAAGTAAAAGGCATGAAGCAAGTGTACCTATGTACCTTTGGTCTCCTTTGCTTTTAGCACACTTTGGCCACTTTTTGGAGACGTATGAGATACATTCTTTGTCTCCTTTTGTGCTAGAACGAAATTAGCCTTGCACACACCATAGTTGGCTCTTTTGTCTCTCATTTTTGAAACCTTATTTGCCCTAGTTTCTAGAAGCTAGGGTTAGGTTTTTGTAGAGACATCGTTAGGTATCTTTTATTTACTTAGAAGCCCCTAAACTCTTCTATATAAGGGGTGCTCCTAGACATGTAAAAGGGTTGAACATTTTGAAGTAAAAACACTCTTGTGTCTCAACCATTTGTGAGAGTTTCCTGCCTAGGGAGTGAATACTTTTAAGTCTTATCTTGCATAGCAAGTGGCGGCACACATCCACTCATCTTCAAGGTTGCCATGGCTTCTAGCCTAGCCTTGTAGTGGCGTGCTTCTCACATTTTTACCATTTCTTTCCTTTCCATTTTGTGTTTTCTTCTTCCTTTAATTGTTCTTGGTTTTCTATGGTTTATGTGCTTTCGATTTCCTTTTCGTTTTGAATCAATCCATCATCTTCTTCTCTTGAGTTTTGTGAAAGGAACCTTCACATCTAGATAGCTTGCTATCTTAATGTCCAGTGGGGATTTCACTTAGCTTTCTTAATCAACTAACACCATATTCAATAATCTTAAAATGGAACAAGATAATCCTTCATCACATACCCTTTGCCCAACATCGATCGGCTTGTGGATGGAGCTTCGGGGCACAATTTTCTAAGCTTTCTGGACGCATACTCAGGGTATAATTAGATCCCCATGTATGGTCCAAACAGATTTAAAACGGAGTTCATCACCGATCAAGCCAACTTCTACTACGAAGTCATGTCGTTCGGTCTGAAGAATGCGGGGGCGACCTACCAAAGGCTTATAGATCGGGTCTTCAGAGGGTAGATCGGTCGATCCATGGAGGTATATGTAGACGACATGGTCGTAAAGTCACAGACGGTCGAGGGTCACGTTCACGACCTAAAGGAGGTCTTCCACCAAGTGCGCAAGTACAACATGCGTCTCAACCTGGAGAAATGTGTGTTCAGAGTGCCAACCGGTAAATTCATGGGGTTCATGTTGACTGACCGAGGGATAGAAGCCAACCCTGACAAGTGTGCCGCCATCGCTGAGATGAGGAGCCCTAGAAATCTGAAGGAGATCCAACGGTTGGTCGGGCGTCTGACATCTCTTGCGCGCTTCCTGCCCAAGCTAACAGAGAAGGTCAAGCCGATCCTGATGATCATGAAGAAGCAGACCGTAGATAAATGGGACGACCAATGCGAGGAGGCATTTTAGTAGATAAAGGTGATACTCTGGAAGCCCGATCTAGCCGGGAGGATGATTGCGTGGTCGGTCGAGCTCTCCGAGTTCGGCCTCAAATTTCAGCCGAGAGGATCCGTCAAGGGGCAACACTTGGCAGATTTCGCAGCAGAACTCCATGGGTCGATCTCCCCGACAGAACAAACATGGGTCCTCTTCGTCGATGGCTTGTCGGACAAACGCAACGCAGGAGCAGGGATTGTCATCAAAGGACCGAGTGGCTTTACGGTCGATCACTACCTACAATTCAAGTTCAGAACGTCGAATAACCAGACAGAGTATGAAGCATTGATCGTCGGACTGAGGCTAGCAAAGGATCTAGGCGCCAGAAGGTTAAAATGTAACACTGGTTTGCGACTCGTGGTCGGGCAAGTGCAAGGGGAGTATCAAGTCAAAGACGATCTGCTGCTGCAATATTATCATAAGGTGGTTGAAGCCATGAAAGAGTTCGAAGAAGTAACTATCCACCATATACCCCAAGCGGAGAATGCCATAGTCGATAGGCTATCCAAGCTGGTAGAGGGAAAAGAGAAAGGTCAGCTGAAAACCATCATCAGGAAAACCCTGATGAGACCCTCGACAGGAGAATGCGCAGCAGTCGATCGGCCAGTGGACTGGATAAGTGATGTGCGGGAACTTCTGAGAAGAAGCGATGCCAGAAAAGACCTGAAGTCGATCTAGCGGCGTCGGGCACTCCAATTTGTCACTATCGGAGAGGATCTATACTAATGAGGTTTCACCGCGCCGCTCCTCAAATGCTTGTCGGAGGAAGAAGCAGGATACGTCATGAACGAGGTCCACAATGGCGTTTGCGGGATGCACACCAGACGGAGGACGATGAAAGCACGAATACTCCGGGTAGGGTACTACTGACCGACCATGGAGTAGGACTGTGAGGCTATGATACGAAAATGCGAAGGTTGCCAAGCCTATGGAAACAATGTCAAGAGAGCTCTGACCGAACTACATAGCCTAACGGCCCCATGGCCGTTCGCACAGTGGGGCATAGACATCGTCGGTCCATTCCCTATTGGCAGAGCACAAAAGAAGTTCATACTAGTCACCGTAGATTACTTCACTAAGTAGGTCGAAGAAGAAGCCCTGACTAACATCACCGCTCGGCAAGTCCACTCGTTTGTGTGGCGAAACATAGTCTGCCGCTTCGGCCTGCCCCATACGATCATCACCGACAACGACCGGCATTTCATCGACAAGAAGTTAAGGGATTTTTATAAGCAAGTGGGGATACGCCATCTAACCAGCTCGGTCGAGCATCCCCAGACTAATGGTCAAGCCGAAGCCATGAACAAGGTCATAGTGGTGGAGCTAAAGAAAAGATTGGGAGAAGCCAAGGGAGCGTGGGTGGATGAACTTTCGCAGGTCCTTTGGGCCTATCGGTGCACTCCGCATGGGACGACCGTAGAATCCCCCTTCAATCTGACGTACGGAACAGATGTTATGCTACCAGTTGAAGTAGGAGAATAGACCCTTCGGCGGGAGATGCAAAACTTTGATGTGAATTGCGGACGCATGCGAGAGGAATTGGACTGGACGACCGAGCGGAGAGAAAGAGCAGCCGTGCGAGCCGAAGCATGCAAGAGGATGGTGGCAAGAAGGTACAACGCAAAGGTGAAACCAAGGAGCTTCATCCGAGGAGACCTGGTATGAAGGAAGACGAACAAAGCGCGCAAGAAATCAACACAAGGGAAGTTGGCACCGAACTGGGAAGGACCGTTCTGCGTGACCGAAAGCTTGTAGAACGGAGCATAT
Source organism: Vigna unguiculata (assembly GCF_037176805.1). Lineage (NCBI taxonomy): Eukaryota > Viridiplantae > Streptophyta > Magnoliopsida > Fabales > Fabaceae > Vigna > Vigna unguiculata. The sequence continues at coordinate 25,512,068 of NC_140802.1, forward strand.
CGGCTTGAATACCTGAGTGGCAAGGAAATATCGAATACATGGAATGCTTCACATTTAAAAATGTATTACTGTTGATAACACTATCAATAAAACAAGTGTTTCACGCCACTCCAGCTAACCGATCGATGGGGCTCCCTATGGGACCCGAGCAAAGCCTGACCGATCAAGGTGCGGGCTTCCACGAGGAAGCCCCGCTCGGTCAACAGCGATCCGAGCGATCTAATTAACCCTACGGGTAAATAAGTGACACGAGCTGTCAGCTATGATCAAGGCACGACGCCAACGATCTAAAGGAATTAAAAAATGAACGCGTAATAAAGTCGAACCGTTCGTGTTGTAAGCGTAACAATCAAACCAAGTCAACAACACAATCGATAGAAGAAATAAGACTAAGTAAGAAGTCATGGGTTGATCACTCGATTGAAGTCAAACACAAAATAGCGGCCAATCGTCACACTTGTTCAAACACTAAGTTTACAAAATGGGCCGATGGCCTCGCGCGTTAACATCAAACTATTAAAGGATAGGCCGACCGCCCCAAACATACAATGATAAATAAAGATCAAATGGTCGATCGCCAGCAACGACGATAAATAAAGATCGAATGGCTGATCGCCAGCAACAACGATAAATAAAGATCAAATGGCCGATAGCCAGCAACAACGATAAATAAAGATCAAACGGCCGATCGCCAGCAACAACGATAAAAGAAGATCGAACCAACAGATAGAAAGGAAAAAGTTACTTGCCATATACATGTAAATGTTTGTCAAAAAATGGCCTAATAACCGATCGAGCGTGATCGACCACGAGGCCGATCGAACTCGATCGGTTATATCAAAATATACACAAAATTAAATTAAACTAAGAGTCATCAGCAGAGGAGTGGTCGCTTCATCAAGCCGGTCGAAAACTCTTTCTAGTTTCCCTTCAACCAACCCTAAGTGAACATCGAACCGATCGGGGGAGCAGTGGTAGAAGAAGACGACTTAATCGACGGCGTTCTGGAAGCCCATCTCGTATTGAGCAAAGACTTGCTCATCGGCAATACGCAGCTCGGCCTGATACTCTTTAGCCTTTTTCTGCCAGTCAGCAGCCGATCCAACGGCGGCCAAATGCTCCAATGATAAGTCATTAAAGCGCCTTTGAAGTTTTCGCAGCTCGTCGACCGCCTCCTTGGCCTTTAGCTACTCCTCCTTTGCCCGATTGTCAGAAGCTTTAAGTAGGCCGACGCACTTAGCATGCTCGGCCTTCATGACACTCATCCGATCGAACTGGGTCTTCAAGTCCGATGCAAAAGCCTTCACCTCTTGGAGCTCCACCTTTGTCGCCGCGAGCTTCTTCTCTAGGCTGTCGATCCTGCTCCGATCGGCCCGGGGAAACTTGGTATATATTGCAGACAACCTAAGGGTCAATTCCCCGGCCCTCCGCAAAGCCTCCTCTTTAGATACGTCTTTCAGCATGTCCTTGACGCGAGGACCCAGGTGGAAGAAGACCTCCTCCTCAAGCCGAACCTCGCTACTAAGGAAGGCGGTGGCCAAGGACTCGGAAGCCTCGGCCTTCTTGCTCCTCTTCGACGATCGGCCAGCGGGGGAGTCATCCCTCTTAGTCTTTTTTCTATTATTCGCCGCAGCGACAAGAATAGTAGAGCTGGGGGGATGACGACAAATCGAGGCCGAGTGACAACAATTGAGGCACCGGTCGACGCATTAGTTGCAGGAGAAGGAGCCGTCGATGGACCACCGGGAACACTCTGAAGGGGCGCGGGCCATGAACTCAGCATTGGAGACCGTCGTTCGGGCCATGATATCTACAAACAAGAAAAAACGCGTAAGTTAATAGCAACTCCTACAACGATCGGGAAGATCAGAACAACTAACCATAAACCGACCTCGGCAAGTCCAGAGAGCGGAGGCATTGGATCAGCGGCCTCGGTGGGATCTTATCGGGGAGGGTCTTGAGGACGGCTAGGTCAGCCCGCTCGGCGGGGGTTAAACGGTCCTCTGTCCAGGGATCAGTAGGCGGAGGAAACGCCGTCTAGTACAGGGGGAACTTCGACCGACCATCCACATCGAATATGTACTTTCTGCCCCGGCCGGGAATCGCAACCTTGAGAAAGTTGGTCTTGAAACCCTTGTACGAGACAAGGTAGAGGGTGAACAAACTTTTGTTTGTCCCAAGAAAGGAAACCCAGCCTTTGGACGTGGTGGGTTGGGTTTTATAGAAGTGCAGGAACAGAGGCATGGTGGCTGTCAGACCGGCCGCTCGGCAGAGAACCTCAAAGGCCTGCATTGACGCCCAGGCGTTCGGGTGTATCTGGGTCGGTGCGTATTGAATTTCCGGTAGAACCGCCATTTGCCAGTCGGCGAACGGCACGGTCAGACCTAGATCGTGGAATAGGCAAGCATAGACATAGAAAAACTCTAGCTTCGCCGCTCCCTTGCCATGGCAGACCCTCTCGTTACTGGCACACACCTTTACCCGGAGAAACCCGTCCTCCACCTCGTCACTAAAAACCTTAGTCCGCTCCACCAGGTCCCCGAGATCGTTACCCCATCGGAACCTCGTCGTGTGCGTGCGCGGCTCGTAGGGGGCCCATTCGTATCCCTGCACCTCCGTCAAATCGGCCTGCTCCCCCTCATCGCGGACGTCGATGCTGATGACGTCCCCACTTTCTTCTGAAGCGACGATTTGCTCCACCGCCTCGATGACCGGCTGTTCGGCTTCTTGGCTCCCGCTACGAAGAACGGGAGAACCCGCTGAAGTTGACACCCCTCGAGCGAGGTCTCCGCGTTTGAGGAGCTGAACAAAGCGGAGATCGACCCACCGCCCCCGGACACCTCGACCACCCCACCCGAGGATCCGTCTGAACTCAATGCGTTGGAAGACATTATTACCTGTAGAAAGAAGAAGACGATCGATGGCTCGGGTAGAAAGAGAGAAGAAAGGCCACACACACCTATTTATAGAAAGGCCTAGGAACACGTGGCAGCACCAGGACCACACGATCACGCGTAGATCAACGACCCGTACTTCACAACGCTTTGCATCCTAACTGACAGGCACGATCTACGAAGCAAGATAATTGTCAGGGAACCCCTTCGGCCAATCGACACTACAGTCTTTGCAAATCTTCTCGCTCCACCTTCATCATTGCTCAAGGCTGGGGGGCTTGTGTACCGTATGCCCCATCGGGCCATCGGCCATGTGCAGTCCTCCGGTCCATCGAACAAGGCTGGGAGGGCTTGTATATAAAACATGTCCACCGGTCGAACGGCCCCACAAATGAACTATATAGGACCATCGGTCGATCGGTCCTACGTATGAATTACATGGTACTCCGTAAGGGACCATCGATCAATCGGTCTCGCAAACGAACCATTCATTACCTCGTATGAATTACGCATCGCTATAAAGGACCATCGGTTGCTCTGTCCCACACGAACAACGCTTTAACTTGTAAAGGACAATCGTTTCATCGGCCCCCAGGTCGATCGCGCATCAACCCATAGAGATCCATCGGTCGATCAGTCTCCTAGCTGGTTCGCGTAACGCCTTATATGTGACCATCGGTCGATCGGCTGTATAGATTAATTATTCACTAAGTTGTTAAAATCAAAAGATAACCAGTCTAATCAAGCGGCCATCGGTAGAACGGCCAAATGAGACCAGTCAACTGGATTAATTAACGTTAAACAAGTTAGTAATTTTGATTAGAGGATCATTGGGCCGTGATTAAGGAACCCTAATGATGGCTTCTTCTTGTCTCCATTAAAGCTTGCATGAAGAATCGAGGCTCCATGGATGGTGTTGGATGCGGAAGCATGAAGGAAAGAAGCTTAAGGTGTTTGGTTTGGTGTAGGTGAAAGGATTCTTAAGAGAGGTGAGGCCAACTCCTAAGGAAGAAGACTAGAGTAAACTAGAGAAGAGTTTACTCTAAGGTGAGCTCAAAAGAGATTTATGCACAAATTTGGGCAGCAATTCATTACTCAATTTCAAGCTGAAAAATACATCTCCTAAGCCTTCTATCTATAGGCTAAAATGAGACCAAGGAGTCTCCAAAAAGTGGAGGGAAAAAGGAGTCTAGAAAGTTGAATTTTGGAGCCAAAAAGGAGCATGTGGGAGGTGTGACTTGCCACCTAAGCAAGTCACACTTGTCTTGCCATGGGAAGCTAACTCTCATCCTTGGAGAGCAAGTTTGAGAAGCTTCTAGGCTTTTCTAGAGTAGACACACTACTCTTGGCCCATTTGGCCCAATTCCCCTTTTTGGTCCAAAATTACTTTTAAAGCCCAATTTCCTCTAAGGCCCAATACATGGCCCAAAGAAAACCCTATTCTACTGGGCCCAAAATACAAAGCCCAAAAGTTAAATTCTAATCTAATATTTAAACAATTTTGGCCCAAAAGATAAGAGCTTGGGCGCTCTCAACAGTTGAGGACCACTCTTCTTGTCTACATTTGGCCAAGGCTGGCGTTTGTCATCATCCCCTCCTTCTCGCGAAGGATCTGTCCTCAGATCTACATGTTTCTTCATGACAACAACCTTTATTATTGTTCTTCTTGTGTCTTCCTCCTCCAGGATCAAAGACCATCCTTCAATAAACACCAAACAACAAAATGAATGTTATACTAGTAAACATCCAAACAATGCGACTCCCAATGTTCATACACCTTGTATCAAATGAATGATAAAGGTATTTGGTTTTAGGAGATTTTTCATTTTGCTTCATATTTTCCTTATGTTGAATCCATATAATTTTGAAAATATTTCCTTTTTCAACACAAGGTTTATTTTGGTCTTGCTTTTCTCGTTTAGAGGAAGAAGTAAGCCTGACCTTATTTTCACACATGTCTTTGCCCCTTAGAATGATGACTTTTTTACTAGGGCACTCAAAAGTCTTGTGTTTTCTACCTAAATAATTGGAACTTGTTGGTTCACTAATATGCATGTAGGTATAATTTTCTTTTTCTTTCTTTATTTTATTTTTCATTTGCATTTGATCTTCTACTACTTGGGATGGTGATAAAGGATGCAAGACAAATTTTCTATCCTTGTGAGTGAAGGTGATTTCATTGGTAAGACCATTATGCATGGTTTTCTTGTCAAATTGCCAAGGTCTTCCCAATAAAACATGGCAAGCTTCCATAGGTACTACATCACATAGCACACTATCTTCATATTTCCCTATGGATAGCTTGACCTTCACTTGATGTTGGACTGTCAAATCCCCACTTTCATTAAGCCAATGCAATTTGTAAGGTTTTGGATGGGGAATGATAGTCAAAGCCAACTTATCAACCAACCTTGTACTACAACAATTGCAACATGAACCACTATCAACAATGAGAGAACAAGTGTTTTCTAAAACTTTACATCTTGTATGAAAGATGTTCTCTCTTTGTGTTGGCTCTTTTGGAATGGGTTGGTTGCTAAGAAGTCTTCTAATCATTAGAAGGTCTCCTTCACAAGGATAGGCAATTTTCTTAGCCTCATCATTAGACTCCTCACTAGAAGTCTCACTCTCACTTTCTTGCTCATCTTGGCTACTATAGTGGTCAACACCCCTTAAGATCATGGTCTTTTTGGTGGGGCATTGAGATGCAACATGACCTCTACCAAGACACTTGAAACATTTGATTTCACTAGTGCGAGTGTGTGAAGATGTGCCTTCCCTTGGTTTGTCCTTTTCCTTGAAACTTTTGGAGGGTTCCTCTTTGACTTGTTTACCCTCCCTCTTGAATTCTTTCTTGGTATAAGAGTTAGAGTAGTCATTTCGAAAATTTTTCCTTAGAATTTGTTGCTCTACCTTTATGCAAAGTTGAACCAAGTCATTTAAGTCTTGGTAGGGCAACAATTCTACTCTATCTCTTATCTCAAGACTTAAACCACTAAGAAACCTTGCAATGGTGGTATCCTCGGACTCCCTAATCCCAGCCCTCATCATATATAACTCCATCTTTTGTCTATATTCTTCCACTTTCATTTTATTTTGATGGAGTCTTTGGAGCTTATCCATTAGCTCTCTATGATAATAAGAGGGAATATGTCTTCTCCTAAGGGCTCCTTTGAGGTCATTCCAATATTTGACCTCGGGACTTTGATTGATTCTCCTATCTCTTTCGAGGGCAGTCCACCAATACATAGCATTGTCCTGGAAGCTAAGGGTAGCTAAGGGTACTTTCCTCTCCTCACTTATTTGATGGCAAGCAAAGAGTTGCTCAACCTTCATTTCCCAATCAAGATAAGCTTCAACATCATCTTTCCCATAAAAGTGAGGAAGGTCTATTCTAATGGCTCTTGGTTCCCTAGGCTCTCTTCTTTCTCTTCTTAGAGGAGGAGGAGGTTGATAGAAGTTGTCAACTAGTCTACTATCTTCTTCATAGTGTGTGACTAGTGTTGGAGTGTGGGAGTACAAATGTTGACTCCTATTACTCATCCTCTCATGCAACCTTTCCATATTTCTTGTTCCCCTCCTCTCTTCATCTAAAAGTTGATGAAATCTATCTCTTTCTTGTTTTTCCCTTTCCCTTGCAATTATTTCATCTTTCTTCCAACGTAGTAGTGCTCTCAAATCAAAGGCAATTTGTTTCAAACTTATTTCTTCTTCATTTGAAGCACTCATACATTGAGAAGGAGGTTGAGACATATTTTTTTTTAAGATTTTAGAAGACTTTGGTCTTTAAAAGAAAATTTCAAAGAAGAAGTAGATAGCAAAAGCTTTTAGTTCTCCTCCAGGAAAGAGAAGTGAATCTCTTAGATTGCTTGCATACCAAGTCTTTCCTAGCCAAGGGAAATTGAAACTTTTGTACAAAACTTCTTAAATGAAATTAATTCAAAGACTAAGTTGACACACACTAAACTATCAAACAAGAAAAATTAAAAACAAGAAAGAATATAAGCTATATGCGGCCTAAGTTTTGGTAGAAGTAGAAGGCACTTGGAACCTTCAAACTTCACCACTAAAAGCGCTTCACTAATGTATAGAAGAGGTTCTAGTTAGGAGATGGGATTGAGTACCTAAGACTCCCCCAAGACACCTAACTAGGCCATGAACACAAGAAGGAAAGCATTACAATTTTACAACTCAATTTGAATACAATCAAAGTGCACAAAATGTAAAAGGTCTTCTTGGCTTTGTCTTCTTGGCTTGGTCCTCACAAGTGTTTCACTCTTGCACTTCCTCTTGATCTCACCAAAGAGGATTCTCTTTCGGGACTAGGTACTCCACCTCCTAGGATGCTACCTTAGGAAAATTAGATCACCTCCAAAAAGAAGTATGCACCAAATATAGAAACCAAACCAAAAGAGGTCAAGAAATAAAGCAAGAAAAGCACAAAATTATAATTGATAAACCAAAAGTGAATAATGCCATGACAAACTCAAAGGATCACCAAAGAAATGACAAACTAGAAATAAGGCAAAGAAACAAGATAAGCACTCAAATGAATTACCTAATGAATGGCACTAGAATGGATGAAAAACAACCAAAATAAGCTAGAAAACTGCACTGAAATTTGATTTTTCACTCACTGCCAGTCCAAAAACGTGAATTCAGGCCTCTGCTTCAGATATTTTTCATTTTTTCATTTCTCAACATTTTTCAGTGATTCTTTTTTTCACTTTTTCGTCTATGTCTTAGCTAAAAGAGGCAAAAATTAGATTTGGATTTGCACCGGCCAATGTTTTATGATAAATCAAATACAAACAGTGTGCAGTCAGACAGAAACTGGAACAGCAGTAAAATGCAACAAAATAATGCTCTCAAACTCAAGTGATGGTAGTGATTCTAGTGTACTTCTTTTGCCACTTTCTTTTGATCTTTTCTTTTGATTCTTTTTGGCACTTGCTTGTATTCTTTTTGTGCTCTTTTTATTTCTTTTTATAGCTCTTACAGCAGCTAGTTTCCACCACAAAACAGAATCACCACCACACTATGTTTGATCATTTGCATTTTAATGGAAACAAAAAGCACAAAGGAGAAGGAAACTTAAAGGAATCAAAAGAAGATCATGAAACACAATGAAACACAATGGAAATTGACTCTAAGACATTGCTAAGATCTAAATAGCAATCTGAACTCAAAAACAGAAATGAAAAAGCACCAAAGCACAATTAATTGAAAGGAAATTTAGTGTGGTTTATGGTGATTTTAAGCAAGCACAAGGAAAATTCCCACTGGACATTAAGATAACTAAGGTTATCTAGATGTGAAGGTTCATTTTCAAGGCTCAAAGAGAGAAGAGAGTGTTAATTTTTAAGGATTAAAAACTGCACTCAAATCTGAAAAAAAATTCAGCAACACATCACCAACAAATTCAAAGAAAATTAAAAGCCAAACAAGGAATTAATGACATATATGGACTAAACATGACTCTAGACAAAACATATGGATCTTAAAATCAAAATAAACTCAAGAATCAAGAGAATGAACTGAACAAAAAAAAAAAACAAATACTCAATTAAAATGAAAAGTAAATGGTAGAAACCAAATAGAACACCTAAAGCACACAAGGATGGTTCAAGATGAAGCAAATGAAGATGAACCAAAGTAAAGAGACATTAATACTCAAAATAAAATGAACAAAAACAGCAAGACAAGTAGGAGAAGTGATGAACAACACGGAATTGAAAAAAAATGGAGAAGAAGCACTTAACTCACTAAAACCAAGGCTCATGATACCACATGATGGCTTCTTCTTGTCTCCATTGAAGCTTGCATGAAGAATCGAGGCTCCATGGATGGTGTTGGATGGGGAAGCATGAAGGAAAGAAGCTTAAGGTGTTTGGTTTGGTGTAGGTGAAAGGATTCTTAAGAGAGGTGAGGACAACTCCTAAGGAAGAACACTAGAGTAAACTAGAGAAGAGTTTACTCTAAGGTGAGCTCAAAAGATATTTGTGCACAAATTTGGGCAGCAATTCATTACTCAATTTCAAGCTGAAAAATACATCTCCTAAGCCTTCTATTTATAGGCTAAAATGAGACCAAGGAGTCTCCAAAAAGTGGAGGGAAAAAGGAGTCTAGAAAGTTGAATTTTGGAGCCAAAAAGGAGCATGTGGGAGGTGTGACTTGCCACCTAAACAAGTCACACTTGTCTTGCCATGGGAAGCTAACTCTCATCCTTGGAGAGCAAGTTTGAGAAGCTTCTAGGCTTTTCTAGAGTAGACACACTACTCTTGGCCCATTTGGCCCAATTCCCCTTTTTGGTCCAAAATTACTTTTAAAGCCCAATTTCCTCTAAGGCCCAATACATGGCCCAAAGAAAACCCTATTCTACTGGGCCCAAAATACAAAGCCCAAAAGTTAAATTCTAATCTAATATTTAAACAATTTTGGCCCAAAAGATAAGAGCTTGGGCGCTGTCAACAGTTGAGGACCACTCTTCTTGTCTACATTTGGCCAAGGCTGGCGTTTGTCATCACCTAATCACAGGCCCACACTGGAAACTATAAATAGGGCCCAAAGGTAGGTTGGTGAGGATCTTAATTTCGCATTGGAGAAGAAGTTACCGTAGTTGTGAAGAAAGGAGATTTCGAGAAGGAGGGAGTAAAATTGAAGAGGTTCTTAGTAGGCTCTTGGTCCCTACACCCGAAACATTTCTTTTATGGTATTTATATGCATTTACGTGTTGTTTTAAAGATGTATTTAGGATTTAGTGTGTGTGTTTTTGTCGGTTTTTCTTCCAAGTGCATTTTAACTTAATGAATACCTGAGTTCTTATACATATCGCTCAATCCATGGAAGATTTTGCTCCCTACGATTGTATTGTTGCTATTAGTAGTTGTAAGGGCAAAAGAGGATACACACTGATCTTGCTCAACTGTGAGTGTTTTTTTTTCATTGCTTAGTTTTATCTTGTGAATGTGTTTTAATTATTTCTCTATCCCGTGTTGTATAAAGGATCGTAGAAGGTTTTAATTTGTTTTTCTTATACGCATTTTTTATTTTGTTTTGAATATTCGTTTATTTATAAAGTAAAAGTGAATGAAAATGACTTCCAACTAGTTTTGCTATCGTTGTTGGATAAGGGAGAGTATTTAGCTTTTTTTCGTTGCTTCTTTTCTAAATGTAACCAACCTTTCGCTTGACACTCCTCAGATAATGATAGATAAATTAGAGCGAACAACACAGTTATTCCAGTTTGCTGATAAGTACAGGGGGTCCTACAACAATGCCTTGAAACCCTTTGTGTGCCCCTTTTACTGCTCTTACTTTGGTTATCAGGTAAGCTTTCAACTTTTAAGGGATGTTGAGTTTAGCAAGAGGATACATACTTATTACTCAAAATTTGTTGGTGAATAATATGGTAGGATGAGCTGTTGTGGGGTGCTGCCTCGCTGCACAAGGCTACCAAGAGTCCAATGTACCTAAACTTAAAGTTAATGGCCAGATCCTTGGAGCTGCAGAGTTTGACAACACCTTTGGGTGAGATAACAAGCATTCTGGAGCAAGAATACTTGTTTCCAAGGTTTCTATCCTTCACTGTACTGTAAACAAAACTATAAACATAATGTTTTCTAATTTATAGTTTTTGTTTTCCTGGTTCAAAGGGTACAATCCCTCCATGACTACAAGGGCCATGAGGACAATTTCGTTTGTTCCCTAATTCCTGGGACCTCTTTCTCTTCCACCCAGTATACCCCAGGTGAAGTTCATTTGAGACACCAGTACCAGTACCACTAAGCCTTAGAAACCTTATTGCTACCACACTTATGTATGTGTATGTATGTTATGTCCAGTGATAGTGTGTTCAACTTCTGAAGAATTTGAAACCAACTTCTGAAGAGAAAAAGATACGTGCCGAGAGCGTTCAAGTTGCTCAACCCTTCCTTATAGGATCAAGGACATGTACATCCACAGTCTTAACTTAGGTATTATTAATTAATCTTTCAATTTTTAGGATGAATTTCTCAATAAACATTTATACAAAATTTAAGAACATGATTAATTAGGTTTTTTTAGCAGACTAAGCCGAAAGTTGACTGTGATTCTTCATAGGCTTGTTTTTAATTTGTATATATGCAATCTGAATTCTGTTGATTTGTTTGTGCAAGATTTTTTCTTTGACAAAATCTATGGAATGCATGGGTTGAAGACTCTTTACTTTTTTCAGTTCATCATTACCCAAGCACAAGTGATAAATATTAGTTATTTCATATTAATATTAGTATAATGTATTTATATTGAAATCTGGCAAGAAAAGTTAATTATTCCTTCTTCATGGAATCAAAATTCAATACTCAGTGTGAGTTGTTTACAATTGTTTATTTAATATAAGTGTATTTATAACGTCATTATTTCTTACATTTCTTCTTCCTATTATTCAATCACCATTTTGCACAAAACCATCGACATCCCCAACTTTGGTTTTATTGAGCGTACATATATTTTGATAGAGAAGAGAAAAGAAATAAATTAATGCATACGGTAAATATATTGTGGTTAGAATATAAACGCATAAAAAGGTATTAAGGTGGAGATTAAGTTAAGTTGTTAATTTGACTAAATAGTTCACTGGAAGGATTAAGCCTTCATAAATTGTTATAAACAAGTTTAAAAGAACTTTTTAGCTATAACCACTTGCTAGGGATGAACCAAAGATTTGTTACAACCACTTTGTTAGGGATTAGCTAGAAATTTGCTACAAACATTTTGCTAGGGATTAGCGAGGGATTTGCTACAACCACTTTGCTAGGGATTAGTTAGGGATTTGCTACAAATAATTTGCTAAGGATTAACTAGAGATTTGCTACAATTAATTTGCTAGAGATTGGCTGGAGATTTGTTACAAACATTTTGCTAGAGATTAGCTAGGGATTAGCTACAATTAGTTTGCTAAGGATTGGCTAGGTATTGGCTACAAACATTTTGCTAGGGATTAGTGAGGGATTTGCTACAAATAGTTTGCTAGGGATTAGCTAGAGATTTGTTACAAATAGTTTGCTAGGGATTAGCTAGGGATTTGCTACAAACCGTTTGCTAAGGATTAGCTAAGGATTTGCTACAAACCGTTTGCTAGGGATTAGCTAGAGATTTGCTTCAAGTAGTTTGCTAGGGATTAGGTATACATTAGCTAGGGAGTAGTTCTCTCGCTAATTAGCTACCTATAATTTAGCTAAGGTTTAGTGTCCTCGCTGTTTTCTCGCTAATCCTTCGCTAAATCGTTTTGCGAGGGATTTGCGAGGGATTAGTTAGGGATTGTTCCCTCGCAAATCTAGAAATTTGTTGTAGTGTTGGAGATATATCAAAGGGAGTAGTAACTAAAAATATGTCAAATTTATGTATGACTATCGCTGTTGTTTCACAAAGAGAACCCAAAAATGTAGAAGAAGCTCTTCAAGATGATCAATGGTGTATAGCAATGCAAGAAAAGCTGAATCAATTTGAAAGAAATGAAGTTTGGGACTCATTCCTAGGGATGATTCACACCAAATCATAGGAACAAAGTGGGTGTTCAGAAACTAGCTGGATGAAGATGGAAACATCACTGAGAACAAAGCTAGACTTGTAGCAAAGGGATACAGACAAGAAGAAGGTATAGATTATGATGAGACATATGCTCCAATTTCTAGCTTAGAAGCTATATGTTTACTTCTTGCTTATGCCTCTCTCATGAAATTAAAACTGTATCAGATGGATGTTAAAAGTGCTTTCTTAAATGGATTTATTAAAGAAAATGTGTATGTTGAACAACCACATGGTTTTGAAGATTATAAGTTTCCTAATCACATTTATAAATTGAAGAAAGCATTGTATGGATTAAAACAAGCACCTAGATCTTGGTATGAACAATTAAGTACATTTTTGTTAGAAAATAATTTTCAAAGAGGTAAAATTAATTTGACCTTTTTTATTGAAAGTGTAGATAAGCATATTTTACTAGTCCAAATTAATGTAGATAACATAATATTTGGATCTACTAATAATTCTCTATGTAAGGGGCTTGCAAGTATAATGCAGGGAGAATTTGAAATGTCAAGGATAGGAGAATTGACATTCTTTTTGGGTCTACAAATTAAGCAAATGGAAAATGGAACCTTCATTTCTCAATCTAAGTTCTATAAAGAAGTACTTAAGAAATTTGGAATAGATACTACTAAGGAAGCAAGTACTCTTATGGGAACCTCTTGCTATTTAGACAATTAGCTGATATCTTTACCAAACCATTAGCTAAAGATAGATTTTATGAACTAAGAAGAGTCTTAGGCATATTAGAGATCTCTTAAAAGTGCAAAAACTCAATTTCCTTCAAAAATTTGAAAAACAACGTCAACAATCGATTATCACTATCAATAATCGATTACCAGCCTCCCTTAAAAATTCCAAACCATTATGGAATAATCGATTATTGGATGTAATAATCGATTATCATTAATTCTAAGCCAAGTTTCAAAACAACTCTGGAATAATCCATTATCAGTTCGTCAGGATTCATGTTTTACACAACTTTTTGAAACAATAATCGATTATTACTTTCAGATAATTGATTATTACACGTCATTGGACCAAATTATTTCAAAAACTAGCCGTTGTAATGGCTATATTTGCATTAAACTCCGTGTATATGGCCGTTGGAGACAGTTCTCTATAAATGCAAGCCATTTTGGTCGCTGGTACACTCTTTTCTCACCTCACAAACTCAAGAACCACCCATTTTCTCAAAAACTTCCAAGCTTCCTTCTCCTCCAAATTGAACAATGGCTGAAGCTTCTCGTAGAAAGCTTGCATCTCGTGCCACTCAACACTCAACTGCACCTAGAACTGCATCCATTGAAGGTTAGATTTCAGATGAAGAAAGGAGATCTGAATTCATCACTTTATGGGAAGACAAGCCTCTTATCACTACAAAATTCATCAAACCTTAATGGTTTGTAAATCACCATTTTACAATTCCCCGCCTTTCTTGCTGAACAAGGGGTCAAATTCTTCACAAAGATGTAGGGTACCTACTATCCTGATCTGGTACGAGCCTTCTACTTCAACTACAAATTCAGAGATGGAGTGGGGTTTACAAAAGTGAAAGGGGTAGACATAATTCTGGATGATGATATTTGGGAAAATGTTGCTCAATTTCCCATTCATGATGGCACCTCTCCAATCTGCACTGTTGGCATTGAAGGATTTAACATAATATTTGCCTATAGATCATTTCTGCGAAGACCAAATCAAGAAATAGGTCAACAATTGCTAGCAGGACCTCTAAAAATTGATGAGCGTCTACTTCACTATCTTATTATCTGGATTTTATGTCCACGTGGTACAAATCATGCACAGTGTAGTGAAGTTGATCTCATGATTATGTATGTTATGCTCAATCACATTCTTATTCATTGGCCAAGCATTAATCTTGACACAATGCTCAAAGCCAAGTGACTGCCTTAATATCCACTCCCATATTCTCTACTAATCTCTCGCATTTGTGCGTACAAAGGCGTCAATGTCTCTGATGAACAATCTCATAACACCACTTATGCAAACAAAATTACGGAAAATTCCTTGAAGCAAATGAAATTTATTCCTTTTGGGAATACTTACATTCACAAGGATGATCTGCCTCCCTCTGACCATGAAGAAGAAGATAATCCTCCCACTGCTCCTATCCATCCTGTTGACACCAATATTGGCTTATCAAGTGGGATTGGTGGCTCATCCTCTTCTTTAGAGGATCACATTTTAAACCTAAACCAGAGACTTGAAGAATTCTTTCTCATCTCCACTACCCGACATGAAGAAGTCACTGGCTTAATTAGAGGACTAGATTATAGGATTTCTAATCTAGAACATAAATTTGACAAATATGATGAAGATGATGACATGAGTCCAGAATTTTAAATGTTTGTATCATTGTTAAATGTTTGATGACATGGTTTAATTTCTTAATAAAAGTCCATTTTATTTACCATTGTCCAATTGAGGGGGAGCATCATTTTCTTAAACTTTTTTCAAATGATCAAAACAGAGGGAGAAAAGTTTAAAAGTTTAAACCAAACAGTGCTACTAACAAATCTACCTATGAGATTTTTGATTGCAGATACTTTAGACATATTGTTTTGATCATCATCAAAAAGAGGGAGATTGTTGGAAAAAGCAAAATACAAGTCAAATGTTGAAGCAAGATTTTGATGATGATAAAGAAGCCTAAAAGCCATCTGGAAGTCAATATGAAGAACATGTGTTTTTATGTTTAAAGTTATCTTGTAAATTGTACTTAGAATAGTTAGAATCAAAAAGCAAGACCAAAATTCTGGTATTTTTCGAAAAACCAATGTGATAATTCATTATCACTTAGGATAATCGATTATCCTGAGCTGAGTCAAATTTTTCAGAAAAGCACTGAAATAATCGATTATCACCTCTGATAATCGATTATCTGCTCAAAATTTTGTTTTCAAAAAATGCACTGGAATAATCGATTATCACTCCTTGTCAGTTTGAACGTGACTGTTCAAATTTTGACCTAATTTTTGGAACCCCTTTTTTGAGAAGCTAGAGTGCTAGTGTTGTGTCTACAAAGAGAGTTCTCTGAGTGTTCTCAAAAGAAGCTTTGAAAAACCTAGTGTGGGTAGAGCGATAATTTTTCCTGAGAGATTTTCTAGGAGATTGAGTACTGCTGTTGTTGTTAGGAAAGCTAAGGTCAAGATTCTCTATGTGATTTAGAGAAAGGTGTTCATCTATTGTGGCTTCAAGAGATGTATTTTCTTTCCTTATTCATTCTTTATCAGATTGCAATATGATATTTGGTATTGATTTAGTTAATCTCTTTATTTGAAGAGATTAACAACTGGACGTAGGATCTTTTGATCTGAACCAGTATAAATACTTGTGTTCAATCTTCTTCTCTATCTCTTTATTTCATCTACTATTACGTTTAAAGGAATTAATATTTAATTTAATCGGTCAAATTTTGGAAAAATTTTAAAGTATTAATTTTATTACTTAAAACCAATTCTCCGCCTCTTGGTTTTTGTCCAAACGCTAAACATTCTGCTGCACGATACAGTTCTGGAGCAAATTTGGAAGTATTCGGCTAAGTTGACGCTGATCCAAATTTGACTGCATTGCGCTTAGTTTGTCCTAAAATAAATTTGACCATATTCGAACGAGTTGGTCACAATCAAAATTTGGCCGAAATCAACCGAGTTGCCATGATCGAAATTTGACCGAATTTAGTCAACTCGGCCCTAGTCAAAATTCATTCATGTTGGTATCGACCAAAATTTGGCCGAGTTAGTCTTGGCCCAAATTTAGACGTAATCGATCGAATCAGCCCTGAACGAAATTTGGTCGTATTCAACTGAGTCGATTGTGATCAAAATTTGGCCATATTCAACCGAGTCGACCCAGACCGACGAAGTCAATGGAGTCAACCCTGATCGAAATTTGACCGATAATCGGCTCTGCTCGAAATTCGATCAAATTCAGTCATGTTGATCCCGACCGAAATTTTGTTGAGTTGGCCTTGGCCCAAATTTGGTCACGTCGTCCCCGACCGAAATTTGTTCAAATTTGGTGGAGTCGACGCCAACAAAAATTCTGCCAAATTCGACCAAGTCAGACTCGACCAAAATTCGTTCAGCCACGACTGAAAGTCAGTCAAGTCCATCCCATGTTGAAATTTGGTCTAGTTGGCCGCAACAAAAAAATTTGCCAAATTCGATGAAACAATGAATAACCGTATAAAAACAATGAAATAACTAATTACATTTATTCTTAGTAATAAATAATATTTATTTCAGAAAATAATAATAATAATAATTTTTTTTAATAATAATGTAAATAAAACTAATGTGTTTAAGGTTATTATTTTTTAAGAAAGTTAATATAATTATAAACAATATGATAATTTTTTACTAATAATTAATCAAAAAATGAATGTTAGTTGTGCGCATACTTAGGTGTATAACTTGTAATTTAATTATATGTCTTAGCTTATGAAATTATTTTTAAAAGTATACTTTATATGATCTAAATAATATTTTATGATTAAATTAGATAAATTAAAAATAACTCTTTTGTACCTAAAGTCTGTGCAAATGATTTGAACAAAATTTTTCTGGTCAATTAACTAATGATAACTTGGTTGTTATTATATTTTTAAAATTAGTTTTATAATCTTGTTTTGTTCAGTGTAATTGTTTATAAAGATTAGTTGTGATATCATTAGTATAAATCTTGTAAAAAATATTCAAGAAATTTTTAACAAAATTACATTTTTATAAAAGTTATGGATATTAATTATTATGATTGTTATAATAAAATAGTTAATAAATATGTCAATATAATAATGTATTTAATTGCAGGAAAGAAAACTAAAAAAAAACCTTTCATTGTGATCAGACATTTGTGCTTTACTAAGTGATCAATTGTTCTTTTCAATATAGAAACTATTGACCATCAGTGACACGAAAACCTAAATAGTTGACCAAGTACTTAGTGAGATGTAACATTTTTTTTCTTGTTATTTAGTTAACAACATATTCAGACATTACCATAGCATAATTGTTGATGATTGTCCTTTTTTTTTTCATTTTAATTCATGTCAAGCGATCAACTTCCATTCATTGAATTCATGTGTATTTTTTAGCTGATAGCAAAACTTAGAGAAGAATGGTCTATGATGATCTAAGTGAAAAAACTTAAGTCAAAGATAGTGACTAATAGGCTTTATTTTTGACACATGTTCAGGTTCAACAATCCAATAAAAACTAATTTTAAAGAATGTATTTTTTCTATTTGTCCAATAGATCTAAACGTAACTATTTATAAATAATTCAGAACTATTAATGTTGTTTGTCCAAAAATCTCCAACACAAACCTTCATCGATTACTAACATCATGGAAATGTTGTTGCTAACAAAAATTAAACATTTTAACATCTGAATACAATCGGAGATGTAGTCAAAATTAAGATATACCACAATTCGAGTAGTAGAATTTCAAAGCCTTATTGCAGAAACATGATGAACATAAACCATTAAGAGAAAATTTGAGACAAAGATAATTGTATCACAATGGCATTGTCGAAGAAGTTAATAATTGATCTAGAATGAGTTGAAATCAAAACTAAATAATAAAACCACAATTAACAACTCTAATAAAACTTATGATTTACTATAACGACTCGAACCTAACAACCCTTCCAAAAGAATTTGTGATAAACATGTTTTTTGCTTATATCTATGGAAAACTACTAATGATGGTCAACTTTGTCGTGCATCTAGAACTGCAACAAAAAAATAACTAAAGCTCCTCAGTTAACCACCAATATTTGATAAAATACGCATAAAAGAAGTTAAAAATGTGTTTGTACTTTCATTCTTAATCATGATAAGTTTATGATTTACTAGTATTATTGTTACCTTGACAACCAACATTCGAACCCCGACATACTTATTAATTTGCAACACAAACCTTCACCGGTTACCAACATCAGGTCGCCTCCAATTGATTTAATATAATTTAACTTGGTAATCTACAAAATAATAAAAAAATTCAACAATACAACTACAAGCGGTTAGCACCTGGAATTTGCTATAAAAACATGTTACTAATGACTTGTTAAATAGATCAAATTAATTTCTAGTTGCACCATGTAATAACGTCTACATTCTACAAGTTATCAACTCATTGAACCATTGAACAAAGAAATAGGAGAAAAACAAAAAGCAGAGTAAAAAAAACTCTTGGAAATTCAACAATAGAAGCACATTCATCTTCAAATAATGGCATTCCTCGACATAATACTCATATGTGTCCGGCAAATAACATTAATTGTTGCAATTTTAAGCTAAGCAAAGTTTATATAGAAACAAAAGATAAAATCTTACTCATTATGACCACATTGTTCACATTTCTTGTTGATTTGTCAAGAAATAATACATCTTTTGAGAGAACAAACAATAACATTTTACCAGTGGTTAAATATCACTAAATAACTCAGCTGCAAACATAAAATCAAAGGTGATAAGAAATCTTGAAAGTATATATCGAAGTGATGAGTGCATATTTTTGCTCTCATTTAATGTTTAATTATGGGTATTTAATTGAATTTGTGTGCTTAAAGATTGATTTAATTGGGACTTCCTATAACTGGGTTTATTGAACATAAGATACAAAAACATGTTAAAAATAGCTTTTTAGTTGCATAAATGTTCTTTGGATATTTTGAGGTGTGTTAGTGCAACAGCTAAGTTGAGCTCATGGAGGTGTGGAAATAAATTGATTAAATCTTCATGACACCTTAAAGATAAATCTAAGAATAAGAAATTATGAAAAGCACAAAAATCCAAGCCAAACATTGCATGAAGACGGCAAGAAAAGCTTGAAAAAGTGAAGAAGTTTGGCTAAACCAAGAAGAGAGGAACAAAAAAAATTGGACCTTGCGGTTTTCTTTATCTTTATGATAGAAGATAATTTAAAGAGATTGCAAAGGATTGATTTGGAAAATTAATACATATACTAATTGGTGATGTGAGAACCCACTCACTATCTCCCCCTCTCTATACACTCTCTTCTTTCTCCTACTCATAACACAAAACCACACTCCACCATCACTGATTTCCTCCCTCAGAACCAACTACACAGCCTTTTCTCTAATAGGAGCTCAAATTTTCCCTTTCTAATCATTCCTCCCTTCTGTTACAACTACTGGACCTGGAACCAGAAGAAGAACTCCTCCTCCAGCTGAGTCATCTTCTCCTCCCGGTAAGCCAAATTCGGTTTTCCTCAATTCTCTCCAATTTTGGAATTTCTGGAGTTCAATGCTTACCAAAACCGAATTAGGGTCCTGTACTCACTCCGAGTTTATGAATTTCAGCCCCTTAGGTTGTGGAATTGAGGTGCCATAGTGATTGAGTCTTGCTTGTGGTGATTTTAAGAAGGTAAGGGAAGCTAACTGTAAATTTTTCTTACTTAAACCCATGAATCATGTTTGATGAGTCTTATTCAAGCTCTGAGTGCTAAAGTGATGGTTAAAAATTGTATGTGTGGTTGCTTGATCGAATTCTGCCATGAATACAGTGCTTTTTCTTGTGGGAACAGTGAGTGATCTGGTATTTTCGCCTAGGCGGGTGGCTCTCGCCCAGGCGAAAACACCAGAAAACCCACCCTTGATCCTGCGCGAAGTCTCGCCTAGGAGAGCTGAGGTCGCTTAAGCGAGAAGACAATCCTGTCTAAGTGAGCCAACTTAGCCTGAGCGAGAGTTCGCCTAGTTTTTAATTTTTGCCATTGTTAGAGCCTCGCTTAGGCGAGACTGACTCGCCTAAGCGAGATGACCTCTCGCCTGGGCTAGATTGTCTAGCTTGAGCGAGAGTCACTGTAGTGGGATGCTCTAGTTTCTGTTATAAAGTGTGATATTATATGTTTTAAGGTAGTTTTATGCAATTAGTATCTCATATGCTTGGAACGTCATTATTAATGTGTTGTGTGATGAAATTCGATGAGTATGTATCATGAGGAGTTGTGTTTGGAATGGAATTTCAAGAGAAATTCATGTGAAATTGTTAGTGCGTGTGTGTGTGGAAGGATGTGTGGAATCCATATTGGTTGGTATCCTGAAACTCCAATAATCATTCACGCTCAGATAGAGCAGAATGGATTATGTCGTGAGGAGTAGTAGGAGGTCCTAGTCTTTGGACTTGATCAAGTCCTAGACGCGAAGGGGACTTACCTTGGGAACGGTCGGGTGAAGACTCCTTGTGTCTAGACTCTGCAGAGTCTGGGAACCATTGTAGGTGCAAGCAACCAAGAGCTCTAATGTCGCTTACACAATTCGGATATCGAGTCTAGAATTATGAAATTGAGCTGTGTGTTATGATTGATGTTTACATTCTGAATTGTATCATTCTCTTTCTCTCAATTCAGTTCGCTTACGCTTTTGTTTATATTTTGCTTGTCTTTGTATTTTCTCCTTTGCAATGATCACCTACAGTTCGTGTGAGTAGAGTCAAGCCTTAATGATGATACCCCTCTGCTGAACAGGAGCTGACTCTTTGTTGGGTGTTATGTTAGTTTTTGGGCCAGATTCTACTAAGCCTTGAGACTTGTATTTGAGATTTTCTCCTGGTATTATTACTCTTATCAGGAGGATTTTTTTTGTGGTGTTTTTGGATGACTGAACTAGCATTATATACTTATATGTGTATATGATTGTTATCTCTACTATTTGCTATGTTTGATCATGATATAATGTTTTATTTGATATTGCGAAAAACTATTAAATGGGATGTTACATTTTTGGTATCAGAGCAGTAGTTCCTTTAGGGTCTGTAGGTGTGAGCTTGCCTAGTTTCTGTTGTGTGTTTCTCATAGTGTTTCGGTGGAATTGTGGTATTTGGTAGATAGACTGATGGTTCTCTCTTTGTACGGTCAGAGTTATGGCACCTAGACCCCTTATAACATCCCTAAGGAATATTACTTTGAAAATATCATAAAACAATTAAATAGATGAAAATAAATTCGATAATATAAATCATTCCTCATTTATAACCACATGTTCCCAAAACGCGGGAAAATTAAAATCGCAAATTCAAGACATTGTAACGGTTCGCAATTCAAAATCATTACAACTTATAAAAACCAAAAGTGGCTAATGTTCTAAAACATAAATACATCAAAATTCAAATCTTCAAAATCCCATATCATGATCTCGCTCTCTAGTCTCAAGCGTCTCGTAGCTCACTTGTCAAAACATCTGCTCCCGGATAATAAATCATCCGATCATCGCCACACACACACAGATAGGGTGAGCTATGCATATGAAAACAAATTAAATATGATACCCATCCCAATAAGAATTTATTGATATATATATATATATATATATATATATATATATATATATATATATATATGTTAATTACAAATCATCCACCCCTGATCTCATATTCCTTCATGAGTCATATGCATGAAACTAGGTCCTGGGACTTTCACTGTGCTTCCACGATAGTATCCCTTTCGTGGTCCAACCCTACGAGCCAATCCTGCTCATAGTCCAACCCTACAGACTCCTCGCCTGTAGTAAAACATCCATGCTTACTCAACTTGGACCCTGGCACGCACGCAATCACCATACTATGGATTCCTCGCCCAATAGTAACCGACGGGAACATCACAGTTCCATGCCCATCATGCGTTCAACCACTCAACCACATCCCAGACCTCTATTGGACTTAGCCCGTCAAGCCCAAACATAAAAGAAGTGAACTTAATCCTTCAAGTCCACTAATCAAATTAAAAACCAATTATACAGCCACAAAACCCGCCTGGTACCGCCTAGACACCGCTAGGCGGATACTGGTAGAAAACCGCCCGACAGTCATACTCCCACCGCCAGGCGCTGCTAACCAAACAGGACCCGTAATTCTCCGTCACCGCCAGGCGGACACAACCCTGCCGCCAGGCACCTCTTGTAGGCAGTGGCCACTGCCACTGATTTAAGGCACTACCGCCCGGCGGTCTGCCCTGCACGGCTAGGCGCCATACCAGTAGCGAAATGCTACTGGTTTTTGGCACTTTTTACAGGTCTGAATACCTCAATTTGCAATACTACTTCTGCACACTAATCACAGTATTTAAAATATATCATCAAAACTAAAACATACCTAGTTCAATCAATTTATGCCCAACTCAAACATTATTGTCATACCATATTTTTTTTGATTCTCAAACAGAACAAGCCATAAATAACAATATTATCCTTACCACTTATCATCATACATGTTATTTTGTGAACATTATCGTACCCCAGATATTGCCATATGCCCAATTAATTCTTGCACCCTTCATTTTCCCTTTTGATTACCTTAAACTGGTTCTCATACTCAATATACCCCGGTTTCTAAACCCTTACACCCTTTTATTTATGCCACCCCAATCTAGTCATTATTTTATGTGTACTTGGACACCCAAATTAACATAACAACTACCAATAGGTAAGAAACACTCCATGCACATATTTAATCTTCCATTTATTATCTAAATATCCTAGATGATGAAATTCCAACCTATCCCATCTCAAAATACTTCCAATAAGAACCCAAATCAATGCTCCCCATGGTAAGAGCGCCAACTCAGTTGAACCTGCTACTTCACTGACAGGTCGCCTGGCGGCAGCCTTTGTACCGCCAGGCGGTACGTGAAAAACTGGGCTCTACCCAGATTCCCCCTGCATTCCTTGTGACTCACCCACCCCACTGTTTTACAGTTCATCCTTACAATAAGGTAATTTCACACGCATCACTACTAGCTTCAGATTACAATCAGATTATCATCCATCATACACGAACACTTCACCATTCACAATCACCACTTATGACAATTTATTCCCAAACCCAAGCGAAACCTAAAATATCGACTCATATGAAAATTCATGAAATCTTCCATCAATTTCGCGATTATAGGTAATCACACCACAATTCAATCATACACGCATCATATAAATTAACCCAGACGTCCAACATTGCAGAAACACCCAAAACCCGTAAAACAAGCGTTGGTGGCATGAGCCGCCTGGCGGCATTGAAGGTCCGCCAGGCGGCTCATAGAAATTTCCAGAAATTCAACAGAGTTCGACACAAACTCAGAATACACATTGTAATCATTCAATATAACACAAAAGCATACAGATATCATCCAAATACGATTAAGAGCTCCCCTAACCTGGATTAAAGCTTTCCCCGAGTATTCTTCTACTTCTTTCCTTGAAATCCAAATGATCTCCCTTGTCTTCTCTCAATTCAGCCCCCACTGATCCACTCACACTCTCAATTCCTGACTGAATTTCGCACTCTCTGTCTACCTCACAATACTCTCTACAGAAACCTTTCTCTTCTCTCACAATTAGACTTTTAGTGGTGTTTTAATGGTGGTTTAAGACCCTAAAACGAAAATTGCATTAAGGGTTAAGGTAATGACCATTCAAGCTCACTAATTGCCTTATTTTTCCAGCTACCCTTGACTGTTGTTTCTGCTAGGGTTTCCCTTAACCCTTCAACTTCAAATCAAACTAAAAAAAATGGCAAAAATAAAGTTTCATTTGGGTCTTCTAAGATTTGAACCCACACTCATGTACATACCAACCCAATGCCTAACCAATTCACCCAATTCATGTTTCATACTAATCAATATAATTCAATTATCATGAAAATCCACCACACGTTTAATATACACAAAAATAATACTAATTTAATATCACAAAAAAAAATAACATACATAGGACTCGAACCCAAGTCCTTTCACACACACTAAGTACTCTCAACCACTTGAGCTAGTAGTTTTCCACGTCATACACTTCGCATTTATTACCTTAAAGGTTCTCCTTACACACATTTATCCAATAATTACTTAATTAATTATTTAATTTTTCCCGGGTCTTACACCCCCTCCTCCTCCTCTTCCTAACCCGGATAGTTCTCACTTGGTGGGGACAATTGAGGCGATGTTGGCAGGCATGTAGCAGTAGAATGCTAACATGGTGAATCATCACAACTTAGCCTTGCAGTAGATGGAGTCTACTAGGCTCGCAGCAGAGGCGACTCAGCAGAGGTACTTGGAAGCCTTGCATCAGCTAGGGGAGAATCGATCTGCAGCTGGATCTTCCCAAGCTCCAACACCACGAGTACAAGAGTGGAGTTTGGAGGATTTTCTTCAACATCACCCATCCCACTTCGATGACAAGACCACTCCAGATGAGACAAATTAGTGGATGGGGGATATGGAGCGGATCTATGATGCCAAGAGGTGTCCAACAGAGAATAAATTGGCATATTCTGAGTATCTGCTAGTTGGAGAGGCTGTTCCCTGGTGGTCTAGCATGAAGATGATGCTAGAAGATAGCAGGGAGCCTTTTACTTGGGAGTTGTTCAAGAAGAAGTTTTATGCTGAGTACTTCCCAAATAGTGTGAGGTACGCCAAGGAAATGGATTTCTTACAGTTGATGCAGGGAGAGATGTCAGTATTAGAGTATGCAGAAAAGTTCAAGCACCTGGGCAGATTCCACACCTTGAGGAAGGCTGAGGATTGGTAGTGTAGGAAGTTTGAGAATGGGTTGAGAGGCGATCTTAAACTCATGGTGGCTCCGCTCTCTATAAAGGAGTTCCCTACTTTGGTGGAGAAAGCAAGGGTAATGGAGAAGCTAAAAGCAGAAGTTGAAGCTCAGCAACGGTCTCAGTAGAAGGTGGGAGGACCATCTGGGTCCATGAGCCGAAATGACGATAGGAGGAAGCCTTACTCCATACCTCCGCATCAATCCATCATCTTCTTCTCTTGAGCTTTGTGAAAGGAACCTTCACATCTAGATAGTTTGCTATCTTAATGTCTAGTATGGATTTCACTTAGCTTTCTTAACCAACTCACACCATATTCAATAATCTTAAAAAGGAACAAGATAATCCTTCATCATTTGGTATCTAGAGCCTAGGTTATTTTGAATATGGTGTTTTTCATATGCTAACCTTGTCTTGTTGTAGCTATCTTGGTATGGTTCAAATCCACTTCCATGACACACAAAAACAGTGCTGGCAGAAAGCTCTATGAGTCTAGTTTCCAGAAAAAAAAGAACCAACGCATTTGGAGTTCTGTGGAGAAAGTTATGATCAAATTAGTGAGCAAAGGTCAGATATGCCAAGAATACGTGAATCAGCGTTTTCAAGATTTGTTGTGGCAGTTTGGCTACGATTTTTGCACCTCTTTAAGCTCCTAAATATGGTTGGATAAAATGTCTTTGGATGCTTAGTTTTTGAGCCTCAAATCCATGAATTTAAATGCATGATAGCTACATGTTTGTGTCTTTGTGTATGTCATGTTGAGTCTTTAAATGTGTCTAACTTTTGCTTGAGTCATATGTCATATGTTAACTTGAAGTTTTCTTATTCTTGTTTTTCCAAGTATTTGAATCTTGCTTTCACTTTATGTCTTGCTTGATGTACGCTCCATGAAATTGATTTTGGCCTAAAACTTGAGGAACTAAGTGTCCAAGCCACCTAAAACTCTTTCTCACCATTTTATGAAACTAGTTGTGGAAAGAAGAAAATTTTACACCAATTTTTGCCTAAAAACAGAGGGCAACCTTGCTCTTTGGTGAACTAAAAGTGTTCTTTTTCACTAGGTGTTATGCTACTAGTTTTTCATACGTGAGAATTGGGTGATATTGGCTAATTAGTTCCATGCTTTAACTTGGTTATGATCTTTCTTGGTGTATGCATGATTTAAGACTTGAAGATGCCTTTTAAGTGCTTTCCATAGTCTTTAAAATGTGTTTTTTCTTGTTTTAGTCTTGTTAAAAGTTTTGTCTCAAACTTTACTTCTTTAGAGTTTAGCTTTCCTTGTTTTTGTGCTTTTCTTACTTGTCACTAGGTGTTCTTTGTTTTGTCTTAGTAGTTTTCTTTTCTTGAAACTCTTGGGATGTTGTGGCCGAATCACTCGTCTCACATTTGAAAGGTTTTGAACAAGTTTTTAAAAGTGTTTGCTTCACTCCTTTGGAGGAGCTTTGAGTGTAGCCTTCCCTTGTTACTTTGGGAGAGTGATCTAAACACTTGGGTTACATTTTGGGTTGGATTTGGTCTCGATTTTCATGTTGTCTAACCTCTAATCCATTTATTTTGTCTCGGATTTGAGTGTTTTTGTTGTAGGAATCATGGCAAGTTCATCAAATGCACCAACACCAAACAAAAACAAAACATTGATGAGATTGCTTCGGGATTTGGAGTTGTCTAGGAAGGAGGCCTTTGAACAATTGAGAAAGGACAAGGAGCAAAATGACCTAAGAATCCAAGAGCACATTCAAAGGCTTGAAGCTAAAGAGCAAGAAAGAGAGGCTAGGAAAAGAGGGCATTCTAGGCGCAACCCATCACAAGAGAAGCAAACTCCAAAGATTTCCTAAGTTCAAAGGAGAAAATGACCCAAACATCTACATTGAGTGGGAACAAAAAGTGGACCAAATTTTTACCATTCATGTAGTTAGTGATCAAAAGCAAGTAGGTTTGGTAGTCTTAGAGTTTGAGGATTATGCCATAACTTGGTGGCATCAATTATGTATGGACAATATTAACCAAGAGTCACTCCGACTTCTTGGAGGGACCTTAAAAATTTGATGCGCGCTAGATTTGTTCCTTCCTATTATAGGAGGGAGACTCTTTTGAAGCTCCAAAGGCTTCAACAAGACTCAAAGACAAAACCTTTTTCATTCAAGGTGCCATATCAATGACAAACTATGTCCCCTCATCATAGAAAATGGAAGTTGTGTAAATGTGGCTAGCACAAGGGTTGTGGACAAGTTTGGCTTGAAAACTATCCCTCATGCCAAGCCTTACAAACTATCATGGCTTAAGGAAGAAGACATTAAAGTAACTTAACAAGTACTTATTAACTTTTCAATTGGAAATTTTAAAGATGAGGTGTTATGTGATGTTGTGCCTATGGAAGCAACTCATATTTTGCTAGGTAGGCCATGGCAATTTGATAGAAAAGTCTTTTATGATGGCCATGCTAACACCTATGCTTTCTCCTTCCAAGGCAAGAAGTTCACACTCCTACCTCTCTCACCCAATCAAGCAAATGAGGACCAAAATAAAGTGAAAGATAAGAGAAAACATGAAAAAGAAAAAGAGCAAGTTACCTCCAAAGTGTTACTTGCCTCCAAAAAAAGATTTCCAAAGCAAGATGGACATCATCATTCTTCCTTCTCTTGCAAGGCTCAAAAGGAAGACCCAATGCGTAAGCATGAGAGGAAGAGTGGTCTAGGAAAGAAGGATGGCCTAACCAAAGCTAAGGGTAGTACCCTTATAAAGAATGGAACAAGAGCTCATAAAAGGGAGGCGCAAAACCTCCCCCAAATCAAGTCAAGCTCCATCTACAAAGGCTTAAAGAATTTGTGGTGAAATTCTCTCCAAGAAGGGGAGGATGATGAAGGATTGACCCCAACCAAGGATGGAGGCACATGCTTAAGAAGACTAAGCATGTTTAGAAAGGAAGTTCACTAATCCTTCAGCCCTTTCATTTGTGTTTGTTATTTTTGATTCCCTAAGTTGACTTAGTTGAATCAATGTTAGTTGACTTGTTGACCTTTGACTAGGTTTGACTTGTTGACTATAGTTGACTTGACTTAAGCCAACATGCTTATCTATGTTTATTTGCTTTGTAGGTTAATTAAGAGTAAGAAAGCAATGCTAGGTGGCACATGGTGATTAGGGAGCATAAATAATGTGAATGGGAGAGTAAAGCAAAGGCATAAAACAAGTGTACCTATGTACCTTTGGTCTCCTTTGTTTTTAACACACTTTGGCCATTTTGTGGAGACATATAAGACATATTCTTTGTCTCCTTTTGTGCTATAATGAAATTAGTCTTGCACACACCATACTTGGCTCTTTTGTCTCTTATTTTTGTAACCTTATTTGACCCAGTTTCTAGAAGCTAGGGTTAGGTTTTTGTAGAGACATCCTTAGGTATCTTTTATTTGCTTAGAGCCCCCTAAACTCATCTATATAAGGGGTGCTCCTAGACATGTAAAAGGGTTGAACATTTTGACGTAAAATCACTCTTGTGTCTTAACCATTTGTGAGAGTTTCCTCCCTAGGGAGTGAATACTTTTAAACCTTATCTTGCATAGCAAGTGGCGGCACACATCCATTCATCTTCAAGGTTGCCATGGCTTCTAGCCTAGCCTTGTAGTGGCGTGCTTTCCATTTTGTGTTTTCTTCTTCCTTTAATTGTGGATGGGAGAGTAAAGCAAAGGCATAAAACAAGTGTACCTATGTACCTTTGGTCTCCTTTGTTTTTAACACACTTTGACCATTTTGTGGAGACATATAAGACATATTCTTTGTCTCCTTTTGTGCTATAATGAAATTAGTCTTGCACACACCATACTTGGCTCTTTTGTCTCTTATTTTTGTAACCTTATTTGACCCAGTTTCTAGAAGCTAGGGTTAGGTTTTTGTAGAGACATCCTTAGGTATCTTTTATTTGCTTAGAGCCCCCTAAACTCATCTATATAAGGGGTGCTCCTAGACATGTAAAAGGGTTGAACATTTTGACGTAAAATCACTCTTGTGTCTTAACCATTTGTGAGAGTTTCCTCCCTAGGGAGTGAATACTTTTAAACCTTATCTTGCATAGCAAGTGGCGGCACACATCCATTCATCTTCAAGGTTGCATGGCTTCTAGCCTAGCCTTGTAGTGGCGTGCTTTCCATTTTGTGTTTTCTTCTTCCTTTAATTGTTCTTGGTTTTCTATGGTTTATGTGCTTTCCATTTCCTTTTCGTTTTGAATCAATCCATCTTCTTCTTCTTTTGAGCTTTGTGAAAGGAACCTTCACATCCAGAAAGCTTGCTATCTTAATGTCCAGTGGGGATTTCACTTAGCTTTCTTAATCAACTCACACCATATTCAGTAATCTTAAAAAGGAACAAGATAATCCTTCATCACTGTTCGACCATAAAGAGTTGAACATGAGGCAGAGACGATGGATGGAGTTTTTAAAAGAATTTGACTTGGAGTTGTTGTACCACCCGGGGAAAGCGAATGTGGTGGCTAATGTCCTAAGTTGAAAAATAGTTCATGTATCTTATATGATGGCCAGGGAGTTGGGTTTGGTGGAGCAATTCAGAGACATGCAGTTGTAGGTGACTTTAGGAGAGGATGTCATTAGGTGCAACCATCTAACAATGTCTAGTGATTTCCTCATCCTGATAAAGGAGAGGCAATTATCTGATCCCAAGCTACGAAGAACAGTGGAGTTGCTTGGTACTGAGAAAGCCAAGGACTTTGAGGTAGGAAGTGATGGGGTGTTAAGATTCAGATACAAGGTCTGCATACTTGAGGATTTGGAGGTGAAAGGCATGATTCTTGAAGAGGGACAGAAGAGTCATTTTAGCATGCACCCAGGCATGACTAAAATGTACCATGATCTTAAAAAATCCTTCTGGTGGTCAGGAATGAAGTCAGATGTAGCTCGGTATGTGTCATCCTGCTTGACCTGTCAGAAGGCTAAAGCAGAACATCGGAGACCTGGAGGGATGCTACAACAGTTAGAGATCCCGGAGTGGAAATGGGATAGCATTGCTATGGACTTTGTTACCCATTTACCACGGACGGTGAGAAGGCATGATGCCATATGGGTTATAGTAGAACGTCTGACCAAGAATGCCCATTTCCTAGCAGTGAATCTGAGGATGTCCATGACGAAGCTGACACAGTTGTATATTAGTGAGATTGTGAGATTGCATGGAGTGTCGTCGAGCATAGTCTCTGATAAGGATCCACGATTCACGTTCCATTTTTGGCAAACGTTGTAGAGTGCCTTGGGCAGCAGGCTGACTATGAGTTCAAATTTTCGCCCTCATTTAATATTTAAATTTGGGGATTTAATTGAATTTTTTGTGCTTAAAGATTGATTTAATTAGGATTTGTGATTATTGGATTTATTGAGTAAGTTTGGTAAAAGTGGCGTAAAAATTGATTTTAGTTGCATAAAATATTATTGGATATTCTAACGTTTGTTAATGCAACCGGAATTTATTTTTGGTCATTAATAGTGTGATTTTGAAATATTCAAAGTTACAAAATAAGTCTAAAATCAAGAAATTCTGGAAAAGAATAAATCAGGAGCTTAATGCACCCCCAGATATTATTTGCACACTCTTTCTAAAGTGGACCACCAAAAACCCTGTTCTGCACCCCCAGTTTTCACTAAGTTGCACCCATCCTACCACTTAAACTCCACTCAACCAGATTATGCCATGTGGCAATCCACACCTTTTAAAATTAGCCAACCAGAACAAGCCACGTGTCACAATCCTTGCACTAACAAGTTGTCCAAGCGATGGCTACCACGTCATCATCTTCATCTCCCAAAATAGAAACCCTAATTTTCCTCAAACCCTAGCATGCCACCGCAGCTTCCTCCTTCATCCCTGCACCAGCTTCACGGCCACTGTGGACGAGCCAGTGCCGACAACAGAGGAGCAGCCGTCATTGCCATCTCCATCTCCATTGCATCAGTAGAAACCCTAATTTTGGAGAGAGAAAATGCACTACCACGTGTCAGGCTGCTATTGGACAGTCAAACTAGTCAACTTGTCAACACTGGTCAACTGGTCAAAGTCAGCAGTCAACTCTGGTCAAAACTGCAAAAATGGTTAAATAAGAGGGGCAGAATTGGAAATTGAACAGGAATTAAGTTGCTAATTAATTAAATAAAAATAAAAGATTTTAGCAACTGACAGATAAAGCCCAAAGTCCAGTGGAAGCTTATATAAAGAGACTTAAGGGAGCAGAAACAGGACACGACTTAGATAGTTGAGAACTCTCTGGTTTTGGTAGACGTCACCCATCACATCTCTCATTCTCTCTTTTCTTTTATTTTCTTTCCTTCATCATATATTATCATGTATTCCATCAAAGCCATGGAGGGATAAGCTTTAAGGGTTGATTCCACTGTAATTTCTTAACTGGATTCTGAGGTTAGATGAATTTATGTGTTTGTTATTTTGATTATTGTTGTGGTTTTTGTTTATCTATGTCCTTTGCTTCTTAATCGAATAGAAAATAATGATTTTAAATCTACATGCATGCTAATCATATGAGTTAAAAGGTTTTTAAATTAAATTGAGACTTTACTTTGATTTGTTTAGAAACTTTCATTTGATTAAATAAGCTTTTGCCAATAATTGAGACTTTACTTTGATTAGAGGTAATTACTTTAACTAAAATTAGTCAAGACTTTACTTTGATTAATTAATTTTTCTATTTGGTGAAGAAACAAAGGAATAGACATGATTGGGCATAGTAAAATTAATTGAGACTGTACTTTGATTCAATTTACTATGGACAATCTAACAATTCTCACTTTTAATTGAGACTTTACTTTGATTAAAAGTGAGAATGCCAACAAATGAATTGAGTCTTTACATTGATTGATTTATAAATCAACAACAATAATTAATTTAACAATAATCTCTAGATAACCAATGAAGAATCTTATTTAGAAAAAGCAGTGGAATTGACCTATTTGCTATTACTGTGTTTACAATCTTCCGTGTCATTTTCTTTGCATATCAAAACCCCTATTTTTATAATTGCTAGTTTTAATTGCACTTTTAAGAATCAAATATTTGAGACCAATTCCGTATTCGTTGTGAGACGACTCAAGGTTATCTTAACCCTAACTATTTTGTTCACTACTAATTTGGCAATACTGAAGTTGCTAAAGTTAAGTGGTGGTAATTTGATCGCCTAACGACAGCGATATCAAATTTGGCGCCGTTGCCGGGGAATACGGTTAGTATTTCTTTTTTTTTGATTCTGTTTTTATTTATTTTATTTTATTTATTTATATTTATTTATTTATTTTACGCATATACGTTTAATAGAGTTTGTTATTTTGTAGTCTTTAGTTTTCTTTTAATATATTCCAAGCAAAGTTCTATTTTTGTTTTGATTAAGAATTTCTTTTAAGAAATTTTTTGAGACTAGTTTGGAAAACTCTGTCTAGGAAAGACTTGGTATTTAAGTTGTCCACTATGACGCACCTCTCTTTCTTGGGAGTAGACCCAACGACATCTTAACTTATTTCTTTCTTGAAATCTTTCTCCAAAACAAGAATAGGAAGAAAAAAAAACACACAGGGAAACACTTTCAGGTGGATTGCATAGTGCATGACTCGGGCCAATTCGGGTCAATTCTATCAACTGGATTCAAAACTTGAAAGGAACTTGCATAAATCACGCAGGAGACTTGAACTCAGGTGTTCTACTGAAGGAGCACCGTCATCATCTGAACCTACCACTTAAAGTGTACCACTAGAATCACCTCCGGTGATTAACATATCTTCTGATCCATCACCTGAACCAGGAATTCAAGAAGATAGAATGGAAGAAAGAACAATAAGAGAGTTGGCTTCATCGGATGCAGCAATTACAAAAAACATGTGCATCCAATATCCAGATGGAGAATGTGAGCTTAAGTCTAGATTAATCCATCTTCTACCTAAATTCCATGGATTAGCAGGAGAAGACCCATACCATCATTTGAAGGAATTTCATGTTGTTTGGTCATCCATGAGACCTACAACAGTGACAGGAACATATCAAGCTTAAAGCTTTTCCATTCTCATTGCAAGATGCCGCTAAGAGTTGGTTATAATGCCTTCCACCAGGATCCATCAATACATGGGAGACTCTGAAAAGATTATTTCTGGAAAAGTTTTTTCCAGCATCTAGAGTTGCTGCTATTCGCAAAGATATTTATGGGATAAGGCAACAAGAAAGAGAAAATCTTCACGAGTATTGGGAAAGATTCAAAAAGTTATGTGCTTCCTGTCCTCATCACCAAATAAACGAGCATCTCCTCATTCAGTACTTTTATGAGGGATTGAGTATCATGGATAGACAAATGATAGATGCTGCAAGTGGAGGGTCATTGGTGGACAAAATGCCAACAAATGCAAGACAATTGATTGAAATTATGGCGTCGAACCATCAACAATTTTCCACCAGGAGTAATTCTATAACTCTATTGAAAGGAACCCATGGAGTAGAAGCGTCATATGTTGCAGATCACAAGAAAATAGAAGGGAAGTTGGATGACTTAGCGACCATGGTAAGGACCTTGACAGACTTACAGAAAAAGCATATCCCTTCTACTTTATGTGGAATTTGTGCTTCTACTAATCATCCTACATAGGATTGTTCTATGTTAAAAGAGACAAGGACGTTAGACAATGAACAACCTCAGGCATATGCTGTAAACATCTATGGCAATAATAGACCACCTCGGCAGCAATACAACCATGATTTGTCCTCCAACAAGTACAACCCAGATTGGAAGGAATATCCCAGCCAAAAATGGGGAAATCAACAGCCTCAACACCAACAAGTCTATGTTCCACCTCAACAGAGGCAACAACCACAACCACCTGCAACCTCTGGTGATTCAAACATTGAGCAATGATGAAAATGATGGCTGACATGATGAAGGGACAAATCAATGAGTTGAAATAGACGATGGAAGCAACCAATCAAAATTTGCAGAACCAGATTGGACAAATGGCAAATGAGTTAAATCAGATGAAGTCTCAACAAGGCTCGAGCAATTTGCCTGCACAAACTGTAATTAACCCGCAAAATGTAAGTGTTATTACTTTAAGATCGGGTAAGCAAATACAAGGCCTTGGGGATGCCCAAGAAGATGAAGATAAGGACAATGAAGTTGTACCTGATAATGAAAGTGGAAGATCAGATGAAGCAACACAAGCAACATCTGAAATGCCTACACTCAGTGATAACTCCAGGTTGGCATCCCCTAATACTTCCTCTAAAAATTCTTCTCCTTATTCTCCTCTTCCTCCCTATCCAAACCGTTTGAAACCAAAAACTAAAAAGATGGAGGAGTTAGACAAAGAAATCTTGAATACTTTTAAGAAAGTGGAGATAAACATCCATTTGTTGGATGTTGTAAGACAAATTCCTAAATACGCCAAGTTTCTCAAAGAATTATGTACACATAAAAGGCGTATTATGGACAAAGAGGTAGTGAACATGGGAAGAAACGTCTCTAGCTTAATTAAGAAGCCTGCAG
Organism: Vigna unguiculata; assembly: GCF_037176805.1. Taxonomy (NCBI): domain Eukaryota; kingdom Viridiplantae; phylum Streptophyta; class Magnoliopsida; order Fabales; family Fabaceae; genus Vigna; species Vigna unguiculata. The sequence continues at coordinate 25,546,642 of NC_140802.1, forward strand.
TCATAATGCCGCAAAAGTGTAAGGATCCAGGTATGTTTTCTGTTCCCTGCATTATAGGAAGTACTAAGTTTGACAATTCTATGTTAGATTTAGGAGCTTCCATTAATGTAATACCTTTATCTGTTTTTACTTCACTTCATCTTGGACCTCTTAAGTCTACTGGTGTGGTCATTCAATTGGCCAACTGTAGCACAGTTAACCCTGCAGGTGTGCTAGAAGATGTGCTTGTCCGTGTGGACAAGTTAATTTTTCCTGCAGATTTCTACATCTTGGACATGAAGGATGATGAAGGAATGAGTTCAACCACAATTATCTTGGGAAGACCATTCATGATGACAGCACGTACCAAGATAGACGTGCATGTAGGATCCTTGACTATGGAGATAGGAGATGAGAAGGTGCAGTTCAACGTGCTAGAAGCCATGAAGCACCCAATTGAAGACCATTCTTTGTTTTGTATTGATTTATTGAGTAATGTAGTGAACAATTATGCTTTTGGACTTTTGGATGTTTTATCTGGTTTTTCTTCTTCTTTGGATTTTTCTTTTTCGAATATTTCGGGCTCAATTTTAGACAAAAGAGAAAATTGTAAAACAGGTGATATTGAGGATGCGGTGTCACTATTTGATACCTCTGTGGCGTCCGAGTGTGATGCTGAGCTGGCTGAAATTACCTTAGGCAGTAAAATGTTGCCATCTGTGGAACAACCACCCACTTTGGAGTTGAAACCTTTACCATCTCATTTGAAATATGTTTATCTTGAGAGGGATGGGAAACTCCTTGTTATTATATCTGCCTTGCTTACTGACGAGCAGGAACAAAAGCTATTGCAGGTTATCAAATATCATAAGCGAGCAATAGGTTGGACTTTGGCAGATATTCCTAGTATTAGTCCTTCTTTCTACATGCACAGAATACTCTTGGAGGAGGATGTTAAGCCAGTAAGGCAACCTCAGAGGAGACTGAATCCTCAACTGATGGAGGTTGTGAAGAAAGAAGTTACCAAGTTGCTACAAGCAGGTATTATATATCCTATTTCTGACAGCACTTGGGTGAGTCCTGTACATGTGGTCCCTAAGAAATCTGGGATCACCGTGGTCAAGAATGAGAAGAACGAGTTGATTCCTACTCGTATTCAGAATAGGTGGAGGGTTTGTATTGATTATAGAAGACTAAACCAGGCCACCAGGAAGGACCACTTTCCTTTACCATTCATGGACCAGATGTTAGATCGATTGGCAGGTAAGTGTCATTACAGTTTTCTTGATGGATTCTCTGGGTATTTTCAGATTTGTATTGCCCCAGAGGATCAACATAAAACTACCTTTACTTGTCCATTCGGTACATATGCTTATAATAAAATGCCATTTGGCCTTTGCAATGCTTCTAGAACATTTCAGCGATGTATGATGAGTATTTTTACAGATTTGTTGGAGCATTGTATTGAGGTTTTTATGGATTATTTTAGTGTATATGGTTCATCTTTTGATCGTTGCTTGTCTAATCTTGCTAGAGTCTTGGAGAGATGTGAAGAAACTAACCTTGTTTTAAATTTTGAAAAATGTCATTTTATGGTGGAACAAGGTATAGTTTTAGGTCATGTTGTTTCCAAGAACGGTATATCTGTAGATCCTGCTAAAATTAATATTATTTCACAATTATCTTACCCCTCTTTTGTGAAAGAGGTTCAATCTTTTCTTGGACATGCAGGATTTTACAAGAGGTTTATCAAGGACTTCAGCAAGATAGCCAACCCTCTCTCCAACTTGTTGCAAAAGGATGTGGTATTTGACTTTGGAGAGAGGTGCAAAGATGCGTTTTATACATTGAAAAAGGCGCTTACCACCACTCCTATCATCCAGCCACCTGACTGGACATTGCCATTCGAGCTGATGTGTGATGCATCAAACTTTGCAGTAGGAGCGGTGCTTGCACAAAAAGATGGGAAGCTATCACATGTGATATATTATGCTTCCAGATCGTTGGACACAGCGCAGGCTAACTACACCACGATTGAGAAGGAATTATTGGTTGTTGTGTTTGCCTTGGACAAATTCAGACCGTATATACTTGGTTCCAAGGTAATTGTTTATACTGATCATGCAGCATTAAAATTCCTTCTAAAGAAAGCAGATTCGAAACCAAGGTTGATCAGATGGATGCTACTGCTCCAAGAGTTTGACATTGAGATTCTAGACAGAAGTGGGGCGCATAACTTAGTAGCCAACCATCTTAGCAGGATTTAAAATGGAGAAGATAACATTCCTATTAAGGATGACTTTCCTGATGAAGTCCTCCTAGCATTGACTGCTGTGAAAGGTATGTTTCCTGAACCTTGGTTTGCTGACATTGTTAATTATTTGGTTGTTTCTGCTATACCTCCTTCCTTTTCCAAATATGAAAGAACCAAGCTAAAAAGTGAGGCAAAGTACTATATCTGGGAACACCCAATCTTATGGCGCATTGGTAGTGAGCAAGTCATAAGGAGGTGTGTTCCATATATCGAGATACCTCATGTGCTTGAGTTCTGTCATTCGTCTCCTTTTGGTGGACATTATGGCACACAAAGAACAGGTAGGAAGGTGTTGGATTGTCAATAGTGCAGAGAAGGGAAATGACAGCGGTTATTTTTAGCCTTTTGCTTCGGGTTCGCAACTGAGGTATATACGGCCGAGGTAAAAAGATAGTACTTTATGCCTCGGTTACAAACTCGAGGCATATTTAATATTTACCGCCTCGGATTTCTCATAACCGAGGCCTAATGGGTATCAAAAATTCAAAAAATAAAAGAAAATTTAATACCCTTTCTGCCTCAGGTCTGTTTTAACCGCGGCAGAAAGTTACATTTACTGCCTCGGGTCTGTTTCAACCGAGGCATATGACATTTAAAAAAATAAAAAAGAAAAATTCGAATAGTTAAAAAATCGAATAGTTTTCCTATTCCATGATGGTGACATACAACATTTCTACGTAAACTTTCACCTCCAGTCTTGTTGGGAATAATTTGATCCTTCGCAGCAACAAAACAAGCTGATCCCATGATAATTGTTGGGTATACACACAACACAACAGTCAATCTATCTTACATTCCAACAACAAAGTCTAATCCTACCTCCTTTTAAGAATAAACAAAATGAAAATTCAATTAAATTTAGTTTACTGCTAAAAAGTATTAAAAACCATCCAGAGGCTAAAAGTATTAAAAAGTATTATGCTTCTTATAGTCAGGTTCACTTGTTACTACTTCAACTGGATGACCAACTAAGACTAGCGGGCTATGTCCCTGAATTGGAATCTATTTTATAGTGATGCAAGAAAGATTGAGATGATAATAAAAGAAAATGATACATTTGTTGAGTGGTGATAGCAGAATATTAAAAGGTGCAAAGTCAATAGAACATGCCTTTTGGAAGCCATCAAGGATCGCCATCATCATAATATTGGTTCATCTCCTCCCTGCTTCATACTTCTTTAATGAATTCACCTGCAACAGCTTAAACAAAGAAATAGTCACATCAAGTTTATACACAAAAAAATTAGTACTTTCAAAGTTACTGAAATTTTGCTGAACTTAGATATTAATAACTTTTTACAAATATTAAATGTTAAGTATCACTTCCTAGAAACCACAACAAGTTCAATAGTCTCCACAAGGCCATGATTCCAGTGATAGTTTCTCACAAGGCATCACTCTGAAGCTTACTCCACCACAAAAATACAGAGGAGAAAACTCACTCCAATAGTTCAGTAAATGCAAATTGTTCAGTTAACAGAAAAAATGAATAATGTACAAAAGCATATTTAACACAGGAGTGCAAAATACTCTGTACAGTTATACTGACACATTGAAATTGAACACTTTTCTAGAACCAAAGAACATCAAAACCCATATGAAAACATATTCACACTGCCCCCATCCTCCCCCTTCTCCCTATCGAGCAGCAGCAGCTCCCCCTTCCTCTCCCCCTCCACCACCTGTCACACATGAAAAAGCATAAGAAATAGGGAGGAAAACAGTGAACAGAAGCAAATGAAAGAAAAAAGTAAAGGCACCTCATCTTTTCCAATCAGCGGATAAGGATCTCAAAACGCTGTGAAGAAAAAAATTAGATAGAAAAAATGGTTATCTGGCAGAGCAGAACAAAGAGAGATAAAACCCCAATGGCAAATGTTCAGAGTAGAGAAAATACCTGAAGCCGATGACCCTAACTAGGTCATGCGGCAGTGGCAGTGCACGGCTCCTTGACGGTGCAGCAGCACTGATGGTTGGTCGAAGAAGAAGAAGCCACAGTGGCGCCGGAAACCTCCTCGATGGTGCAGGCGAAGTAGTGGCGGTGCGGTGCAAGCGACGAAATGACGGCCTAGCACGTCGGAGGTGTGCAAGATGGTGGGAGGTGTGCGGGACGGTGGGAGGTGTGCGGGATTTGCTCGGAGTTGCGCTGGACGTTGGAGAAGATGAAGGATTGCAGAAGTGCACCGCTGCAAAACGAAGAAATGGGGTTTTTTAACCCTACAAAGGGTCTCTACTGCCTCGGGTAGCAGCTGGACCGAAGCATATTGTCTCACTACTGCCTCGGTTAAAAAAGAACCGAGGCATATTGCTTCGATAAAAAAAAATCAAATTATGGGTCAACGCAGTGGTCAAAATTTTTTTAAGCAATATGCCTCAGTTAGTATAACAACCGAGGCATAAAAGATGACTTTAATTACAAAAAAACCACCGCGTGCTTATATGCAGCGGGTGCGCAGAAACCGAGGCATATACTGCGATGTAAAAGCTTTAAAATGCACTAGTGTGTGGATTATATTGGCCTACTATCTTTAAAGATGCACAAAGGGTATATGAAAATTGTGAGCAGTGCCAAAGGGCAGCCAGATCCATTACAAGAAGGGATGAAATGCCTCAACAACCCATGCTATATTGTGAGGTATTTGATATTTGGGGTATTGATTTTATGGGTCTTTTTCCTCCTTCTTTTGGGTTTTCTTATATTTTGCTTGCTGTAGATTATGTCTCCAAATGGGTGGAAGCCATAGCTACAAGGACTAATGATTCTCGAGTTGTTATGAGTTTTGTCAAGTCTAACATTTTCTGCAGATTTGGGATACCACGAGCCATCATCAGTGACCAGGGGACTCATTTCTGTAATAAGCTACTTGAGAACATCTTGAAGAAGTATGGGGTGACACATCGCATTGCTACACCATATCACCCCCAAACTAATGGGCAAGCAGAGATCTCTAACAGGGCGATTAAAAAGATACTAGAGAAAGTAGTGAAGCCTAGTCGAAAGGATTGGGCCACAAGATTGGAAGATGCACTTTGGGCACACAGGACAACCTACAAAGCACCTATAGGTATGTCGCCTTTCAGGGTGGTTTTTGGAAAGGCTTGTCATCTACCTGTGGAGATTGAACATCAGGCCTATTGTGCCGTGAAAGCATGCAACTTGGATTTGGAAGAAGCAGGAAATGAGCGAAAACTTCAGTTGCAAGAACTAGAGGAGATTAGGCTTGCAGCCTATGAAAACTCAAAGTTCTATAAAGAGAAAACCAAGAAGTTCCATGACCAAAAGCTTGTGGCTAGAAAGGATTTCAAGGTAGGCCAGAAGGTGTTACTATACAAATCCAAGCTTGGTCACATGAGTGGTAAGTTGCGTTTTACTTGGGAAGGACCATACATTGTTACAGAAGTCTTCCCTTATGGAGTAGTGGAGATCAAGGAAGAATCCTCAGCAAGAACTTTTAAAGTTAATGGGCATCGTCTTCGGATATTCAATGAAAATCAAGATATGCTGAACAAGACGATTGATGGGATGAACTTGACTTCTCCCTCATACCTTCCACCTTGAGGAGGTAAGTACCCTTCATACTTTTTCTTTGCATTTTATACATATTGAATACATTGAGGACAATGCATGGATAAAGTGTGGAGGTGTGGGGAGATTTCCCCCTTTTCTGATTTTGTTTTTTATTTGTTTTATTTTTTCTTTCCTAATTTTGTTTTCTGTTTAAAAAAAAGTTTCTGCTTTCAATAAAACATATTGACATTGGATTTTTTGGATTTGATTCACTAATTAGAACGGTCATAATTCTGGGAAAATAAGAGTCATGTGCTATGAATGGATTGTTTCTGTGATTTACTAATTGAGTTGATTTGAGAGTTTCTAGAATAAATCTTTTGTGAAAGAGTTTTTGACCTTGTGAGTTTTGAGCTTTATTGTAAGGATGAACTACCATGTATCATTCCTATTTTTCTTGTGTGATTTGCTCATGTCTTGTTGGTACTCAAATGTTTAGCTTGATTCTGTTGTTTTGCATCTTAGGTGAACATGCATGATTTGATATGATTGAGGCATTTCTTGTTTTTAGCTACTTGGCCAAATAAGCTAATCATGACATTGATCCATTGGTAGCCCCTTGAGCTTAAACCTCTTTTTCTTATTTTGAGCATATTGCTAAACCTTAAAAAGAAAAAGACCATTTTTTCCCTTACCTTAGGGAGAAAGAAGGAGTTGGTGGATTATGTTGAGATTGGTTGAGGAATAAAGTGTGGGGGTGAGTATTTCCCCCACAAAGTTATAAAAATGGCAAAAGGAAAATAATTGTTGATGACAAAGTGTTGAAATGAAAAATGATTGTTGTCCGAAAAAGAGCAACAAAGGATAAAAGAAAAAAAAAACAACAAAGAAAAAAGTAAGGCTTGTTTTTGAAAATATGCTCCATAACTCTTTCTTCCTTACTATTTCAAAAACACACAAATCCTAAAGTTTTTCCTACCTTTGCCTTGGCCTCATTATAACCTGTGAAAAGTCCTCATGATTTTTGAATGCATGTTTTCTGAAAGCTGTGAATATTAGAGTCTTGCTAAGCATTGAGAGTGTTTACTTGCATGGGTATTTTGAGTGAAAACACAAGCCAAAACACTTGAGCGAATTTTGGTGAGAAAATATACATTTAACTTGAGTGTTTCTCTTTCATATTTGATTATCTTGTAAACTTAAAAGATTAACTCATGTGTGAAAAACAGAATTTTATCCATTTGTTTGTGCATGACAACATGATTTCTAGAAGATTGATTTGTTTCCATTTGTATTCATTTCTTTAATCCACTAAAAATATGGAATAAAAGACCTCAGAATAAAATTTTGAAATTGTTCAATTTTGCCCAGGAGTGCAAAAGGATAAGTGTGGGTGTGTGATGAGTTCAAATTTTTGCCCTCATTTAATATTTAAATTTGGGGATTTAATTGAATTTTCTGTGCTTAAAGATTGATTTAATTAGGATTTGTGATTATTGGATTTATTGAGTAAGTTTGGTAAAAGTGACGTAAAAATTGATTTTAGTTGCATAAAATATTATTGGATATTCTAACGTTTGTTAATGCAGCCGGAATTTATTTTTGGTCATTAATAGTGTGATTTTGAAATATTCAAAGTTAAAAAATAAGTCCAAAATCAAGAAATTCTGGAAAAGAATAAATCAGGAGCTTAATGCACCCCCAGATTTTATTTGCACACTCCTTCTAAAGTGGACCACCAAAAACCCTGTTCTGCACCCCCAGTTTTCACTAAGTTTCACCCATCCTACCACTTAAACTCCACTCAACCAGATCATGCCATGTGGCAATCCGCACCTTTTAAAATTAGCCAACCAGAACAAGCCACGTGTCACAATCCTTGCACTAACAAGTTGTCCAATGGAAGGCTACCATGTCATCATCTTCATCTCCCAAAACAGAAACCCTAATTTTCCTCAAACCCTAGCATGCCACCGCAGCTTCCTCCTTCATCCCTGCACCAGCTTCACGGCCACCGCAGACGAGCCAGCGCCGGCAGCAAAGGAGCAGCCGTCATTGCCATCTCCATCTCCATTGCATCTGTAGAAACCCTAATTCTGGAGAGAGAAAATGCACTGCCACGTGTCAGGCTGCTATTGGACAGTCAAACTGGTCAACTGGTCAACACTGGTCAACTGGTCAAAGTTAGCAGTCAACTCTAGTCAAAACTGCAAAAATGGTTAAATAAGAGGGGCAGAATTTGAAATTGAACAGGAATTAAGTTGCTAATTAATTAAATAAAAATAAAAGATTTTAGCAACTGACAAATAAAGCCCAAAGTCCAGTGGAAGCCTATATAAAGAGACTTAAAGGAGCAGAAACAGGACACAACTTAGACAGTTGAGAACTCTCTGGCTTTGGTAGACACCGTCATCCATCACATCTCTCATTCTCTCTTTTCTTTTATTTTCTTTCCTTCATCATATATTATCATGTATTCCATCAAAGCCATGGAGGGCTAAGCTTTAAGGGTTGATTCCACTGTAATTTATTAACTGGATTCTGAGGTTAGATGAATTTATGTGTTTGTTATTTTGATTATTGTTGTGGTTTTTGTTTATATATGTCCTTTGCTTCTTAATCGAATAGAAAATAATGATTTTAAATCTATATGCATGTTGATCATATGAGTCCAAGGGTTTTTAAATTGAATTGAGACTTTACTTTGATTTTATTTAGAAACTTTCATGTGATTGAATGAGTTTATACCAATGATTGAGACTTTACTTTGATTAAAGGTATTTTCTGTAATTAAAATTAATTGAGACTTTACTTTGATTAATAAAGTTTTTTATTTGGTGAGGAGATAAAAGAATAGACATGATTAGGCATAGTAAAATTTTATTGAGACTGTACTTTGATTGAATTTACTATGGATAATCTAAAAGTTCTCACTTTTAATCGAGACTGTACTTTGGTTAAAAGTGAGAACGCCAACAAATTAATTGAGACTTTACATTGATGAATTTGTAAATCAACAACAATAATTAATTTAACAATAATCTCTAGATAACCAATGAAGAATCTTATTTAGAAAAAGCAGTGGAATCAATCTATTTTATTTACTATTGTTTTTATCTTTTCTATTTCTTTCTTGTTTATCTAAATCCTCCTATATTTTTATTATTTTATTTTACTAACTCTTTTGTATAATAAGAACTAATTTGTTAAAAATCAATTCTGTGTTCGTTGAGAGACGACCTTGGGTTACTTTACCTTTTCTATTTTACTGACTACTTTCTAAACAATACTGAAGTTGTTATAGATAAGTAGTTTAATTTGATCGCGTCAACGACAACATTATCAAATTTGGCATTGTTGTCGGGAAACACAATTAGAATTTTTATCATTTTAGTTCTTATTTTAATTTTTTTATTTCTTTTGATTTTATTTTTTGTTTTTTATCACTAACATTTTTTTCTCTCAATTTTTTTTTCCTAACATTTATTTTTTTTTCTTTAGTTTTTTTTAAGCATAATTTTTGTTTAAGAATTTTGTTGGGAAATTTGTGAAACTAGTTGGGAAACACTTTGGCTAAGGAAAGATAAGGTACTTAAGTTGTCCATTGAGACGCACCTCTCTTTCCTAGAAGTCTACTCAACAAGCTTTCAACTTATTTATTTTCAGAAAGCCTCTTTCAAACATGCAAAATAATTTTTCATATGAAAATAATCAACAGTGTGATTTTCAAGTGAACTATGATTACTATCCACAGCAACCACATGATTCATATGATTATGAACAACAAATTGTCACACCTACTTCTGCACCTGATATGAGTGAGTTAACTTTATGACAATTTAATGATCTATATCCTAGATAATCTTTTTTGGGATATGAGCAACAACCATATTCTGAGTGTCCACCTCATCAACCATATGTTCCAAACAGTTTTCAGCAACAATATGTACCACCACAACAAGTTGAAGCAACCAATGGTCCATCTTACAAGGAAGTTATGATATTAATGGGTGAAGTTATAGAGAAATTAGAGTCCATAGATTAAAGGTTGCGAGTTGATCAAAGATGCAAAAATATTGAGCAAGAGTGGTACGAAAATAAGCAAATATTATCTGATATGTTGAGGGATGCAAGTACGAACAACTTCATAGAATTACTTGTAACTGTTAATACCACGCCTCAACCTCATCAGAGATTTCCTGAAAATCCAAATTTTAACGAACTTTGTCATGAAATCAAAGATATGCTTCTGAAGTTGGCCATCAAAGCTGAACAAATGTGTGAAGATTTGAGTCAGCTAATTAATGATACAGTTAGAAAGGTCACTTTGGAAGATATGATGAATATGATAACTGAAATGATGAAGTTGAATCTAACAGATCAGAAAGAGATGATGAATGCCGCCACATAAAGCTTGCAAAATTAGTATGAAAAACCAATAGCGGAATCACATCACATTTATATATCTATTGATGGATATAATCATTGTCATAGTAATATGTCTATTGAGGGACATATTAAGGATGTTGCTGAAGTTGATGAAGAAATTAAAGATTCTCACACTAACATATCTACAGATGGATATGTTGATAATGCTCAATGTAACATCCCATCAGGATATTATGAATTTTAATAAAATAAAGAAAAGAAATTAATTACATTGCATTTAATAATACCTCATTTCCCAAAAACACGGGAAATTAAAACTTTATTAATTTACTAAAACATCCATAAATACAAAACTGCAAGCTTTGTCAAAATAGGCCATGAGCCTTTACAACTTATTTCAAATAGAATAAAGAAAGCATAAACATAAAGATCCCATGATAATCCCCTCTCCGCAGCTCAGCCTCACCAGCTCCACCTGAAACATTATCTGCTCACGTGTACCGCGTACACGATCATCGCCAAACACAAGCAGATAGGGTGAGCTAAAAGATAAAGCATAAATGTATACCAAACACACATATATATTTATAAACGATAAAAATATACATCAATAACACAAAACTCTTCTCTTATTCCGCATGGCCACAACCATATATGATATCATTTCATCTCCCATAGAACTTACTCCATTTCTATCATAAGGCCACAACCAGATATATCGATGCACCTCGCGGAAGACTCGTTACCTTCCTTCCACATGGCCACAACAATGTATATTAATGTACATTATGGAGACTCGTTCCAAGCTCTTCCACATGGCCACAACCATGTTAGCGGTGTTCTACATCTTCTATTAAGTATCCCAAGGCGCCTTGCTGCCAAACCTATCGGCCACAACCGATAGAGCACGTGCGGGGACCATGCTACGGATCACACACCGTAACGTCAGGTAGAGTTCCCAAATACGAACATAGTCCGTAACATCCCAGGACTACCAAACTTGTCAGCAAGTCACTAAGGAGGGCAATCCATCTGGACTCATCCGTACTGGCCACAACCAGCACACTCACACTGGCAACACTCGCCAACCCGAGCCACAACTCAAAGGTTCCTCGTGTTTATCCGTTATCCCGAGCCACAACTCAAGGGAAGTCATTCCGGGCCACAACCTATAGAATGCCACGTGCTTAACCCCTATCCCAAGCCACAACTCAAGGATACGTTCCAGACCACAACCCATGGAACACCAGCAAGCCCACCAATGAGATATTCTAAAAGCCATTTAGACCACGCCTTGCACGTTCCATCTCATCTCATCTGTTTTACGGCACAACAACAACAATCGAACCCAAAACAAACTCCAATTTCATACCATTAATTCAGAACAATTTCATTAGACCTATGAGCATAATTGGACACGAAAATAGGCCCCTAACAACCCAACTTTGCATAATCACAGTATATATTGTGCATAACCCCATTATATTCATGCATTTAGGCCATCATTCAATAGAACAGTACCAAAACCTATAACCCTTAATTCCCTCAGGTGCAGCACGAAATTCAGAACACAATTTCATCAAAGATCATGCAAAATGATACTATAAACATAGAAATTCGGCTTAGCTCCTCTAACTTGGAATTTCCCCTTGCAAAAGTATAAGGTTACAGCTCTTCTTCTTGCCCAACACCAAAATCCCTTAGTGCTTCCACAATTTGCCTTAGGAAATCTCTCAATCCTCTCCAATTCGCTCCCCACACAAAAGATACAAAACCAGAACTGCAGAAAACCTCTTTTCACAAAATTTTGACCTTTTATAGGTGCCTTAATAGTGGTGTTAAGTGCAAAAACGAAAATAGCCTTAATGGTATTTTAATTGCTATTCAAGGCCCATCATTTAGTTATTTTTCAGCCCCTTGGTTGCCCCCTTCTCCTAGGGTTGTCTCTACCCTTTCATATTCAGGCCATACTAACTTTTTAGCAAAAAAGAAAGCAAATTTGAGTTCAGCAAGGTTCAAACCCTTAACTAAGCCAAAGACAAACTAATACTAAACCATTAGGCCAACTCATGTTCCTTACTAACTCACACAATTCAAGTATTATGTCATACGAACATGCTCCAACATATTATTAAAACAATAATAATTAAATAAAACACAAACGGAATACATAGGACTTGAACCCAAGTCCTCTCACACAATCAAAGTACTCTCAACCACTTGAGCTAGTACTTTTCCACATCATACCATCAAAATTTATTGTCATAATTACGCCACCTACCCGCATTTATTAATTAGCTATTTATTTAATTAATTAAATTATGCGGATCTTACATTCAATGTGAATATAAAGTTGTACCTGTTGATGAGGATATGAGTACAAATGATCATTTTCAAGAGCAAAATTGTGAGGACAATACAATGGAGGAACCAAGTGTAGTTGAAGAGCCAACGATATTCGAAGATGCAGCTGAAGCATCTATTATTGCAATTGACTTGGTTAATGATGAACCAGCATATTCAACTATTTTAAGTGCAGATTTTTGTTCACAAGATGAGATTACAAGGATTACTGATGATTCGCTTAACCATCCGAATGCACCTGATAATGATCAAGTTGAGTTGAAGCCACACACTCCACACATCAAGTTTGTTGATGTGAATGATGCAAATAAGTTTTCAATGGTTATCTTTGTTGACATGGCTGCAGAAAAAGAAGAAAGGTTGCTGCAACAGGTAAAAAGCTTAGGTTCAAATTCTTTTGAAATCATTGTTGATAGAAAAGTTAAATTGCATACATATTTGTTTCCTGTTCTTAATTTTAGTGAAAAATTTAAAAAAAATTCAAAAATATGTGTTTTTTGTGTTTAGTTTTTATAAAAATAAAAATATAAAAATTAAAAAAATGGTACAAGCGGATTTGTACTTTGTAAAATTAAAGAAAATAAATTTTGACATATCGCCAGATTGAGCCAAAAGTCACAAAGTTTTTCGTTTCCTCCCCAAAATAAGTCCAAGGATATTTTTGTTTTTTAAATAAGTGTGGGGGAGACAAACTATAGATAGGATTTTTTTTTCTGTTTTTCAATTTTTGTTTTTGTTTTCATAAAAAACAATTGTGATTTCCTTTTGAGAAAATTGTGAAAGTATTAACTTTTTACTAAGTGAAACTTTTAAACAATATGTCTCTTAAGAAATCCACCAAAAATATTTCCCTACTTTCAATAAAACATATTGACATTGGATTTTGCGATTTGATTTAGTAATTGGGATGATCATAATTTAAGAAAAATAAAACTCATGTTGGTATGAGTGGATTGTTTCTATGATTTGCTAATTGAGTTGATTTGAGAATTTCTTGATTAAATCTTTTGTGAAAGAGTTTGACCTGTGAGTCTTGAGCCTTAATGTAAAGGACGGACCGCCATGTGCCATTCCTATTTTTTCTTGAGTGACTTGCTCATGTTTATTTATACTCAAATCTTTAGCTTGACTCTTTTGTTTTGCATCTTAGGTGAATATACATGATTTGATATGACTGGGGCATTTCTTGTTTTTAGCTACTTGGCCAAATAAGCCCACCTTCATATTAATCCATTGGTAGCCCCTTTGAGCTTTAAACCTATTTTTCTTGTTTTAAGCCTATTGCATAACCTTGAAAAGAAAAAGACCATATTCTACCTTAGGAAGAAAGAAGGAACCAATGGATTGTGTTCAAAAATGGTTGAGGAATAAAGTGTGTGGGTGAGTACCTCACCCACAAATTAATAAAAATGGCAGAAGGAAAGATTGGTCATGAAAAAGTGTTGAAATGAAAAAATAATTGCTTTCTAAAAAAAAAGAGAGAGAGCAACAAAGCATTAAGCGAAAAAGAGTTGTTTTTGAAATTATGCTCCATTATTCTTCCTACATTACTATTTCCAAAACCCAAAAATCCTAAACCTTTTCCTACCTTTGCCTTGGCCCCGTTATAACCTGTGAAAAGTTCTCATGATCTTTGATTGCATATTTTCTGAAAGTTTGTGAATATTAGAGTCTTGTTAAGTATTATGAGTGTTTACTTGCATGGGTATTTTGAGTGAAAACACAAGCCAAAACACTTGAGAGAATTTTGGTGAGAAAATACACATTTAACTTGAGTACTTTCTTTCATAATTGATTGTCTTGTGAATTCAAAAGATTAACTCATGTGTGAAAAATAGAATCTTTCCACTTGTGTATACATGATAATTTGATTTCTAGAAGATTGATTTGTCTCCAATGATGTTCATTCCTTTGATCTAGTGTTGAGGTGAAATAAAATACCTCAGATAAAGTTTTGAAATTGCTCAATTTTTCCCAGGAGTGCAAAAGGATAAGTGTGTGGTTATCAAATTTGATAACATTGTCGTTGACGCGATCAAATTAATACTACTTATCTATAACAACTTCAGTATTGTTAAGAAAGTAGTCAATAAAATAGAAAGGGTAAAGTAACCCAAAGTCGTCTCCCAACGAACACGGAATTGACTTTTAACAAATTAGTTCTTATAAAATCTATACAAAAGAGTTAGTAAGATAAAATAATAAAAATATAAGAGGATTTAGATAAACAAGAAAGAAATAGAAAAGATAAAAAGAGATAAAAACAATAGTAAAGAAAATAGATTGATTCCATTGGGTTTTCAAAATAGATTCATCATCGGTTATCTAAAGATTATTGCTCAATTAGTTATTGTTGTAAATTTACAAATTAATCAATGTAAAGTCTCAATTAATTTGTTGGCGTTCTCACTTTTAACCAAAGTACAGTCTCGATTAAAAGTGAGAACTTTTAGATTATCCACAGTAAATTCAACCAAAGTACAGTCTCAATCAAATTTTACTATGCCTAATCATGTCTATTCTTTTATCTCCTCACCAAATAAAAAGCTTAATTAATCAAAGTAAAGTCTCAATTAATTTTAGTTAGAGTAAATACCTTTAATCAAAGTAAAGTCTCAATCATTGGTAAAAACTCATTCAGTGACATGAAAGTTTCTAAATAAAATCAAAGTAAAGTCTCAATTCAATTAAAAAACCCTTGGACTCATATGATGAACATGCATATAGATTTAAAATCATTACTTCTTACTTGATTCAAAGATAAAAGACATAGATGAATTAAAACCTCAACAATAATAAAATGAACAAAGAAATTATTTCATTCTAACCTCAGAATCCATAATGAAATTACAATGGAATCAACCCAAGAAGTTTAGCACTCCATTAAACACAAAATAAAGTAAAAATAGAAGGAGAAAGGAGAAAGAAAGAAATTAGGCCCCCCTAAGGGTTCCTAAATTCCGAAGTAGGAATTTGACTGCTTTTCTGTTGCTAAATTCTCTCAAATATCTTTTAAAATAAAGATAAAGATAAATATTTAAAAATATTCGAAGAGATATAGACTATTTGACAAATATAATTGTTTCATAATATCAATATCTAATATAATTAAATTAATTAATTAATTAAAGATATATGATAAATTATCACCAATTAGTATTTGTATTAATTTTCCAAATCAACCCTTTGAAATCTCCTTAAATTATCATCTAAATAATCCAATATCTTCAAGATATTTTTGTTTGTTGTGAAATTGAAAAGATTCAAGAAGATCTTGTCATATATACAAAGATTTGGTAGTTATTATCTTTTAATATTTTATGATATAATTAAATAAGATAATTATTTAAAAATATCAAATAAAATATCTAAAGATATATTTTTCCCCAATTATCTTCTATCATAAAGATAAAGAAAACCGCAAGATCCAATTTTTTGTTCCTCTCTTCTTGGTTTAGCCAAACTTCTTCACTTTTTCAAGCGTTTCTTACCGTCTTCATGCAATGCTTGGCTTGAATTTTTGTGCTTTTGATAATTTCTCATTTTTGGATTTATCTTTAAGGTGTCATGAAGCTTTAATCAATTTATTTCCAGACCTCCATGAGCTCAACTTAGCTGCAACTGCACTAACACACCTCAAAATATCCAAAGAACATTTATGCAACTAAAAAGCTATTTTTAACATGTTTTTGTATCACATGTTCAATAAACCCAATTATAGGAAATCTCAATTAAATCAATCTTTAAGTACAAAAATTCAATTAAATACCCAGAATTAAACATCAAATGACGGCAAAAATACGCACTCATCACGAAGATAATGCTTAAACTAAAAAAAGATGGAGCTCGTTGAAATATATATATATATACACTAATTGAAAATGAGATACTAAATAAAAATGAACTTTTGTCCACTTTCTAGTACAAAACATTTCCATAGAGAAAAAAAGCAATAACAAAGAATGATATTATAATAAAGCATGGTAAAAAATTTTAAAAACACATTCAGAACATAAAAATATCACAAGAAATCACTTCTAGAACATTCAACTTTGAACAAAGTAAGACATATTTGGATAGAGCAAGTGATTTGTAGGCTAACATTCCACGCCATCTTTACCTAGATTTCATGTCAAATATACAATGAAAAAAAAAACATAAACAAAAACTAACTACAAACAAAACAATTTTAGAATCCAAATAGCTCCTACAAATTTCAATGCGTACAAAATTTTAAATAAATAAACTAAAGTGTGTAAAAATTTAAATGGAAAATATTAAAGGATCTAAAGATAGGTAATGAATGCAAAGAAATTTAAATATTACTATATCTTTAAGTCATCAATTACTAGAGCTTTGAGTGAACACAGATATAATCTCATAGGTAGCTTAAAAAATCAGAAAGACAAACAAAAGATAACTTATGGAACACTCCCCAATTTGTTCATAAAAAACTATGATTAAACCATACCAATAATATATGTGAAACACAAAAATAATAAAATAGAATAATTTTTTTCTCATCAATTTAAAATACTCAACTTGAGAGGTTAATCATTATTGTTAGCTAACTAAGAAATGGAAGCATATACCACAAAGATATAGAAGCAAACTGAAAACCATTTCTAGAAAAAAAAAATTACAATATAAAACTTTGAAGAGAGTAAGACATATTTCGATAGAGCAAGTAGTTTGTAGGCCAACATTCCATGCCATCTTTACCCAAATTTCATGTCAAATATAAAATAAAAAAACTAAAAAAAAAACATAAACAAAAACTAACTACAAATAAAACAATTGTAGAATGCAAATAGCTCCCACAAATTTAAATGCGTACAAAATTTTAAATAAATAAACTAAAGTGCGTAAAAATTTAAATGAAACATATTAAAGGATTTAAAGATAGGTAATGAATGCAAAAAATTTATATATTAGCATATCTTTGAGTCATCAATTCCGAGAGCTTTGAGTGAACACAAATATAATCTCATGGGTGATTAAACCATACCACTAATATATGTGAAACAGAACAATAATAACAATAAAAAACTTTAATATTAACACAATTTGTTTGCTATCAATTTTGAATACTCAACTTGACAGGTTAATTATTATTGTTAGCTAACTAAGAAATGGAAGCATAGACCACAAAGAGATAAAAGCAAACTGAAAACAATTTCTGAAAAACAAAAAATTCTACAAGATTCAACTTCAAAGATGGTAAGATATATTTGGATAGAGCATGTATTTTGTAGGCCAACATTCCACGCCATCTTTATCCATATTTCATGTCAAATATAAAATGAAAAACTAAAAAAAAACATAAACAAAAACTAACTACAAATAAAACAATTTAGAATCCAAATAGCTCCCACAAATTTAAATGCGTACAAAATTTTAAATAAGTAAACTAAAGTGCATAAAGATTTAAATGAAAAATATTAAAGGATATAAAGATAGGTAATGAATGCAAAGAAATTTAAATATTTCCTTATCTTTGAGTCCTCCTCAAGAGCTTTGAGTGGATACAAATATATTTTCATAGGTGATTAAACCATACCAATAATATATGTGAAACAGAACAACAATAATAATAATAATAATAATAATAATAATAATAATAATAATAAACTTTAATATTAACATTTTTTTTGCTATCAATTTTAAATACTCAACTTGACAGGTTAATTATTATTGTTAGCTAACTAAGAAATGGAAGAATATACCACAAAGAGATAGAAGCAAACTAAAAAGAATTTCTGAACAAAATATCTACAAGATTAACTTAAAAGATTGTAAGATATATTTGGATAAAGCATGTATTTTGTAGGCCAACATTGCACGCCATCTTTACTCATATTTCATGTCAAATATAAAATGAAAAACTAATAAAATATAAACAAAAACTAACTACAAATAAAACAATTTAGAATCCAAATAGCTCCCACAAATTTAAAATGTGCACAAAATTTTAAATAAATAAATTAAAGTCCATAAAAATTGATATGAAAAATAATAAAGGATCTAAAGATAGATAATGGATGCAAAGAAATTTAAATATTATCATATCTTTAAGTCATCAATTTCAAATACTTTGAGTGAACAATAATATAATCTCATCGGTAATTAAACTATACCAATAATATATGTGAAACAGAACAATAATAATACTCAAAAACTTTAATATTAACATAATTTTGTTCTCATCAATTTTCAATACTCAACTTGACAGGTTAATTATTATCGTTAGCTAACTAAGAAATGGAAGAATATACCACAAAGAGATATAAGCAAACTAAAAAAAATTCTGAAAAAAAATATATACAAGATTCAACTTAATAGATTGTAAGATATATTTGGATAAAGCATGTATTTTGTAGGCCAACATTCCACACCATCTTTACTCATATTTAATGTCAAACATAAAATGAAAAACTAAAAAAATATAAACAAAAACTAACTACAAATAAAACAATTTAGAATCCAAATAGCTCCCACAAATTTAAAATGCGTACAAAATTTTAAATAAATAAACTAAAGTGCGTAAAAATTTATATGAAAAATAAAAAAGGATCTAAAGATAGGTAATGAATGCAAGGAACTTTAAATATTACCATATTATTATGTCATCAATTCCTAGAGCTTTGAGTGAACACAAATATAATCTCATAGGTAGCTTGAAAACTAAGAAAGACTAACCAAAGATAACTTATGGAAGACTCCCCAAAAGGTTCATACAAAAACTATGATTTAACCACACCAATAATATATGTGAAACAGAACAATAATAATAATCATAAACTTTAATATTAACATAATCTTTTTGCTCATCAACTTTAAATACTCAACTTGACACGTTAATTATTATGGTTAGCTAACTAAGAAATGGAAGCATATACCACAAAGAGTGTTGGGTATTGGGCTCCCTTCATATGTGGTGAAAAGGCCCAAAAAAATTGAGAAGCCCATGTCTCATTTAACCTAGTAGAGAGGGGGCTATAAAATAAAGAGAGAGACAGAATAATAAAGTCAGAACACACTGAAAGCACTAACACATAGAGGGAGAGGTAGACGGAAAATTCTGTTCACGTTTTTCACATAGCTGTCACAGTAGAATCAGCGCTGCGGATTCGTTCACCGTTGGATCGGGCTAAAATGTTGACAGCAGGTTCGGATCTTTGATACGAGGTCTGAGTTGGGAGATATTAATTTTGCACTGCAGCAGTGATATTATAGGTTTTCCTCTCTTGTTCTTCTCTATTTGAAAGCTTTGTTGCTTTGTTATTTGGTTGGGTGTTGGCACTAATTTGTGCTATTGATTGAGACTATATTGTACTCTTGTTGATCATAGTGGAGCTATTTCTTTGGTCTGGACGACTCGTGGCTTTTACCCTTGATTTGAAGGGTTTTCCATGTTAAAAATATTGGTGCCTTTATTTGTGCTTTTGGTGATTTATTATTGCTGCTCTTTGATTATTGCTCCTCATAGATTCCTGCAAGTTAGGGAAAATTATATCCGCTGCATTCTCTGATATATTGCAAGTTAGGAAACTGAAAACCATTTCTAGAAAAAAAAAATTCTACAACATTCAACTTAAAATAGAGTAAGACATATTTGGATAGAGCAAGTAGTTTGTACACTAACATTCAAGGCCATCTTTACCCAGATTTCATGTGAAATATAAAATGAAAAACTAAAAAAAAAAACATAAACAAAAACTAACTTCAAATAATAAGAATGCAAATAGTTCCCACAAATTTAAATGCGTCCAAAATTTTACTTAAATAAACTAAAGTGCTTAAAAATTTAAATGAAAAATATTAAAGGATCTAAAGATAGGTAATGAATGCAAAGAACTTTAAATATTACCATATCTTTTTGTCATCCATTCCTAGAGCTTTGAGTGAGCACAAATATAATCTCATAGGTAGCTCGAAAAATTAGAAAGACAAACCAAAGATAACTTATGGAAGACTCCCCAAACTGTTCACAAAAAAACTATGATTAAACCGAGTGAGCACAAATATAATCTCATAGGTAGCTCGAAAAATTAGAAAGACAAACCAAAGATAATTTATGGAAGACTCCCCAAACGGTTCACAAAAAACTATGATTAAACCATACCAATAATATATGTGAAACATAAAAATAAGAATAATAGAAACATTAATATTAACATAATTTTTTTGCTCATCAATTTTAAATACTCAACTTGACAGGTTAATCATTATTGTTAGCTAACTATGAATGGAAGCAAATACCACAAAGAGATAGAAGCAAACTGAAAACCATTTCTAGAAAAAAAAATTCTACAACATTCAACTTAAAATAAAACAAGACATATTTGAATAGAGCAAGTACTTTGTCGGGCAACATTTCATGCCATCTTTGCCCAGATTTCATGTCAAATATAAAATCTAAAACTAAAAAAAATATAAACAAAGAGTAACTACAAATAAAACAATTTAGAATCCAAATAGCTCCCACAAATTTAAATGCATACAAAATTTTAAATAAATAAACTAAAGTGCGTAAAATTTAAATGAAAAATATTAAAGGATCTAAATATATGTAATGAATGAAAAGAACTTTAAATATTACAATATCTTTATGTCATCAATACCTAGAGCTTTGAGTGAACTCAGATATATAGCTTGAAAAATCAGAAAGGCAAACACAAGATAACTTATGGAAGACTCGCCAAATTGTTCATGAAAAAACTACGATTAAACCATAAGGATAATATATGTGAAAAAGAACAATAATAATAATAATCAACTCTAATATTAACATAATTTTTTTGCTCATCAATTTTAAATACTCAACTTGACAGGTTAATCATTATTGTTAGCTAACTAAGAAATGGAAGCATATACCACAAAGAGATAGAAGCAAATTGAAAAGCATTTTTTCAAAAAAATAAATTCTACAACATTCAACTTTGAAAAGAGTAAGACATATTTGGATAGAGCAAGTAGTTTGTAGGTCAACATTCCATGCCATCTTAACCCACATTTCATGTCAAATATAAAATGAAATACTAAAAAAATCCTAAACAAAAACTAACTACAAATAAAACAATTTTAGAATGCAAATAGGTCCCACAAATTTAAATGCATACAAAATTTTAAATAAATAAACCAAGGTGTGTAAAAATTTAAATGAAAAAAATTAAACGATCTAAAGATAGGTAATGAATGCAAAGAAATTTAAATATTACCATATTTTAAGTTATGAATTCCTAGAGCTTTGAGTGAACACAAATATAATCTCATGGGTTATTAAACCATACCAATAATATATGTGAAACAGAACAATAATAATCGTAAAAAACTTTAATATTAACATAATTTTTTTCCTCATCAATTTTAAATACTCAACTTGACAGGTAATCATTATTGTTAGCTAACTATGAATTGGAAGCATATACCACAAAGGGATAGAAGCAAACTAAAAATCATGTCTACAAAAAAAAATTATATAACATTCAACTTTGAAGACAGTACCACAATTTGGATAGAGCAAGTAGTTTGTAGGCCAACATTCTACGCCACTTTAACCCATATTTCATGTCAAATATAGATAGAAATACTTAAAAAAAACGTAAACACAAACTAACCACAAATAAAACAATTTTATAATGCAAATAGGTCTCACAAATTTAGATGCGTACAAAATTTTAAATAAATAAACTAAACTGCACTGCGTAGCAATTTAAATGAAAAATATTAAACGATCTACAAATAGGTAATGAATGCACAGAAATTTAAATATTATCATATCTTTAAGTCATCAATTCCATGAACTTTGAGTGAACACAAATATAATCTCATAGGTGATTAAACTATACCAATAATATATGTGAAACAGAACAATAATAATACTAAAAAATTTTAATATTAATGTCAACACCCAATTTCGTCCGAGTGAATAAATTTACTTTCGAAAAAAATAAAAAATAAAAAAAAAAGGGTTTTTTAGTTAATGGAAAATAAAAAAAAATGTGAACAAAATTTTCTTCAAAAAAGATTTTCAAACATCAACTTAAAAAAAAAAGAGAAAAAAAAAGAAGAAAAAAAAAGGAGGAAGAGCCCAATTTGTTATTAATTTTCATGAGTCCAATAAGTCAAATATTTTCTATTTGTTCCTGATAGAGAAATTAATTATATAATAATAACTAGAAGCAATATCTATTCAAATGGTAAGAATCAATATTATTAATTGGGATTAATTTTGTGCTCTGATTTGTTATTGAGGATGATTGATTTTATGCTCTGATTTGTTGCGATTTGATACTTATAATTTGCTACTATCATGACCAATTCATTCCTTATATTATTCGTTACAATTAAGACTGAGATTACATTGACATTGCAAGTTGTGAATATAAATACGCACACTGTCATGACCGAAAAAATAATTCTCTACACTTCTCTAATTCTTTCCCATCACCACTCCCACACACACCTTCTTTTTTATCTCTCTTTTAAAAAAAAATATTGAAGGAGGTAGTAAAAAAAAAAGAGAAGAAAACATTCTCTACACTCTCTCTTTCTCTCTCATTACCACCCACACATACCCCTCTCATCTTTATCTCTCTAAAAAAACAAAAATATTAGAAAAGGAGGCAAAGAATAAGAAAAAGAGAAAAGGTGAGGAGATATTGAACATTTTCTAAGGTAAGTAACTGCTAGTTCATTTATTTTCTTTTGATTTATTTTTATCAATTTTTTTATTATTCTTTTTAAATCATTAAATTTTTTTCTCATTTCTTTGGTGTTTGTTCGACCGCTCGCGTTGCATGACACCTATTTTAGACTTTCGTTCCTTTTTTATCTAAAAAACATATATCAATCTAAGAATAAAAATAGTTTTTTTTGTTCACTCTTTTATATCTATTTGGTTGCTTACGTCACAATGACATCCACAACTACTCTAAAATAACTTTAAAAAAATATTAAAAATTTATAAATGATTAAAAAAATAAAAATTAAAAGATTAGAAAAAATAATAATTTATTTGAAGTGTTTATCCGGCCGCTCGCGTCGCGTGACGCCAATTTTAAAATAATACTAAAATTTAAATAAAAAGATTTTCAAAATTATAAAACAAATTAAATCATTTTCAAATAATTTTCCAAATAGATTTTTCAAAAAGTAAGTAACCCTGATTCTCCATTCACATGGAGATACCTAGGAGCGAGGATTAATCCTCATCGGGCCCAAAAAATCAAAAAAATAGTTTTGTTGTTTTTTTACATTCTTTTATTAATATTTTTGGAGAAAATTAAATATTTTGAAAAAACTACATAACTTTTGCACATTTAATTAAAGGTACTGTCTTAGGACGGACGTTGTGGGGTGCTAATACCTTCCCCACGCGTAACCGACTTTTGGACCCAAAATCTGGTTTTTCGCAGACCTTGTTTTTTTTTTATGGTTTTCTATAGTTTCCTATAATAAATATGGTGGCGACTCCAAACTCTGTTTTTTTTCAAATTTTATTTTTTGGTTCGTCGTCCCGTCGCGATTTCGGTGGCGACAGATGGCGACTCCACTGGGGATGCTAGAGAGTCAGACCATTTATTTGGATGTGCAAAATTGATGTGGTTTTTCTTCATATTTTTTTTCTTTCTTTTTTTTGTATGTGTTTTTTTTATATTTAGAATAATTGTATGTGTATATTCTTCTTTATTTTTGTATTTGGAATAATTGTCAGGTGTGGGTTTAGGTATACATTGTGTTCTCCCTTCACACACACATTTTATGCATTACATGAGTGGGGCCCTATACCCGGGTCTGAGTTGCCTAGAATTAGAGGGGATTGTGTAGCAATGTCACAGTGGATGTACTTCCCAAGTGGTCATTGTGAGAACCCCAGCTATGGTTTGTTTGCTTCATTGGTACTCCCACTTCTTGTTGTTTACCAACTGTCGTGGGAAATGCCATGAAGTGGGCCATAGCTCTAGTGACCTTGATATTTAGGTATTAGGGAACTATCCTTGTGAGCACATATACTTTCCCTTATAACTTTAAGCATCAAACCCATGTTAAATAGAGACAATAAAGGGAGATTATTTGCGTCCTTTACCCTCACCTTTCCTTGTATATAATAATAAATGCATCACAATCACACCATTATTAGCCATAAACATACATTTCATTAGCCATTAGCATATCATGTGAATAAGTGCCCTGTGAGGCACAACAAACATGCATTGCATTCCATTTTGTGGGCATTCATGATACGTTATCCAAAGATTCAAACACATAGCATGCATCAGCATAAATTTTTTTAAAAAAATTACACTACAATAAGTTCAAATTGTTTCCCAATTCTCTTATCACCAAATTCTTGGAATTTTTCTTATGAAAAATGATGAAAAATAATAAAACATTCTTTGGTCAAATCAGTGGATTGAATAAAGAAATAAAATTTGGTTTGTTATCATGTCTTTTGAAGCATCATATAGTCTTGCATACATGAAATTGCTCAAATCTATCTTCCTTTCCATCTCTCTTCCACTATAAACCTTATTTTCTTTTTCATGGAGAATTATCATAAAGGGGACACATATCTTAAAAAGGATTACCATAAACTCTCTGAATACAAAAAAAGTGAAGAAAAGTCTACTAGACTAAAAACTTTGAAGGACAATCTAGGAAAAAATAAGACAAAAAAAAAGTGAAAAAAAAAACAAAACAAGGGACGTCCTGTTACATGAACTAAATTATTTTCCTCTGAATTAAAGTTTTTGTTGAGAAAAATAACCATGATTTGAAATGATGTGTTGCCATCTTTACCCAGATTTCATGTGAAATATAAAATGAAAAACTAAAAAAAACATAAACAAATACAAACTAAAAATAAGACAATTTTAGAATGCAAATAGCTGCCACAAATTTAAATACGTACCAAATTTTAAATAAATAAACTAAAGTGCTTAAAAATTGAAATGAAAAATATTAAAGAATCTAAATATATGTAATGAATGAAAAGAACTTTAAATATAACCATATCTTTATGTCATCAATTCCTAGAGCTTTGAGTGAACACAGATATATAGCTTGAAAAATCAGAAAGACAAACCAAAGATAACTTATGGAAACTTCCAAACTGTTCATGAGAAAACTATGATTAAACCATACCAATAATATATGAGAAAAAGAACAATAATAATAATAATCCACTCTAATATTAACATTATTTTTTTGCTCATCAATTTTGAATACTCAACTTGACAGGTTAATCATTATTGTTAGTTAACTAAGAAATGGAAGCATATACCACAAAGAGATAGAAGCAAATTGAAAAGCATTTCTTCAAAAAAAAAAACTTTTACAACATTCAACTTTGAAGACAGTAAGATATATTTGCATAGACCAAGTAGTTTGTAGGCCAACATTCCACGCCATCTTAACCCACATTTCATGTCAAATATAAAATGAAATACTAAAAAAAATCCTAAACAAAAACTAACAACAAATAAAATAATTTTAGAATGCAAATAGGTCCCACAAATTTAAATGCCTACAAAATTTTAAATAAATAAACCAAAGTGTGTAAAAATATAAATGAAAAATATTAAAAGATCTAGGTAATCAATGCAAAGAAATTTAAATATTATCATATCTTTAAGTCACAAATTCCTAGAGCATTTGAGTGAACACAAATATAATCTCATCGGTCATTAAACCATACCAATAATATATGTGAAACAGAAGAATAATAATAATAAAAAACTTTAATATTAATAATTTTTTTCCTCATCAATTTTAAATACTCAACTTGACAGGTTAATCATTATTGTTAGCTAACTATGAATTGGAAGCATTTACCACAAAGGGATAGAAGCAAACTGAAAATCATGTCTGGAAAAAAAATTCTATAACATTCAACTTTGAAGACAATAACACATATTTGCATAGAGCAAATAGTTTGTAGGCCAACATTCCACGCCACCTTAATCCATAACTCATGTCATATATATAATGAAATACTATAAAAAAAAACATAAACAAAAACTAACCACAAATACAAATTTAAATGCGTACAAAATTTTAAATAAATAAACTCAAGTGCGTAAAAATTTAAATGAAAAATATTAAACGATCTAAAAGTAGGTAATGAATCCACATAAATTTAAATATTATCATATCTTTAAGTCATCAATTCCAAGTGCTTTGAGTGAACACAAATATAATCTCATAGGTGATTAAACTATACCAATAATATATGTGAAACAGAAAAATAATAATACTAAAAAATTTTAATATTAACATAATTTTTTTCTCATCAATTTTAAATTCTCAACTTGACAGCTTAATCATTATTGTTAGCTAACATATGAATTGGAAGCATATACCACAAAGAGATACAAGCAAACTGAAAACCATTTCTAGAAGAAAAAAAAATTCTACAACATTCAACTTAAAATAGAGCAAGACATATTTGAATAGGGCAAGTACTTTGTCAGGAAACATTCCATGCCATCTTTGCCCAGATTTCATGTCAAATATAAAATGAAAAACTAAAAAAAACATAAACAAAAAGTAACTACAAATAAAACAACTTAGAATCCAAATAGCTCCCACAAATTTAAATGCATACAAAATTTTAAATAAATAAACTAAACTGCATAAAAATTTAAATCAAAAAAATTAAAAGATCTAAAGATATGTAATGAATGCAAAGAACTTTAAATATTACCATATCTTTATGTCATCAATTCCTAGAGCTTTGAGTGAACAAAAATATAATTTCATAGTTTGCTTCAAAAATCAAAAAGACAAACCAAAGATAACTTATGGAAGATTCCCCAAATTGATCATAAAAAAACTATGATTAAACCATACCAATAATATATGTGAAACAGAACAATAAGAATAATAAAAAACTTTAATATCATCATAATTTTTTTGCTCATCAATTTTAAAAATTCAACTTAGACAAGTTAATCATTGTTGTTAGCTAACTAAGAAATTGAAGCATATACCACAAAGAGATAGAAGCAAACTTAAAACCATCTCTGAAAAAAAAAATTCTACAACATTCAACTTAAAAGAGAGTAAGACATATTTGGATAGAGCAAGTAGTTTGTAGGCCAACATTGCACGCCATCTTTACCCAGATTTCATGTCAAATATAAGATGAAATACTAAAAAACACATAAACAAAAACTAACTACAAATAAAACGATTTTAGAATGCAAATAGGTCCCACAAATTTCGGTGCGTACAAAATTTTAAATAAATAAATTAAAATGCATAAAAATTTAAATGAAAAATATTAAATGATCTAAAGATAGGTAATGAATGCACAGAAATTTAAATATTATCATATCCTTATGTTATCAATTCCTAGAGCTTTGAGTGAACACAAATATAATCTCATAGGTGATTAAACCATAGCAATAATATATGTGAAACACAACAATAATAAAAATAAAAAACTTTAATATCAACATAATTTCTTTGCTCATCAATTTTAAATACTCAACTTGACAATTTAATCATTATTGTTAGCTAACTAAGAAATGAAAGCATATACCACAAAGAGATAGAAGCAAACTGAAAACCATATCTAGAGACAAAAAAATCTACACCATTCAACTTAAAATAGAGTAAGACATATTTGGATAGAGCAAGTAGTTTGTAGGCCAACATTCCATGCCATCCTTACCAAGATTTCATGTCAAATATAAAATGAAAAACTAAAAAAACAACTAAGCAAAAACTAACTACAAATAAAACAGTTTTAGAATGAAAATAGCTCCACAAATTTAAATGCGTACAAAGTATAAAATAAATAAACTAAAGTGCGTAAAAATTTAGATGAAAAATATTAAAGGATCTATAGGTAATGAATGCAAAGAAATTTAAATATTACCATATCTTTAAATTAGTGAACACAAATATAATCTACGTTGAACAATCACAAAGACAAACCAAAGATAACTTATGGAAAACTCCCCAAACTGTTCATAAAAAACTATGATTAAACCATTCCAATAATATATGTGAAACAAAAAAATAATAATAACAGAAATATTAATATTAACATAATTTTTGTGCTCATCAATTTTAAATACTTAACTTGATTATTGTTAGCTAACTATGAATTGGAAGCAAATGCCACAAAGAGATAGAAGCAAACTGAGAACCATTTCTAGAAAAAAAAAATTCTACAACATTCAACTTAAAATAAAGCAAGACATATTTGAATAGAGCAAGTACTTTGTCGGGCAACATTCCATCCCATCTTTGTCCAGATTTCATGTCAAATAAAAAATGAAAAACTAAAAAGACCCTACACAAAAAGTAACTACAAATAAAACAATTTAGAATCCAAATAGCTCCCACAAATGTAAATGGATACAAAATTTTAAATAAATAAACTAAAGTGCGTAAAAATTTAAATGAAAATATTAAAGGATCTAAAGATATGTAATGAATGCAAAGAACTTTAAATATTACCATATCATTGTGTCATCAATTCCTAGAGCTTTGAGTGAACAAAAATATAATCTCATAGGTAGCTTGGAAACTAAGAAAGACAAACCAAAGATAATTTATGGAAGACTCCCCAAACAACGGTTCATACAAAAACATGATTTAACCATACCAATAAAGAGATAGAAGCAAACTGAAATTAAAGTGCATAAAAAATTAAATGAAAAATATTAATTGATCTAAATATAGGTAATAAATGCACAGAAATTTAAATATTATCATATCCCTAAGTTATCAATTCCTATAGCTTTGAGTGAACACAAATATAATCTCATAGGTGATTAAACCATACCAATAATATATGTGAAACACAACAATAATAATAATAAAATACTTTAATATCAACATAATTTTTTTGCTCACCAATTTTAAATACTCAACTTGACAGATTAATCATTATTGTTAACTAACTAAGAAATGGAGGCATATACCACAAAGAGATAGAAGCAAATTTAAAACCATATCTTGAGAAAAAAAAATCTACAACATTCAACTTAAAAGAGAGTAAGACATATTTGGAAAGAGCAAGTAGTGTGTAGGCCAACATTCCACGCTATCTTTACCAAGATTTCATATCAAATATAAAATGAAAAACTAAAAAAAAACTAAACAAAAACTAACTACAAATAAAATAACTTAGAATCCAAATAGCTCCCACAAATTTAAATGCATACAAAATTTTAAATAAAGAAACTAAAGTGCATAAAAATTTAAATGAAAAATATTAAAGGATCTAAAGATATGTAATGAATGCAAAGAACTTTAATTATTACCATAACTTTGTGTCATCAATTCCTAGAGCTTTGAGTGAACACAAATATAATTTCATAGTTTGCTTCTAAAATCAAAAAGACAAACCAAAGATAACTTATGGAAGATTTCCCAAATTGTTCATAAAAAAAACTATGATTAAACCATACCAATAATATAAGTGAAACAGAACAACAATAATAATAAAAAACTTTAATATCAACATAATTCTTTTGGTTATCAATTTTAAATACTCAACTTGACAAGTTAATCATTGTTGTTAGCTAACTAAGAAATTGAAGCATATACCACAAAGAGATAGAAGCAAACTTAAAACCATCTCTGGGAAAAAACAATTCTACAACATTCAACTTAAAAGAGAGTAAGACATATTTGGATAGAGCAAGTAGTTTGTGGCCCAACATTCCACGCCATCTTTACCCAGATTTCATGTAAAATATAAAATGAAATACTAAATAAAACATCAACAAAAACTAACTACAAATAAAACAATTTTAGTATGCAAATAGGTCCCACAAATTTCAATGCGTAAAAAATTTTAAATAAATAAATTAAAGTGCGTAAAAATTTAAATGAAAAATATTAAATGATCTAAAGATAGGTAATGAATGCACAGAAATTTAAATATTATCATATGCTTAAGTTATCAATTCCTATAGCTTTGGGTGAACACAAATATAATCTCATAGGTGATTAAACCATACCAATAATACATGTGAAACACAACAATAATAATAATAATAAAATAGTTTAATATCAACATAATTTTTTTGCTTATCAATTTTAAATACATAACTTGACAATTTAATCATCATTGTTAGCTAACTAAGAAATGGAGGCATATACCACAAAGAGATAGAAGCAACCTGAAAACCATATCTAGAGACAAAAAAATTTACAACATTCAACTTAAAAGAGAGTAAGACATGTTTGGATACAGCAAGTAGTTTGTAGCCCAACATTCCACGCCATCTTTACCAAGATTTCATGTCAAATATAAAATGAAAAACCAAAAAAAAACTAAGCAAAAACTAATTACAAATAAAACATTTTTAGAATAAAAATAGCTCCCACAAATTTAAATGCGTACAAAGTATTAAATAAATAAACTAAAGTGCGTAAAGTTTAAATGAAAAATATTAAAGGATCTATAGGTAATGAATGCAAAGAAATTTAAATATTACCATATCTTTAAGTCATAAGTTCTAGAGCTTTGAGTGAACACAAATATAATCTAGTTGAAAAATCACAAAGACAAACCAAAGATAACTTATGGAAGACTTCCCAAACTGTTCATGAATGATATATGTGAAACAGAACAACAATAATAATAAAAAACTTTAATATCAACATAATTTTTTTGCTCATCAATTTTAAATACTCAACTTGACAGGTTAATCATTGTTGTTAGCTAACTAAGAAATTGAAGCATACACCACAAAGAGATAGAAGCAAACTTAACACCATCTCTAGGAAAAAAAAATTCTACAACATTC
Organism: Vigna unguiculata; assembly: GCF_037176805.1. NCBI lineage: Eukaryota > Viridiplantae > Streptophyta > Magnoliopsida > Fabales > Fabaceae > Vigna > Vigna unguiculata. The sequence goes on from NC_140802.1 coordinate 25,577,975, forward strand.
AACTTAAAATAGATTAAGACATATTTGGATAGAGCAAGTAGTTTGTAGGCCAACATTCCACGCCATCTTTATCAAGATTTCATGTCAAATATAAAATGAAAAACTAAAAAAAACCTAAAGAAAAACTAACTACAAATAAAACAGTTTTAGAATGAAAATGGCTCCCACAAATTTAAATGCGTACAAAGTTTTAAATAAATAAACTAAAGTGTGTAAAAATTTAGATGAAAAATATTAAAGGATCTATAGGTAATGAATGCAAAGAAATTTAAATATTACCATATCTTTAAGTCATAAATTCTAGAGCGTTGAGTGATCACAAATATAATCTACGTTTAAAAATCACAAAGACAAACCAAAAATAACTTATGGAAGACTCCCCAAACTGTTCATAAAAAACTATGATTAAACCATACCAATAATATATGTGAAACAAAAAAATAATAATAACAGAAATATTAATATTAACATAATTGTTTTGCTCATCAATTTTAAATACTTAACTTGATTATTATTAGCTAACTATGAATTGGAAGCAAATGCCACAAAGAGATAGAAGCAAACTGAAAACCATTTCTAGAAAAAAAAAATTCTACAACATTCAACTTAAAATAAAGCAAGACATATTTGAATAGAGCAAGTACTTTGTCGGGATTCCATCCCATCTTTGTCCAAATTTTATGTGAAATATAAAATGAAAAACTAAAAAAAACATACACAAAAAGTAACTACAAATAAAACAACTTAGAATCCAAATAGCTCCCACAAATGTAAATGCATACAAAATTTTAAATAAATAAACTAAAGTGCGTAAAAATTTAAATGAAAAATATTAAAGGATCTAAAGATATGTAATGAATGCAAAGAACTTTAAATATTACGATATCATTGTGTCATCAATTCCTAGAGCTTTGAGTGAACACAAATATAATCTCATAGGTAGCTTGGAAACTAAGAAAGACAAACCAAAGATAATTTATGGAAGACTCCCCAAACGGTTCACAAAAAACTATGATTAAACCATACCAATAATATATGTGAAACATAAAAATAAGAATAATAGAAACATTAATATTAACATAATTTTTTTGCTCATCAATTTTAAATACTCAACTTGACAGGTTAATCATTATTGTTAGCTAACTATGAATGGAAGCAAATACCACAAAGAGATAGAAGCAAACTGAAAACCATTTCTAGAAAAAAAAATTCTACAACATTCAACTTAAAATAAAGCAAGACATATTTGAATAGAGCAAGTACTTTGTCGGGCAACATTTCATGCCATCTTTGCCCAGATTTCATGTCAAATATAAAATCTAAAACTAAAAAAAATATAAACAAAGAGTAACTACAAATAAAACAACTTAGAATCCAAATAGCTCCCACAAATTTAAATGCATACAAAATTTTAAATAAATAAACTAAAGTGCGTAAAATTTAAATGAAAAATATTAAAGGATCTCAAGATATGTAATGAATACAAAGAACTTTAAATATTACCATATCTTTGTGTCATCAGTTCCTAGAGCTTTGATTGAACACAAATATAATTTCATAGTTTGCTTCAAAAATCAGAAAGACAAACCAAAGATAACTTATGGAAGATTCCCAAAACTGTTCATAAAAAACCTATGATTAAACCATACCAATAATATATGTGAAACATAGCAATAATAATAATAAAAAACTTAAATATCAACATAATTTTTTTGCTCATCAATTTTAAATACTCAACTTGACAGGTTAATTATTGTTGTTAGCTAACTAAGAAATTGAAGCATATACCACAAAGAGATAGAAGCAAACATAAAACCATCTCTAGGAAAAAAAAATTCTACAACATTCAACTTAAAAGAGAATAAGACATATTTGGATAGAGCAAGTAGTTTGTAGGCCAACATTCACGTCATCTTAACCCATATTTCATGTCAAATATAAAATGAAATACTAAAAAAAATCCTAAACAAAAACTAACTACAAATAAAACAATTTTAGAATGCAAATAGGTCCCACAAATTTAAATGCCTACAAAATTTTAAATAAATAAACCAAAGTGTGTAAAAATTTAAATGAAAAGTATTAAACGATCTAAAGATAGTTGATGAATGCAAAGAAATGTAAATATTACCATATCTTTAAGTCATGAATTCCTAGAACTTTGAGTGAACACAAATATAATAATAATAAAAAACTTTAATATTAACATAATTTTTTTCCTCATCAATTTGACAGGTTAATCATTATTGTTAGCTAACTATGAATTGGAAGCATATACCACAAAGGATAGAAGCAAACTGAAAATCATGTCTAGAAAAAAAAATTCTATAACATTCAACTTTGAAGACAGTAACACATATTTGGATAGAGCAAGTAGGGTGTAGGCCAACATTCCACGCCACCTTAACCCATATTTCATGTCAAATATAGAATGAAATACTATTAAAAAAACGTAAACCAAAACTAACCACAAATAAAACAATTTTATAATGCAAATAGGTCCCACAAATTTAAATGCGTACAAAATTTTAAATAAATAAACTAAACTGCGTAACCATTTAAATGAAAAATATTAAACGATCTAAAAATAGGTAATGAATGCATAGAAATTTTTAAATATTATCATATCTTTAAGTCATCAATTCCATGAACTTTGAGTGAACACAAATATAATTTCATAGGTGATTAAACTATAACAATAATATATGTGAAACAGAACAATAATAATACAAAAAACTTTTAATATTAACATAAAGTTTTTGCTCATCAATTTTAAATACACAACTTGACAGGTTAATCATTATTGTTAGCTAACTATGAATTGGAAGCATATACCACAAAGGGATAGAAGCAAACTGAAAATCATGTCTAGAAAAAAAAATTCTATAACATTCAACCTTGAAGACAATAACACATATTTGGATAGAGCAAGTAGGGTGTAGGCCAACATTCCACGCCACCTTAACCCATATTTCATGTCAAATATAGAATGAAATACTATAAAAAAAAAATAAACAAAAACTAACCACAAATAAAACAATTTTATAATGCAAATAGGTCCCACAAATTTAAATGCGTACAAAATTTTAAATAAATAAACTAAACTGTGTAACAATTTAAATGAAAAATATTAAACTATCTAAAAATAGGTAATGAATACACAGAAATTTAAATATTATCATATCTTTAAGTCATCAATTCCATAAACTTTGAGTGAACACAAATATAATTTCATAGGTGATTAAACTATAACAATAATATATATGAAACAAAACAATAATAATACTAAAAACTTTTAATATTAACATAAATTTTTTGCTCATCAATTTTAAATACTCAACTTGACAGGTTAATCATTACTGTTTGCTAACTAAGAAATGTAAGCATATACCACAAAGTGATACAAGGAAACTGAAAACCATTTCTAGAAAAAAAAAAAATTCTACAACATTCAACGTAAAATAGAGTAAGACATATTTGGATAGAGCAAGTAGTTTGTACACCAACATTCCATGCCATCATTACCCAGATTTCATGTGAAATATAAAATGAAAAACTAAAAAAAACATAAATAAAAACTAACTTCAAATAAAACAATTTAAGAATGCAAATAGCTCCCAGAAATTTAAATGCGTACAAAGTAGTAAATAAATAAACTAAAGTGTCTAAAAATTTAAATGAAAAATATTAAAGGATCTATAGGTAATGAATGGAAAGAAATTTAAATATTACGGTACCTTTAAGTCATAAATTCGAGAGCTTTGACTGAACACAAGTATAATCTCATAGGTAGCTTGAAAAATCACAAAGACAAACCAAAGATAACTTATGGAAGACTCCCAAACTGTTCATAAAAACTATGATTAGACCATACCAATAATATATGTGAATCAGAAAAATTATAATAATAGAAACATTAATATTAACATAATTTTTTTGCTCATCAATTTTAAATTCTCTACTTGACAAGTTAATTATTATTGTTAGCTAACTATGAATTGGAAGCATATACCAAAAAGAGAAGCAAACTGAAAACAATGTCTAGAAAAAAAAATTCTACAACATTCAATTTTGAAGTGAATAAGACATATTTGGATATTTGTAGGCCAACATTCCACGCCATCTTAACCCATATTTCGTGTCAAATATAAAATGATATACTAAAAAAAACAACAACAAAAACTAACTACAAATAAAAAAATTTTAGAATGCAAATAGGTCCCACAAATTTAAATGCGTACAAAATTTTAAATAAATAAAATAAAGTGCGTAAAAATTTAAATGAAAAATATTAAACGATCTAAAGATAGGTAACGAATGCACAGAAATTTAAATATTATCATATCTTTAAGTCATCAATTCTTAGAGCTTTGAGTGAACACAAATAAAATCTCGTAGGTGATTAAACTATACCAATAATATATGTGAAATAGAACAATAATAATAATAAAAAACTTTAATATCAACATGATTCTTTTGGCCATCAATTTTAAATACTCAACTTGACAAGTTAATCATTATTGTTAGCTAACTAAGAAATGGAAGCATATACCACAAAGAGATAGAAACAAACTAAAAACAATTTATGAAAAACAAAATTCTACAATATTCAACATAAAAGTGAGTAGGATATATTTGGATAGAGCATGTATTTTGTAGGCCAACATTCCACGCCATCTTTAGTCATATTTCATGTCAAATATAAAATGAAAAACTAAAAAAAACATAAACAAAAACTAAGTACAAATAAAACAATTTAGAATCCAAATAGCTCCCACAAATTTAAATGCATACAAATTTTTAAATAAGTAAACTAAAGTGCGTAAAAATTTAAATGAAAAATATTAAAGGATATAAAGATAGGTAATGAATGCAAAGAAATTTAAATATAACCATATCTTTTAGTCATCAATTCCTAGAGCTTTGAGTGGATACAAATATATTTTCATAGGTGATTAAACCGTACTAATAATATATATGAAACAGAACAACAATAATAATAATAATAATAAAATTTAATATTAAAATATTTTTTTTGCTATCAATTTTAAATACTCAACTTGACAGGTTAATTATTATCGTTAGCTAACTAAGAGATGGAAGAATATACCACAAAGAGATAGAAGCAAACTAAAAAAAATTCTGAAAAAGATATCTACTATATTCAACTTAAAAGATTGTAAAATATATTTGGATAGAGCATGTATTTTGTAGGCCAAGATTTCACGCCATCTTTATTCATATCTCATGTCAAAAAAACATAAACAAAAACTAACTACAAATAAAACAATGGAAAATCCAAATAGCCCCACAAATTTAAAATGCGTACAAAATTTTAAATAAATAAACTAAAGTGCGTCAGAATTTATATGAAAAATAATAAAGGATCTAATGATAGGTAAAGAATGCAAATAACTTTAATTATTACCATATTATTATGTCATCAATACGTGGAGCCTTGAGTGAACACAAATATAATCTCATAGGTAGCTTGAAAACTAAGAAAGACAAACCAAAGATAATTTATGGAAGACTCCCCAAACAACGGTTCATACAAAAACTATGATTTAACCACACCAATGATATATGTTAAACAGAAAAATAATAATAATAAACTTTAATATTAACATAATTTTTTTGCTCATCAATTTTAAATACTCAACTTGACAGGTTAATTATTATTGTTAGCTAACTATGAATTGGAAGCATATACCAAAAAGAGAAGCAAACTGAAAACAATGTCTAGAAAAAAAAATTCTACAACATTCAATTTTGAAGTGAATAAGACATATTTGGATATTTGTAGGCCAACATTCCACGCCATCTTAACCCATATTTCGTGTCAAATATAAAATGATATACTAAAAAAAACATCAACAAAAACTAACTACAAATAAAAAAAATTTAGAATGCAAATAGGTCCCACAAATTTAAATGCGTACAAAATTTTAAATAAATAAAATAAAGTGCGTAAAAATTTAAATGAAAAATATTAAACGATCTAAAGATAGGTAACGAATGCACAGAAATTTAAATATTATCATATCTTTAAGTCATCAATTCTTAGAGCTTTGAGTGAACACAAATAAAATCTCGTAGGTGATTAAACTATACCAATAATATATGTGAAATAGAACAATAATAATAATAAAAAACTTTAATATCAACATCATTCTTTTGGCCATTAATTTTAAATACTCAACTTGACAAGTTAATCATTATTGTTAGCTAACTAAGAAATGGAAGCATATACCACAAAGAGATGGAAACAAACTAAAAACAATTTATGAAAAACAAAATTCTACAATATTCAACATAAAAGTGAGTAGGATATATTTGGATAGAGCATGTATTTTGTAGGCCAACATTCCACGCCATCTTTAGTCATATTTCATGTCAAATATAAAATGAAAAACTAAAAAAAACATAAACAAAAACTAAGTACAAATAAAACAATTTAGAATCCAAATAGCTCCCACAAATTTAAATGCATACAAATTTTTAAATAAGTAAACTAAAGTGCGTAAAAATTTAAATGAAAAATATTAAAGGATATAAAGATAGGTAATGAATGCAAAGAAATTTAAATATAACCATATCTTTTAGTCATCAATTCCTAGAGCTTTGAGTGGATACAAATATATTTTCATAGGTGATTAAACCGTACTAATAATATATATGAAACAGAACAACAACAATAATAATAATAATAATAATAAAATTTAATATTAAAATAATTTTTTTGCTATCAATTTTAAATACTCAACTTGACAGGTTAATTATTATCGTTAGCTAACTAAGAAATGGAAGAATATACCACAAAGAGATAGAAGCAAACTAAAAAAAATTCTGAAAAAGATATCTACTATATTCAACTTAAAAGATTGTAAAATATATTTGGATAGAGCATGTATTTTGTAGGCCAAGATTTCATGCCATCTTTATTCATATCTCATGTCAAAAAAACATAAACAAAAACTAACTACAAATAAAACAATGTAGAATCCAAATAGCCCCACAAATTTAAAATGCGTACAAAATTTTAAATAAATAAACTAAAGTGCGTAAGAATTTATATGAAAAATAATAAAGGATCTAATGATAGGTAAAGAATGCAAAGAACTTTAATTATTACCATATTATTATGACATCAATACGTGGAGCCTTGAGTGAACACAAATATAATCTCATAGGTAGCTTGAAAACTAAGAAAGACAAACCAAAGATAATTTATGGAAGACTCCCCAAACAACGGTTCATACAAAAACTATGATTTAACCACACCAATGATATATGTTAAACAGAAAAATAATAATAATAAACTTTAATATTAACATAATTTTTTTGCTCATCAATTTTAAATACTCAACTTGACAGGTTAATTATTATTGTTAGCTAACTATGAATTGGAAGCATATACCAAAAAGAGAAGCAAACTGAAAACAATGTCTAGAAAAAAAAATTCTACAACATTCAATTTTGAAGTGAATAAGACATATTTGGATATTTGTAGGCCAACATTCCACGCCATCTTAACCCATATTTCGTGTCAAATATAAAATGATATACTAAAAAAAACATCAACAAAAACTAACTACAAATAAAAAAAATTTAGAATGCAAATAGGTCCCACAAATTTAAATGCGTACAAAATTTTAAATAAATAAAATAAAGTGCGTAAAAATTTAAATGAAAAATATTAAACGATCTAAAGATAGGTAACGAATGCACAGAAATTTAAATATTATCATATCTTTAAGTCATCAATTCTTAGAGCTTTGAGTGAACACAAATAAAATCTCGTAGGTGATTAAACTATACCAATAATATATGTGAAATAGAACAATAATAATAATAAAAAACTTTAATATCAACATCATTCTTTTGGCCATTAATTTTAAATACTCAACTTGACAAGTTAATCATTATTGTTAGCTAACTAAGAAATGGAAGCATATACCACAAAGAGATGGAAACAAACTAAAAACAATTTATGAAAAACAAAATTCTACAATATTCAACATAAAAGTGAGTAGGATATATTTGGATAGAGCATGTATTTTGTAGGCCAACATTCCACGCCATCTTTAGTCATATTTCATGTCAAATATAAAATGAAAAACTAAAAAAAACATAAACAAAAACTAAGTACAAATAAAACAATTTAGAATCCAAATAGCTCCCACAAATTTAAATGCATACAAATTTTTAAATAAGTAAACTAAAGTGGGTAAAAATTTAAATGAAAAATATTAAAGGATATAAAGATAGGTAATGAATGCAAAGAAATTTAAATATAACCATATCTTTTAGTCATCAATTCCTAGAGCTTTGAGTGGATACAAATATATTTTCATAGGTGATTAAACCGTACTAATAATATATATGAAACAGAACAACAACAATAATAATAATAATAATAATAAAATTTAATATTAAAATAATTTTTTTGCTATCAATTTTAAATACTCAACTTGACAGGTTAATTATTATCGTTAGCTAACTAAGAAATGGAAGAATATACCACAAAGAGATAGAAGCAAACTAAAAAAAATTCTGAAAAAGATATCTACTATATTCAACTTAAAAGATTGTAAAATATATTTGGATAGAGCATGTATTTTGTAGGCCAAGATTTCATGCCATCTTTATTCATATCTCATGTCAAAAAAACATAAACAAAAACTAACTACAAATAAAACAATGTAGAATCCAAATAGCCCCACAAATTTAAAATGCGTACAAAATTTTAAATAAATAAACTAAAGTGCGTAAGAATTTATATGAAAAATAATAAAGGATCTAATGATAGGTAAAGAATGCAAAGAACTTTAATTATTACCATATTATTATGACATCAATACGTGGAGCTTTGAGTGAACACAAATATAATCTCATAGGTAGCTTGAAAACTAAGAAAGACAAACCAAAGATAATTTATGGAAGACTCCCCAAACAACGGTTCATACAAAAACTATGATTTAACCACACCAATGATATATGTTAAACAGAAAAATAATAATAATAAACTTTAATATTAACATAATTTTTTTGCTCATCAATTTTAAATACTCAACTTGACAGGTTAATTATTATTGTTAGCTAACTATGAATGGGAAGCATATACCAAAAAGAGAAGCAAACTGAAAACAATGTCTAGAAAAAAAAATTCTACAACATTCAATTTTGAAGTGAATAAGACATATTTGGATATTTGTAGGCCAACATTCCACGCCATCTTAACCCATATTTCGTGTCAAATATAAAATGATATACTAAAAAAAACATCAACAAAAACTAACTACAAATAAAAAAAATTTAGAATGCAAATAGGTCCCACAAATTTAAATGCGTACAAAATTTTAAATAAATAAAATAAAGTGCGTAAAAATTTAAATGAAAAATATTGAACGATCTAAAGATAGGTAACGAATGCACAGAAATTTAAATATTATCATATCTTTAAGTCATCAATTCTTAGAGCTTTGAGTGAACACAAATAAAATCTCGTAGGTGATTAAACTATACCAATAATATATGTGAAATAGAACAATAATAATAATAAAAAACTTTAATATCAACATCCTTCTTTTGGCCATTAATTTTAAATACTCAACTTGACAAGTTAATCATTATTGTTAGCTAACTAAGAAATGGAAGCATATACCACAAAGAGATAGAAGCAAACTAAAAACAATTTATGAAAAACAAAATTCTACAATATTCAACATAAAAGTGAGTAGGATATATTTGGATAGAGCATGTATTTTGTAGGCCAACATTCCACGCCATCTTTAGTCATATTTCATGTCAAATATAAAATGAAAAACTAAAAAAAACATAAACAAAAACTAAGTACAAATAAAACAATTTAGAATCCAAATAGCTCCCACAAATTTAAATGCATACAAATTTTTAAATAAGTAAACTAAAGTGCGTAAAAATTTAAATGAAAAATATTAAAGGATATAAAGATAGGTAATGAATGCAAAGAAATTTAAATATAACCATATCTTTTAGTCATCAATTCCTAGAGCTTTGAGTGGATACAAATATATTTTCATATGTGATTAAACCGTACTAATAATATATATGAAACAGAACAACAATAATAATAATAATAATAATAATAAAATTTAATATTAAAATATTTTTTTTGCTATCAATTTTAAATACTCAACTTGACAGGTTAATTATTATCGTTAGCTAACTAAGAAATGGAAGAATATACCACAAAGAGATAGAAGCAAACTAAAAAAAATTCTGAAAAAGATATCTACTATATTCAACTTAAAAGATTGTAAAATATATTTGGATAGAGCATGTATTTTGTAGGCCAAGATTTCACGCCATCTTTATTCATATCTCATGTCAAAAAAACATAAACAAAAACTAACTACAAATAAAACAATGTAGAATCCAAATAGCCCCACAAATTTAAAATGCGTACAAAATTTTAAATAAATAAACTAAAGTGCATAAGAATTTATATGAAAAATAATAAAGGATCTAATGATAGGTAAAGAATGCAAAGAACTTTAATTATTACCATATTATTATGTCATCAATACGTGGAGCTTTGAGTGAACACAAATATAATCTCATAGGTAGCTTGAAAACTAAGAAAGACAAACCAAAGATAATTTATGGAAGACTCCCCAAACAACGGTTCATACAAAAACTATGATTTAACCACACCAATGATATATGTTAAACAGAAAAATAATAATAATAAACTTTAATATTAACATAATTTTTTTGCTCATCAATTTTAAATACTCAACTTGACAGGTTAATTATTATTGTTAGCTAACTAAGAAATGGAAGCATATACCACAAAGAGATAGAAGCAAACTGAAAATATGTCTAGAAAACAAAAATTCTATAACATTCAACTTTGAAGACAGTAACACATACTTGGCTAGAGCAAGTAGTTTGTAGGCCAACATTCCGCTCCACCTTAACCCATATTTCATGTCAAATATAGAATGAAATACTATAAAAAAAACGTAAACAAAAACTAACCACAAATAAAAGAATTTTGTAATGCAAATAGGTCCCACAAATTTAATTTGCGTACAAAATTTTAAATAAATAAACTAAATTGCGTAACAATTTAAATGAAAATTATTAAATGATCTAAAAATAGGTAATGAATGCACAGAAATTTAAATATTATCATATCTTTAAGTCATCAATTCCATGAACTTTGAGTAAACACAAATATAATTTCATAGGTGATTAAACTATACCAATAATATATGTGAAACAGAACAATAATAATACTAAAAACTTTTAATATTAACATAAATTTTTTGCTCATCAATTTTAAATACTCAACTTGACAGGTTACTCATTATTGTTTGCTAACTAAGAAATGTAAGCATATACCACAAAGAGATACAAGGAAACTGAAAACCATTTCTAGAAAAAACAAAATTCTATAACATTCAACTTAAAATAGAGTAAGACATATTTGGATAGAGCAAGTAGTTTGTAGGCCAACATTCCACGCCATCTTAACCCATATTTCGTGTCAAATATAAAATGATATACTATAAAAAAACATAAACAAAAACTAACTACAAATAAAAAAAATTTAGAATACAAATAGGTCCCACAAATTTAAATGCGTACAAAATTTTAAATAAATAAAATAAAGTGCGTAAAAATTTAAATGAAAAATATTAAACGATCTAACGATAGATAACGAATACACAAAAATTTAGATATTATCGTATCTTTAACTCATCAATTCCTACAACTTTAAGTGAACACAAATAAAATCTCATAGGTGATTAAACTATACCAATAATATATGTGAAACAGAACAATAATAATAATAAAAAACTTTAATATCAACATCATTCTTTTGCCCATCAGTTTTAAATACTCAACTTGACAGATTAATCATTATTGTTAGCTAAATAAGAAATGGAAGCATATACGACAAAGAGATAGAAGAAAACTGAAAAAAATTTCTGAAAAACAAAATTCTACAAGATTCAACATAAAAGAGAGTAGGATATATTTGGATAGAGCATGTATTTTGTAGGTCAACTTTCCACGCCATCTTTAGCCATATTTGATGTCAAATATAAAATGGGTAATGAATGCAAAGAAATTTAAATATAACCATATCTTTTAGTCATCAATTCGTAAAGCTTTGAGTGGATACAAATATATTTTCATAGGTGATTAAACCATACTAATAATATATATGAAACAGAACAATAATAATAATAATAATAATAATAATAATAATAATAATAATAAAATTTAATATTAACATATTTTGTTTTGCTATCAATTTTAAATACTCAACTTGACAGGTTAATTATTATCGTTAGCTAACTAAGAAATGGAAGAATATACCACAAAGAGATAGAAGGAAACTAAAAAAAATTCTGAGAAAGATATCTACTATATTCAACTTAAAAGATTGTAAAATATATTTGGATAGAGCATGTATTTTGAAGGCCAACATTCCACGCCATCTTTACTCATATTTCATGTCAAAAAAACATAAACAAAAACTAACTACAAATAAAACAATGTAGAATCCAAATAGCTCCCACAAATTTAAAATGCATACAAAATTTTAAATAAATAAACTACAGTACGTAAGAATTTATATGAAAAATAATAAAGGATCTAAAGATAGGTAAAGAATGCAAAGAACTTTAAATATTACCATATTATTATGTCATCAATACGTGGAGCTTTGAGTGAACACAAAAAATAATCTCATAGCTAGCTTGAAAACTAAGAAAGACAAACCAAAGATAATTTCTACAAAAACTATGATTTAACCATACCAATAATATATGTTAAACAGAAAAATAATAATAACAAACTTTAATATTAACATAATTTTTTTGCTCATCAATTTTAAATACTCAACTTGACAGGTTAATTATTATTGATAGCTAACTAAGAAATGGAAGCATATACCACAAAGAGATAGAAGCAAACTGAAAACCATTTCTAGAAAAAACAATTCTACAACATTCAACTTAAAATAGAGTAAGACATATTTGGATAGAGCAAGTAGTTTGTACACCAACATTCCAAGCCATATTTACCCAGATTTCACGTGAAATATAAAATGAAAAACTAAAAAAAACATAAACAAAAAGTAACTACAAATAAAAGAATTTAGAATCCAAATAGCTCCCACAAATTTAAATGCATACAAATTTTTAAATAAGTAAACTAAAGTGCGTAAAAATTTAAATGAAAAATATTAAAGGATATAAAGATAGGTAATGAATGCAAAGAAATTTAAATATAACCATATCTTTTAGTCATCAATTCCTAGAGCTTTGAGTGAGCTTTGAGTGTATACAAATATATTTTCATAGGTACTTAAACCGTACTAATAATATATATGAAACAGAACAATAATAATAATAATAATAATAATAATAATAATAATAATAAAATTTAATATTAACATATTTTTTTTGCTATCAATATTAAATACTCAACTTGACAGTTAATTATTATCGTTAGCTAACTAAGAAATGGAAGAATATACCACAATGAGATAGAAGCAAACAAAAAAAAAAATCTGAAAAAGATATCTACTATATTGAACTTAAAAGATTGTAAAATATATTTGGATAGAGCATGTATTTTGTAGGCCAAGATTTCACGCCATCTTTATTCATATCTCATGTCAAAAAAACATAAACAAAAACTAACTACAAATAAAACAATGTAGAATCCAAATAGCCTAACAAATTTAAAATGCGTACAAAATTTTTTAAATAAATAAACTAAAGAGCGTAAGAATTTATATGAAAAATAATAAAGGATCTAAAGATAGGTAAAGAATGCAAAGAACTTTAAATATTACCATATTATTATGTCATCAATACGTGGAGCTTTGAGTGAACACAAATATAATCTCATAGGTAGCTTGAAAACTAAGAAAGACAAACCAAAGATTATTTATGGAAGACTCCCAAAAAACTGTTCATACAAAAACTATGATTAACCATACCAATAATATATGTTAAACAGAAAAATAATAATAATAATAAACTTTAATATTAACATAATTTTTTTGCTCATCAATTTTAAATACTCAACTTGATAGGTTAATTATTATTTGTTAGCTAACTAAGAAATGGAAGCATATACCACAAAGAGATAGAAGCAAACTGAAAATCATGTCTAGAAAAAAAATTCTATAACATTCAACTTTGAAGACAGTAACACATACTTGGATAGAGCAAGTAGTTTGTAGGCCAACATTCCACTCCACCTTAACCCATATTTCATGTTAAATATAGAATGAAATACTATAAAAAAAACGTAAACAAAAACTAACCACAAATAAAACAATTTTATAATGCAAATAGGTCCCACAAATTTAAATGCGTACAAAATTTTAAATAAATAAACTAAACTGCATAACAATTTAAATGAAAAATATTAAACTATTTAAAAATAGGTAATGAATGCACAGAAATTTAAATATTATCATATCTTTAAGTCATCAATTCCTAGAGCCTACTTGGTCTATCCAAATATGTCTTACTGTATTTTAAGTTGAATGTGGTAGAATTTTTTTTTTCTAGATATGGTTTTCAGTTTGCTTCTATCTCTTTCTGGTATATATTTCCATTTGTTAGTTAGCTAACAATAATGATTAACCTGTCAAGTTGAGTATTTAAAATTGATGAGCAGAAAAATTTTGTTGATATTAAAGTTTTTTTTTTATTATTATTGTGCTGTTTCACATATATTATTGGTATGGTTTAATCATAGTTTTTTTATGAACAGTTTGGGGAATCTTCCATCAGTTATCTTTGGTTTGTCTTTCTGATTTTTCAGGCAAACTATGAAATTATATTTGTGTTCACTCAAAGCTCTAGGCATTGATGAGATAAAGATATGGTAATATTTAAATTTCTTTTCATTCATTACATATATTTAGATCCCTTAATATTTTTCATTTAAATCTTTACGCACTTTAGTTTATTTATTTAAAATTTTGTACGTATTTAAATTTGTTGGAGCTATTTGCATTCTAAAATTGTTTTATTTGTAGTTAGTTTTTGTTTATGTTTTTTTTAGTTTTTCGTTTTATATTTGACATGAAATCTGGGTAAAGATGGCGTGGAATGTTGGCCCACAAACTACTTGCTCTATCCAAATATGTCTTACTCTCTTTTAAGTTGAATGTTGTAGAATTGTTTTTTCCCAGAGATGGTTTTAAGTTTGCTTCTATCTCTTTGTGGTATATGCTTCAATTTTTTAGTTAGCTAACAACAATGATTAACTTGTCAAGTTGAGTATTTAAAATTGATAAGCAAAAAAATTATGTTGATATTAAAGTTTTTTATTATTATTTTTATTGTTCTGTTTCACATATATTATTGGTATGGTTTAATCATTGTTTTTTTAATGAACAGTTTGGGGAGTCTTCCATAAGTTATCCTTGCTTTGTCTTTTTGATTTTTCAGGCCACCTATGAGATTATATTTGTGTTCACTTAAACTCTAGGAATTGATGACTTAAAGATATGATAATATTTAAATTTCTGTGCATTCATTACCTATCTTTAGATCGTTTAATATTTTTCATTTAAATTTTTACGCACTTTAGTTTATTTATTTAAAATTTTGTACGCATTTAAATTTGTGGGAGGTTTTTGCATTCTTAAATTGTTTTATTTCAAGTTAGTTTTTGTTTATGTTTTTTTTTTAGTTTTTCATTTTATATTTCACATGAAATCTGGGTAAAGATGGCCTGGAATGTTGGTGTACAAACTACTTGCTCTATTTTAAATATGTCTTACTCTATTTTAAGTTGAATGTTGTAGAATTTTTTTTTCTAGAAATGGTTTTCAGTTTCCTTCTATCTCTTTGATGGAGAAAACAACAACAAATAATATACCAGAGAATGCAGCGGATATAATTTCCCTAACTTGCAAGAATCTATGAGGAGCAATAATCAAAGAGCAGCAATAATAAATCACCAAAAACACAAATAAAGGCACCAAGATTTTTAACATGGAAAACCCCTCAAATCAAGGGTAAAAACATCGAGTCGTCCAGACCAAAGAAATAGCTCCACTATGATCAACAAGAGTACAATAGAGTCTCAATCAATAGCACAAATTAGTGCCAACACCCAACCAAATAACAAAGCAACAAAGCTTTCAAATAGAGAAGAACAAGAGAGGAAAACCTATAATATCACTGCTGTAGTGCGAAATTAATATCTCCCATCTCAGACCTCGTATCCAAGAGCCGACCGGTCAGAATGAAGAGCAATGAGTTCCGAACCTGCTGTAAAAATTTCAGCTCGATCCAACGATGAACGAATCCGCAGCACCGATTCTACTGTGACAGCTCTGTGAAAAACGTGAACAGAATTTTCCCTCTACCTCTCCCTCTCTGTGTTAGGCCTTTCAGTGTGTTCTGAATCTATTGTTCTTCCTCTTTCTTTATTTTATAGCCCCCTCTCCACTAGGTTAAATTAGACATGGGCTTCTCAAGTTTTTTGGGCCTTTTCTCCATATAGGAAGGGAGCCCAATATTCAACAAATCTCCCCCTCATAACTATGTGGAGATAACCGCTAAACCGGCGATCTCACAACAAACTTCAAACTTCCCTCTTGGAAATGCTTTAGTCATCATATTAACACCATTATCATCTGTATGAACTTTTTCCAACTCCAACAACTTAGCATCCAAAGCATCACGTATCCAATGATACCTCACATCAATATGTTTGGATCTAGAATGAAAAGTTGGATTCTTACCAAGATGGATAGCACTTTGGCTATCAACGAACAATGAATAGTTATCTTGCCTAAAACCAAGCTCCTGTAAGAATTTCTTCAACCATAACAACTCCTTGCATGCTTCAGTAATAGCAATGAACTCTGCCTCTGTGGTAGACAACGCTACGCACCTCTGTAGTCTTGATAGCCAAGCCACAGCTCCCCCTGCAAACTTTATCAAATAGCCCGAAGTGGACTTTCTGGAATCAATGTCCCCAGCCATATCTGAGTTTGAGTAACCCATCAAAGTAGGTTTATCACCTCCAAAACAAAGCTTCATATTAATTGTACCATGAAGATACCTCAAAATTCATTTCACAGCATTCCGATGCTCTCTACCTGGATTTGACAAAAATCGACTAATTGTACCAACAGCATGTGCAATATCTGGTCTTGTACACACCATCACATACATCAAACTGCCCACTGCAGATGCATAAGGAACTCGACTCATATTGGTCTTCTCAACTTCATTTGAAGGACTTTGTTTGACACTCAGTTTAAAACGAGTAGCAAGAGGAGTACTCACAGCTTTAGCATTTTCCATCTGGAATCTCTGCAACACCTTCCTAATGTATTGCTCTTGTGATAGATAAATCTTCTTTTCTCTCCTATCACGTGAGATATGTATGCCAAGAATCCTTTTAGCAGCTCCCAAGTCTTTCATGGCAAAAGACTCGCCAAGTGTCTTCTTTAACCTGTCAATTTTGGAAATATCTTTCCCAACAATAAGCATGTCATCAACATATAATAACAGGATAATAAAGTCATCATTAGAAAAACTTTTAACAGAGACACAATGATTAGAAGTAGTCTTCTTGTAACCTTGCTCACACATAAAAGACTCAAACTTCTTATACCACTGCCTTGGGGCCTGCTTCAAACCGTATAGACTCTTCCTTAGTCTACACACATAATCTTCCTTGCCTTTAACAAGAAAACCATCAGGTTGCTTCATGTATATCTCTTCCTCCAAATTACCATGAAGGAAAGTTGTCTTCACATCCATCTGCTCAACCTCCAGATCAAGAGTAGCAGCTAAACTTAGCACAGTTCTGATGGATGACATTTTCACCACAGGTGACAAAATCTCATTGAAATCAACACCCTTTTTATGTCTGAAACCTTTCACCACTAATCTGGCCTTGTACCTTGGAAGTGTAGAATTTGAATCTTGTTTCACCCTGAAAATCCACCTAGTTTCTAATGCCTTTTTGCCCTTAGGCAATTTTACCAAGTTGTAAGTGTGATTGTCATGCAAAGATTTCATCTCATCTTGCATTGCATCCAGCCACTGTTTCTTCTCTTCACCACCCAAAGCCTCTTCAAAACACTCAGGTTCTCCACCGTCAGTCAAGGTTATGTACTCATCACAAGAATACCTTGTAGAAGGTTGTTTCTGTCTATTAGACCTCTTGAGTTGGACTTGAGGTGATTCAGGTATATCACCAAGATCATCATCATCATCATGTTCCTCTTGAGCATCATCAATTGGAACCTCTACTCCACTTCCAAACTATTGATCATTAACATCACCATGTTGCTCATTGTCTTGAGCTTCCGTTTCAACATTCTCCAAAATGTGAGCGGACAACCTCATCAGATTACCATCAGTGAGATTATTGTCTTTCTCGGGTGTGGTCTTCTCCACCTTATCAATGTCTTCAATGGTCTGGTCTTCCATGAATTGTACATCACAGCTTCTAACAAGCTTCTTCTCAATAGGATCATAAAACCTGTAGCCAAATTCATCCTCACCATAGCCAATAAAGATACATTGCCTTGTCTTTTTATCTAACTTGGATCTTTCATCCTTAGAAACATGAACAAATGCCCTGCAACCAAAGACACGCAAATGATCATAGCTAACATTCTTACCAAACCAAATTTTGTCTGGCACCTCAGTATTCAAAGCAACTGCAGGACTGAGATTAATAACATGCACAGCTGCAAGCAATGCCTCTCCCCAAAAGTTCTTAGGCAACTTTGCTTCCTAAAGCATACATGTAACCCTTTCAACCAAGGTCCTGTTCATCCTCTCCGCTAGACCATTCAACTGAGGAGTTTTAAGAGGAGTCTTCTCGTGTCTAATACCATGCTACCTGCAATAAACATCAAAAGGTCCACGGTACTCACCACCATTATCACTACGGATGCATTTCAGCTTCTTGCCTGATTGCCTCTCAACTATAGCATGAAATTCCTTGAACTTTTCAAGTACTTGACCTTTTCGCTGAAGAGCATAGACCCATAGCTTCCTGGAACAATCATCAATAAAAGTAACAAAGTAAAGTGCACCACTAAATGACTTTACCTTTAATGGGCCACAAACATCAGAATGCACCAATTCAAGCAATTCTGACTTCCTTGAGGGAGGATGCTTCTTAAAAGATACTCTGGTTTGTTTACCAGCCATGCCATGAGAACATTTCTCCAATTGTGCATTTCTCAATCCCATAAGCACATCTTTTTTAGCTAAGCAGTTAAGCCCTTTCTCACTTATATGACCAAGCCTCCGGTGCCACAAAGATGCCTCCATATACATAGCATTCACACTGTCTTTAGCAACCAAAACTTTAATCCAGTACAATTTAGATTGTTTCTCCCTTTTGGCTATAACCAAGTTACCTTTAGTGAGCTTCCATTTACTAGAATCAAAGTGATTGTCATAACCACAATCATCAAGCAACTGCACAAAGATTAAATTAAAACGAACATCCAGAGCATGTTTGACTCCTTTAAGCAACAACTGCACTCCCATGTTGGTTTGCAGGCAAACATCACCAACACCAATCACTTTAGACTCACCATCATTACCCATCTTCAACACTCCAAAATCATCAGAAGTGTAAGATGTGAAGAACTCCTTCCTAGGTGTAACTTGCAGTGTAGCACCACTATCAATAATCCACATGCTCTCATCAGATACAAGATTAACGGACTCACAGTCACGAAGAAGAACAAGATCACCATCTGTAGTAGTAGTGAAACGATCATCATCATCATGGTCATTCTCTCTCTGTTTGCCCTTCTTGTCTTTGTTCTCCTTTTTCCACTTAAAACAGTATTTCTGAATGTGCCCAGTTTTATGACAAAAATGGCACTCTAAATTCTTGTATCTTGACTTGGACTTGCTCCTACTCTTCTCTCTACCACCTTTATGTTCCTTTTTCTCACTTCTCCCCCTAGCTTCTGTAACAAGCATCTTAGACTGAGATGAATAACCATGTGCCTTGCTTCTCATCTCTTCATTAAGAGCACCGCTTTTTGCCATCTGAAAAGAAACAACACCATTCGAGGCAGAGTTCGTAATTGAAACCCGAAATAACTCCCAAGACTCTGGTAGAGTATTAAGCAACCATAATCCCATAACTTCGTCATCAAAATTTATGCTCATTCCTGACAATTGATCTAGGAGCCCTTGAAACTCATTTAAGTGATCAGAAATAGAAGAATTCTCCCTGTACCTCAAATTCATCAAGCAATTTAACAAATATAATTTATTATTGCCTGACTTAGAAGCATACAAAGACTCAATCTTCTCCCACAAAGCTCTGGCATGTGTCTCATTAGCAATATGATTATAAACATTATCTTCAACATATTGCCGAATAAAACCACATACTTGTTGGTGCTCAAAGTCCCATTCTTCTTCAGACATAGAATCTGGCTTCTGTGTAGTAAAGACCGAAAGATGCAATTTCTTGACAAATAATAAATCTTTTATCTTG
This sequence comes from Vigna unguiculata, assembly GCF_037176805.1. Classification (NCBI taxonomy): domain Eukaryota; kingdom Viridiplantae; phylum Streptophyta; class Magnoliopsida; order Fabales; family Fabaceae; genus Vigna; species Vigna unguiculata. Next base: position 25,598,507 of record NC_140802.1, read on the forward strand.
CCCTTCCACAAATGATAATTTGTACCATTCAAAGCAACCATCTTTGCATTTGCCTCCATCATTCAAGCAAGTAAATATAGCCCAACCAAGAGCTCTGATGCCACTCTGATGGGGAAAACAACAACAAAAAATATACCAGAGAATCCAGCGGATATAATTTCCCCTAACTTGCAAGAATCTATGAGGAGCAATAATCAAATAGCAGCAATAATAAATCACCAAAAGCACAAATAAAGGCACCAAGATTTTTAACGTGGAAAACCCCTCAAATCAAGGGTAAAAACCACGAGTCGTCCAGACCAAAGAAATAGCTCCACTATGATCAACAAGAGTACAAAAGAGTCTCAATCAATAGCATAAATTAGTGCCAAAACCCAACCAAATAACAAAGCAACAAAGCTTTCAAATAGAGAAGAACAAGAGAGGAAAACCTATAATATCACTGCTGCAGTGCAAAATTAATATCTCACAACTCATACCTCGTATCAAAGATCCGACCGTCAGAATGAAGAGCAATGAGTTCTGAATCTGCTGTAAAAATTTCAGCCCGATCTAACGGTGAACGAATCCACAACGCCGATTCTACTGTGACAACTCTGTGAAAAATGTGAACAGAATTTTCCCTCTACCTCTCCCTCTATATGTTAGGGCTTTCAGTGTCTTCTGACTCTATTGTTCTGCCTCTCTCTTTATTTTATAGCCCCCTCTCCACTAGGTTAAATGAGACATGGGCTTCTCAAGTTTTTTGGGCCTTTTCACCACATAGGAAGGGAGCCCATTACCCATCACTCTTTGTGGTATATGCTTCCATTTCTTAGTTAGCTAACAATAATAATTAACCTGTCAAGTTGAGTATTTAAAGTTGATGAGCAAAAAAATTATGTTGATATTAAAGTTTTTTATTATTATTGTTCTGTTTCACATATATTATTGGTATGGTTTAATCACCTATGAGATTATATTTGTGTTCACCCAAAGCTCTAGGAATTGATAACTAAAGGATATGATAATATTTAAATTTCTGTGCATTCATTACCTATCTTTAGATCATTTAATATTTTTCATTTAAATTTTTACGCACTTTAATTTATTTATTTAAAATTTTGTACGCATTGAAATTTGTGGGACCTATTTCCATTCTAAAATTGTTTTATTTGTAGTTAGTTTTTGTTTATGTTTTTTTTAGTATTTCATTTTATAATTGACATGAAATCAGGGTAAAGATGGCATGGAATGTTGGCCTACAAACTATTTGCTCTATCCAAATATGTCTTACTGTCTTTTAAGTTGAATGTTGTAGAATTTTTTTTTCCAGAGATGGTTTGAAGTTTGCTTCTATCTCTTTGTGGTATATGCTTCAATTTCTTAGTTAGCTAACAACAATGATTAACCTGTCAAGTTGAGTATTTAAAATTGATGAGCAAAATTATTATGTAGATATTAAAGTTTTTTTTATTATTATTGTTTTGTTTCACATATATTATTGGTATGGTTTAATCATAATTTTTTTATGAATAGTTTGGTGAATCTTCCATAAGTTATCTTTGGTTTGTCGTTCTGATTTTTGAAGCAAACTATGAAATTATATTTGTGTTCACTCAAAGCTGTAGGAATTGATGACACAAAGATATGGTAATATTTAAAGTTCTTTGCATTCATTACATATCTTTAGATCCTTTAATATTTTTCATTTAATTTTTTACGCACTTTAGTTTCTTTATTTAAAATTTTGTATGCATTTAAATTTGTGGGAGCTATTTGGATTCTAAGTTGTTTTATTTGTAGTTTCTTTTTGTTTATGTTTTTTTTTTAGTTTTTCATTTTATATTTGACATGAAATCTGGGCAAAGATGGCATGGAATGTTGCCCGACAAAGTACTTATTCTATTCAAATATGTCTTGCTCTATTTTAACTTGAATGTTGTAGAATTTTTTTTCTTCTAGAAATGGTTTTTAGTTTGCTTCTATCTCTTTGTGGTATTTGCTTCCAATTCATAGTTAGCTAACAATAATGATTAACCGGTCAAGTTGAGAATCTAAAATTGATGAGCAAAAAAATTATGTTAATATTAATGTTTCTATTATTATTATTTTTCTGTTTCACAAATAGTATTGGTATGGTTTAATCATAAATTTTTATGAACCGTTTGGGGAGTCTTCCATAAGTTTTCTTTGGTTTGTCTTTGTGATTTTTCAACGTACCTATGAGATTATATTTTTGTTCACTAAAAGCTCTAGAATTTATGACTTAAAGATATGATAATATTTAAATTTCTTTGCATTCATTACCTATAGATCCTTTAATATTTTTCATTTAAATTTGTACGCACTTTAGTTTATTTATTTAAAATTTTGTACGCATTTAAATTTGTGGGAGCTATTTCATTCTAAAATTGTTTTATTTGTAGTTAGTTTTTGTTTAGGTTTTTTTTTAGTTTTTCCTTTTATATTTGACATGAAATCTTGGTAAAGATGGCATCGAATGTTGGCCTACAAACTACTTGCTCTATCCAACTATGTCTTACTCTTTTAAGTTGAATGTTGTAGATTTTTTTTTTTCTCAAGATACGGTTTTCAGCTTGCTTCTATCTCTTTGTGGTATATGCTTCCATTTCTTAGTTAGCTAACAATAATGATTAACCTGTCAAGATGAGTATTTAAAATTGATGAGCAAAAAAATTATGTTGATATTAGAGTATTTTATTATTTTTATTGTTGTGTTTCACATATATTATTGGGATAGTTTAATCACCTATGAGATTATATTTGTGTTCACTCAAAGCTTGTAGGCCAACATTCCACGCCATCTTTACCTAGATTTCATGTCAAATATAAAATGAAAAACTAAAAAAAAAAAAAAAACTAAACAAAAACTAACTACAAATAAAATAACTTAAAATCCAAATAGCTCCCACAAATTTAAATGCATACAAAATTTTTAATAAATAAATTAAAGTGCATAAAAAATTAAATAAAATATATTAAAGGATCTAAATATCTGTAATGAATGCAAAGAACTTTAAATACTACCATATCTTTATGTCATCAATTCCTAGAGCTTTGACTGAACACAAATATAATTTCATAGTTTGCTTGAAAAATCAGAAAGACAAACCCAAGATAACTTATGGAAGACTCCCCAAACTGTTCATATAAAAACTATCATTAAACAATACCAATAATATATGTGAAATAGAACAATGTAATAATAGAAACATTAATATTAACATAAATTTTTTGCTCATCAATTTTAAATAGTCAACTTGACAGGTTAATTATTATTGTTAGCTAACTATGAATTGGAAGCATATACCACAAAGAGATACAAGCAAACTGAAAACCATTTATAGAAAAAAAAATTCTACAACATTCAACTTAAAATAGAGTAAGACATATTTGGATAGAGCAAGTAGTTTGTACACCAACATTCCATGCCATCTTTACCCAGATTTCACGTGAAATATAAAATGAAAAACTAAAAAAAACATAAACAAAAACTAACTTCAAATAAAACAATTTAAGAATGCAAAAAGCTCCCACAAATTTAAATGCGTACAAAATTTTAAATAAATAAACTAAAGTGCGTAAAAATTTAAATGAAAAATATTAAACGATCTAAAGATAGGTAATGAATGCACAGAAATTTAAATATTATCATATCTTTAAGTCATCAATTCCTAGAGTTTAAGTGAACACAAATATAATCTCATAGGTGGCTTGAAAAATCAGAAAGACAAACCAAGCATAACTTATGGAAGACTCCCCAAACTGTTCATTAAAAAACCAATGATTAAACCATAGCAATAATGTATGTAACAATAATAATAACAATAATAAACTTTAATATTAACATAATTTTTTTGTTTATCAATTTGAAATACTCAACTTGGCAGGTTTAATCATTATTGTTCGCTAACTAAGAAATGGAAGTATAAACCAGAAAGAGATAGAAGCAAACTGAAAACCATATCTACAAGTAGTTTGTCGGGCACCATTCCATGCCATCTTTGCCCAGATTTCATGTCAAATATAAAATGAAAAACTAAAAAAAACATAAACAAGAAGTAACTACAAATAAAACAACTTAGAATCCAAATAGGTCCCACAAATTTAAATGCATACAAAATTGTAAATAAATAAACTAAAGTGCGTAAAAACTTAAATGAAAAATATGAAAGGATCTAAATATAGGTAATGAATGCAAAGAACTTTAAATATTAACATATCTTTATGTCATCAATTCCTAGAGCTTTGAGAGAACACAAATATAAGTTCATAGTTCGGTTGAAAAATCAGAATGACAAACCAAAGATAACTTATGGAAGATTCCCCAAACTATTCATAAAAACTATGATTAAATCATACCAATAATATATATGAAACAAAACAATAATAATAATAAAAAACTTTAATATCAACAAAATTTTTTTGCTCATCAATTTTAAATACTCAACCTGACAGGTTAATCATTATTGTTAGCTAACTAAGAAATGGATGCATATACCACAAAGAGATACAAGCAAACTGGAAAACCATATCTAGAAAAAAAAATTCTACAACATTCAACTTAAAAGAGAGTAAGACATATTTGGATAGAGCAAGTAGTTTGTAGCCCAACATTCCACACCCTCTTTACCCAGATTTCATATCAAATATAAAATGAAGAACTAAAAAAAACATAAACAAAAAGTAACTACAAATAAAACAATTTTAGAATGCAAATAGCTCCCACAAATTTAAATGCGTACAAAGTATTAAATAAATAAACTAAAGTGCATAAAAATTTAAATGAAAAATATTAAAGGATCTATAGGTAATGAATGCAATGAAATTTAAATATTACCGTATCTTTAAGTCATAAATTCGAGAGCTTTGAGTGAACACAAATATAATCTACGTTGAAAAATCACAAAGACAAACCAAAGATAACTTATGGAAGACTCCCCAAACTGTTCATAAAAAACTATGATTAAACCATACCAATAATATATGTGAAACAAAAAAATAATAATAACAGAAATATTAATATTAACATAATTGTTTTGCTCATCAATTTTAAATACTTAACTTGATTATTGTTAGCTAACTATGAATTGGAAGCAAATGCCACAAAGAGATAGAAGCAAACTGAAAACCATTTCTAGAAAGAAAAAAATTCTGCAACATTCAACTTAAAATAAAGCAAGACATATTTGAATAGAGCAAGTACTTTGTTGGGATTCCATCCCATCTTTGTCCAAATTTCATGTGAAATATAAAATGAAAAACTAAAAAAAACATACACAAAAGGTAACTACAAATAAAACAACTTAGAATCCAAATAGCTCCCACAAATGTAAATGCATACAAAATTTTAAATAAATAAACTAAAGTGCGTAAAAATTTAAATGAAAAATATTAAAGGATCTAAAGATATGTAATGAATGCAAAGAACTTTAAATATTACGATATTATTGTGTCATCAATTCCTAGAGCTTTGAGTGAACACAAATATAATCTCATAGGTAGCTTGGAAACTAAGAAAGACAAACCAAAGATAATTTATGGAAGACTCCCAAACGGTTCACAAAAAACTATGATTAAACCATACCAATAATATATGTGAAACAGAAAAATAAGAATAATAGAAACATTAATATTAACATAATTTTTTTGCTCATCAATTTTAAATACTCAACTTGACAGGTTAATCATTATTGTTAGCTAACTATGAATGGAAGCAAATACCACAAAGAGATAGAAGCAAACTGAAAACCATTTCTAGAAAAAAAAAATTCTACAACATTCAACTTAAAATAAACCAAGACATATTTGAATAGAGCAAGTACTTTGTCGGGCAACATTCCATGCCATCTTTGCCCAGATTTCATGTCAAATATAAAATCAAAAACGAAAAAAAATACAAACAAAAAGTAACTACATATAAAACAACTTAGAATCCAAATAGCTCCCACAAATTTAAATGCATACAAAATTTTAAATAAATAAACTAAAGTGCGTAAAATTTAAATGAAAAATATTAAAGGATCTCAAGATCTGTAATGAATACAAAGAACTTTAAATATTACAAACTGTTCATAAAAAACCTATGATTAAACCATACCAATAATATATGTGAAACATAACAATAATAATAATAAAAAACTTTAATATCAACATAATGTTTTTGCTCATCAATTTTAAATACTCAACTTGACAGGTTAATCATTGTTCTTAGCTAACTAAGAAATTGAAGCATATACCACAAAGAGATAGAAGCAAACATAAAACCATCTCTAGGAAAAAAAAATTCTACAACATTCAACTTAAAAGAGAATAAGACATATTTGGATAGAGCAAGTAGTTTGTAGGCCAACATTCCACGTCATCTTAACCCACATTTCATGTCAAATATAAAATGAAATACTAAAAAAAATCCTAAACAAAAACTAACTACAAATAAAACAATTTTAGAATGCAAATAGGTCCCACAAATTTAAATGCCTACAAAATTTTAAATAAATAAACCAAAGTGTGTAAAAATTTAAATGAAAAGTATTAAACGATCTAAAGATAGGTAATGAATGCAAAGAAATGTAAATATTACCATATCTTTAAGTCATGAATTCCTAGAACTTTGACTGAACACAAATATAATAATAATAAAAAACTTTAATATTAACATAATTTTTTTCCTCATCAATTTGATAGGTTAATCATTATTGTTAGCTAACTATGAATTGGAAGCATATACCACAAAGGGATAGAAGCAAACTGAAAATAATGTCTAGAAAAAAATATTCTATAACATTCAACTTTGAAAACAGTAACAGTAGAGTGTAGGCCAACATTCCACACCACCTTAACCCATATTTCATGTCAAATATAGAATGAAATACTATTAAAAAAACGTAAACCAAAACTAACCACAAATAAAACAATTTTATAATGCAAATAGGTCCCACAAATTAAATGCGTACAAAATTTTAAATAAATAAACTAAACTGCGTAACCATTTAAATGAAAAATATTAAACGATCTAAAAATAGGTAATGAATGCACAGAAATTTAAATATTATCATATCTTTAAGTCATCAATCCCATGAACTTTGAGTGAACACAAATATAATTTCATAGGTGATTAAACTATAACAATAATATATGTGAAACAGAACAATAATCATACAAAAAACTTTTAATATTAACATAAATTTTTTGCTCATCAATTTAAAAACACAACTTGACATGTTAATCATTATTGTTAGCTAACTATGAATTGGAAGCATATACCACAAAGGGATAGAAGCAAACTGAAAATCATGTCTAGAAAATAAAAATTCTATAACATTCAACTTTGAAGACAATAACACATATTTGGATGGAACAAGTAGAGTGTAGGCCAACATTCCACGCCACCTTAACCCATATTTCATGTCAAATATAGAA